>NC_135714.1:205508191-206108191 GCF_964656455.1 Halichoerus grypus
CACGTTCACATAACTTTTATTATGGCTCAGGTTGCAATTATTCTATTGTATTTAGTTGTTCATCTCTTACTGTGCCTAATTTATAAATTACACTTTATCACGGGTGTGCGTGTGTAGGAAAATACATATAGCATATATAGGGTTTGGTGTATCTGTGGTTTCAGGCATTCACTGGGGATCTTAGTATATATCCCCTGTGGATCAAGGGGGACTACTGTATGATATTTTATGTAATACAGTGACAACAGAGAAAAGAATGCTTTAATTCCTGTACCTCTCACATAGTTTTACATGGAAACTTCTGGTTTCTCTGTTATTTTACTTGGGAAGAGCAATGGCTTTTCTGATGGCGAGAGCCTCTCGCTCTTGGGGTTGGGAACCTAATGAGCCCCCCGGTGCGGAAAGGAATGTCATTACAATCATGAGCACTAGTCTCTTAACTCATCCCCCTACTCTTGGATTATTGGGGCCTGTCTGTCTCTTTCCTTCTCTATGTTTTGGCTGAGGCCAAGTATCTGAGGGGTCTTCCATCTTCGCCCCTGCAAGCTTTGGGGTAAATTATCTTGAGTTCTTGTTTCTAGCCCTCTGTGTCTCAACATCTCTCTCTTTCTACATGCGTACTGCACTGTGTGAGTCCCGAGGCAAACCTTGGCCTTGCCCCTCATACTTAACCCATGCAAGTTCTCAGAAGCCCTGCTCCCTTTTCTTTGGAGTGTTATGTGGCATTTGTCCAAATTTAAAAAACAGAGCTTCATTTTACTTCTCTCCATGGATCTTCTCTTTATTCCCTACTGGGCAGACTCCTGAGGCTATAAAGAATGAATGGTTTCATACCCAGTAGACACAGCACGGTGTCTTCATAGTTGAAGTTAATTTTGTGAGGGATGGCATGAATTTTAAGATTTCATTTTGGCTTTCTTTGTCCATATACTTGGTGGATGTGTTTGGTATAGTCAGGGACCTTGCAAAGAGTGGCTGAACAAGCTGATAACTGTTAACATTGGAAGGCTGGGGACCTAGATGGGAGCTGAGGACGTAAGTCGTATGGAGAGTAATGCGAACCAGTATCTCAGGGTTTGAGAAAGGAGTTAGAAAGATGGAAATGAGGAAATTGAATTTGAATTAGAGGTATCAGTGTGAACCTGTGGTTTTAATATGTATAGATAAAAATTAAAATGTGTGTGTGTGTGCATGAGCATATTTCCTACCTCTGTCTTTTGACAGATATAAAACAACACCCCAGCAGCAATGAAGCCCTCTCATACCCAATCTGGGCTCCTAAATATCAATGTAATACAATTTTTCCCTAGAGGAACCAACGTTCTTAGAGAAATGAAGACTCATTTCTCAAGGCTCTGGTAGGAAGAAAAAAGAAAAAAAACGATGAACCACTCTGTATAAAATAGAATTCTATGAATCCATCCAGCTATAAGAGGATACGTGCATAAATGAATGAAAAAGAGATTTCCCTTACAGAATGCAAACTAATAAATCTAGAAGGAAGGCGGAATTAGAGAATCATCATTTGGCAACTGTTACAGTAATAAGCAATTCAGGCTGGAACATCAATGGATGCTAAAACTGACGGGTGAAATTCTAATGAGAAACAGCATGTTCTCAGTCTCTGTGCATGTCCCCACCTGATCTGTACTCATCAAAAGCGGAAAGTAGTAACTTCAGGGGGGGGGAGCCTGGCAGACGCCACCTTCGCCAAGCGTTAATGTGACGGTCGCCAATAATGCAACAAGGTATGCACCGGTGTACTGATAAACCTGCTGTGCAAACCAACAGACAAACCAAAAGCTCAATTTGTTGTGGGGTTGCAAACTCAGTGGTGTAAACACTCCCACCTTGGCTGATTTAACAGCCACGATGCCACTGTGCTCAGGGTTGAGGAGATGTGCAGCCTTTGCAGCCTGAACAAGCAACTCCCTCACACCCCCGAGGCAAGCATGGAGCAGATGAGACAACCCAGCAAGAATATAGCATCATCTCTTGTCATGCTTGCCAAAAATGCATGAGCTGAATATAATTGCGAAGACTGTCAGGCAAACTCAAATTGAAAAATGTTCCACACAAAAAATGTGCATGTGTTTTTCAAAAGCATCAAGTTGAAGAAGGCGTGGGAAAGACTAAGAAACCCTTCCTGATGGAAGGAAATGAAGGGAACCGGAGGTTGAACGCACTGAGTGATCACGGACAGAATCCTTGGGCTATGGGAGCCATGAGTGAAGATTCTCGGAAATCGAATGAGATCTATGTGTTGAATCTATGCATCATAGACTGTGGCGTCTATGTTAGTTCCTTTGGAATTTGTGATGTGTTGTAAGGAACGCACACTGAATTTTTACAAGAAATGGGCTGTCATATTTGCAAATTGCTCATAAATGGTTTAGGATAAAATAATTTTACATATACACACATAAGAATTGGGAGAGATAGACACAATTATTATATAATATGTAGAGAGATAGTGGGTATGTGGGAGCTTTGGTACTATATTTGTACTTTTTTTAAGGTAGAAATGATTTGAAATGTTTTAACAGGAGATTTAAAAAGAAACGTTATATGGAAAAAAAAATGACAAGTTGGCCATAAAATTTGAATATTTGTAAAAACGTAATCAGTATTTAAACTTTTTGTGTTTCTATGGTACTTTTAAAAATATCTATAAAAGAATATTGAACCCATTTTAAAAGTTAGTGGTTGAGTACAAACAAACAAGCATGAGAAGTTGTTAGAGGTACATATTTCAGGAAAAACAATCGACTGACTTCTTGAACAAATTCAAGTTTTTTAGATTTTTTATTTCTGTTTGAACAGCCCTGAATATGTAGGCATTATGTTGTAAGCCATCTAAAATTATTTTTGGAAGTAGGCAGGTTATAAATTATAAATGAATGGAATAGATCAAAATTCATACCCATTTGTAGCTGACAGTCAGTATTAAGGGGAAGTAAGTATCTGTGCTGAGGGGAGAATCAGTAGGGGCAATAATACCTTTGTCAGTTTTCTTTGTTGGGTATTGCTCTATCTAGGTCACAGTAAAACAATGTGATAAAAAATACACTGCCTGTGGCAACACTTTTAAAAAACCTCCCAGCTGCATTGTGTGTGGTGGGAAGACCTTCTGCCGGCCCACTCCCAGAGGAGCCCCAGGGGCAGCGCCCGCGGGGCCGGCGCTACACGCCCTCCCTCCAGCTGGGGCCAGGGGCTCCCTGCACAGCATCCTCCCAGGCCTCTCTGGCTACTTGGCACCTGTGTGTTTTGTCACGGGAGACATCAAGATACAGCAGCTTTTGCAGAAGAGCAAGTGACCATCTCTCATGTTACAGGTACAAACAGGACATCGTTCATGAATTGCTGCAATTAGCAGTAACGTTTAGAAAGAACATGAGTCACAAAGCGTTGTCCCATACACAATCATGTGTTACTCTCAGGTACAGGACTTAATATCGTCTTCACTTTCTAGAATTGGATCATGTTAAAATGACATGTTTCAGTGACAGAACTGATCTGGGTCAGAGTCAGGGGTGGACGTGGGTTTTCTGACCCCACTGTAACCTGGTCAACTGAAGACCAACAGATAAAAACGTCAAACAATGTACAGTGGGTCCCTGTACGTGTAGATATGGGGACCGGAGGCTGTGAAATAGATTTTCAAAAGTATAAGTTAGGGTCTCATCTCCCAAAGAAAGCCATGAAACTGAGCAGGAAGCGCTGTAGAGAGGTGTTGTCCTACATGTGCCCTCAGAGAAAAGCTGTGTCTCTACAGACCTGGTGGCCGGGATGGTGTTTATGGAGGACATGGCAGCTTGGTCGTTTTCTAGGCTTGGGTAGAAGACCCAGGGGTGGGAAGTGAGGAAGGGCAGCCCTGCTTCGAAAGAGTTTTAGTTAATGAAACAGTAATGTAGTGGAAGCAGTCATCGATTATCCCAAATTCCAGGCAACAAGTAATGCAGATGCTATCGTGGGAGCAGGTTTGGTTAGACGAGTTAGATCTATGGTGACATTATTCTTTCTGCAAACATTACCTAAATCTACAAAAATAGTGCTTGTGTGAGTAGCACGTGTACTAGAACCCCTGTTGTGAGGAGCGCTGAGTAAGGTACGGGATTGCTGAGTCACTCTCTTGTGCCCCGAAACTAGTGTCACGCTGTTGACGATACTGGCATTAAGGTTTTTAAAAAGTTAGAAAACCACTGAAAAAAAAATTTTTTAATTACAAAAATAATACCAGAGTGAGAAGACAGCAGTCATACACAGCCAACAAAAGTGGGTAAAAATTGGTGTTTTTGGTGGATGTCTCTTGAATTGGGCCAACTAGTGGGTGCAGTGGACATCCCTGCACCTCCTGGCCTTCCTCCCTCCTCCTCCTAAGTTCCTCACGGACGCACTGGGCGTGCCCTCTCTGGGGGAAGGAGAGACAGTGTTCCTCAGAAAAATTGCTTCTCGTTTTGTAAACAGGCTAGTGTACCACTCTTTTTTAAATTATGTTCAGTTAGCCACCATACAATACATCATTAGTTTTTGATGTAGTGTTCAGTGATTCATCAGTTTAGCATAACACGCAGTGCTCATCACAACACGTGCCCTCCTTACTACCCATCACCTGGTGACTCCATCCCCCCCCCTCCCTTCTGTAACCCTCAGTTTGTTTCCCGGAGTCCATAGTCTCTCATGGTTCATCTCCCTCTCTGATTTCTCCCCTTTCAGATTTCCCTCCCTTCCCCTATGGTCCTCCGTGCTATTCCTTATGTCCCACATATGAGGGAGACCATATGATAGGGTACCCCTCTTTGCAACACTCCCCTATCTGTACTTTATTAGTTACCAGGTAGTTTCAACAATAGTCTCTCTTTATATAGTTGTGCTAAGCAGCAGGGATAGGCTTATGGTTTAAAAACAGTGTGTGTGTCTCAAACCAAGGTCAAATACCTGGGTTAAATCTTCAAACATCTTCTAAGTGTTTATTATTCAACACACAACTGCAGTGTTCTTAGAGTGAATCGTGCACTCATTCTTCAGGCCTGATAAGACCCCACCTCTCAGAGCCAGGCCCTCTTGACAGCCAGGAAGATGGTTTGAGGCACAGACCCCACATCTATCAGGGATTCCAACTTCTGGAAGAATTTACCCACCCACGTGCATGCATGTATGTCCACACACAGTCAATGAGTAGTGTGTGCAGTGTTTTATTTTCTTTCCATTTTTCACTGTCCTCCTTCCAGCACAGACCAGGAATGGTTTGGATTCTGATTGGTCAAAGATGCCAAGACACATGCTCAATCTGTGGGTGAACCTTGGTAAATCCAGTGAAAGACTGTCTATGCTAATGAAAGGTCAACGAAAAGTCCTTAATGTATTTGCAGGATGGAGTCAACACACTCATTTGCACTTATGATAGGATATTTTATTGGGATGTTATTTCTGTCTCTGTCCACTGGTATTCTTCCCGTCCTCGTGCCAGGAGACAGCCTGGTTTTGCCCTTGGCTTGGCTAAAGGCAGCAGTTTGTCCATAGCCAGGTTCAGGCCTCTCCTGGCTCTGGGCTTCCAAAAACCACAGCTCCTGAAAGCAGAGAGGATGGCAAGTCTCAAGGTTCAAACAGCTGACATGACCAGAAGGAAGGTGAGAAGCTCTCCAGGCCTGGAGATCCTCCGGGGAATCAAGTTATGGTGGAATCGCTCACGGTGCTGCAGGGAGGTGGCAGGACCTGAGGGCATCAGTGTCTGATGCGCTGAGCAAGGCAGAGAGCAGTCTGCCGAAGGCCAGCACAGGACCTTGGAGCTGCTGGAATCAAGGGACCACGTGAGCTTGGGGAATGAGCAGATGTGACGTGAAGAGCAGAAGACCTGCATGTTTGGGGCTGTTTGCTCTCTTTGAGCAGGGAACAGACCCCCAGTCAGGATGGGGATTGAATTTCCCCAGCTCTACAGGATGATCCCTCAGAGCACGTTGAAGTAGTTTCAAAATGTCAGTGAAAGATGTGTGTTTCAGCCATGTCTAAAAATGAAATTTACAAGCATTATTCATTTGTGAAAAGATCGTTTGTGTGCAGAATGTGGACTGTGTGGGGAGAAGGCAGACAAGGGCTTGGGAGGTCAACTGATGCTCAGGCAAGAGCTGAGAGTGATGACAGCCCAGGCAAGAGCTGAGAGTGATGACAGCTGTGGGCTACAGAGTAGACGCCTGATGGAAGCTTCCACGGCTCCCTGGTTCATGTGATGGGTCGCTCTGCTTCTTGTCCTCAGGTACTGAATAAAGTGCCAGGCTTTGAGGCTCTGTGCTGATCAGGGGAAGCTCTGCTTGGTATGTAGCCAGGAAATAACTGGTGTGTCTGGTGAGGCGGTTGATAGGTTTGTCAAGCTGGTGAAGACGTGTTTACTGCATGAGTAAGTGACTTAGTGTGAGAAGGGAGGGGAGATTGTTGAAGGAGTAGGAATGGGTAGGAATAATTACTGGATCATGGTAGTTCTAGTTTTAATTTTTGTGGAACCTCCATACTGTTTTCCAGAGTGGTTGCACCAGTTTGCATTTCCCACCAACAGTGTAAGAGGGTTCCCCTTTCTCTGCATCCTCACCAACCTATGTTTATAGCAGCATTATTTACAACAGCCAAAATATGGAAGCAGCCTAAGTGTCCACTGACTGATGAATGGATGAAGATGTGGTATATATACAATGGAATATTATTGAGCCAGGAGAAAGAATGACATCTCGCCATTTGCAACAACGTGGATGTTGCTAGAGAGTATTATGCTAAGTGAAATAAGTCAGTCAGAGAAAGTCAAATACCGTATGATTTCACTCATATGTGGATTTTAAGAAACAAAACACATGAACAAATAAAATAAGAGACAAACAAAAGACAGACTCTTAAATGTAGAGAACACACTGGTGGTCATCAGAGGGAAGTTGGGTGGGGGGATGGGGAAATAGGTGATGGGGATTAAGAGCACACTTGTCGGGACAAGCACTGAGTAATGCATAGAAATACTGAATCATTATATTGTACACCTGAAACTAATATAACGTTGTATGTTAATTATAATTGAATATAAAAAAAAGAAGGTAAAATGGATCAGAAGAGAAGGGAAAGAGCATCCCAGGCTACAATTATGGGGACACCTCAAACAGAAAACATCAGTTGTGAAAAAGAGAAGCCAGAAATACAGGCAGTGGTTAGATCATGCAAGGTCTTTAGGCCAAATCAAGGAGGCTGAAATCCCATCCTAAGATCATCAAGAATCCATGAGAATTATAGTATGAAATAATCATAAGTTCATTTTTTAAAAAAATCCTTTCCTCCAACTCCTGAATAGAGAATGAACTGTTTGAGGACAATAGTAGATTCAGAAAACAGGTTGAGAGAGGGTTGCACTCATCGAGCTCAGGGGTGCTGGTGGGTTGCACTGGGGTGATGGTGGTGAAGGGGCGGGGGGAGGCTGGCTAGGTGGGGCCCGTTAGCAGGTTGCAGGGCAGTGTGGGGTCACAGAGAGAAGGAAGCCTCTAATGGGGGAAGGAGGAAATGCTAGCAGTGTTGTTGACTAACTCGGGGAACGCAGGAGGCTGGCCAGGGTTTACAGGCTTGGATTATGAGTTAGGCATTGCACACGCCATCGTCCAAGGTCCTTCGGACACCCAGTGACGTGAGGCCAGCTGGAATCTGTACCTGGAGCTGGAGGTCACCAGGATCCCTAAAGTGGAGAGGGAAGGATGATGGAAGACCTTACCTTTCTGACAATGTTCATCTGCCTTGGATAATTATGAACTTACCTCCTTATTCCGTTACACAATAGGGTTATTTTCAGTGCAGCTTGGCCTAGTAATTTGCTCACACCACAGTGAGTTTGACACAACAGGTTTTCCCTTGACTCTCCTAAGTGCTAAGTACGCCCTTGAGAGAGCAAGTCCATGCAGGGAGCAGCGAGCATGTGCGCTTGTAGAAAACGGGATTTAAAGTTCTTATCATTTCCCATATGTAATACCTCTTACCAGAATACTTAAAACTTCTGATTGATGGACATTTTTCTTTTCCTCAGCCCCCTCCAATATCACAGTGTCTTTGTCACTCTTGTCCTCGACGTCTGTACATCTCCTGCTGACTTGTGGGTTGTCACGACACAAGGCAGAACATTTTAAGTAAAGGAAGCATTATTTATCATAAACCTGCATTTTCCTTTTCACACGTGCTTAGTTGGAATCATTTGCAGATCTCAGTGGGAACATTGTTCAGCACGGATCACACAAGGATAGAAGAGAGGATACGTAGTCAAAAGCAGCATTTTATCAATAATATATTGGTCAATCCACCCAGACTAACTGCTGCCCCCTCCCCAGGACCTCCATAAGACTTGCTCATTTAAGTTTTATCCCTTCTTTGTTCAAGTCAAAACAAAACAAACAAAATGTGTTGTTAAAAGAATGCAGTGTGAGGGGCACCTGGGTGGCTCAGTTGGTTAAGCATCTGCCTTAGGTTCAGGTCATGATCCCAGGGCTCTGGGATCGAGCCCCATGTCAGGATCCCCGCTCAGTGGGGAGTCTGCTTCTCCCTCTCCCTCTGCTGCTCCCCCATGCTTGTGGCCCCGAATAATAAATAAATAAAATCTTAAAAAAAAGGAATGCAATGTGAAAAGCCAATGCATGGTAAAATATAAGAATTTGTGTGTCCATGTACTGATACAATAGAAAGATGTCACATCAGCTTGAGGAGAGCAGAGAAAATGTGTAACTTTACAGTGTGAGAACAAGAAAAAGGCTCGAAGTACAAAAGGATTAAAGCCAATACTCAGATTACATAGGTGGCTATCAGACCATAGGGATTTGGAGACCAAAACAGATACCTGCATCTATTTTATAGACAGATAAGTGAATGCATTTGTCATGTTATTGCTCTACTCCATGTCTCCTGCAGGAACCACAGTCCCAGCCCTTCTGAACAGCACCTCCAACCAGCTCTATCTGCATTTCCAGTCTGATATTAGTGTGGCAGCTGCTGGCTTTCACCTGGAATACAAAAGTAAGGTCAACTCTTTCTGCATCCAGCTTCCACTGTTATACTGCGTACCTTTCTGAATGGAAACAAAGTCCACACCCTTATTACGTAGGAAAATAGTATTGTTCTAAAACTACTTTAAAAGTTGCATGAAAGTGGGTCATATAAAATCTCTATGAAATATTTATTGTAAAAAGCAAACGAATGAGGACATGCAGATGTTAGTATCTGGAATAATTGGATAGATGCAGATGTTAGTTTCAAAAGCACAAAGCTTAACCATTTGTACGATTCCTGTTTTTTTTTTGTGAGTGATAGCAAATGTTCATATTAACGTCCCGAAACATAGAAAATCATAATTTCCAAACAAATTATGGTCATAGGCCTTTCCACTTCTAGACTCCAAGGCTGTCAGCACAGAGTACCACTGAGCTCACAGCTTTGTGTATTATTCATTCTAATTGGAAGAAGGTATCGTGAAGGAGACACTAACCTTTTAAAAATGAATGTGCAAGTGAGTTAATAGTCTGATAAATGGGTTGACAAAGGTCAAATTCACAAATCTTCTTTGGCGTTTGATTATGCAGGTAAACCTTGTAAAAACGAAATAAGAATTTCCAATGAGAGTCAGGTTTATTTTAGGACATGTTTTCAAGCACTAAAAATGCTTAATGTTGATATTCATCTTCTTTAATAAGCAGTTGCAAATAAGAAAATACATGGATAAGCTTTAATAAGTGATCTTTTGAATTGAGATAAACAGTTTGCTGAGATGTAAATGCATGCATGTTTTTGATAGGCCAGGTTTCCAGCTGATGATAAATATTCTGAACCAGACAGAAACCACAGGGCTGTTTCCCATTTCAGTTAAATTCCCCTACTTATTACAGGCATTTGTATGCAAGTTTATTCCAATTTATTTGAATAGGACTACTTTGGTGACAGTATAAAATGATGCTGTAGATGTTATTTATGTACGAAATCTCTGGAAAAAAATCTGCTACTTTGATACATTTTGTGAACATCTGTAGATAGGAAACTATCAACCTTATTTATGATAGTGTTAATAAACTCACTAATATTTTTAGCAATGTTAGAACTCATGAATGCTCTTCTATCTTTCCCTCAAACTTATCTTGCAGATTCGGGCTTTTCACTCACTTCTTATAAGAAGAGGTGTTAGTGAAATAATTAGTCCTCAGTTACTATTACATAAAATTACAGCTGCAACAATGTAATTATCTACTTTCTACTTTATTCCCAACCAATATACTTCATTAAAAGAGAAAGACTAAGATATTTCTCACCGAAATGAATCTTGTTTAAAAATCCAACGCCTTGTTTCATTACTTAATGTATTTATTTTTTAGTTGCCCAAACATAATGCTATGTTTTCATTTGCTCACATTTGTTCTGAGTGGTTGTTTTCTGATGCTAACACCATTCTGATCCCTCCCGTGTCGTTCATGTTCTCCCAATCTCCGGTGTATTTAAAAGCACTCATTTCTCAGTTCTAATTCCTTGGGCCAGAGTTCAAAACACTGGTCATATAAAGGGTTTGTAGAATTAATCTCATTAAGGCCAACATCAAACAGAAGAAGGACTGTTGAATTAGGCTGCCAAAAGATTGTCTCATATTTTTAATCTGTTGACATATTTTTCCATCTACCTTAAAATATGTACTGTCGATCTGTAAGCCTCTAAATTCAGATTTGTCACTAAAATTGATATCCATGAAATAATAAGAAAAAGGACCAAAACACACACTCTGTGGCAGGTCCTGCTTTAAACATGTTACAGCTCCTTACTCAGTTGTCCTCAAAAAACCCTAGTTTGGAGGTATGGCCAGTGCTTAAAGGAGGAAGAACAGAGCCCGTAGTCACACTGCTAGTGACCCACAGAATGTGAGACACTTCATCACGGAGGCCCTTGACTGAACCCCATGCTAGGATCCCAACTGTCCTGTCCGAAAGTGTTTTACAAATGATGACCCCGAGGTTCATGAGCAGGTGGATAATCCATGGAAGATAGAGGAGCTTGTGAATCCGTTTGTCCCTAAAACCAGAACTGCTATGGCTGATCCACACCTGCTTCTGTCTGAGGACTTTCAGTTTTCTCATTGGGAAGTAAACACTAGGCTCTGGTAAATATCCCGGTCCGTCGTTCCAGGTGAGCACTGATAGGAATTTCCCAAACAGAAAACAAACATTTTTACGTTTGGGATGAATTATCAAATTTTATTTTATTTTTTATAAAATTTATTTATTTATTTTTAAAGATTTTATTTATTTATTTGACAGAGAGATACACAGTGAGAGAGGGAACACAAGCAGGGAGAGTGGGGGAGGGAGAAGCAGGCTTCCCGCTGAGCAGGGAGCCCGATGCGGGGCTCGATCCCAGGACCCTGGGATCATGAGCTGAGCCGAAGGCAGACGCTTAACGACTGAGCCACCCAGGCGCCCCTGAATTATAAAACTTTAATGATCGCAAAAGCAATTCCAAGAAGGCCTGATCCAATATGTATGATCTAGCTTCTCTTGCGTGATCTGGGTAAAAACTCAAAAGACCAGATCACTGAATGCTTTGTGTGTTCTCGAAGCCAGCAGTCCTTCTAATCTGGATGGGAAGCTGGATAGTTACACGGGTGTCACCTTGCTCTGGGCTCTTTTCTTCAGAGAGAATACCAAAATAGAACAAAAAAATAAACAGATATCATGAAACCTTACAGATGTACGTAGACAATAATATACTGGTTGACCCTGGAAATTAGAAAATCTGCACTAAGGGTATGTAGCGTATGAACTTGCTCCTAGGGAACAATATGGTGGCAGCTATCCTTGAACTCAACACGAACAGAGCAGAGAATGTTTTATATATTGGAATATCTATTGTTGATTGATATATATAAGTCATGTATGTCAATATATCAGTTAACCAGGGTTTATTGATTTCAGTGGGATTTGGTGGAAGAAGAGGTAATAAGATTGAAGCCATATGCCCTATCGGAACCTTTCTTTTTGTCTGATTTGTATTTTGTTGATTCTCCCCTTTCCCTGCCAGCTTTTGGTTTAATTGAATATTTTTATTGCTTCAATTTATCTCCACTGTGGGCTGATTAGATAAAACTTAAAAAATACAATGCTCTGCCAAGAGTTTAAAAGATACATCTTTAGTATTTTAGCACCTTCAAATGATACTATGGCCTTTCATGTAAAAGAGCCTTACAAGTGTGTATTTCTAATATCTGCTTTCCATCCCTTATGTTATTCGTTGTCTTACATTTTATTTTTATAAGCTATAAAGCCCACAAAACATTTTTACTACTTTTGGTTTTTACGTTCCTACTACTTTACTACAACAGTGATCTTTTAGACTGAATAGAAAATAAAAATAAATATCTTATATTTACCTTTGTTTTTAGCATCTTTGGAACTCTTTATGTCTCTGGGTCAATCCAAGTTTCTGTCCGAGGACGTTTCTTTCGCCTTTCTTGTAGTGCAGGTCTGCTGACAATGAATTCTCCCAGTTTTTACTTTTTTTAAAAAAGTCATTATTTCACCTTCATTTTTGAAAGATGTTTTGCTGGGTACAGAAGTCTGGGTTGAAATTTTCTTCATTTTCAGTATGTTAGATGTCAGTCCCTTGTCATCTCACTTCTTAGTTGATGATGAGAAGTAACCTGCTGTTTCCTGTATCTGTAGACATGTGTGTGTCCCTTCTCTCTGGCTTGCTGCAACAATTTATCTTTATGTTTTATTTCATCAGGTTAATTACGGTGTGTCTAGGGCTGACTGTATGTGCGTACTCAGTATGCTCTGACATCTTCTGTTAGTTACAAACAAATCTCAGCCACATTGCCATCCCAAATATTGGCTTTGCCCCACCTCTTTCGGCTTCTTCTGGGACTGCAATTACATGTACGTTAGACTGTGTGACATCATTTCATACTTCTTGGTGCTCACTTCTGATTTATTCACTCTTTTCTCCTTGTGTTCTGGTTTGTATGATTGCTATTAACCCTTTTGCAGATTCACTGAATCCTTCCCCAATGGTGTCACATCAACTAATGAGCCCATTAGAAGAATTCTTCATCTCTGATATTGTGGGTCCCCCCAACTAGAATTTTCTTTTGACTTTTTCTATAATTATCGTCTCTCTACAATCATTACTCCATCTGTTCATGCATGCGACCTGTCTCCCTAGATTCTTTAACATATTTTTCATAGTTACTTTAATATTCCCATCTAATATCTCCATTCTTGGAGTATGTTCTGCATCTGGCTTTGTCACTTTCTCTGGACAAAGGGTTGCTTTTTCTTGCTTTTTTGTGTGTGTCTCAAAATGCTTTACTAAACCTGGACACCTTGAGTAGAATGGTGGAGAATGCTTTTCATAATACGTACACCTGGGGATGGGCACAGCACTGTTGGTAAGCTACTGAGTCCCTGCGGGCCCCGGGTGAGCTGGTTTGAGTCCTATTGTTCTGGTTTCTTCCAGCGCCCTCCAGATTCCCCCAGTTGTGAGCTGCCAGCACCACGTGCTGAATTCCAGAGATTTTTCTCAGGGTTAGTGCTCCACCTTGGTTTCCAGTCATCTCTAAACATGTTTTCAGAAGACGGGGTCGCCCTGCAAACTCTCTCCCTCCCCAGTAGTAGACTGCCATTACCCATCACTCTGTGCTGGGCTCATGCCAGCCTCAGGGCTCTGCTGCCGTTCTCTTCCAGCCAATGCCAGACCCCGGGAGTCTGCACGTGGGGGTGATGTGCGCTCAGCATCCCCACCCTCCCTCCCAAGGCCTTCTAATTCTACCTGTTGTCTGTCTTCAGGGGGGACTTCCTGCCTGTCCCCAGTGCCAGGAGACCATTATCTTGGAATCCGTAGAGGATACTAAATTCATGCCGGTTTTTCTGCCACACCCTGGATACAGATCTTCCTTTTTTATCCACCCTTCTCCAAGCTGCAATGCCTCTTTGCCTGTGCCCTAGAGGTTACAGATTTTGCTGCCCCTCCCCTAGGAGTTTAACACTTCTATTGCCTATAAGTGATGGGTTCAGGGAAGCATGTGATATTTCATACCCTTCTCTCCATAGAAAAACTATCTGGGGGGCTCCCTCCAGGCTCCTGCTGTGCTCCCAACATTTCTGACAATCACCTGTGGAAGGAAGGGCAGACGCCCCTCTCTCTGGGTCCTTGAGCTATTTGGGCCCCATGCCTGGCCTTCAGTAGTTTGCCAAGAGGTTACCTGGTTTGTTTTGTTCTTTCCTAAGTGTGAGTGTTGGTTGCCTTTGTCCTGTATTCTGTGACAGAGATGGTTTCCATGTCCTGTATCTCCTGGAATGGGCTTATTCTTCTTTGGAATTGCTGTCAGCTAGTACCCACAACCTCATCCCGTGGATGAGTTCAAGAAAAGTTATGGAAAAAAAAAAAAAAAAGAAAGAAAAGAAAAGTTATGACTTTTTGGTTTAGATTTTTCTCATTGTTAAACTGAAAGCAATGCTTTACTTTTCAGGTTTCTATATCCCATGTGGAAGTGGAAATCTTTTTATGGGTTTCCCCTCATTCAAAGATAAATATATAAATACCAAAATTATTGTTTTTTAACAACTTTTTTTTTAAGATTTTATTTATTGTTAGAGAGAGAGAGAGTGTGAGTGAGCATGACCAGGGGGAGCGGCAGGCAGAGGGAGAAGCAGACTCTTTGCTGAGCAGGGAACCCGATGCGGGACTCGATCCCAGGACCCTGAGATCATGACCTGAGCTGAAGGCAGACGCTTAACCAAATGAACCACCCAGGTGTCCCACCAAAATTATTTTTTTAGGTTAGCCATGAAGAAGCTTTTCTTGAATGCTCATTTTTAAAAGAAATTATCCATCTATATCATCCATGTAGCACACACACAATTGTAACGTAGTAATATAGGATTCATCATAACTATGAAAAAATTCAGAGACATTTACAGATAAATTATGGAATTAAATTTAATATATATTTACATTACAAATATATTATTAACAGAGTAAGTCCATCTAATTCAGAACTGTTCTCCATTTAGAAATTTCTTGAATAGAAACTATTCTGATTTTTACATATAACTGTGTTTACTTCATAATCATATTTTTCATGATTAAAATCTCCGTTAAGGGGCACCTGAGTAGCTCGGTCAGGTAAGCCTCCAACTCTTGATTTCAGCACAGGTATGATCTCAGGGTCGTGATATCAAGCCCCACATCAGGGTCCACACTGGTCATAGGTAGAGTCTGCTTAAAGATCCTCTTTCCCTCTGTCCCTCCCCCCAACTCGCACACAGGCACACTCTCTCATTTTCTCTCTTTCATTCTCTCACAAATAAATGAGTCTTTAGGGCACCTGGGTGGCTCAGTTGGTTAAGCGACTGCCTTCGGCTCAGGTCATGATCCTGGAGTCCTGGGATCGAGTCCCGCATCGGGCTCCCTGCTCGGCAGGGAGCCTGCTTCTCCCTCTGACCCTCTCCCCTCTCATGCTGTTTCTCTCTCGCTCACTCTCTAATAAATAAATAAATAAAATAAATAAATAAATAAATAAAATAAATGAGTCTTTAAAAAAAATTCTTCTCTATTAAATGAGACCATTTTTGTGGCTCAGCTTATATGTACTTCTGTCTTGCTAAGTTGGAAGATATTTAATTTCTAAATCTGCTGTGAACCATGCAACACCCCATTGAATGCGTCTATCCCAAGTTAAGGTGATAAACCCATGAGTGAGTTTGCCCTCCAGTGCAGGGCTCCTGCAATTATGCCAGCCTCTCTAGTGCTGATGGATGGCACTCAGTCAGAATAGCACCAAAATAATTGCATATGTAGAAGCTTTTTTATTTCATTGTTTTTCTTAGGAGTTTGTGGGGGTTTTTGGTTTTTTTGTTTGTTTGTTTTATTTTGTTTTTGTTTGTCCTATCAAAACTCACTATTGGGAAACACAGTGGAGTTAGCAAAAATATTTCTGAAGTCTGTAAGACATGACATTTGCCCTCCAGGAGGCAAGGAAGACAGGGAGGCTGTTGTGCAGGATAAATTTCAGATATCTTACAATACATAAAGTAGGCTATTCTTCTTTAAATAGTAGCCCAGCTATGGACATGGTCCAATGTGGAAGCCATTGTCCCACGTGTGGGGCTCTGGCCTGCGGACAGAGAAGGCTACGGTGGATCAGAGCCAGGAACATATAACCTATGACAACGACAGCCTCACGTAAGAAGAGGAGGGAGAGTGAGACAAAAAGTTGCAATAACACATTCAGAATATATTTATTCTGAAAAAGGTTGGAGTTTGAATCAGTGATTTGTAGTTATTATGAGGAAAAAAAGAGAAAATTTGTAGAAAAGTAATATAGCAACTCTTTCATTGTTTGAATTGCATGTTTCTCCTTTACAAGGCAGGATTAAGTGGAGATTTCTTTTTTTTCCTCACATTTTAGCATGCTTGCAAGTTCAGTGTATTAACTGTCATTAGTTGAAATGATTATTTACCATTATAAAATACATATAAAATATTTTACTATTCACTTGATTTGGTTCAGACGTCAATGGTTTCTAAACTTATGTCTAGAGCATTCTGATATTATTTCAAGTGCAAGGAAGTTCAAAATTTATTATAGGTGACTCATGTATTATATAATTGGTAGTTAAGTGTATAGTGAATAAAAAAGATTACAAATCATGAATGTATAAGACCTCATCAAAAGATACATAGACAAATAAGATTTTCTATTTAAAAAAAAAAAAAATGACCTATCTGCTTTTCAGATATTTGATGCAACTTAAAAATATGTATACAAGAAGAAAATTAATAAAGAAATAAAATTTTAAACAGCAACCAAACTAAGGAGGAAGGTATAAGTGTACTGGCCACCTAGAATAAAAGAATTGCTATCGGGGTGCCTGGGTGGCTCAGATGGTTAAGCGTCTGCCTTCGGCTCAGGTCCTGATCCCAGGGTCCTGGGATCGAGCCCCACATCGGGCTCCCTGCTTGGCGGGGAACCTGCTTCTCCCCCTTCCTGAACTGTTCCCCCTGCTTGTGCTCTCTCGCTCTGTCAAATAAATAAATAAAATCTTAAAAAAAAAAAAAAGAATTGCTATCATTCAGCATTAAATGTAGCTTTGAATTAGTGGCAATACGAGCAAAAAGGAAATAGAATTTATTGGCATGATTTTCTTTTTAAAAATGAAAATGCAGTAATTAATTAAAAGAGATAAACTCCTTCCTTGTTCTGTATTCTAAAAGGTACTTAAAATTTGCAAGGGAAGTTGTCTTCAAAACCGGTTTTCTAGAAAATGCAGAAATGAATTTTACATCACAGTCATATATCAGTTTTTGATATACTGTTGAGAACATAATGTAATTAAGTGCATTAATTTTCTTCATGTTTGTTTTCAGTGAGTAAGTACTATATTTTATTTCCTTTGTGTATCCATTTCAAAATAGAATTCAGAAAGAACTATCTAAATAAAGATTAAAATTCAGGAAAATGCACTGAGCTTTTTGCAATCAAAAGTACTAAGCTTTTTTAGTTGGATACTATCACAATTGAATATTGACAACTTCGATTAGCCCTCTGTGATTGCAATGATCCTTATAAATATGTGTAAAGTATTGATGACTGTTTTAATGGCATTTTAATCTTACATTAATGCTAATAAGGTTTCTGAACTTGAATGATGGGTGTGATTAAAACTGTAGGAAATGAGAGACTGATCAAGATGGAGTCTCAATATAGCCTTGGGTGTGTTTACAGAGATTTCATTCTGTGTACTCAGAGGTTAGAGCTCACTGCTGCCCACCAAGTGAACATCCCGTAAACCAACACTCGTTCAATGTTATAATGAAGTTATCCTCTTTTTTTTTTTAAAGATTTTATTTATTTATTTGACAGAGAGAGACACAGCGAGAGAGGGAACACAAGCAGGGGGAGTGGGGGAGGGAGAAGCAGGCTTCCTGCCGAGCAGGGAGCCTGATGCGGGGCTCGATCCCAGGACCCTGGGATCATGACCTGAGCCGAAGGCAGATGCTTAATGACTGAGCCACCCAGGCGCCCAAGTTATCCTCTTAATCACTTCATTTTAAGCCCCTTTTTGTGTTTATTTCTATACTGATCACTTGTTGATCCATAATTTTTTTTCTAAATGTTCTTATTTCAAAGAATCTCCTGAGACCCTTGATTAACTTTTAGTTTGGCAAACAAAGAATGCCTCCCTGAATCCTATTAAAATTGCTTTCAGACACATCAATTGATAATTATTCATGTCTTCCTTGTTTTCTGTTAAGTTCTAACTGGACCAAGGAGCACAGAAGTATTTAAAGTACAGTTCACCCTTGAACAGTGTGGGGTTAGGGGTGCCAACCCCTGAGTAGTTGAAAATATGCATGTCGTTTTAACTCCCACAACAGTTAACTAATAGCCTACTGTTGACCAGAAACCTTACCAATAACATACACAGTCAATTAACTCATGTTTTACCTGTTATATGTATCATATACTACATTGTTACAATAAAGTAAGCTAGAGAACAGAAAATGTTATTTAAAAGCTCATCAGGAGACAACTATATGCTTACAGTACTGTACTGTATTTATTTATTTTTTAAATCTTCATGTAAGTAGACCTGCCCAGTTCAAACCCGTGTCGTTCAAGGGTCAACTGTATTATAAATCCTGGCTTTTATTTTACATCACGGAGAATTCCAGAGGCCCCCTCCCCCCCGAAAAAGTGAGGTCTCTCTTAGGAGATTATTTCAGGCATTCAGCATCACCATCACTTGGTTTGGTGACAGGAGAATGCCGGCTCTATTTGGAGTTGAGTGTAACACACACAAAATGGATAACAAGTGAACACTTTCTTCCTACCTGTGATATTTCAGCATTTTTACAACTATTACATTTAAGTCAAAGGTGCAACATAAATGACTTAATCTCGTGGTCCTTCAGTTGACAAATAAGTGATGATTGAAAGCAAGTTTCTCTGTGGTGTTTGGAATCTCGGGCATTAGATTTGCAAAGGACCAGGGATGGAATGGATAGGACTGAGGATTTATCCTATGATTACATCTGTGGAGGGTCACCTGCTGTTCCCACACTTCTTTAAGAGGTGCGTCTTAGCATAACATGTGTTCGTCAGCTGGCCTCCTGGTTGCTGCTTGAGAGAATCATCAATCATTAAATCCATTGTGCTGCTGATCATGCTGCTCATGACTCAGAGAGCTGCTCGCACGAGAAGGAGCCTGGTTTCAAATTAACGGTTGTCATTTGGTGCATCTGCCCTTGTGACTCATTTGAGATTACTTTTGTGTTTGGTGGTTCTCCATTTGGAGTGATTTTCACAGAACATGCAGATTGGCCTTAATTTCATCTCTAGGGGATAATTGTTTCCCCCTCCCCTCAGTCGTGTTCCTCCTAAAGTAAACGGTGGGCATCCCAGCATTCATCATGAATTATTCGAGCATCTTTTATATACTCTGCCCTGTTCTCTAGGCTTTGTAGACAGAATCGTGAGGAGAGGAGCAGGCATGGTTTCTGCTTGTGTAGAATTTGCGTTCTACGGGTGGGCGTAATACACGAGAAAACCTGAGTGTCCGTGGTGGTTACAGATTGTGCTAGTACCTCGGAGAAAATAAACAGAGTTCTGACGTGCACCATGACTGCAGTGCTCTGTTTTAGACTGAAAATATTTCTTGGAGGAAGGATGGGAGAATGGGCAGTAGTCAGCCACAGAAAAACACTTGAGGAAAAGCATCACAGTTCAAGGAAACTATCATGGTGGAATCTATTGGAATGTGCTCACTTTCATTAAATCCTATCCTGTTTAAGTGAGTCTTTGAGTGTTATGGAAAAGCAAAATGGTTCAGCCACAGTGGGTTTCTGAGTCCAACTCTAGAAAAGTTATATGGAAAATGTTTATCAGATGTTAATCTAGCATTATCTATGCACTTATAGATCCTCTATGCCCACATAATGGGTAAATCTAGACTTTTTGTCCTTATAGAACAGATATTTCAATAGAGTCCCACCTGCAAACGTATATTGCTTTATTGAAAAGTTGTGGCCACTTGAAAACTACGAGTATTCTAGTTTTTAATCATTTGTTTGGTTTTAAGATCTTCTTACTTAAAGCTTAAAACTCATGATGTTATATTATCAAACTCATCCCTTAAATGTTAAAACTTAAAAGAATTCTCTATTCTATTGCTGGTCTTGCAAATTTTCCATGGTTAGTAACTGAGGAATAAAAATGCTGGAATTTGAATAAGTAATGACTAGTGGCTCTGGGACTTAGTCAACCATGAGCTGATCATTCATGAGATGCCCAATCCTATCAGATTTTGGATCAAAACTATAGACACAGGGGAGTGGACTTCAGCCGTGTAAGTGACTGAAGTGAGAAAAGTTTTGAGTGTCAGAAAAGGAAGCAGTTTTGGAAGGGGGAATTACACAGGGCTGTTTCCCACTCCCCAAACTATGAGGTTCCCTCTGCCTGTTCATCAGAGTTGTCTATTCTCTATGTCCTGTTTAATGAATAAAAATGAAGCACAAACTTCCTTTCTGAGTGAGCTTTAGTCAAATTCCCCCATGGAATCATGCACGACTTCATACCAGACACATAATCAACAAGAAAGCCTTTACAGCCCTTCCTCCTTAGGTCACTGGTGTGTTTTCCAGTTAAAAACATGTATTCCCCTACATCTTGACATTCCTCTCATTCTTCACGTTGATCTATGGCCATAACTTTCCACTGGTCCTTCGGTTTCTGCTCCTTTCTAGCCCAATGCCATTATACTCAGATTTCTGCCCCAATGTCTCTTTGATCACAACATTCATCTCTGCCTAAAATCCTTCAGTGGATCAACATTTTCCAAATTCCTTATCTAGGCATCTCTGCCTAATGTGTCAGCTGGTTTTATCACCCACTGTTTTCCCTCAAGCCATTTCATTCGGTCAGTTACAGTCCACCAAACACACTGTGTAAATTATCATTTTCCCGGGAGGGTTTCCCCTCTCCTTCTCCCCCGCAACCTCTCCCCCACTTCACTCTGCCTTTCCGAGTCCCACCTGTCCTTTAGGACCCACTCAGCCTGCTCCTCGCACTGTGTCAATCCATGTTCATTTCTCTGACCTCCATTTTTATCAGCATTGATTACCCACATGCTTCAATTACAATGCATTTTTCTTTGTATTATTGTTCTTTATGCCCTTTAAACACAATTAGACTGTTAGTTCTTTGGGATCCCGGGAAATATTACCCTTCTTCCACACCTCCTTTCTTTAATCTCTGTATAGAACTTAATAAATTTTGTTGGCTCACTTGTTTGTTTTCACATGATTTAATTATGAGGTGCTAATGTCCAGTTAAGAGGAAGAAGACACTTAAAGAGATAAGGGATAGATCTGTGATCAGATCTGGTTTTTTGATAGTCCATTTGAAATGAAAATTATATCATTCACTCTTCAGTGTGAACAATTTTTTTTTAAATATTTTATTTATTTATTTAATTGACAGACAGAGAGAGAGAGAGAGAGGGACAGCGTGAGAGGGAACACAAGCAGGGGGAGTGGGAGAGGGAGAAGCAGGCTTCCGGCAGAGTAGGGAGCCCGATGCGGGGCTCGATCCCAGGACCCTGGGATCATGACCTGAGCTGAAGGCAGTTGCTTAACCAACTGAGCCACCCAGGTGCCCCCAGTGTGAACAATTTTTTTTTTATCTTTACATATTTATGAAGGGTTTTGTATTTCCTACAGATGCACATGATGCATGGGTTTGTTAAAAAAGTCTTTTGAGTAAGGCTTTGCTGGCTCTTAGAGATATATGGTAACTCACTGTAAGGCTGTCTTCCCAAAGAAGGAGAGGGATGCAGACAAGGATATTGAAATGCAGTGTGGCCCGGGGCGCCTGGGTGGCTCAGTCGTTAAGCGTCTGCCTTCGGCTCAGGTCATGATCCCATGGTCCTGGGATCGAGCCCCGCATCGGGCTCCCTGCTCTGCAGGAAGCCTGCTTCTCCCTCTCCCACTCCCCCTGCTTGTGTTCCCTCTCTCGCTGCGTCTCTCTCTGTCAAATAAATAAATAAAATCTTTAAAAAAAAAAAAAAAAAAAGAAATGCAGTGTGGCCCATGCTGTGGGAGGGTAAGCTACAAGTTAGGGGACCTTGTTCATACTTTGTCGTGTATCTGAGTCTAGACTGACACACTTATCTCTACTCCTGCTTATTTTTTATTGTGGTAAAAAACACATAACCTTAAACTGACAATCTTAACCATTTTTAAATGTGTGGTTCAGTATTGTTAAATATATTCACATTATTGTGCACCAGATCTCTAGGACTTTGTCATCTAGCAGATCTATATACGATAAAACACTAATTCTCCTTCTCCCATCCCTCCAGCCCTTGGCAAACCCATTTCTACTTTGTTTCTGTGATTTTGACTATTTTAGACTCATACTCTATTTGTCGTTCTGTGACTGGCTTATTTCACTTAGCATAATGTATTCGAGGTTCATCCATATTTTAGTCTATGACAGGATTTCCTTTTTTTAAGGTTAAATGGTACTCCCTTGTATGTATGTACCACACTTCCTTCTGTCAGTGGACATTTTGATTGCTTTCACCTTCTGGATATTGTGAATAATGCTCTAAGTGAGTGTGGAAATATTTCTTTGAGTTCTTGCTTTGAAATCTTTTGGATATATACCCAAAACTGAGATCGCTCGATCATATAGCTTAGTTTACTCTCCTCCTCTAGTTCCTTGAGGTGTAAAGTTAGATTATTTATTCAAGATCTTCCTTCTTTTTTAAAGTAAGCATTTACCACTATAAATTTCCCTCTTAGTCCTACTTTTACTGCATCCCAGAAGTTGTTGGTCTGTCACATTTTTGTTTTCATGTATCCAGATATTTTCTAAATTCTCTTATTTGGCCTTTGACCTATTGAATTTAAGATTTTGTTTAATTTCCACACATTTGTGGAAATTTCTGTTTTCCCTCTGCTATTGATTTCTAGTTTCATTCTATTATGGTCAGAGAAGATACTTTGTATGATTTCAGTCTTTTTAAATTGGTTAAGGTTTATTTTGTGACCGAACATTTGGCCTATCTTTGAAAATGTTCCTTATACACTTGAGAAGAATGTGTATTCTGATTTTTGGGTGGAGTATTCTGTAAATATCTGTCAGGTCCATTTGGTTTTTAGTGTTGTTCAAGTCTTCTCCTTTCTTATTGGTCCTCTGCCTGGTGATTCTATCCATAAGTTAAAATGGGGTATTGAAGGCTCTCAATATTATTGTGCTATTTCTATTTCTCCCTTCAATTCTGTCAATTTTTGCTTTAAACAATTGGGACTCCTAATGTTAGATTATATTCCTGGGGAATTGATCCTTTTCTCATTACACAGTGTCCATCTTTGCCTCTAATTCATATCTCAAAGATACCTTATCTTATCAGTTCTTATCTCAAAATCTATTTTGTCTCTTGTAAGCATGGCCACTTTGATCTTTAGTTTCCTGTTTTAATGGGACATCTTCTCATCCTTTCACTTTTAGCCTATGCATGTCCTAAGATCTAAAGTGTCTTATACTGTTATCACAGACCTGTACCTCTGAAACAAATAATACATTATATGTTAAAAAAAAGAAGAAGATAGCAGGAAGGGAAAAATGAAGGGGGGGCAATCGGAGGGGGAGATGAACCATGAGAGACTATGGACTCTGAGAAACAAACTGAGGGTTCTAGAGGGGAGGGGGAGGGGGGATGGGTTAGCCTGGTGATGGGTATTAAAGAGGGCACATACTGCATGGAGCACTGGGTGTTATACACAAATAATGAATCATGGAACACTACATCAAAAACTAATGATGTAATGTATAATGATTAAAATAACATAATAATAAAAAAAAAATTAAATGAGATAGATAATCAATGGTAAGCATTTAGCACATCATAGAGAGTAATGTCAATAAATTATTGCTTTTATTATTTTTTATTCCTGTTGTTAAGATGACAGAATATGGAAATTTCATATGGCTGAACCTAATACTGTATAGCCCAACGTTTAGTATTAAATAAACAGTAAAGACAAAAAAAAAAAGTGTCTTATAAACAACATGTAATTGGATATTTTTTTAATCCACTCTGCCAATCTGTGTCTTTTAATTGTTATATTTAATTCATTTACATTTAAAGTAATTACTGATGAGGAAGGGCTTGCTGTTGCCATTTTATTCATTTCTTTTCTTTTCTTTTTTTTTTTTTTTTAAAGATTTTTTGTTTATTTATTTGAGAGAGACAGAATGAGAGAGAGCGAGCACATGAGAGGGGGGGAGGGTCAGAGGGAGAAGCAGACTCCCTGCCGAGCAGGGAGCCCGATGCGGGACTCGATCCAGGGACTCCAGGATCATGACCTGAGCCGAAGGCAGTCGCTTAACCAACTGAGCCACCCAGGTGCCCTTATTCATTTCTTTTCTGAATGTCTTAGAGCTTTTGTGTCCCTCTTTTCCTTTCTTGCTGACTTTTTGTGTTTTGTTGATATTTTTGTAATGATATGTTGTAATTTCTCTCTCATTTCACTTTGTGTGTATTATATAGATACTTTCTTTGAGGATACCATGGAAATTACATAAAACTTCTTTAAGTAATAAGAATATATTTTAAACTGATAACAACTTCTATCACATATAAAAATCCTATTCCTTTATATCTGTTCTCCCCCTCTTTTTGATGACACAAATTACCCTTTTATATTCCATATCCATTTACGTAAGTTTGTAATTACTTTCTATGCTTTTGCTTTCAAAATTTTATAACAGATTTAAATGTGATTTATGTACTTATATTATAATACTACAGGATTCTATATTTTTTACATATTTACTTTTACCAGAGAATTTTATAATATTACATGGTTTACTATCACTATCTACTATCTACTATCACTTCAATTTGAAAGACTCCCTTTTGCACTTCTTTTGGGGCAGGTCTCATGGTGCTGAACTCCCTCAGTTTTTGTTTATCTGGAAATGTCTTGATTTCTCCTTCATCTCTGAAGGGCAGTTTTGCTGGATATGGTATTCTTTTTTGCCAGTCTGAAATTTTGTTTGTTCATTTGTTTTTATTTGTTTGTTTTTTATCTTCCAGCATTTTAAATATACATCTGACTCCATTTAGCCTACAAGTTTTCTGATGAGAAATCCACTGGCAGTCTGATAGGAGGTTTTCTTTTGAACATTACAGTTTTCTTTTCTTTTGCTATTTTTTTTTTTTTAAAGATTTTATTTATTTATTTGAGAGAGAGAGTGAGAGAGAGAAAGAGCACAAGAGCGGGGAGCGGGAGAGGGAGAAGCAGACTCCCTGCTGAGCAGGTAGCCCGACGCGGGACTCGATCCCGGGACTCCAGGATCATGACCTGAGCCGAAGGCAGTCGCTTAACCAACTGAGCCACCCAGGCGCCCTTCTTTTGCTATTTTTAAGAAAAAAATGTTTTCTTTTTGCATTTTTGTCTGTGATAGTTTGATTATGATGTGTCTTTTTTTTTTTTTTTTTTTTTTAAAGATTTTATTTATTTGACAGAGAGAAAGACAGCCAGAGAGGGAACACAAGCAGGGGGAGTGGGAGAGGGAGAAGCAGGCTTCCCGCAGAGCGGGGAGCCCGATGCGGGGCTCGATCCCAGGACCCTGGGATCATGACCTGAGCCGAAGGCAGTCGCTTAACCAACTGAGCCACCCAGGCGCCCTTCTTTTGCTATTTTTAAGAAAAAAATGTTTTCTTTTTGCATTTTTGTCTGTGATAGTTTGATTATGATGTGTCTTTTTTTTTTTTTTTTTTTTTAAAGATTTTATTTATTTGACAGAGAGAAAGACAGCCAGAGAGGGAACACAAGCAGGGGGAGTGGGAGAGGGAGAAGCAGGCTTCCCGCAGAGCGGGGAGCCCGATGCGGGGCTCGATCCCAGGACCCTGGGATCATGACCTGAGCCGAAGGCAGACGCTTAACGACTGAGCCACCCAGGCGCCCCTGATTATGATGTGTCTTAATGTAGGTTTCTTTAGATTTATCCTGGTTGGACTTCTTTGAGCTTCTTTAATTGGTATGTCCATTTCTTTCCTCAGATTTGGGCAGTTTTCAGCCACTATCTCTTCAAATAGATCCTCTGCCTTCATTTCTCTCTCTCTCTCTTTTTTTTTTTCTTCCTTCTGGGATACCCATAATGCACATGTTGTTCTGCTGAGTGGTCTTCTGTAATTCCCTTAAGCCTTACTCATTTGTCTGCCTTTTATTCTCCTCTGACTTGATAATTTCAAATGACCAATCTTCTTCAAGGTTGCTGTTTCTTTCTTCTGCTTAAGTCTAATGTTGGTCTTCTCTACTGGATTTGTCAATTCAATTATTGCATTCTTTAGTTCAAAATTTCTGTTTGGTCCTTCTTCATTGTTTCTTTGTTGGTGTTTTTATTTTGTTCATGTATCCTTTTCTTGATTGAGTTGAGTGATTTATCTGTGTTCTCATATAATTCATTGAGCAGTCTAATAAGGGTTATTTTGAATTCTTTGGTAATTCATATTTCCATTTCTTTAGGGTAGGTTTCTAAAGATTTAATTTGACCCTTTGATTGGGCCATTTTCCCCTATTTCTTTGTATGTTGTTTTACCTTCTGTAGCAACTTTGGCATTTTAAGCATCAGCCATCTCTCCCAGTCTCTGCAATCTGGTTTTATAGAGGGGAGACTTTCACCTGTTGACCCACTAGAGATTCTGGAGAATGCTCAAGCCTTTTCTGAAGTTGTATCCTCTCAGGGCTTGTGCATGCATCAGGAGAGGTTTCCTGGTTGCTAATCAGGAGGTTCCCCTTAGATCTGTCTGCTACTGTGGACTCTTGGTAGTTGAGCTCCCCCTTGCTCCTGTCTGCAGTACTGTAGATTCCAGCGTGGACCAGACCACATTTATTGCCTTTGTTCTGTGACACCAACCTTGCATCTGTTCCTAACAGCCCTTAGATTCAAGCAAGAGAGAGAGCAGTCCCTTGGGCAGCTCTCTAAAAAGTCAGAACATTGGATATATGTTCCACTGTTCTTTTTCCCTTCACTGGGAGAACTCAGGAGTTGGGACATTCTTTTCAGTAGTGCTTACTGTGTTATGGAGAGGATCTCTGGCCATGAATTTTCCAACCAACTTCAGTGCAGTTGGCTTTTGCTTCTCTGGGATTCAGGAACCTTTTAATTGCTTTCTACATTTCTTCCAAGGGCAATTTGTCTGTATTGTTGTTAAGTTGGTATCTCCATTGGGGAAGGAAGGTCTAGGGCTTCCTATTTTGCCATCTTGAGACATCACTCCTAGACTTGATGTGATTTTTTTTTTTTTTTTTTAATAAGAGTTAAACAGTTGAAGGACTAGTTAAATTAATTCACATCATTCAAAGAGCAAAGAATATTTAAAAAAATATATTTCTTTACTTTATTATTGTACTACCAATTTCTTATGTTTGGCCTGAATGCTTGTACACAGTTGTAGTTTTTTGTTTTGTTTCGTTTTAAAAGATATGGTTAGACTTGAGTTTTTGAAACCATGCTAATCAAAGCTTAAGTAAGATCCAACATATTAAATTATTTCATATTTGTCTTATGAATATGGTTTATTTGCAGACTTCTGGCAGTACAGATATTTTATTAACTAACAATGTTCATGTTAGTCTGTAATGTTTCAAGTCTCTATAATAATAAATACCACAAATGTATATTTACAATGATCAAATATCTATATGAAAGTGTTTAGTATTACACCTTAGGGATATGATAGAATACTATTAAACATGGGTCGGCAACATCTTTTTGTAAAGGGCCAGAGACAATATATTCAGCTTGAGGACTAGTGGAAGGAGTCAGTACAGAAAGAAATAAGCATGACCAGATTTGGCTCAAGGGACATTGTTTGCTAAATCATGTTATACAACATCAAACCAAGAAAAGGATATTAAAATTATCAGTATATTTTGCTAAAAATACATTTTTCAATAAAGTTCCTTGATTCAGTCAGTTAATGTGATGATTTGGCCTATTGAATATTAAGAATTTCAATTAAATCGAATATTTTATATTTGCTTATTTAATGAAAAGCAAAAACATATGAACATAAAAGCATGTGTTAAGTATGCATATGCGTACATATAGTCACATGTATTAAATGTCTATATTTTATTTGATAAGAATTACCATTAGTCTATCTGATACATAAATTAAACAATCCAAGATACTTTAAAAAATTATTGTCATTGTTATCATTTTAAACACATATTTGACCTTTTATTCAGAAACCCTGGAAACGAAAATAAATGCACATACCATTAGATTCTTTTTGTGTAATTGAGGTTAAGTTCAAGTGTAAGGTTTGACATTTAAAAATTTCAACTACATTTAATGTTCTAAGTCTTCTGAGCTATATGTGTGTCTAGTACAATTTTAAGTGGAAAAAAATTCTTTAATTTGTAATAAATATCCCTATGGCAAAGAAGCCTGGCACAGTTATAGCTTAAGTGATCATTCTCAGCATGAAGAAAAGCATAAAAATTTAGCTATACACACATTACTGAAGATCCTATGTAAGACAGGATGTTTCTCTTCACTACAAGTGAGAGGATGTTTAGCAATATGTCACTAGGGACAATTAATCTGTTCTATTTCATAGCATTTGTTCTTTATTAATGGGAAATATGAGAACATGTTATTTAGCAGCCAAAATATTTTTAACTAGTAATTGTGATCATTTTGCCATAATTTATTATCCTTTTATCCATTTATCAATTCAACAAAAGTATATATGCTTATTCTAGGCCATGTGCTAGATGCATGCTATGTACAAACTGTCTTAGCTCTGGATGCTATAACAAAACACCACAAGCTGGGTGGCTTAAACAACAGACATTTATTTCTCACTGTTCTAGAAGCTGGGAAGTCCAAGATCCAAGTGCTAGCATATTTGGTTCCTGGTGACAATCTGCTTCCTGGCTTGTAAACAGCCACCTTCTCAGTGTGTGCTCACGTGGCCTTTCCTGGAGTATGTGTCTGGAGAGAGAGAGATCTCTCTTTCCCTTCTCATAAGGGCACTAATCCCATCATGAGGTTCTCACCCTCATGAATTTATGTAAACCTAATTATCTCTCAAAGACCTCACCTCCAAAAACCACCTTGGGGATTAGAGTTTCCAACATGTACATTTTGGGGGTTGAGGGACACACAAACATCCAGCCTATAGCACTAATGAAGGAGAAGGAACCAGTTCGGGTTCTCCTGGAGTCTACAGTTTAATTAGGGAAACTGAGCAAGTTGATGGAACAGGAACAATTTTAACAGAGCTCTGCTGTGTGGTGGAGGAACACATAATTCACCGATAGTCAGAAGGCAGAGTGGGTAGCCCTGCTATTTCCTGGTCTTGTGAGCTTGAGGCGATGACTTTCCCTCTCCCTGTGAATGAGGATACTGGACAAGATCAGTGCTTCTCAGAGTGTTCTTCAGGACACTCCTGTCCTGCGTTGTTCATGGGTAGTACGCAGACCAAAATGGTCCTGTAATACATTTTAGAAATCTTTCAAATAAAGTTGAAGAGGATTCATCTCTGTAGGATTTCTCTGTGCCTTTATTATAGTATAATACTTTCCAAATCTCTAAGAGAGGTACAATATTCTATCTCCCCAAATTTATGCTATGACATCTCTTGACACTAGGCACACAATCCCTTTTGCTTTGAAGATTCCTTATGATCTACTAAGTGGGAAGAATAAAGAAAGCACTTATTATGTGGACTTAACATGCCCACAGTTTACAGAAAAGAGAAAATATTTTTAGCTCCACATACATGCTAAATTCTTAGACAATGATTTAAAAAGTAGTTTCTTTTCTTTAATTCAGATACGTGATTATGGAGTTTCTCTATACACATTCTGTTGTCATGGAGATGTATTGACTCATAAAACAATGTAACTTGGAAGTCTGAATGTACGGGGTGACACTTGTTATGTTTATGCCTATGTGATCATGACATCTGACATTTAGTTCATGCATTGTCAGCCTCCATGGCATCTCCCTAAGTGAAACTGTGATGTCTTTATTCGCCTATTTTCCAACACAGTGTCTGACCTTTAATGCAGGTTTTGATTTATGGGTTTACAGACTATCAGTAACACTTCTGTTTTAGGCTACACTACACCTATATGCATGTATTGGAAGATTCTTACCTACTAATTTTATGTGAGGGGATGGTTATTATTAATTTAGTTACCAAAAAAATGGGCTCAACATTTTTTTTTCTTTTCAAAAATTAAGGAATAGGGGTGCCTGGGTGGCTCAGTCGTTAAGCGTCTGCCTTCAGCTCAGGTCGTGATCCCAGGGTCCTGGGATTGAGCCCCGCATCGGGCTCCCTGCTCTGCAGGAAGCCTGCTTCTCCCTCTCCCACTCCCCCTGCTTGTGTTCCCTCTCTTGCTGTGTCTCTCTCTGTAAAATAAATAAAATCTTTAAAAAAAAAAAAATTAAGGAATAGCCTATGTATCCCTATAGTGCTTGGGATGACCTACCTATGTATTTAATAAAGCTCATGTATCTGCAAATGTTCTTTGACCTCTTTGCCCTTGTCAGCTAACCCAGTTCCAGTAGTCTCACCATTCAGCTCTGCTTTCCTCTCTCTGTGGTTTTTATCTTGATTATTGTTTTGAGCAGTGCTGCTAGAATGACATGCTTTTTTTTTTTTAAGTTGTGATCTTTGAAAATCATACATTACACCAGTCAAAATGAGGACAATGCTAAGTTGACAAAAAATGCTCAAAGTTGTCTCAACTGTATCTACACAGGCTCACTTTTCCTGCTCCCAACATTGGACAAACATTGCATGTTTATCATGGATTTCAAAATTATTTTTATTCTCAAGATTTGAGCAAACGGTTCTCTGAATTTTATCTAATAAATTTAGGATAATGACTACAATACCTTCCAGAGAACCGATGAGGCCACTTCTTATAATCTGGTTCATAACTTCCACATTTGATGGCCAGTGGCAGGTAAAGCCATTAAGCTGTAGATTTGGTCAAACTAGGACACTTGTCTTTTTAATGGCTTTGTTTTATATTCTTTGCCTTCTCAGACTAGACGCATGGGGAAATAAAGACTTTTTGAGCTACCTTCTAAGTCGAATCCCAACTTTATAAATCCACACATTTCAAAATGTCCAAATTTTTACATGTGAAATGTGGTGCTACATAAAATATTTCTCCCTCTTTCATTGCTTTATAGCAATAAATCTAAATCTTTAGAACACTCAACAATTAACCTCTCATTATCACATTTAATTGGAATACCTCATGGTTCAGAATCAGGTGGCTTATGAACCACCTTTTAAAGAAACCTAGCTTTATAGCATTTGCTATATTGTCATTGATAGTACAGAATATAAATATGCCATGCTTTGAAAAAACTAGAAATCTTTCTATAAAACTTTTGCTTACAAAATGACAATATACTCTACCAGATGTCTCTCTTTTTGAAAAATTAATTTTGAATTTTCTTGCCAGATGGTTTTGTGTCACAACTTGATTTTAGAGAAGTTCTTTTATTTTTTTATTTTTTTTTAAATTTTTTTATTGTTATGTTAATCCCCATACATTACATCATTAGTTTTAGATATAGTGTTCCATGATTCATTGTTTGTGCATAACACCCAGTGCTCCATGCAGAACATGCCCTCCTCAATACCCATCACCAGGCTAACCCATCCTCCCAACCCCCTCCCCTCTAGAACCCTCAGTTTGTTTTTCAGAGTCCATCGTCTCTCATGGTTCTTCTCCCCCTCCGATTTCCCCCCCTTCATTCTTCCCCTCCTGCTACATTCTTCTTCTTCTTTTTTTTCTTTCTTAACATATATTGCATTATTTGTTTCAGAGGTACAGATCTGAGATTCAACAGTCTTGCACAGTTCACAGCGCTTACCAGAACACCTACTCTCCCCAGTGTCCAACACCCAGTCACCCCATCCCTCCCACCCCACCCCCCACTCCAGCAACCCTCAGTTTGTTTCCTGAGATTAAGAATTCCTCATATCAGTGAGGTCATATGATACATGTCTTTCTCTGTTTGACTTATTTCGCTCAGCATAATACCCTCCAGTTCCATCCACGTCGTTGCAAATGGGAAGATCTTATTCCTTTTGATGGCTGCATAATATTCCATTGTATATATATACCACATCTTCTTTATCCATTCATCTGTTGATGGACATCTTGGCTCTTTCCACAGTTTGGCTATTGTGGACATTGCTGCTATAAACATTGGGGTGCACGTAGCCTTTCGGGTCCCTACTTTTGTATCTTTGGGGTAAATACCCAGTAGTGCAATTGCTGGATCATATGGTAGCTCTATTTTCAACTTTTTGAGGAACCTCCATACTGTTTTCCAGAGTGGCTGCACCAGCTTGCATTCCCACCAACAGTGTAGGAGGGTTCCCCTTTTCCGCATCCCTGCCAACATCTGTCATTTCCTGACTTGTTAATTTTAGCCATTCTGACTGGTGTGAGGTGGTATCTCATTGAGGTTTTGATTTGGATTTCCCTGATGCCGAGCGATATTGAACACTTTTTCATGTGTCTGTTGGCCATTTGGATGTCTTCTTTGCAAAAATGTCTGTTCATGTCTTCTGCCCATTTCTTGATTGGATTCTTTGTTCTTTTGGTGTTGAGTTTGATGAGTTCTTTATAGATTTTGGATACTAGCCCTTTATCTGATATGTCATTTGCAAATATCTTCTCCCATTCTGTCAGGTGTCTTTTGGTTTTGTTGACTGTTTCCTTTGCTTTGCAAAAGCTTTTTATCTTGATGAAGTCCCAATAGTTCATTTTTGCCCTTGCTTCCCTTGCCTTTGGCGATGTTTCTAGGAAGAAGTTGCTGCGGCTGAGGTCGAAGAGGTTGCTGCCTGTGTTCTCCTTTAGGATTTTGATGGACTCCTGTCTCACATTGAGGTCTTTCAACCATTTGGAGTCTATTTTTGTGTGTGGTGTAAGGAAATGGTCCAGTTTCATTCTTCTGCATGTGGCTGTCCAATTTTCCCAACACCATTTGTTGAAGAGACTGTCTTTTTTCCATTGGACATTCTTTCCTGCTTTGTCAAAGATTAGTTGACCATATAGTTGAGGGTCCATTTCTGGGCTCTCTATTCTGTTCCATTGATCTATGTGTCTGTTTTTGTGCCAGTACCATACTGTCTTGATGATGACAGCTTTGTAGTAGAGCTGGAAGTCTGGAATTGTGATGCCGCCAGCTTTGCTTTTCTTTTTCAACATTCCTCTGGCTATTTGGTGTCTTTTCTGGTTCCATACAAATTTTAGGATTATTTGTTCCATTTCTTTGAAGAAAGTGGATGGTATTTTGATGGGGATTGCATTGAATGTGTAGATTGCTCTAGGTAGGATTGACATCTTCACAATATTTGTTCTTCCAATCCATGAGCATGGAACGTTTTTCCATTTCTTTGTGTCTTCCTCAATTTCTTTCATGAGTATTTTATAGTTTTCTGAGTACAGATCCTTTGCCTCTTTGGTTAGATTTATTCCTAGGTATCTTATGGTTTTGGGTGCAATTGTAAATGGGATCGACTCCTTAATTTCTCTTTCTTCTGACTTGTTGGTGTATAGGAATGCCACTGACTTCTGTGCATTGATTTTATATCCTGCCACTTGACTGAATTCCTGTATGAGTTCTAGCAGTTTTGGGGTGGAGTCTTTGGGATTTTCCACATAAAGTATCATATCATCTGCAAAGAGTGAGAGTTTGACTTCTTCTTTGCCAATTTGGATGCCTTTGATTTCTTTTTGTTGTCTGATTGCTGTGGCTAGGACTTCCAATACTATGTTGAATAGCAGTGGTGATAGTGGACATCCCTGCCGCGTTCCTGACCTTAGGGGGAAAGCTCTCAGTTTTTCCCCATTGAGAATGATATTCGCTGTAGGTTTTTCATAGATGGCTTTTATGATATTGAGGTATGTACCCTCTATCCCTATACTCTGAAGAGTTTTGATCAAGAAAGGATGCTGTACTTTGTCAAATGCTTTTTCTGCATCTATTGAGAGGATCATATGATTCTTGTTCTTTCTTTTGTTAATGTATTGTATCACGTTGATTGATTTGCGGATGTTGAACCAACCTTGCAGCCCAGGGATAAATCCGACTTGGTCGTGGTGAATAATCCTTTTAATGTACTGTGGGATCCTATTGGCTAGTATTTTGGTGAGAATTTTTGCATCCATGTTCATCAGGGATATTGGTCTGTAATTCTCCTTTTTGATGGGGTCTTTGTCTGGTTTTGGGATCAAGGTAATGCTGGCTTCATAAAATGAGTTTGGAAGTTTTCCTTCCATTTCTATTTTTTGGAACAGTTTGAGAAGGATAGGTATTAATTCTTCTTTAAATGTTTGGTAGAATTCCCTTGGGAAGCCATCTGGCCCTGGTCTTTTGTGTTTTGGGAGATTTTTGATGACTGCTTCTATTTCCTTAGTGGTTATAGGTCTGTTCAGGTGTTCTATTTCTTCCTGGTTCAGTTTTGGTAGTTGATACATCTCTAGGAATGCATCCATTACTTCCAGGTTATCTAATTTGCTGGCATAGAGTTGCTCATAATATGTTCTTATAATTGTTTGTATTTCTTTGGTGTTGGTTGTGATTTCTCCTCTTCCATTCATGATTTTGTTGATTTGGGTCATTTCTCTTTTCTTTTTGATAAGTCTGGCCAGGGGCTTATCAATCTTGTTAATTCTTTCAAAGAACCAGCTCCTAGTTTCGTTGATCTGTTCTACTGTTCTTTTGGTTTCTATTTCATGGATTTGTGCTCTGATCTTTATTATTTCTCTTCTCCTGCTGGGTTTAGGCTTTATTTGCTGTTCTTTCTCCAGCTTCTTTAGGTGTAGGGTTAGGTTGTGTACTTGAGACCTTTCTTTTTTCTTTAGAAAGGCTTGTATTGCTATATACTTTCCTCTTAGGACTGCCTTTGCTGTATCCCAAAGATTTTGAATAGTTGTGTTTTCATTTTCATTGGTTTCCATGAATTTTTTTAATTCTTCTTTAATTTCCTGGTTGACCCATTCATTCTTTAGTAGGATGCTCTTTAGCCTCCATGTATTTGAGTTCTTTCCGACTTTCCTCTTGTGATTGAGTTCTAGTTTCAAAGCATTGTGGTCTGAAAATAGGCAGGGAATGATCCCAATCTTCTGGTACCGGTTGAGACCTGATTTATGACCTAGGATGTGATCTATTCTGGAGAATGTTCCATGGGCACTAGAGAAGAATGTGTATTCCGTTGCTTTGGGATGGAATGTTCTGAATATGTCTGTGAAGTCCATTTGGTCCAGTGTGTCATTTAAAGTCTTTATTTCCTTGTTGATCTTTTGCTTAGACGATCTGTCCATTTCAGTGAGGGGGGTGTTAAAGTCCCCCATTATTATTGTATTGTTGTCGATGTGTTTCTTTGCTTTTGTTATTAATTGCCTTATATAATTGGCTGCTCCCATGTTAGGGGCATAGATATTTACAATTGTTAGATCTTCTTGTTGGATAGACCCTTTAAGTAGGATATAGTGTCCTTCCTCATCTCTTATTACAGTCTTTGGTTTAAAATCTAATTTGTCTGATATAAGGATTGCCACCCCAGCTTTCTTTTGGTGTCCATTAGCATGGTAAATGGTTTTCCACCCCCTCACTTTCAATCTGGGGGTGTCTTTGGGTCTAAAATGAGTCTCTTGCAGACAGCATATCGATGGGTCTTGTTTTTTAATCCAATCTGATAGCCTGTGTCTTTTGATTGGGGCATTTAGCCCATTTACATTCAGGGTAACTATTGAAAGATAGGAATTCAGTGCCATTGTATTGCCTGTAAAGTGACTGTTACTGTATATTGTTTGTGTTCCTTTCTGGTCTATGTTGCTTTTAGGCTCTCTCTTTGCTTAGAGGACCCCTTTCAATATTTGTTGTAGGGCTGGTTTCGTGTTTGCAAATTCCTTTAGTTTTTGTTTGTCCTGGAAGCTTTTTATCTCTCCTTCAATTTTCAATGACAGCCTAGCTGGATATAGTATTCTTGGCTGCATATTTTTCTCATTTAGTGCTCTGAATATGTCCTGCCAGTCCTTTCTGGCCTGCCAGGTCTCTGTGGATAAGTCTGTTGCCAATCTAATGTTTCTACCATTGTAGGTTACATATCTCTTCTCCCGAGCTGCTTTCAGGATTTTCTCTTTGTCTCTGAGACTCGTAAGTTTTACTATTAGATGTCGGGGTGTTGACCTATTTTTATTGATTTTGAGAGGTGTTCTCTGTGCTTCCTGGATTTTGATGCCTGTTTCCTTCCCCAAATTAGGGAAGTTCTCTGCTATAATTTGCTCCATTATACCTTCTGCCCCTCTCTCTCTTTCTTCTTCTTCTGGGATCCCAATTATTCTAATGTTGTTTCATCTTATGGTATCGTTTATCTCTCGAATTCTGCCCTCATGATCCAGTAGTTGTTTATCTCTCTTTTTCTCAGCTTCTTTATTTTCCATCATTTGGTCTTCTATCTCACTGATTCTTTCTTCTGCCTCATTTATCCTAGCAGTTAGCGCCCCCATATTTGATTGCACCTCATTGATAGCCTTTTTGATTTCGACTTGGTTAGATTTTAGTTCTTTTACTTCTCCAGAAAGGGTTTCTCTAATAACTTCCATGTTTTTTTCAAGCCCAGCTAGTATCTTTAAAGTGATGATTCTGAACTCTAGATCTGACATCGTACTAATGTCCGTATTGAGTAAGTCCCTGGCAGTCGGTACTACCTCTTGTTCTTTTTGTTGAGGTGATTTTTTCCGTCTTGTCATTTTGTGCAGAGGAGAATAGATTAATGAGAGAACAAAATGCTAGCAGGGTAACAACGTCCCCAGAAAATATACTCTAAACAAATCAGAAAAGACCTGAAGCAGTGGGAAAAGAAAGGGAAAGAGAGAAAAAAGAAAAGGAAAGAAAGAAAGAAAAAAGAAAAAGATAAAGATAAAAACAAACAAAAGCAGAACAAAACAAAACAAAACAAAAACAGAATGTGATCCAATATGATCAGGCTGGATTATAGATCAGTGCCACACACTAGATTTTGGGTGTATTTTGGTCTGTTAAAAGAAAGTTCCTCCCAAAATTTTAAAGAAAGAAAAACTTATACATGTACAAAAATAAGGGTTGATATGATGAAGGGATGGAATATGACTGTAAAGATGGAAATTATAAAAAATTTTAAAAAAGGATTTGATAAGTTGTTTGAAAAAAGAAAGAAGAGGATTAAAAAAAAAAAAAGGAGAAAGAAAAAAGGGAGAGAATGTGATCAGGCAGGGGAGTAGAAAAAAACCATACACTAGAGATTTAGAGTATATTTTGATCTGTTAGAAGAAACTATCTCAAGATTTTAAAGAGAGAACAACTTATATATATATGCCAAAAATACGGGTAACTACTATGAAGGGATAGAATATGACTTTAAAAATGAAAAATAAAAATTTTTTTTATTTTTATTTTTTTTTTTTTTTTATTTATTTGAGAGAGAGAATGAGATAGAGAGAGAGCATGAGAGGGGGAGGGTCAGAGGGAGAAGCAGACTCCCCACTGAGCAGGGAGCCCGATGCGGGACTTGATCCTGGGACTCCAGGATCATGACCTGAGCCGAAGGCAGTCGCTTAACCAACTGAGCCACCCAGGCGCCCTAAAATTTTTTTTTAAAAAGGGATTGATAAGATGTTGGCTTCCAGAAAGTGGTCGCTTTTCTGTTCAGAGAGTTGTTGCTATTCTTTTCTTCGATCTCCTGTTGACTTCGTAGGTGTTCAGAACGGTTTGATCCCTATCCAGCTGAATTCCTGAGAGGAGACGAAATCCCGGTCTCCTACTCCTCCGCCATCTTGCTCCGCCCCCCGAGAAGTTCTTTTATTTGTATATGTCTTCTGACATCTCATTTTGTGTCTAAATCAGTATCTTTTATTTGACTGGCTGTACGACTGTACCTGTCACGTATGTGATACCACCACCCATGAGTTAACATTAAAAATCAGGTTTGCTCCAACAACATTCTTCTAAAACTCTTCTCTTTTTAAGTGCTTTAAAAAGTGATGGACGCATGTATGGACTTAAACTGACTTCCCTTCCTGCTCATATTTATTTCCCTGCCTATTTCTTCTCCTATCTTCTTTATTTCACACTTTGATTAGCCTAATGATTAAATGTAAGTAGTCTGCCCTCTTTCTGTACCAAAAATTCGTCAGTATACCTCCTTCTGTCCCCTAGCGGTCAGAAAGTTCATTGTTCTGTCTTCTAAGTTAAAAGACTTGCCTTACATTGTTACCGGCATTTCTGGGCTGTCCCCCCTCCTTCCTGGTTTTCCTGTTTGGGTCCATAATGCACTCGGTTGCTTTTTCTCTAAAGGGTTTTACCGGGATCCTGTAGATCACGGGAGATGGTGCTTCACCGCTGTGTTGAACACTTCTGTCTGGGGCTGTGCTTAAACCCAGCTGGTTTGGAGATCTGAATCTGCCACACCTTCAACTCTCCCCTCCGCTAGAGTCATGGTTTTCTAAACCTAAAAATAAAAATCTTCCACTCATGACATAAATTCGTTGTTTTCACTGCGACTTGACTCAGTTGCCGGAGACATTGCATTGTTAGGAGAGAAACGTGATTCATGGAACATACTGGGACTCTGGTCCAGGGTAGTTCAATAAATATTTGTGGATGATCATATCAATCACTTATTTACTCATCTCTATGTAAATATATGTAGATGCTGTTACTAGGAAATGTCCCTAGAGACATCAAAAAACTTGGTGGTGTTAGCTTCTACCGTATACTGGATACCTCGCGACACTGAGAAGTGACGGGAGGATGTTTCTGTCTACAGATCAAATATCTGGGTCGGCATATAACGGCTTCCTGAGTCATCAGATCAAACACTGATTAAAATGACTTTATGTATGCTTTTAATTTATTCAGAAAATGTATTACAATTCCCACAGGTACAGATAAATGCAAGTTTTTGGTTTTTATTCAGAGGATGAATAGGATTTACACATAGAATTTAAGGAAGGAGAAAATAAAAATAAGTTAACATATAATACATATATATCAATCACCATGCAATAAATAAATATAGTAGGTAAAAGCCTGTTGTATCTTATATGTAAAGGGACGGGTATTTCATAACTAGAATTTAATTTTGAATTACTTGTTACATTTTTTTTTTAATTTCAAAATGTTATTAGTTTATTTTGAACATTTTTGGGTTATTGATATTCTCTGGTCTCTCTGTGCACTTGAAGTATATCAAAATGATGATGTAATATCACCAAAAATTAGCTTTTTAGTATTTCAAGTTGTAATTAAATTTATACGAAGGGCATTTTAAGTACTTTTTTCCAGGGTCAAATAAAAAAAAAATTAGTGACAGGTGGTAGGTGATCTTGCTATGCTGTGATAGGAGAAAGGGTAAAAATTAAATACAATGTACATTCTAGAGTTAAGAAAGAGATAAATTAGATTTATACCAACAAAACAAGATAAAGGCCTAAGTGATTATATTTTTCCATATTTAGCAATTTTATCATATATAAATATAAAGCCCCAATTATCTTGAAATTTTGTGCTGGGAATAAAAAAACATTGCCCCACTTAATGCATATGGTGTGTTATACTTTTTAATATATAGCCATTTAGGGAAGAAACAATTCCAGTAGAAAAACTCCATGATAACACCTCATACCTGCTCATCCCAGATAAAATCAATGTGTTCCAAAGCTTGAAATTGTCCAGCTAGTTTATGTACCAGTGGTGTCCATTCTGATGCAAACTCTGTAGCATGGTGTTTTCAAATGAACAATCACACCGTTGATGAAAAAAATAAAGACACATTTCTCTCTTTGCTTCATTTCAGCTTTGGGGGGAAAGTAAGTCAAACTGGTGACTCTCAAACTTTAATGCATAAGAATTGTTAGGATGGTGTTAACAGGACCGTTCTGATTCAACAGTTCTGAGCTAGAGCCAAAAGTGTGTGTTTGTCAAGCTCTCATACCAGACTTTGAAAAGCAAGGAAATGGAGCAATTCAGTGCAGGCCAATGGACCATTCACTTAGGCACCGAGAGATGGGTTTATTATGTACATACCTATACCTGGAAAACTTGACCTGTTAATTTGACTTCCCTTTGTCCTTTCTTTAATATAAGATACAAGGAGTCGTGGTTATTAGCTCTTGGGAGACTTAGAGCAATATCATGCATCTAGTATAATGATATATGGTCATCAGCATGTCTGGTTTCCCCAGGAGCGGCCTGCAAGGCTCTGTAATCTGGATCCAGCCTGCTGGGCGCGTGGGTGGGCACCACGTGGAGTTACATCGACTCCTGCTTGCAGAAGCCTATTGGGCTTGCTGCAGCCCATCTTGGGGTTCTTGGTAATTTTATCTTTGTGTAAGTGAAGACTGGGGCGGGGGGTGTGCACATGCGCAGAGGCGATGTGCTGGACACAGCGCCCACACGCGTGGATGCGGTCCCGTGTGCAAGGTGAGCAGCGCGCATCCTCATCCTGCTCTGGGACCCACAACGGTGCAGCTGGCTGCCCTGCATAGACCTGTTCTTCCATTTCCCACCAGTTTTTGCCTCTGGATTGATTAAAGATGACCCACCTTCCCCATCCCAGCCATCTTACTCAGAGCCCCCAGTCCCAATCAGTTAACTAATCTGACCAATTCATTCCTATTAGTGTGGTGACCAAGAGCCGGAGTAGAAGTCCAAGGTCACATGAAGAACTTTAATCTGGGCTGCTGTAATGTCCTTCCCCATCTGTCACCCTGGAAAACCCATCTGTCCTGTGTAACCTGGGATGAGAACAGACGTACCACACTGATGAAAAGGATTATTTGCAATCCCCACATCTTTAGCATCATTTCAGATGCATTTTTTATTCTATAAAATACCAGAGCTGCATATTTTGTCTGTCTGTGCTATGGGGCTTATATAGAGAGGTATCAGTGATAAATACTTAGAATTAGTTTTTCTATATTTTAGGCTGAATGCCAGTATTATGTGATGCATTAAAAAAATTGTCAGTGCCCTAACTAAAGGCAATTCCATCTAGAAAAGTGCCTGATTATAGTTTTAAGATCTGTAAATATTGGTCCTGTTTATCTGAGAACACACTGTTCATGAGAATTTTGTTGTCTTTAAATGAGAGAGAGAATATAAAATATTTGCTCTCATATTATGTGTTTCTGGAAGGATCGAATTCCCAGATTCACACTTAAAATTTTTCATAAAGATTGCCAACTATGCTTGAAAAACAAGAAAGCAAAAGAGCATTGTCATGGGTTTTGCATATAATAAGAAACATAATTTTAAAGAACCTTTTAAAATGTGCATGTGTTGGAATTGGAGTGTATAATAGTAAACACGGAAGCAGCAAATTTTATTATTTAAGGAAAAGCTTGATTCACTGCATGCTGAATATGAAATGTATTTAAGAATTAGCTAACAGCTGATTTAAAGTTACCTGAAGTCTTCTTGGTAGACTAACAAGAGAAAGAATTAAGGTCTTTGTTCATTTCCTCAGGAAGAGAGCCATAGGGGAAAAAAGCTATTTTGTTATCCCAAAAATAAGCATGTTGTTTATATTGCATACTTCCTAAGCATTTGTCCCTGCATTTCTGCAGCTGTGGGTCTCTCCGCATGCCAAGAACCAGCCCTTCCCAGCAACGGCATCAAAATAGGAGATCGGTATATGGTGAACGATGTCCTCTCCTTTCAGTGTGAACCCGGGTACACCTTGCAGGTATCTTCCTTTTGAGATTTGGGAATAAAGAGGGTTAAACATAGGAGTCCTTGGCCAGCTCGGTGAAGCCGATGCCCAATATTTGTACCTGGAGAACTAATTTAGTTTCTCTCACTCTGTTTGTAAGTCAAAGTAGTTGCATTAAGCCATGCATGCTGGTAATCTTAATTATAATGTGGAAATAGCTTCTAACGAGGATGCACTCTTTCAAAGTTGAGCATCTTGTTTTCGTAATTATTTTATTTCAAAATGTATGTTCTCCCCATAAGTATGCAGATAAAATTTCTAAGGGACAAAGTATTGACACAAGTCTCTTTCAAAGCGTCACCCCAACAACCCCCGTGCACACTGTTCTCATGGTCATCTGGGCAAATCATCATTCTGTACATATTCTTGCCGGGTACTGTGGTGCTCAAGTAATAGGTTTCAATGATCTCCAGGAAATATTGAGGAGTCGTTATCATTTTTTATAATTTTATATAAAAGTTTTCATGAACTTTTATAACCTAATAGGTGCCAACATACATCATGTTCTGTTATTTTTTCTGGTCTAATCATAAATAAGCTTACTCGCAAAATAGTTTCTGTCACTTAGCATAATTCTCATAGGATTCTCCCTGCCAACAATGACTATTAATAGTCTACACATGCATATTACAAAGTCAAGCAGAAAAAGTTAAGCCTAATTATGTGTCTCCTCTTCGGTTATTTCGGGTAATAGAGTACTTTTGGCTGTCTGCTTATTACCACATTGAAGCTGATCATATTTTAAGGAAAAATATATTAGTTCTATTCTTTAACTGACTTAAACAAATGAGCTTGAGGAAGCGTCAGAAAAGAGTCGCAAAGGTACAGCGGGGAGAAGACACCACTGCGTGTAGTCTGTGATCCGCAGTGTGTTGTAGGAAACACTGCAGAGCGGAGACAAGTCACAGACACGCCAGCAACCCCTGGGCGCTGGTGGAGTACCCCCGACGCGCATCACACACAAACCCGCATCTGTCCTGGGCGGCCCCATGATGTGGGAGCTGGGAGGCAGGGCTTTCCTGGATGAGGAGGGGAAGCTGAGCCGGGGGGCGAGGGTGCGGGGAGAGGGAAGAGCTGGGAAGGCGTCCCAGGCGAGCACCTAGTGCAGGACACAGAAAGGAACCATCGTCGCTGTTACTGTAACTAACATCAGTGTGGGAAGTCACCTTCATAAAAACAGCCACAGCCTGCAGATGTTGGTGGGCACTGTGATAATTGATGGGACTCTAGAAAGGATGGGCAGACCCTCCTTTGCAAAGCTTAAGACTTACTGAGGGATCTTGTACAGGTTCTGCCTCTAAGCAAGTTTTTAAACAAGCACATGGAGGCTACTTTAACGGATTCTTCAAGACAAAACTTACCCACATTATAGTATAAAGAATTCTGAGTCACATCCCATGGGCTTCATGTAGAGGGACACCACAGTACATACTGATACGTCATTACTATGTCCTTTTTTTTTTTTCTGCTTGCTTTATAAATGAACACGAATTCCCACATGAATACTTGCTTTGCTCGTGGACGTTCATCTTCTTTCTACTCATTCATTATGTCACTTTGCAGTTACTACGAGAATCCTTTTATAAATGGCACCTTTGCAGCCCTCAGAGAAGAACACAGAAAGGAGGATTCTGGAAGGACCCTCCTTGGGATGGGTTGTTTAACAAACTGCGTGCAGATAAAGGCCTGTGGACACACATCTGCAGAGCCCTGCCAGGCTGCTCATTAGCTCTGGTTTTCAAATGCAAACTAAGCTATTGGGTCTTCTTTAGGGACTGGGCCAAACTTTGACTTCACAAGCTGCTGTGTTTGGCATTCACAGGAGTGAAAAAGGATCCTGGCTTTTTTTTTTTTTTTTAAGTTGCTGAAAATGGACAACACATTTGCTAACCTGTTAACATAACCCCAGCATGCATGAATGACATACCATTTATGAAGAGTTCACACACAGATGTGCATGGACCTGCGTGCCTCGGGAGCTTCCTGGATGCAGTGCAGACGTGCTATCCCATGACATGCAGAGGGAATCCTGCACCTTTGTGCACTTGAGGATTTCCATCTTCCCAGCCTTGTTTCAGCATCCTTTACAAGATGAAAAGCTGAAAACAGGAAATTCTTATTTTAAACTAGTAAATGCATAGAGTCCTATCTTGTTTTCAATCCATGATAGGCATTTCAGCTGGAATAACTAATATAAAATGTTTGTGCCAGAATCAATAACAGAATATGACCTAGATTGATAATAAATGACTATTTTATTGGTAGTCATCGATAAATGTCTTTAAGGGCCTTTGCACTTTACGTTTTCCATAATTCAGGAAGAAATTTAGTAAAGATAATTTAACGGATCAGAAAACGAGTGCACACAGAGCATGAATGTTAGCAGGAAATGTACTGCACAGAAGGTCTTTAAGAATAAATACAGTCTCCTTTTGCTTTAGTGACTTTTTAACATATCAGAAAGTATTAGAAAATGAGCTTTGTGGCAGATGAATCGTGTATGAAATATTTCTGAGCTTAGGGAATTGGTTTGTCATTGACAACTGCATTAGTGCAGATTCTTGTCTGATGCGTCCCCAGTGTGGCCGCAATTATTTGACATGAATTAAAGATCTGTTTCCAGTTGGCTCTGTGCCAATTATGGGTGGCAAATGGAAACTCACACGATCAATACCCACAGCAGATGAGACCACCGAGTCACACGGAAGAAAAAAATAAGTAAAAACGAATAGTCTGAACAGAGGTGTCCATTTACTACCTTCTCTTTTAGAGTGAGATTTTAGCACAAAACACAGAATTTAACTTGCTGCTGTGTGATTTTTAAAACAGAAGTAATAGGACAAATCTTTTTGAAGGTTGAATGTTGAAAACTTCATATATTTAAAGGATAAAGAGACCGTGGGTGATGAGGATTAATTTTATTGGGCCACAAATCTTTGGCAGTTTGTGAGCCTGTCTGATAATACAATGGATATTAAGCCTCCTTTTTCTCTGATGAAGGAGGAACTGACCCAGTTCTTTGCGGGACCATAAGGGGTGTGTGATTTGTACGTGAACTCTAAGCAGGGAAGGTGACGAAGAAGGTGCCTTCTCAGAAGCAGATCACATACTGCTGATCTTCCGCCCTTCAGATCGATCCCTAGTATTTCCTAATCATTTACAGCCTCCCAGATCAAAAGCTATGACTTCTGATGATTAAAAAAAAAAAAAAGAAAAAGCACAAAGATGTGTCTTTCCCAAGCCATCCCGTTAAACGTCAGGAAAGGAGCATGTCACAAACAGACCATTGAAAGGGACACTGCAAGATTTTGGTGTTAGTGAAAAGAAGTACAGTGGTTACGGATTTTTTTTTTTTTTTTTCCTATCTTGATTCCAAGTATGTGATGTGATTCATTGACAAACATTAGTGGACTACATTCCACGATTTGCTGTTTGTAATTTAAAAAGGAAACCAAAGGAAGTACAGATAGTCTCACACTGAGTCCTTACAAACTCTGTCTGCAGTGATGTGAGCTTTATTTCCTTTTCTCTTAAACAGGGCCGGTCCCACATTTCTTGCATGCCGGGAACTGTGCGTCGCTGGAACTACCCGTCCCCGCTCTGCATTGGTATGGACGCTGCCCCTGACGCGGTGTTCTGTGCGTGGGAACTAGCGGTCACGCAGCGGTCAGCTCCCAGAGCTACTCTTCCGGGCTTCAAATGACACACTTTTAAAGTCCTTTCAAAACCGTTGTTACTTAATAATCACATCATGATGCAATAGAGGTGTAGCAAAGATTGAACATGATCTTGTCCCACGAGAGGTACTCGCTCAGCTTTCTCATCATCTTAGGACCAAGCTACATGGGCTAGATGTAAGATTGCTATAGCTCGAGGCACTAGACTCCAATTACATTTGTATCAGAAGGCCAGTGGATTAATTATGAGAAGCAAGGAACACAGCAGCTCTGAAAGTCTGAGCACTGTTCTGTGTAGGCCTTTAGGCCCCAGGAAAATTGAGTTTCCAGAAACGAAATTCAGAAATACAAATAAGTGACTTGAAGTTGGAGAGATAGTATTTTATAGGAGAAAGGGAGGGGTCCGCCTGTGGATGTGCTCATTAGGATGGGGATCCAGCCTGCCCCTGTAGGGAAAAGCGTTCCAAACAGCATTGTAAGAGGAAGAACTGGTGTCTGGGGCCCAATTAACTGCATGGAGGACGTGGTCAGAGTGATTCCGTGGGCAGAGCAGGTGGTTTTTGCTTACCTCTGTTATTTTTATTTATTTATTTATTTTATTATGTTAGTCACCATACAGTACATCATTAGTTTCTGATGTGGTGATCCATGCTCCATTGTTTTCGTGTAACACCCTGTGCTCCATGCTTACCTCCATTATGGGAAGACCTTGATGTGTAAGGCCCCTTAAACTCTGCCCGGTCTTCCCCTCACTCGGGCCTCAAGCTTGGCCACCACCCATCAGCTGTCTGTCTGGCTCAGGAATCTTCACTTACAGCTCAGGTGACCACACAACTTCGTTGGGTCCTACCCTCACCTGTGCAACTCAGTCTACCCCAGATGCGCACTTCCTGCCTTCCTCAAACCCTGTTGCACCTCCTGAATCCCCTTCCCAGGTGACCCCCATGATCATTACCTGTTTTGTATAATCTGGATATTATCTCAGCTTCCATATCATCCACCAAATGCAGAGTTCCTCACCCTTGCTGGCCTACCACCTAAATGGTCCCCAGTCTCGAATCTCACCTCTTAAGTCCTCAGCCTTAGGTTCTCACAGGCTTCTAGCACCTCTACGGCCCCTTCTAAGTGACTGCCATCAGGATCCTAACCTACAGTCCCCCAGTTTCGGGGATCCTCCTACTTTATCAGGGGGAGGAGCTTGTGAACCTGCACACGGCCCCACAAGTCTACTCCGCACCCACGCACACCCAGAGCAGCATCTCACGGCCCCGCAGGTCTACTCCGCGCCCACGCCCCACCCAGAGCAGCATCTCAGTGCCCCACAGGTCTACTCCGCGCCCACGCCCCACCCAGAAGAGCATCTCACGGCCCCGCAGGTCTACTCCGCGCCCACGCCCCACCCAGAAGAGCATCTCACGGCCCCGCAGGTCTACTCCGCGCCCACGCCCCACCCAGAAGAGCATCTCAGTGCCCCACAGGTCTACTCCGCGCCCACGCCCCACCCAGAGCAGCATCTCAGTGCCCCGCAGGTCTACTCCGCGCCCACGCCCCACCCAGAACAGCATCTCACGGCCCCGCAGGTCTACTCCGCGCCCACGCCCCACCCAGAGCAGCATCTCACGGCCCCGCAGGTCTACTCCGCACCCACGCACACCCAGAGCAGCATTCACGGCCCCGCAGGTCTACTCCGCGCCCACGCCCCACCCAGAGCAGCTTCTCACGGCCCCGCAGGTCTACTCCGCGCCCACGCCCCACCCAGAGCAGCGTCTCACGGCCCCGCAGGTCTACTCCGCGCCCACGCCCCACCCAGAGCAGCGTCTCACGGCCCCCCAGGTCTACTCCGCGCCCACGCCCCACCCAGAGCAGCGTCTCACGGCCCCGCAGGTCTACTCCGCGCCCACGCCCCACCCAGAGCAGCGTCTCACGGCCCCCCAGGTCTACTCCGCGCCCACGCCCCACCCAGAAGAGCATCTCACGGCCCCGCAGGTCTACTCCGCGCCCACGCCCCACCCAGAAGAGCATCTCACGGCCCCGCAGGTCTACTCCGCGCCCACGCCCCACCCAGAAGAGCATCTCACGGCCCCGCAGGTCTACTCCGCGCCCACGCCCCACCCAGAGCAGCGTCTCACGGCCCCCCAGGTCTACTCCGCGCCCTCGCCCCACCCAGAGCAGCGTCTCACGGCCCCCCAGGTCTACTCCGCGCCCACGCCCCACCCAGAAGAGCGTCTCACGGCCCCGCAGGTCTACTCCGCGCCCACGCCCCACCCAGAGCAGCGTCTCACGGCCCCCCAGGTCTACTCCCCGCCCACGCCCCACCCAGAACAGCGTCTCACGGCCCCCCAGGTCTACTCCGCGCCCACGCCCCACCCAGAAGAGCGTCTCACGGCCCCGCAGGTCTACTCCGCGCCCACGCCCCACCCAGAGCAGCGTCTCACGGCCCCCCAGGTCTACTCCGCGCCCACGCCCCACCCAGAGCAGCGTCTCACGGCCCCCCAGGTCTACTCCGCGCCCACGCCCCACCCAGAGCAGCGTCTCACGGCCCCCCAGGTCTACTCCGCGACCACGCCCCACCCAGAGCAGCGTCTCACGGCCCCCCAGGTCTACTCCGCGCCCACGCCCCACCCAGAGCAGCGTCTCACGGCCCCCCAGGTCTACTCCGCGCCCACGCCCCACCCAGAGCAGCGTCTCACGGCCCCCCAGGTCTACTCCGCGCCCACGCCCCACCCAGAAGAGCGTCTCACGGCCCCGCAGGTCTACTCCGCGCCCACGCCCCACCCAGAGCAGCGTCTCACGGCCCCGCAGGTCTACTCCGCGCCCACGCCCCACCCAGAGCAGCGTCTCACGGCCCCCCAGGTCTACTCCGCGCCCACGCCCCACCCAGAGCAGCGTCTCACGGCCCCCCAGGTCTACTCCGCGCCCACGCCCCACCCAGAGCAGCGTCTCACGGCCCCGCAGGTCTACTCCGCGCCCACGCCCCACCCAGAAGAGCATCTCACGGCCCCCCAGGTCTACTCCGCGCCCACGCCCCACCGAGAGCAGCGTCTCACGGCCCCGCAGGTCTACTCCGCGCCCACGCCCCACCGAGAGCAGCGTCTCACGGCCCCGCAGGTCTACTCCGCGCCCACGCCCCACCCAGAGCAGCGTCTCACGGCCCCGCAGGTCTACTCCGCGCCCACGCCCCACCCAGAAGAGCATCTCACGGCCCCCCAGGTCTACTCCGCGCCCACGCCCCACCGAGAGCAGCGTCTCACGGCCCCGCAGGTCTACTCCGCGCCCACGCCCCACCGAGAGCAGCGTCTCACGGCCCCGCAGGTCTACTCCGCGCCCACGCCCCACCCAGAAGAGCGTCTCACGGCCCCGCAGGTCTACTCCGCGCCCACGCCCCACCCAGAAGAGCATCTCACGGCCCCCCAGGTCTACTCCGCGCCCACGCCCCACCCAGAGCAGCGTCTCACGGCCCCGCAGGTCTACTCCGCGCCCACGCCCCACCCAGAAGAGCGTCTCACGGCCCCGCAGGTCTACTCCGCGCCCACGCCCCACCCAGAAGAGCGTCTCACGGCCCCCCAGGTCTACTCCGCGCCCACGCCCCACCCAGAGCAGCGTCTCACGGCCCCGCAGGTCCACTCCGCGCCCACGCCCCACCCAGAACAGCATCTCACGGCCTCGCAGGTCTACTCCGCGCCCACGCCCCACCCAGAAGAGCATCTCACGGCCCCGCAGGTCTACTCCGCGCCCACGCCCCACCCAGAACAGCGTCTCACGGCCCCGCAGGTCTACTCCGCGCCCACGCCCCACCCAGAAGAGCATCTCACGGCCCCGCAGGTCTACTCCGCGCCCACGCCCCACCCAGAGCAGCGTCTCACGGCCCCGCAGGTCTACTCCGCGCCCACGCCCCACCCAGAGCAGCGTCTCACGGCCCCCCAGGTCTACTCCGCACCCATGCCCCACCCAGAACAGCGTCTCACGGCCCCCCAGGTCTACTCCGTGCCCACGCCCCACCCAGAGCAGCGTCTCACGGCCCCCCAGGTCTACTCCGCGCCCACGCCCCACCCAGAGCAGCATCTCAGTGCCCCGCAGGTCTACTCCGCGCCCACGCCCCACCCAGAGCAGCATCTCAGTGCCCCGCAGGTCTACTCCGCGCCCACGCCCCACCCAGAGCAGCATCTCAGTGCCCCGCAGGTCTACTCCGCGCCCACGTCCCACCCAGAACAGCATCTCACGGCCCCGCAGGTCTACTCCGCGCCCACGCCCCACCCAGAGCAGCATCTCACGGCCCCGCAGGTCTACTCCGCACCCACGCACACCCAGAGCAGCATCTCACGGCCCCGCAGGTCTACTCCGCGCCCACGCCCCACCCAGAGCAGCTTCTCACGGCCCCACAGGTCTACTCCGTGCCCACGCCCCACCCAGAGCAGCGTCTCACGGCCCCGCAGGTCTACTCCGCGCCCACGCCCCACCCAGAGCAGCGTCTCACGGCCCCCCAGGTCTACTCCGCGCCCACGCCCCACCCAGAAGAGCGTCTCACGGCCCCCCAGGTCTACTCCGCGCCCACGCCCCACCCAGAAGAGCGTCTCACGGCCCCCCAGGTCTACTCCGCGCCCACGCCCCACCCAGAGCAGCGTCTCACGGCCCCCCAGGTCTACTCCGCGCCCACGCCCCACCCAGAGCAGCGTCTCACGGCCCCCCAGGTCTACTCCGCGCCCACGCCCCACCCAGAGCAGCGTCTCACGGCCCCGCAGGTCTACTCCGCGCCCACGCCCCACCCAGAGCAGCGTCTCACGGCCCCCCAGGTCTACTCCGCGCCCACGCCCCACCCAGAGCAGCGTCTCACGGCCCCGCAGGTCTACTCCGCGCCCACGCCCCACCCAGAACAGCGTCTCACGGCCCCCCAGGTCTACTCCGCGCCCTCGCCCCACCCAGAGCAGCGTCTCACGGCCCCCCAGGTCTACTCCGCGCCCACGCCCCACCCAGAACAGCGTCTCACGGTCCCCCAGGTCTACTCCGCGCCCACGCCCCACCCAGAAGAGCATCTCACGGCCCCGCAGGTCTACTCCGCGCCCACGCCCCACCCAGAGCAGCGTCTCACGGCCCCCCAGGTCTACTCCGCGCCCACGCCCCACCGAGAGCAGCGTCTCACGGCCCCGCAGGTCTACTCCGCGCCCACGCCCCACCCAGAGCAGCGTCTCACGGCCCCCCAGGTCTACTCCGCGCCCACGCCCCACCCAGAGCAGCGTCTCCCAGCTTCAGGGACCTGTGGCGATTTGGTTCTGGTACCACCTGCCCTCCCGCTCTCACTTCCCCAAAACATCCAAAGCCGCTACTGGAGCCTGCGCCCCGGTGTCTATGCCCTTCCCCGTGCCCCGCCTCCCGCGAGCTCCGTGTCGGCCCCCAATTTGGGCCCCAGGCCCGAGGAGAAGGCAGTAATACATCTCTCTTTATGTGAAAGGTTGATATTTTGTTCATCACAGTCTTGTTTTTTGTTTTGTTTTGTTTTGCATTCCTTTTGATGTTTCCAAATATTGCACCAACATATTGTTTGAGGGTCCAGGCTCGTTCTTAAAGTTTGCACCTGAGGGAGGTGCCTCACTGGCCTGACCCTCACCCCAGCAATGACAGAGAGTCATTTCTATGATGTGGATGACTCTACTTTTTCTCCTGGAGCTGTGATGTCATGTAGCTCAGGTTAGTCTCCCTGCTACACCCAGGACCTTAAAGACAGAGCTGGCGTCCCTCAGCACTCTACAGTGAACACGTGGTAGGCTCTCAGTAACTTCAACTGCAGAATGACCAGTAGATGACAACATGGGTCATTATGACAGTGACCACGGACGCTTCGTTCATAGTCCCTCTCTTGCTTCCCACACGTGGATGCTGCGTGCGGTGCACTCGGAACCCCCTGGTCTCTAGAACGCAACCTTTGAGCATCTTCATATTGCACGTGGTGTTTCAGGAGAAAGTGGTCAGCTTTCCTGAATAAAGGCACGTGATTTTAAAGGCCACAATACAGCCTGGAAAGTGTTCTTAAAGCTACTCAGACGCTGTTCCGAATCCATTTGTAGAGGAGTATGAGAGCTTAGGGTTCGTTCAGGCCCCCACAGGGAAAGCGAGAGAGTTACTTTCTGTTACCTATTCCTCTGAAAGCCTGATTTTCCCCCGTCTCCCACAAATCCTCGGTATTAGATGGTTTTTAGTAATCTGTAACTTCATTACCTTAAACGGTAAACAGATGGAGTCATATACAGGAGAAAATAAAACTAAGCCAAACCTTTAAAACAGAACTGCAGCCTTTATGATGCTCTCCTGCAGGAGACAGTCCACGTCCCAGTATCCTCTGTAATGTTCATCACAGGGTATTTGCTTACAAGTGAAAATATTCCCTGGTGACCAGTATCTGTTTTCCTGAAAGTGATTTCTTGGTAAAATTAAATGTCTAGGTTACCCCGTCACCTAAAACTTTGAAGTTATTTGTACAGAGATTGGAAATCCCAGGTGTGACCTGGAAAGGAGAAACAGAGAGGTATGGGTGCCAAGCTCAGGGGACTGCGTCCTCCCTCCCTTCCTTTTACTTATAGAGCATCCATCTTCCTGTTTGTTTTTTGGTGAAGAACCTTCCCTGAAACTTGGGAGTTGAAAAATTTTAACTTTGAAATGAAATTAGCTCACAACAGGTATTCAATCAAACAGTGTGTCATTGCTGGTACTCTCTATTATGGGAGGACATGTTTTATTCAAATAATTAACCTATATTAACCAAATATCATTGATTTTTATCTTTTAGTTAGCTTGCCTCATATATTAGCAAATGCCGAAGATACATCAGCTTCCATAACACCTGCTCACTCCTAACTTTTTACAAGCTGTAGAGAAAGGTTTTTCACTGGAAAACTCACAAACGACCCACGATAAATCTCCAAGTCTGATCTGAGACATTGAAAGGTGTTTTTTTGTTTTGTTTTTTTGGTTTTCTTTTTTTTTTTTTTCGCTGTTAGCTTCAAATTAATATAAACTGGGGGATTTTTAAGACTAGAAATCTGTAGAGAGATAATCTTTTACTTATTAGCTCTTAGAAATTTCAAATCCTAATGAAGACAATTTATATCCAAACCCTTCTCTACAGATTACACAGTGTCAAGCACCATTCTCAGAGCTTAACCAATCTTAACCATTTCAGACATCACAACAAGCCCCAGAGCGGCCAAGGTGTTTGCCAGATCCTTCCACCCAGCTGGCATTCCCTACACCATGGGGTCTTTCCAGTGGGGCATGCCCTGTGCCCTGGAGTAAAAATTCCACATATCATCACCAAAAAATCAGGAATTTGCACAAAATAAGATAAATAAATTCAGTAAGATGTAAGATCCCCAGCTATTTGATAGTAATCAACACTTTGTCCTTTGGAGACACAATATTTGCCATTAACTCTCTACATAGGCTACCTCCCTATAAGAAAGGGTCTGGGATGGAGGGAGTTTCTCCAGCTGGAAGCAGGAGGTCAGTTTACCAAATGGTGTTAGACAGGAAGGCCTTGGGAAGAAGGCTTGGGAAGAAACTTGATTGTAGCATTGAGCAAATATACGGTAAGACAAGTCCATTGGTGGAGTTTTTTAAATATCACAAAGGAAAAAAAGATGGATGCACATCCTTTGGGAGCTCTGTTGTTACACCCACCCAGTGATTTTTGTACGTTTTAGATAAAGTAGGATTACATTTCGTGATAACTAAGTACTGGAGGAATTAGGTGTGAGAGGAATCTGTGTGAGAGGAGATCTAGCCAATGCCCAGGCACTCCCATCTATCTTCACAACACTGTCTAAGCCTTCATTTCTGTCTTCACAACACCCAGAGTTGGCCCACGTGAACCGAGATGTTGCTATTGATGGTGACTTCCATCATCCAGCCACTGAGCCAGATGTTCCTGCAACATGATCCCAGTCCTTAATTGGAGATGTACATGGATGCTTATAGTTTATAATTCCCAATCTTTCCCTCTTCTTTTTCATGAAGATCATGTTCAAAATCAAAAGGGCCTCTTTAAAAATGTCACCTTTATTTCACATGTGTCTTGGTGTTGCTGCCATTGATTTGTCATTTTCATGTCCGTCTGTCCTGTGGTTGGACAGACATGTTTACTATCATTGCAGGGTGAGAGACCTGAGGGGAGGGATGTTACTGCTAAATATATTTAGGGATGCCACTCAGATTCACCAGCCTGCCTTCACCAGAATGGGCAGACTCATGGATAAAGTGCATCCCAGAGCCTGTGTCTCCACATACTTGGTATTCCCACAAAAAGGGCACCTTGAGAGGTCATACTCTGACTGACAACAATAGCGACATTCAGCGTTTTGCTGGCATTATTCACTCATCCCACAAAACTACATTTTTATTTCTTTTAAACCTACATCTTTAATAACTTACACAGTGTCAAAACCCAGAGTAGGATTCCCTAGCTTGGGCCATTACCATATTCACCAGACTTGATTTTTTAAGACTATTTAGAGTTTTCCCCATATCAAATGTATCCTCAACAGATAAAGTGTTCCTACATTGGTGGTTAAAAAGAAAAAAAAAAAAAGAAGACTGCGCTACAGGCCCTGAGTGGAGATTCAGAGATCTCTGAAAGAGGTTCCTGCCAATACCTAGTTTGCCTAATAAGAACATTGTTAGAATAGCAATAAAGCCTTTTAATGTGACTTCCTGCAAAGATGTGACACCATTTACATTATTACTTTGAAATATAAGAAATTGCCATTTTAATAGGTCACAAATGGTCAAGGGTCAGAATTTCATCTGCTTCAACATACATTATTTGACAAGTGTGTTATAAAATCAGTTGTTTCTTTAGAGTCAAACTTCAGCTACAGTAGGCATAAAATGTGAGTAACCCAGGTCAGGCCAGCTGTGGAAGCTTAGTTCACGCCTGGTCATGACAATGAGTGTAAGGTTTCCCCGGGGAGAAGGTGGTTTTGGTGAGCTGCACTCCAAAACAGAACAGAATTCCAAAGGTAACATATCCTGCTTAAAAGGTCGGTCCTGGAGCCAGATGGAGCTGGTATAATATTCTAGTTGTGTTGTTTAGGCAAACTGCTTCATCTCTTCAGGCTTGGTTTCCTAATCTGTAAAATGGGTAACAATAACACCAACTCCATTTTTAGGGTTTTATGAGAATTAAGTCATGCTGTGTGTTTACTCAGCCTGGTAGGTAGCACATGGTTACCAGTGAATAAATAGTAGCTAATACTACCACTCAAGAAATAGCCACCCATAACCTGAAAGTCATGGGGGTGCCTGATGAATATGCATTAAACTGACGAACATTTCCTGAGTCTCTGTGCACCAGAAGTAGATATATTTTGAAAACAGTCTGTTCTTAAGTAGTTGACCTGGGAGAGGGAGAACCAGACCCATAAATATAACTAGTCATTGCATCATGTATATAACTAGTCGTTGCATCAATTACAGCAGCAGGAAGTAAATCCCCTTGCTAGAAAGCAATGGCCCCCAGCACTAAGCACGCTTGTCCACTTCACAGCAACCTGCGGAGGGACGCTGAGCAGCATGGGGGGCGTGATCTTGAGCCCAGGGTTTCCAGGCGCTTACCCCAACAACCTAGACTGCACTTGGAAGATCGAGTTGCCCATCGGCTATGGTAAGTGAAAGTTTTTTTTTTTTTTTTAATTCCTAAAAATTCAACTTTTTAATTTCTATCTTGGAAAGATTTCCACTGAATAAAAAATGCGTCTTCTTCTGTTGACATAAGTGTCTTTAATCGAAAGTGGCTTAGAAATTTAAATAAAGCTTTGGCAGAATAACTTTAAGAACAGAAAGTTATTAAAAATCAATTCAGCCATGCAGCTCTTTTCAAGGCAAATTAAATTAGATGGATGATGATAGAGTAGGCACATGAAGTATAAAATGTAGCATCCCTAATTCAATTATCCATCTATTTATAATACCACATTTTATAATCGATTTCTGGAATGTAATAATGGTTGTTGTTTCTTTGGAATGATTTTTAAGGCTTTTTCAGGTTATGACACATTTTAGGACTGTTCTATAAATTTTTGTAATTATATATTGCATTGATTTAGGTTCATGAAAATGCCTTTTTATAATATTTAGTTAGGGACTTTCAGGTTATCTACATTAAATAATTCATAATTTAAATTGTTATGGACACTAAAATCTCATTATGGCCTTTTCCAGAAATTCATGGTCTTTGTGAAATTTTGATTCCCTATCATGGCTTTCCTTGTCTGCGTCATGATTTCTTTCATATTTGAGTTCATTAATTTGGGTTTTGTGATATTCTCCAAAGCACACAACAGGTAGGTGTACCAAAGTAGGTCCTCACTGAGTGTCCTAGGATATGGTGATTGAGAACTTAACTACTAAGTGAAATGTTAGTTGAATGATGGATGAACTTAAGCCCAAGTGGAAATCACTGCCCTAGATCATATTGCTTATTAGGTTTTCAAAGCTTTGCCTTAAGAACCTGTGTCCAGAGTAGCAGCATCAGGAGGAGTGCAGAATGGAGAGGAAGGGGCCACTTGCTCAGCAGAGAGCAACCAAGAGGAATCGTGGGCAGGAGGGCCTGGCGGGCGTTGGCCAGGTGTGCAAGCATGGACATGCTGTGCACAGACACCAAGTGTTACACCAGGGAAACGGGAGTGTGGAAGGGCATCCCCACTGGGGAGACCTCATGGGAGGTCCCATTAGGGTCTTTAAGGGGCCAGCCAGAGGGCAATTGGGAACAGGAACGGGAGAGAGCACAAAAAAGATTACAGAGGCTCTCTACTTCTTCCAGGTTCTTTAGTGCAGTTTTGTTTTTTCGATCATCAACTCTCTGAGCATCGGGGAAGTAGTTCTGCCCTGTGTTGAACCAACATTAGCTCAGCTATTGTCAGCGGTCTGTTTCCCTTCCATGGGGATCTGAAGATATGGGTGTGGTTGATTCAATGGTTGAGTCAGGCAGTGGGTTGGATCGGACATGCATGTGACCCACCGTTTTCCAACAGCATCTTATGGCCCTTGAGGGTCACAGGCTTATTAGACAAATGACCACGGTAGTTAAAAGCAGAGATTCAGAGAAATGCAGGCCCACTCCAGCGCTGACTCTGATAGGGTGTGGTCTACTGAAATGGGAAATGTGCTTTTCTCATCTTAAAAACCAAAAGAGCCACATAGGGTTATGGTGAGGACTAACTAAAACGATTCAGAAGGAGTTCAGCACAGGGCTTGGAGGTGTAAACAGCAATAACAGAAAACAAAGAAGTCAGCTGGTTTTTTTATTATCATTCCAAGTATTTCCCACTTTCCTTTCAAATCTCATGGGAAATATATTATTCATGAATGGATATAAATATTTCATTAGCTTGTTTTTCCAACTTGACCATTCTATGATTGAGAAGGTTATTGTCTGGCATTTCTCCTTATGTTGCTCACGAATAAGCCAATATGAAAGATAATAATTCAGGGGAAAAATCAGTCAAGTTGTCTTATGGTCATGATCTATGAACTCAAAATATTTATTTGAAGAAATGCCAAAATTTTGGCATTTCAACAAAAAAAGATTTATGAAATGTTATAATTAAAATAAGCCTTTAAATATTTTATATTACATAGTACTGGGTTTTGAAAGCATCTTGAAGAAAAGGCAAAAAACCTTTATGTCTTAAATCCTAAATACATACAAAATAGTATCACTGTCTCTAGTTTTTTAGAAAAGATGTAGTTATGCTTCAAAATACAGTTGACCCATGAACAACCTGGGGCTTGGGGTGCTGACCCCTGCATAGTCGAAGATCCAAGCATGACTTCTGATCCCACAAAAACTTAATTAATAATAGTCTACTGTTGACCAGAAGCCTTATCAATAACGTGAACAGTTGATGAACACATATGTTATATGTTATATTTTTATTATATACTGTATTCTTACAATAAACTGAGCTAGAGAAAAGAAAATGTTAACAAGAAAATCTTAAGGAAGAGAAAATACACTTACAGTTCTGTACAGTAAAAAATCTGCATACAGATGGACCCATACTGTTCAAGCCTGTGTTGTTCAAGAATCAACTGTAATATTACAGATTCAATGTAATTCAGCAGGTTTGCCTGTGATAAATTTTATAATCTATAAATATCCTTCTAAACATCAAGTTACAAGTTTAGGGAGAAGGCATGTAAGCGGTGGTAGGTTCCTCGACATGGTGAATATTTGGGATTTTTCCATACCTGCTAAAAAAGCTTTCTGAGGTTTTAAAAAATTACAGAGCATTTTGCTGATGTTGAGAAAACTTTACAGCCTAGCTTTCAACCCCATATGAGATTTTTGAAACTCTTAAGTAAATTAATTTTATCTATTCCTGGTCTTCTTCTTTTTTTTTCCTTCTTTTATGTCTGCCTCTTCTCCCTTGTGATAACACGGCTCGAAACACCACCTCTCGTTTTGCTCTCAGATGCACACATTTGAGCCCCCCATTTTCAGCCGCATGTGATGTATTTTCATCTGGGGCATCTGAAGGTGTCACAGACTCCATTCGAATTCAAATTCATAACTTTTCTTCTTCTCCTTAACTCAGTCTATCTGCAGTGGATTCTTCTATTTCATTCCCTCTCTACCTCCAGCGCTACAGTTCTCCCTGCCGCTTCCCTTTCCCTCAACCTTATCTTGGCCGTAGGTTCATCCCAGGCTCACCCAAGTCATAGGCAAACATCAGATCGCTCCCCGGGAAATTCTGAGAAAGTAAGTTTGGGCTTGAAACCCAGGAACCTACAAGTTTAAGTTAAACACTCCAGAGGTTTCTTATAAAAAACAAACAAACAAACAGGAGAATAGCAGAGATGACTATTATCACCTTTAATGATAATCCCCCCCATCTCCCATATTATATCCTATTAGCACCAAACCTTGGGGCGATTCTGGAATATCTCCTGTAATCACTACCCAGGACAGGGCTTCTGTTTTCACAGTGGGATAGGTAGGGAGATTGGGAAGATATGATTCTACGGATGTCACAGCAGATGTTTTACCTGGAAAATTTCAGCTGTTAGGATGATCTTGGTAAGCAAGGTGAAGGGATTTCCTCCTTCAAGGCATTATGTGATGGGTATTTTACATTAACAAATGTGATAGAGTTAACTGGCTCTTCCCAGTGAACATGCTCATTGGGCACATTGCTACCGCTGCTCACCACCTACCTGCACCTGTCCTAGATCTCCTGCCCTTGTGTGTGTGTGTGTGTGTGTGTGTGTGTGTGTGTGTGGTGTGGTGTGTATCTATGGAGGGGGGGTCTCCTAACAACCCTTTCTGTATCTGAGGTTTGGGAAACCATTTTAAACAATGTATGTTGTAGTATCTCTGGGAAGTTCATCAAGAAATGGGCACTGTGGGGAACTTGCTTATATAAGACACAAAGAGAAGATTAGATGATTTCGAATATGTACTTAAACTTGAAACACTAAATACCAAGGAAAACGATTGCTTAGCCCAGTGGTTCTCAGCTTTGGCTGTGTCCAAGAATCATTGGTGGGGGTCAAGCTGTTACAATGGAATTCCTGTGGCTGGTCTCCATGCTCTGTCTCAGCACTGCTGGCCAGATGGGGAAAGGGGATCCAGAGTTTTCTTAAAAATAAATTCCATTTCAATGTTTTTACAGTTTTCTCATTTCTTCAAATGCTCCCTCGAGAATCTGCACATGCACTCCTGTGTTCTTGATTTTCAGGTGTAGTTTTTGGTTGCTCGGGGCATTAGTGACTATTGTACTGGTAAACACAGATGACTTTGGTTCCTCCAGCTTCCTGAATAATACACTTATGAACATGGCATCATTGCCTTTTTTGAGGTCTTTCGTTCATGGAGGATTTTATCGGGGTGTTTTGAATCTTTCAGACTGGATTGCATGGGACTGCCTGATAGATTATCTGAACCATTAGTTAAGCAGCTACCAGCTTAGTCAAATAATTTGATTAGTCAATAGTTTAATTAAACAGGCTAAATGAATAGTGGCTTTGGCAATATGTGGAAACTACCTTTGTCTCGCATTGCTAATTACTCGTTCCAGTGACAACTATTTCTTGCATCCCGTCTCAGGGAGAGAACTAGGCTTTCCAAGTGATGGAGGGGTTTGGAGCAGAAGGCTGGACAGCAGGTGTCCTGAGTGCTCATGTCTGGGGGCTCTGAGCCGAGTAGAAGACTTAGCACTATCCGTCACTGGTGCGATGAATTTGCACAAGTTATCACAATGTTTTTGAACCTCATTTCCTTATCTTTAAATTAAATATCACTGGGGTGCCTGGGTGGCCCAGTTGGTGAAGCATCTGCTTTTAGCTCAGGTTATGATCACAGGGTCCTGGCATCGAAGCCCATGTCCAGCTCCCCATTCAGCGGGGAATCTGCTTCTCCCTCTCCCTCTGCCCTTGCTCCTGCTGTCTCTCTCTCTCTCTCTCTCTCCCTCCCTCCCTCTGTTGCTCTCTCTCACGTGTGCTCTGTCTCTAATAAATAAATAAAATCTTTAAAAATAAAAAATAAATAAATAAATTGATTAAATAATTAATTAAATATCATAAAGCATAATTCTCATAGGACTGTTCTGAAATAATGTCAATGCCTGATACAACGCAGGTGTTACTCGGCTGTTTGCTGCCTTTAGTTCCTACACCAAATTCTCTGATGGTTTTTATACCATTTTCTTTCCTTTTCACAGATTTGCGTTGCTGTTTTGTGTTGCTTTGGCACAAGCCTAATCAACACAGAATGTCTGTCTCTATTTTCTCGAATTTTCTAAAGTCACAGTCAGCAGAAATGCAACCATTTTTTGTTTGTTTGTTTTTGCTTTATCATTGCTTTTCATATTTAAAAACCACTGCACCAACTTTGCATGCCATGCTGTCCAAAATGACCGTGTCTTTGGCCATCTAGGGTATATGTAGGGAAGCTATAAAGAGTGCTTCAGAATATTCACTCAGTTCTAAAACTGTGAACTCCTCTGCCAGGGGTTCATTATGCACAGAAGATGCTAAATAGAGCACTTCATATTCACAGGGTCTATCAACTAAAAAACGAGGGTTTAACTCAGAAGTCATGGTCACATTACTATTTAGTTTTGTCAAATCCAATGTCAAAAATGCTTTGTACAGTTGACTTTTACTGACACTTAATTTTCAGTGTGAACGATAATCAGATGAGCACAACGATAATGTGCTGTGTAAATTCCACCAAATGGAAGTGCAGATTGATTTTCTTGTAATAACACATTTTTTTCAGCATTTTGTGAGATAATAAAAGGATAGCTAAGTTATGCTTATATCAATCCCTTCATTTTGGCTTCATGATGTCAAACTGGACACAAGTCACTGAAATTCAGATAGCTGAATAATTCCATTTTAAACCAGATTAGCACTGGGCTCTATTCTGTTCCATTTCCTGATGTGTATTAGGAGGTTTGATATGTGGCTGGGTACTTTATCATGCTTAAAATGCTAATTTTTCTCCTAAAATCATAATTGCCATAATTCTGTTTCCGTGTCAAGTTTAATCATAAAGCATGAGATATTGGCCATCTTTAACTGTTCACCCCTTGATCTGCCTGCTGCCTTCCATTTCTTTCTGACTGTGTCATCCCATGAATTTCAAAATGTATCTCTGGACAAACACATCCGAGGTCTGTGTGTACACATCTGAAATGAGCTGATTTTAAGCCATTTCTCTGCTATTTGATTTGATACCCAAATCATGCGTGTGTTTTGCAAGTGTCTGATCTTGCCCTAATTCTCCATGGTCTCCGGCACTTTGGGACATGGATAGAAATGTCAGTAATTCAGTGGTTGGTTGTGGTTGTTTCTGTGTCACCCTCTGTGTTTGGCCTCATGGTGACAAATGTGATGGGTGTCCCTGAAACTCTAGATCACATGGCTCAGCGGCCCTGACCTAGTCACAGACTCACTCAATAAAAGAATAGGTTATTAGTAACAAAATTCTTTTATCAGATCTGTGGGCCATGCTACAAAAGGAAATTGTGTTTCTAATTCAACAATGGGTATGGGAATTAATCCAGTACTGATGTGCAGCTTACTAGGTGGTCCAGTAGCTCAGCTGCCACAGAGTGTGGAGGGGACCTTCAGAACCCAGAAATCCACTAGTACTTCCTCCCTTCCTCTCCTCCTCCCCCTCCCTCCTCCCCATCCCCGTTTCCCTCCTCCCTCCTTCCCCATCTCCCCTCCCCTCCTCTCCCTCCCCTCCTCCCCCTCTCCTCCTCCCCTCCTCCTCTTCCTCTCCTCCCCCTCCCCTCCTCTCCCCTCCCCTCCTCCTTCCTCCAGTCTTGTCCTTCCCTCCTCTCCTTCCCTCCCTCTTCTCTCTCTTTCAACCTCTCAATCCCCCTTTCTTTTCTTCTGCTTCCAAATTTCTTTTGACCAACATATTTGCTGAAATTTAGAAAAGAAATGAATACTTCATTGATGGTTCTTCAACAAAGAGAATTACTTGACATTTTTAAGTTTTTACAGAAATGTTTTAAATTGATAGCATTGCTGCATACTCCTATAACATATGTAACATTGGGGTGGCCAAGACAAAGGAAGACCAGGATCGCTCTTCCCTGATGGCTCATGTGCTGCTGGTTTATAGATTCAGACTGTGTCACATGAATTTTATTGCTCATTCTAAAATGATTCTAAGTTTTGATTGACTGGTTAACGATTTTTCCCTCAGACCAGGTTTTTCTCCCGCTTCTTGCTTCCTTGACCCCTTCCTGAAGTTTCCCACGTTCTTTTATTATTTTTTAAGTTTATTTATTTATTTTTTCAGTCATCTCTACACCCAAGGCAGAGCTTGAACTCATGACTCTGAGATCAAGAGTTGCACACTCTTCCAGCTGAGCCAACTGGGCACCCCCTAAGGTTTCCCACATTCTATTCTTTCCTTCCTCCCCCTCACAGTCAAAGTTGAACAAATTTAATACAAACAATCTTCTCCAATAAGAGCTGGAATATTTCCGGCATCCTGAGATTGTTAGCTCTTGTCTAGTACGTTTGCTAAACCAGGAAAGTGAGTGCCTTGTCAGCCAGACTCGGGTGTAAATCTAAGTCTGCTTGTCCGGTGCTGCACTGGACATAACGCTGAACACCCCGGAGCCTTTGCTTGCTCACCTGTCAAATATGATACTAATAAGGACTTTGCTGGGTAATTGTGAGAAAAATGTCGGTTGGTAACGTGGAGCCTCAGCACGGTGGTTGGCCTCATACTTCTGCCCAAACAGAGAGGGTGATCGCTTACTCTTCGGTGCCTCCTCCCAAAGTTCTCTCCATCAGCAATAAAATCGTTTTTCTGGGGTGACGTTAAATGTCCTGAGGGCGTGTGTTTCTCTTTCCTGCTTTACTTGAACTTTTCTTGTTCCTTTTTCACTGAATTCTGCTTGTGATAATTGTATTTCCCATCAATACCTAAGTAGATACGTTTGCATTAATTTTTCTCCACATGTACACTTAAGGAAGGCAACCCATGTAAGCTTTATCTTTAGTTTTCCAAACCTAGCAAGCATGTGTCACATGTGTGAAAAAGTAAAAATAAAAGTGTGAAAAGTAATGAGAAGTAAAAATAAAGCTCCTCTTACTGATCAAGAGCAGAAGAATAACACATAGTAAAGACTTTCTCATGGCTTAGGAGAATAATCCGTCATGGCAATTGGAATTCTCAGTTTAGGCTTTACAAACCTAAATTAACTACACGGATTTATGTAAAAGTGAATGCCTTTGGAGTCCTCTGTAAACTATTTAAGTGACTTAAAATATTTCAGTCACAGTAGTCAAATAAATCTTCAAAAATGCCAAAAAGTTGTAACAAATAACTAAATGATTCTGATTTTGATTTCCTCTAAATTTGATATTCCTCTAAGTTATCAAGAGGAATTTCCTCTAACTTCCTCTCAATTATCCTCTAAGATGAACCTGATACCAGTGACACTGGTCATTTCGACAGTCTTTTAGTGTGTGAACCATGCCAGGCTATTGGATTGAAGTGTGTAAATTACAGTAGGATTTTTGGATCGGGTTTCTCACAAACATCCATAATTTGCTTTGCGTGCATAACACAGTTGAAACAATCACTTGCTAAACTAACAAATCTCTTGTGCGGTGGGATGACCATCCATTTAAAAGCCACTTTGAAAGGCTATGGCACTTTTATTTAGACCCATTTTGGCTTCTTTCTTGTTAAAGTTGTAAATGAGCTCATGGATGACTAGACACAGAATTACAACCTTGTGTTTATGGCTGTAATAATGTAACAGAACTGGACAAAACTGTTGCCAGTCAGGATTGCCAGTCATTGTTCTAAGTATTGTACCCGTGTATCTCTGTGATACAATGCTGGTGATCACATTTGACAAAGAAGCTGACTTTAGGGACATTAGTCACTCGAACAAAGGTCCCAGTGCCAGTGGGTGGCATGGGACAGGTGCCATTGAACTAAGGTCCCTTGTAACCGGAACTGTGTGATCTCTGCCACCACGACCCAGCTGTTCTGCCTCCTCGAGAATCTTGTGTGGGGAGACTAATACAGTTTTCATCACTTCTGATAAACATTGATCTTACACATTTTGATACTGACTTTCATTAATTTTGCATGTTTTTCCCTAGGTGCACATATTCAGTTTCTGAATTTTTCTACCGAAGCTAATCACGACTACCTTGAAATTCAAAACGGACCCTACCACACGAGCCCTATGATCGGGCAGTTCAGTGGTTCGGACCCCCCCTCCACCCTGCTCAGCACAACACACGAAACGCTCATCCGCTTCTACAGCGACCATTCCCAGAACCGGCAAGGGTTTAAACTCGCTTACCAAGGTAAGGAATCAACAGAAATCCAGACATACCTCTTCCCCTTAAACTGTATTGAAATATAAACCTCCCTCACTGGTGGAAACTGTGTGCGGCTGGACCCACTGGTTCTCTGACTCGTCACAGAGCTCGTGCTGTCTGTGTGTGCAAGAAGACGCACGAACAAGGACCACGGTCAGCCAGGCTGTCATCACAGCCTCACGCTCACGCCTGTCCAGTGGTCATCCCCTCCCGTGGCCGACACCACACTCCTGAGCCACCGGCTCAGCATCATACCTCTTCCTGCTTGTCACTGTCCTCTGAGCCATGGGTCCATCGTGTCCCTTCCGGACTGTGGGGTGGGGAGTCCGCTTACAGTGGCAGTGGGCCTGGAGCATCTCTCCTGCCCTGGACCTTGTCTCAGCTCAGAATAATGTCTGAAGGTATTATTCTAGTCATTTCAAATTATGTCAGAAAAACAATCCAGTGCATGAACTTCACCTTTTTTTAAACCATCTAAATATCAGACTTTAAGACAAGTTTGAACCCAGCATTATCAAACCATTTCTGACATAGAAAAAGTTCAAAATTTTCCTCTCGTACCCAATAATTTAGCTGGCCTTTCTTGAATATCGTTAAATCAGATGAAGCTGAGAATGTCAACAATAGGGCTTTTCTTTCTTATTTTTTAACATGATTAAATCCTTGCTTTCTTTAATTTCATAAACTGTCTTTGAAATTAAGGGCTTTACTGTTTTCTTAGTGAAAGGTGATGGTATTTTATGTTGAAGTTTTAGACATTGTCACTTAAGTTATTACTTAAATATAAAATATACATTTAGATTTCCAAATTTGGGGTCTCTTAAAATATAAAATCCAGGTAGGAGACAGAACGAGAGGGGAATAAAGCCTGGACCAGTGAAGAAGACGGCAGGAGGTGTGGCCGAAGTCTCTGTGTGCACGGTGTCCTTCATTGCTTCCGGCTCTACCTCCTCCCCGCCCTCCTCAGGAGAGTGTCACCTCCTGCTTGAGAGACGCGCGCACACACACACAGGTGCACGTACACAGGCGCATGCGCACACACAGGTACGAACAGACAGACACATGCACACACACCCAGACACACACACACACAGGTGCACACGGAGACACACAGGTGCACACACATACAGAGGTGCATGCACACACAGGTGCACACACAGGCACACTCAGATACACACACACACAGGTGCACACGGAGACACACAGGTGCACACAGATACAGAGGTGCATGCACACACACAGGTGCACACACAGGCACTCTCAGATACACACACACACACACAGGTGCACACGGAGACACACAGGTGCACACAGATACAGAGGTGCATGCACACACACAGGTGCACACACAGGCACTCTCAGTTACACACACACACAGGTGCACATGGAGACACACAGGTGCACACACATACAGAGGTGCATGCACACACAGGTGCACACACAGGCACACTCAGATGCACACACACACACAGGTGCACACGGAGACACACAGGTGCACACAGATACAGAGGTGCATGCACACACACAGGTGCACACACAGGCACTCTCAGTTACACACACACACACACAGGTGCACACGGAGACACACAGGTGCACACAGATACAGAGGTGCATGCACACACAGGTGCACACACAGGCACACTCAGATGCACACACACACACACAGGTGCACACGGAGACACACAGGTGCACACAGATACAGAGGTGCATGCACACACACAGGTGCACACACAGGCACTCTCAGATACACACACACACAGGTGCACACGGAGACACACAGGTGCACACAGATACAGAGGTGCATGCACACACACAGGTGCACACACAGGCACTCTCAGATACACACACACACAGGTGCACACGGAGACACACAGGTGCACACAGATACAGAGGTGCATGCACACACACAGGTGCACACACAGGCACTCTCAGATACACACACACACACACAGGTGCACACGGAGACACACAGGTGCACACAGATACAGAGGTGCATGCACACACACAGGTGCACACACAGGCACTCTCAGTTACACACACACACACACACAGGTGCACACGGAGACACACAGGTGCACACAGATACAGAGGTGCATGCACACACACAGGTGCACACACAGGCACTCTCAGATACACACACACACAGGTGCACACGGAGACACACAGGTGCACACAGATACAGAGGTGCATGCACACACACAGGTGCACACACAGGCACTCTCAGATACACACACACACACACAGGTGCACACGGAGACACACAGGTGCACACAGATACAGAGGTGCATGCACACACACAGGTGCACACACAGGCACTCTCAGATACACACACACACACAGGTGCACACGGAGACACACAGGTGCACACACATACAGAGGTGCATGCACACACAGGTGCACACACAGGCACACTCAGATGCACACACACACACACACAGGTGCACACGGAGATACACAGGTGCACACAGATACAGAGGTGCATGCACACACACAGGTGCACACACAGGCACTCTCAGATACACACACACACAGGTGCACACGGAGACACACAGGTGCACACAGATACAGAAGTGCATGCACACACACAGGTGCACACACAGGCACTCTCAGTTACACACACACACACACAGGTGCACACGGAGACACACAGGTGCACACAGATACAGAGGTGCATGCACACACACAGGTGCACACACAGGCACTCTCAGTTACACACACACACACACACACAGGTGCACACGGAGACACACAGGTGCACACAGATACAGAGGTGCATGCACACACACAGGTGCACACACAGGCACTCTCAGTTACACACACACACACACAGGTGCACACGGAGACACACAGGTGCACACACATACAGAGGTGCATGCACACACAGGTGCACACACAGGCACACTCAGATGCACACACACACACACAGGTGCACACGGAGACACACAGGTGCACACAGATACAGAGGTGCATGCACACACACAGGTGCACACACAGGCACTCTCAGATACACACACACACACACAGGTGCACACGGAGACACACAGGTGCACACAGATACAGAGGTGCATGCACACACACAGGTGCACACACAGGCACTCTCAGTTACACACACACACACACAGGTGCACACGGAGACACACAGGTGCACACAGATACAGAGGTGCATGCACACACAGGTGCACACACAGGCACACTCAGATGCACACACACACACACAGGTGCACACGGAGACACACAGGTGCACACAGATACAGAGGTGCATGCACACACACAGGTGCACACACAGGCACTCTCAGATACACACACACACACACAGGTGCACACGGAGACACACAGGTGCACACAGATACAGAGGTGCATGCACACACACAGGTGCACACACAGGCACTCTCAGTTACACACACACACAGGTGCACACGGAGACACACAGGTGCACACAGATACAGAGGTGCATGCACACACACAGGTGCACACACAGGCACTCTCAGATACACACACACACACACAGGTGCACACGGAGACACACAGGTGCACACAGATACAGAGGTGCATGCACACACACAGGTGCACACACAGGCACTCTCAGATACACACACACACACACACAGGTGCACACGGAGACACACAGGTGCACACAGATACAGAGGTGCATGCACACACACAGGTGCACACACAGGCACACTCAGATGCACACACACACACACAGGTGCACACGGAGACACACAGGTGCACACAGATGCAGAGGTGCATGCACACACACAGGTGCACACACAGGCACTCTCAGATACACACACACACAGGTGCACACGGAGACACACAGGTGCACACAGATACAGAGGTGCATGCACACACACAGGTGCACACACAGGCACACTCAGATGCACACACACACACACAGGTGCACACGGAGACACACAGGTGCACACAGATGCAGAGGTGCATGCACACACACAGGTGCACACACAGGCACTCTCAGATACACACACACACAGGTGCACACGGAGACACACAGGTGCACACAGATACAGAGGTGCATGCACACACACAGGTGCACACACAGGCACTCTCAGTTACACACACACACACACAGGTGCACACGGAGACACACAGGTGCACACAGATACAGAGGTGCATGCACACACACAGGTGCACACACAGGCACTCTCAGATACACACACACACAGGTGCACACGGAGACACACAGGTGCACACAGATACAGATGTGCATGCACACACACAGGTGCACACACAGGCACTCTCAGTTACACACACACACACACAGGTGCACACGGAGACACACAGGTGCACACAGATACAGAGGTGCATGCACACACACAGGTGCACACACAGGCACTCTCAGTTACACACACACACACAGGTGCACACGGAGACACACAGGTGCACACACATACAGAGGTGCATGCACACACAGGTGCACACACAGGCACACTCAGATGCACACACACACACACAGGTGCACACGGAGACACACAGGTGCACACAGATACAGAGGTGCATGCACACACACAGGTGCACACACAGGCACTCTCAGATACACACACACACAGGTGCACACGGAGACACACAGGTGCACACAGATACAGAGGTGCATGCACACACACAGGTGCACACACAGGCACTCTCAGATACACACACACACAGGTGCACACGGAGACACACAGGTGCACACAGATACAGAGGTGCATGCACACACACAGGTGCACACACAGGCACTCTCAGATACACACACACACACACAGGTGCACACGGAGACACACAGGTGCACACAGATACAGAGGTGCATGCACACACACAGGTGCACACACAGGCACTCTCAGTTACACACACACACACACACAGGTGCACACGGAGACACACAGGTGCACACAGATACAGAGGTGCATGCACACACACAGGTGCACACACAGGCACTCTCAGATACACACACACACACACACAGGTGCACACGGAGACACACAGGTGCACACACATACAGAGGTGCATGCACACACAGGTGCACACACAGGCACACTCAGATGCACACACACACACACACAGGTGCACACGGAGATACACAGGTGCACACAGATACAGAGGTGCATGCACACACACAGGTGCACACACAGGCACTCTCAGATACACACACACAGGTGCACACGGAGACACACAGGTGCACACAGATACAGAGGTGCATGCACACACACAGGTGCACACACAGGCACTCTCAGTTACACACACACACACACAGGTGCACACGGAGACACACAGGTGCACACAGATACAGAGGTGCATGCACACACACAGGTGCACACACAGGCACTCTCAGATACACACACACACAGGTGCACACGGAGACACACAGGTGCACACAGATAGAGGTGCATGCACACACACAGGTGCACACACAGGCACTCTCAGTTACACACACACACACACAGGTGCACACGGAGACACACAGGTGCACACAGATACAGAGGTGCATGCACACACACAGGTGCACACACAGGCACTCTCAGATACACACACACACACACACAGGTGCACACGGAGACACACAGGTGCACACAGATACAGAGGTGCATGCACACACACAGGTGCACACACAGGCACTCTCAGATACACACACACACACACAGGTGCACACGGAGACACACAGGTGCACACAGATACAGAGGTGCATGCACACACACAGGTGCACACACAGGCACTCTCAGATACACACACACACACACAGGTGCACACGGAGACACACAGGTGCACACAGATACAGAGGTGCATGCACACACACAGGTGCACACACAGGCACTCTCAGATACACACACACACAGGTGCACACGCACACAGGTGTACACACATACAGAGGTGCATGCACACACAAAGGTGCATACACAAAGGTGCACACTCAGATGCACACACAAGAGCACACACACACACAGGTGCACACAGAGACACACAGGTGCACACACACACACAGCCGCACACACACGCAGACGCACACACAAAGGTGCACACACACGTCTATTTCTATATAATTTTTAATGTACCCTTGACTCCTGTCTTTCTTCGGCTTCCACTCTCTGGTAGACACTTTTTGAGCATTATGTACACCAGCTTCCTCAGTTTCTGCGTCTCGTCCTGCCTTGTCTTTCCCGTTCTTATCTAGCCTCTGACCCAGCACCGTGCCCACCCCGTCACCCCTCCAGCAGCCCCCACGTTGCTAAAGCCCACAGGCACGCACCTCGTCCTGCGTTCCTCGGTAGCGCCGCGCGCCGTCCGCCCCGCGGGTTCCCTGCCCCGCTGCGTGCGCTCGGGGACAGCACGGCTCTGGCTGATGCCACGGGCCCACGGGCTGCTTCCTCCTTTGCCTTCGGGTTCACACGCTCCCATGCGGGGCTCAGTCGCAGCCCCCTGTTTTCGTCACTCACGTCCCCCGAGCGTCCTGACTCAGAGACGGCAGCGGGGATGACTCGTGGTCAGCTAGCCGCTGGTCTCACCAGGTCGGGTTCCGCGAGTCCCGGACCCGCACGTCTGTCGCGCGGCGGCACCTCCCGGGCATCGCGCGGGCGCTCGGGCCCCACTTCCTCTTCCAGGTCGGCTCCTCTTCCAGTCTTCCCCAGCTCTCTGGGTAAACAGTGCACATTTTAGCCCGTTGCTTCAGCTGTAAACCTGGTGCTGGTCCCGGGGACTCCTTGCCCCTCCGCGGCCGACATCACCTCCACGTCGTCCTTGCCCCAGCTCCGCAGTATCTCTGGGGTCCTGGCAGATCCCTCAGTCAACATCACACACCTCCTCCTAACCATCCTCATCTTCCTCCTAGAAAACCGTCAGACTCTTTAAAGTCTTCCCACATTGATTGTCCCTACTTCAGAGGCTGAAGCATCAGCAGCCCTGGTATCTACAATTAAATGAAAAACAACTTCGGACTCAGTAAGGAGACCCATTATCTGCAGGGATTATTTATTGCCCTGGGGGAAGAGGTCTATTTCAATAGAAAGAACAATGCTCTAACCATAAGATGAGCACAGGTCTCCAGGGTTAGGGAAAAGGGTTTTTCCTCTCTACAGATGAGGGAAAGCCTACGGGCACTGGGTGTGGGGAAGCAGGAGAGGCCATGATGGGTGGTGGGCCAGAGAAGGTCTTACCCGAAGGCCGACCTGCTCACAGGGGCGCTGGCTGCTGGCTCAGGCGGGGGCGCCAAGGGACTGGGACCTGGTGGAGCGAGAGACCAGTGTTGGGTTAGCATGCGTTTTGTTCTGACCCATCAGTGGGAACAAGCAGTTCAGCTAACCATTTCCGAGACAAGGAATGAGAATTTGGAGGATTTATGTCTCGTCAGGTCATAGGCAAACAAAGGTGCTCCTGAGTTTTATCTAAGCGGTAGGGTAGAGGAAGATCATGGAATGGAGGCATTTCTGGGCACAGAAAAGAGTATGAGTGTGTGTGTTGGGGTTTTCCCTCCCCTTTCCTGGTGAGAAGGCTTTTGCAGGTGTCTGAGAGAGAGAGAAGTGCGTTTCACCTCAACACACCTCCCCTTTGTTATGCCCCCTTCTGTCTGTGTAGCTGAATTGAAAACTTGAACAGTATTTACTATGAATTCCATGCTTCTCTTTCCTATTTTTATATATCTGATTTCTACCCTTTCCCTATTTCTATTGAAGTATATTTTGTTGAAGTATGAACATTTCATTCATGATCATAATTTTAAACTTGGTTATTATATGGTGCCCTCCATTGTTCAATTGTCATGATCTTAATATATGAGTCAATAAGAAAAATATACCTAATCACATTTCTTCCATAAGCTGCCAATTAAGTGATTTATCTCTGTTGATTTCAAGAACTTTCAAAAAGTCTTCTCCATTTTGAATATTTTTAACACTGTATTCAAAATTTAACTTTTGTTTCCTTAGTGACCTCCAAAAATCAAATACAAATTCCCATGAATTTACATGGAAATTTTGGAACTATACTTTAGTATAATTTTGAAACTACATTTTATCTTACATAACTCTAACCTCTATAGTTCAAATTTTTTTTTTGTTTTATTTCTCTTGATATTTTCCAGGTAGGGTTATTAAGGCCATATCTACACAGTTCTAAAGCTATCAATTACTTAAATCCAAAAAGAATCGTCTAAAATAAACACACACACACACACACACAGAGTCTAAATAGGGATTATCTAGACAAGAGGTCAGAAATTGCTGCAGTTGGCTGGCAAAATATCATTTTAACAATTTAAATTTTAAATATTTAGTATTAAATTTCATACAATTTGTGAAATATCCACAGATCCACTTTCCTTTATCTTGCAGTGTCAGAATCTGCAAACATTTGGTCAGTGTTCACATGGAGGGACAGTCCCCTCAAGTGTCACAGTGATGGCCCCTTGCAGAGTAGAAAGGCATTGGCTTCAAAAGTTCCCTTTAGTCCCTGCAAGCTTTGATCATTGATGTTGTCTGTGTGGCCTTTAAACATTTTATTTGGTGAATTCTCGTATCGGCCAAACATCTGGTCGGCTGAGCAAATGTTTTATTTACTTGATGCCTGACTCTGTTTATCCAAGTTGAAAATAAATAAATAATTCCTAAGCAATATATATTTTATTGTAGGCAGTTGATTTCCTATAAATGAGAGCTATAAAAGTAAATTAAATAAAAAGTTTGGGAACATGAATTTGAGGTGTTCCAAGGGTAGCATATCTGACAGGGATGACAGTTAGATAGTTTATCAGTGTTTGTCATCTTATAAAATTTATAAATGGGCAAAATGACACAGTTCTGACTTGTATGTCACATCAAAATTCCTAGGTCCTACTTGAGATGTATAAGTTAAGCTTATAATTAATAACTCATAAGATGCTTAAGTCATGCAGATAAGTCTTGTCATTCTCAGTGATGTCTATGTCATACCCCTTATTCTTAAACCTTGTCATTTATTTATGGCCATATAAAGGTCAAAAATGTTACCATGGATGTAGCTGTCCAGAAGTTAAATGACTTATCCAGAACTTGAGAAATGGAAGGTGAAGAGCCGTGTTGAATAAAATTGAGTTCGTGTACCCTATTTCTAAGTCAAAGACTGAAAAACGAAGGGCAGCATGAAGATATTTATCAATGCTTTAGATATTGGAAAATATAGTGGATATCAGAAAGATGACTACATGATCCCATTGGCGGTCACATTACACACCTATAATTTAAACACTTGATGCCATATTGCTTGAGATTGATAGATGTGAATAATATTTTCCTAGATCCAAATAAATGATTCCCCTATGGAAGATAAAATTCAGTGGGTTCCTTTACTCTTATAATATTGGTATGGGCTTATTGGTACTTAGATTTTCATAATGTTTGTGAAATTTGGGGCCATTAAGAATTTTAGTGACTCTCTTTTGCTTTTGGTTTTTGTAAGTCAACATTTGGAGAAGTTAAGTATTCCTCTCTCTGTCTCTCTTTCTTACATTATAATGTAATAATGCCATGCCAAAAAAGAACTTACAGGTAATTTTAATTCTTTAGCTATAGGAAGTAAAAATGCCTTCTTTCTTCAAAGATCTACTCTTTCTCGTTTTCCTTTTGCTCTATGTACTAAGCACCTTTATTTTTGTAAAGGGATAAGTTAAATCTTCTTATTCATTTATTCAATCATAAAACTGTTGAATTTGAGTGACTTGAATCTATGAGAAGAGAGGCATTCATTTGTAGATACAGATTTTTCCCCTTTAGGAGCAAAAGCAATCAAACTGCCTCTATGTGCAATGAGCAGCAGAAGGACACCTTCTAGCTGTCTGTATGAGCACACTAACTGTTCCTTAGTGACCCAGCCACACATTTCTGCATGGAATCCGTGTGCCTCAGAAACTGAGTTGCTCTCTTTGCTTTCACCGTGATATTCTGAACCACCATGGGTTAATGAGAAGAGCGAGGTTGGGAGTCTACTCTATCCTTTTCACCCATCTGCATGAGCGAATCAAGTTCTCAACAGGCAGCTCTTTATATGGAAGACTATCTCACATAAAAATGCTGAAAACAGCGGACAACTAGCAGCTGTATCAATTCTCATCCCTCTCGGGCATCCTAGTTTAAGATGGAGAAAGCACTGACGGTGGTAGTCCATCTTACAAGCTGACCCGCTTTCTCCCTGCAGACCATACGGATTTGCCTTTCCTTTTATGGGTTGGCCTAAAGTAGAGGTAACAATCTCAATCAGCTTCTCCCTTAAGAGACTCATCCCTCTGCACCAAAAACACACCTGGACAGTGCAGATCAGCTACGTCTCCTAGGTGATGCCCACATCCCAGCTGAGATTTGCTGCGTGCTCCCTAGTCAGTCCTCCCCAAGCTTCTGATGCAGTGGTGGAAGTGGATTCTCAGTGTAGTGTGTCGCCTGAGAATCCAACAGTTCCTTTGGATTAAAATCAGACTTTCTCCACAATGTAAAGGCCATCATGAAAAAAGTCTACTGAGCACTCCTCCGCGGTTGCTCAAAGCACAAGACACAACCACAGTCACAATTGGGAGCAAGCAGCTTGGCTAGCCATCCCCCAGCCAAGGCTCTGGGCTGCCCAGAAAGCACAGGATTGGCTGCAACCTTAGCAACAGTGCAGGTTGGCTTCATTGGTAGCTATTGGGATCAAGGAGTTTGCATGACCAATAAAGAACATTGGGGTGGATAATCTAACTTAAAACTAAGAACCAGGATCATTCCCTTGTTGCAAAGGAAGAGAGATCTGCCATCTTAGCCATCATAACAGCCAGTCTGGGAAGCAGGGAGCTTATATATGGGTGCACTTCAGAAATCCTGTGGATTACCAGATGTGGCTTAATGCTCCTGGGCCCCCAGCTTGATTTTTTCGTGGAGAGGGAAGTCAAGCACCTGAGGGAGGCTTCAAAGCCATATTCAGTGTAGACATGGATTCATCTGCAGCCTCTCCTCCCTGTAACAGGCTGTGAGTAAACATGTGTGAGTCTGTGTGTTAAATGCTATTTCACGTGACAATTCATTAGCAATCTCTATCAACTGTTACCTTGTTTATAACATATTGTGATAACTGATGCTTGTGTTGATACCCCAGAGTCACTGCTGAAACGGGAATGGAATCTTTCAATGAGGAGGATGCTATGTTGAACACAGTTTTATTTGATTCTTCTCACATGGAAACCGCCATCCAAATATATGTATATATACATATATATATGTATATATACATATATATAGCTACGTATATATATATGTATATATATATTTACATATATATATGAGTTTTTATTAGCGGTTGTATGTGATATATTAGAAGACTCATTTCTCCAACAGACTTTATTATATTTCAAGCAAAACAAGAATGAGAACAAACTGCTGATTTCATTCTAAAAGAGTATAATAAAGAAGGAAATTGGTTGATAGTTGAAACACAGTATGGGGTTCTGTTCTTTTTGTGAACATGGGTCTATAAAGTAAATTTAGACTCAAATAAAAAGATTACAAGGAGGCATACTATGCACTGTGGATATTTGCTAAGCCGTTTGGCCCTGGATTTCAGGAAAAGGCTGTTTGCAAGGCTTTCAGTGTGGGGTGGCCCTTGGGAGAGGTGGGCAGCCTTGCTGTGTGTTTGCCAGGTTGGTCCAGGAAGGGGCACAATAAGGGGATAAAGAAAAGGAGTGTGTGTGTGCACGTGTGTGAGTAAACATGTATGGATGTGCCAGTGTGTGTGTGTGCGTACGTGTGTGGGGTGCTTGTGTGCGTGTGTAAATGTGTGTGTGTGTGGTTTGTGCACGTTTGGTGTGTGCATCTGTGTGTGTTCATGCATATGTAGTAGAAAGAGAGAGAGACACACACTGATTTGTCTTGGCTTTCTGTTCTCACGGTCCCTATCTTTATACGCATTGCATAGTTTTCTAAGCTTCTAGTTTTCAAATAGGAGGTGATATTATAAAAGCAATTGATAATGACAAACAGGCCACTAGTCCGTGAGGTATTTTCCTTCAAGACATTTTTTTTTTCATACAGGTTTGAATGCTCTTTTCTTTTAGACAACTATAGATTTGTTCCCTTGAAGTCTGGTACTTTGTAGGAGATTTCAACAGTCAAATAGTGTACTTATAAGATGAAGAAAAATAAAATTGGAGAACATCTTTGTAGACTGTGCAGCTATTGTCTTGATGCTAGATTGCTAATTCCAAAATTGTGAGTTAAAAGCACTTTTTCTTTTGCAAATGGTTATTAGAGCTTTGAATTTCATTAATAATAATTGTGATTATGGTGCTTATTGATCTGGAAGAAATCCTTAAATAGGTAATTTCTCCTTCTCATTGTCTTAGGAATTCCATGTTATAATGTGGCTTCACCAAAAAGCAGCCCCAGAAAACTCATTATATTATTGGTAAATTTTTGATTTTGTGTAGATGAAAGTTTTTCTCCATACTGAGTTCTAAAGGTTACATGTCATAGCAGTGAGTTAAGAATACTCCAGTAACTTTTTTCCTCTTAGTATCCATATATCATGCATGTAATTCCCTACTAATAATCAAATGTGCTACAAATAAAATGGAATAAATTTATGTTTAGCACATTGCTGTTTATAAAGTCCGCTTGCATGAATCACCCTATGTGATCTCCATCCGATCTTGTTGAGCAGACAGCCCTCCTGCGCTAGTCCAGTGGACACCAGAGGGCAGGCGTGGGGCAGGGGGGGATTCCTGCATGGCCCCCTGGGGGTCTTTGTCTCCCTCCAGGTTCCTCCTGGTTCCTCACCCTGGGGAAGCCAGTGCCAGGAATTATCTGAAGCTGCTGAAAGACCTCTGCATTGATGCATCTTCTGATTTCTGCTTCCTGCTTGCAATCCCTCTTTAGCTGTTTACCTGACTCTTGTCCAGAGACATACGGTTGCAAATATCAAAATAAGTAATGAAGTGAAATTAAGGATTTTTTAATCTGCTAACAGCAGTGAGGGTTTAACCATACCGTTAAAATTTAAACTTTATCTCACAATTGGGGAACTTGCAAAGACACTGTGTGCCAACTGCGGCATCTTTATTATATTGGAAATGTAAATACGATTTAGTGCATAAACTCTATCTTATTAAAGATTGTACTGATAGTAATTGCTACTGCAATTCTTCTACAGAACTTTTTTTTTAAATAAGAAAATGGAATGGATTTTTTTAAATTTTATTTGTAATGAACAATTAATTAAAAAATCAAAACATAACAACCACATTATTTCTTAGTCAATAACACTTAGAATGGAGTGCTAGTATAATTCTCTTTTAAATTAGAAGGAAATTAGGTCCACATCCGCCTGACATTCTTTTTAGGGAATTTTTATTATCATTTGTTTTACTTTTTTATAAAAGTCAATTCACACCATCTACTTTTCTTCCAAGGTAAACACCATCAAATAGATTGTTGGTATGTGCTTTACGACTTCTAAAGCACACAGTTAGCTACTTATTAATTGGAAGTTGTTATAATTCTGTTACTACTAATAATTACTGTTTTACTTAGGATGGTAAGTGGCAACTTGGAGCAACTTGGAGAAGTAAGTTTTAAAACTTACTGAAAACGCTGGTCTTAAGAAGCTGTATGTGATCATAGCCTTCTGAATTCCAGACTAACTTAACTTCTTATAGTTGAGCTTGATTCTGTCTGTTTCAGCCTATGAACTACAGAATTGCCCGGACCCACCTCCTTTTCAGAATGGTTATATGATCAACTCGGACTACAGTGTGGGACAATCCATTTCTTTCGAGTGTTACCCTGGGTACATTTTAATCGGCCACCCAGTCCTTACCTGTCAGCACGGGATCAACAGAAACTGGAATTATCCCTTTCCAAGATGTGACGGTAGGCTAATTGTTCTTGGCAACAAATTATATTTTTCACGTATACAGTAGTGCATTAATTATTAAATGGACGTATTAAAAAATCCATTCATTTATTCAACAGATATTTATTAGGAATCTATTATGTTAAACTCATTCTACTTATTATTTCAGGAATATATCATATGCCAGTAAGTTAAAAATATGAATAAATAGGCCTTGCCCTCAAGGAAATTGTAAAGAAAACAAAATAATAAACGCAAATATGTATAACGCAAACCAAACACAAGGGAAGTGTTTTGATGAATTGCGTGGAGAAGGATGGTGTTTGCTTGGGAAGTGACCAGGGAAATCTTTATAATGGTAGTAGTATTTAGAATTACAGTCATTCCACCAAATTATGGGATTAGTGGAAGAATGGATGCTTATTAATTTTACCCTGGATTTTTTTTCATTTTTTTATTCTTTAACTTTTACAATAATCATATATTGCTTTTGTATTTCAGCAAACTGATTTTATTTTTGTAGTGGGCCTTGAAGTATATATACTATTTTGCTATTCAGAGATGGAATATCCAGGGTAGAAAAAATAGTGTAAACAAAGACAGGGCGTAGAAATGGTCTTAGGAAAAAAATAAAGTAGTGCAGTGATAAAGTAGTTCAATGATGCATGATGATCAGGGTTTCTCGGGAGATGTGGGAATCAGGTGGTGATGGAGGGAAATCTGGATTCATCAAATATCCCTAGTCTGAGCAGGAATCACTTCTTTGAAGCTTCTCTATGACTACCTGATTTTTTTGACGATTTTGAAATTTTTGTAATATCAAGTTGAAATTAATAGATCAAGTACTTATGAGGAAAGCATATGAAACAGAAAAGTTCCTGTAAGCTTAATATTAGAACATTATATTGAGTGAAAAAATAATGAAATTATCAACTCTGTGGTCCTTTGAAATGCTAAACATTTATATCCCACCAGGCAAAAGGGAAAGGCAACTAGCTGTGTTTGAATTTCTTCTGAAAAAGTAAAAACAAAACAAAACCACTGGTGGACTTTTTAAATTATATTTTTCACCTGTATTTTTCCATTCTATATTATTGTAAAAAAACTATGAAAAAAAAAACTTCAGCTGTATTTTTTAATTCCTTGTCTTAAAAAAAAGGAAATAAAAGTTAAATTAATCCTAGTCTAATGCAAATTTAATAACATGTAAAACAGCATTTAAAAAATTACTTTATAAAACTAAGTATAGCAGTAGCATATCTGGTGCTTTTTATTAAAACACCTAAAAACCTTTTTTTATTACTCTCCATTTAAAAATTCATTTATCTGCATATCTATAAAATACTTTGAATTGTCATGATGAAACCCTTTTCTTATTTGTAATTTTCACCTGAGTTCTTTGAATTCATATGCACATGGGAGACTTCTTGGCTTGATATTAAAAAGTAGAGTTAAATATTTAAAAAGGCTTCATCTTTTTAAGCTCTGTTTTCAAATATAGCAGTAACTGCTGGCTTAGAATTATTTTGTGAGCATGAAAGTAACAAAATATATTGTTTGTGATGTAGCTCAAAGGGGATACCACCTTTTATAATTACACCATGATCTGTCATTCGACCCAGAGTTGGCCAGACTGAAGCTAAATTCCTCCAGACACCAGCTGAAAGTATGAGAGTAGCCCCCAAACCACCCTGAGGTTGGATGATTCACTAAGAGGACCACAGAACTCACTAAGCTATTGTACTCTGGTTGTGGTTTATAACAAGGAAAAGACACATGAAAATCATGGGAAAAGATGCCTAGGTTACAGTCTAGGAGGATGCATCACTCTCAGAGAACTAATGCGCGACAATATGCCCAGAATATCGCCAACCTGAGAAGCTCACTGGGTCTTAATGTGCAGAGTTTTTAATTGGGGCTCTGTTAGGTAGGTATAACTGCTTGATGGGTTGCCTGGTGGTTGATGTCAGCTTCCAGACCAACTGATATCCTGTAACCCAAAGGCCCCACCTTAAATTCCATGGCTGGTCTTTCTGGCACAGTCAGCCCCATCCTAAAACTATTAGGTATGGCCAGCACCCACATGAAACAAAGATACTCCTATCAGGTATGTCCTTAATCCCCCCTGCCAGCCCCCCAGAATAGAGGGCTAGACCTCTCTGTAGACAAGGTCAAATTCTTTACTACACAAATATTTTTACCGTTATCTGTCTCTTCATATCTATAATGTCATAGACAAAATAAAAAACCAAAACATAAAATTCAAATAAAATTATATCATAAAATGAACTTTCTAGGCACCATCCAATGTGTGTTTAATATCCTTTTCATATTGGATTAAACTCAAGAAAAAAATAAGCAGAGGGTATTATTGTATAACAAAAGTTATTTTATCTCTGAAAGGTTGTATTCCCAAAAAGATATATATATTTTTAAAAAAAGTCTTTGTTTGCTGATAATGGTGGGCTGTTGAGATGTCCATTAGTGTCCACTTACACTATGGTTAAGCTCCTCACAAGACACCAGCAAACTCTGCTGATTATCCGGAATGCTCACCTGAAATGTATTTTATTAATTCAGCATGGTTTTTCAGTTCAGAGTTATTCTTGGTGTGTAGAACAAATGTACTGAAAAACAATCTTCAAAGGTCCAACCCGGTTAACTTCAGAAGAATATTAGAATAGATCAGAGATACTTGGGGTGAAAAAACAAAAACAAAAACATAGCTACTTTGAACAACTTCTGGCATCTTTAGTAAAAATTGAACAATTTAGACAATTAAGATTCAAGAATTCTAAATCTTGGGGCGCCTAGGTGGCTCAGTCGTTAAGCGTCTGCCTTCGGCTCAGGTCATGATCCCAGGGTCCTGGGATCGAGCCCCACACTGGGCTCTCTGCTCGGCGGGGAGCCTGCTTCTCCCTCTCCCGCTCCCCCTGCTTGTGTTCCCTCTCTCGCTGTGTCTCTCTCTGTCAAATAAACAAATAAAATCTTAAAAAAAAAAAAAAAAGAATTCTAAATCTTAAGGCATCAATCTTCATAAGCATATACTAAACCAATTTCTGTGTACATGCTGACAGTATTAATATGTTTATTGTATAAGGATTTATTATGTAAAGTTAGTGTATTCTAAATTCATTTGAAAACTATCTGGACTAAAAGTATGATATCTATTAAGAGAAAAAAGAAAAAATAGGTCTCAAGTGACTTGAGAAATTCAAGACATTATTTTTGCCAGTAACATAATTATATAGAAGTCTCAGTTTAAAAAAATTTGGGTTATAATTGTTAAAAAATGGTTAAAAGGACTTGTTTATTAGTTTACTAAATGTAATTTGATAATTAAATATGCATCTCTACTTACAAATACAGTTTAAAAATTTTAGATTTTTTGTTGACCTAATCTTTTATCACTGAAATATGTATGTAGATATACTTCTAAGATTTTTTTTTTTTTTAAGTTAAGCACTGCCCTAGTGTTCCTCAACTTAAAATGCAGTAATATCTGTGGTGGGGAACTATGTGGATAGAGATAATTACTAGATAACTTAATATGTTGCAATTAATGTGTTAGCAACTTCTTTTAGATTGACAGATTTTTGTAAGCAGAACACTATTTGATTACATAATTGACACAAGAAATCCAACCAGCCAAAGAATATGTTATTATATACATAATTTTTAAAATTAAGGTTTACCAAGTTGATTGATGAATACAGAAAATAATCTCTCCCAGTAGTTTAGAACAAAAATGACATCCTAAATCAGAGGGGGAGACGAACCATGAGAGACGATGGACTCTGAAAAACAAACTGAGGGTTCTAGAGGGGAGGTAGGTGGGGGGATGGGTTAGCCTGGTGATGGGTATTAAGGAGGGCACATATTGAATGGAGCACTGGGTGTTATACGCAAACAATGAATCATGGAACGCTACATCAAAAACTAATGTAACGTATGGTGATTAACATAACAAAATTTTTTTAAAAAGCAAATAGGCTTGAAATGAGAAAAAAAAAATTTTTTAAGATCTCTGGTAGTAACCTAAGTATCTCCAAATTAGTCTTTTAATTACCCACGGAGCTTGTTGTATACCTCAGTCTTAGAAACAGGGTCTATGATGATGTTACCAGAATGAACACACCAAAAAAGTATGTACTTTACTACATTATATATGTATCTTGGTAATAAATACCTAATACTGACAATAAAAAAAAAAATGACATCCTAAAGAATACAACTCTTTTTACTTATATTTATAAATATTTATAGTATTTATATAATATTATATTATGTTATATATAAGATTTATATTTATATAAACATAGTATTTATGTTATAAATATTATTTTAAATATTTCCATTATCAAACAGTCCCTAAGATAGAGTGCACTATGTCTCTCTAACTTAAAACCATCATAAGGAAACCAAAGTAATTGAAGGAAAAAAAAAATAGGTCTAAAACACCTACAGTGCTCCACATATTCGGTGACATCAGGCATTCAGTTCCTGGTTACATTGATAGTCAAGAGTTTAAAATTCATAAATATTCATGCCAAATGTAGGTATTGGTTGTTTAGTACTGTAGGCTTTTTCTTTCCCTCCTTTTAAAAGTTAGGCAGAAATCTTAATATAATCCTGGAGAAAACCATCTATAAATTATAACTGTCCTAGTGGATATTTAGGGTTTTTAAAATTTAATTTCTGATTGAAATCAGTTAAGCTCTTTCTATCCATCTCAATTCAGAGACAGTCACTTTGTACATGTTTAAATGGAGAAAAATCACAATAAAGACATGTGTGGGCGCCCCTTGATTTTTCCAAGTCTAGCCCCAGGTAGAATGAAGTGACAGTGAGTCTCCACCTCCCTGTGCTGATGTCCACTATGCCCACCAGCTCATCTTCCAGTATCTTCTGGCTCTGGCCTCACATGAGCAGGAATTGGTGAGGTACACCCATCACTTTTTGTATGAGCCACCTGAAAGTTTCATGTTCTCAAACAATGGTGAAGTGAACGGAATCCACGTGATACTTCAGGCAGGGGCACCAGGTGGAGTGGGGTAGGAAGTGAGGATGGGGAGGAAGGCTTTTTCCATATAAACAGGTGCTGAACAAACTTCACACTGCATGAGACATACGGTAAGACAGCACCTCCATCATACTCCGTATGGCTACTGCTGGCTCTAGCACTGGACGGAAGTGGACAACTTAATCATCTTCACGTATGTATCTTTCTCTGGAGAAACACATACAGAAGTAACCTGAGAACATTTTCTCATTAACTGTGCTTCACACAGCAGTCCTTTCTCACAACCTATTCTTAACATGCATCCATGTAAAGTTACAGACAACACTCACTCTGACCCTCCTGGCCACCAGTGGGTGCCTTTTTCCTACAACAGCAGTTCTGCGACACTGCCGGAGAGTCTCCCCGAGGAGAGCTTCTGATCCCACAGGAGAAACTCCCAGTCTCACAAGGCTGCCCCTGCCCTAATTCGGATGCCAACCCCAAGTCCAGATTGTCACTTGTGCTCCTCATTGACTGGTTATAAAGCAGAAGTCTCTAGGACTCCCTCCTCCTACTGGATGAATTTACTAGAGCAACTCACAGAACCCAGGAAAACATTTTACTTACAAGATTACAGATCAATACAGAGGATATAACTCAGGAACAGCCAGATGGAAGAGATGCAGAGGGCAAGGTGTGTTGGAAGGTGAGCAGAGTCGTATTCTCTCCAAGTGAACCATCCTCCCAGCTCCCCAAGCGTTCACCAACCCAGAAGTTCTCCAGACCCCATCATTTGGGGTTTTTATGGAGTCTTCATTACAGAGGCATGATGATTAAATCTCTGGCCCGTGGTGATTAAGTTGACCTCCAGCTCTTCCCATTCCCTGGAGGTTAAGGATGGGGCTGAAATTTCCAATCCTAGATTACCTGTTTGGTTCCCCTGGCAACCAGCCCCACCCTCGGACGCTTTCCTAGTCACCTTATTAAGGTAAGCTCAGGTGTGGCTGAAAGGGTCTTGTTATGAAAAACAAAGGATACCTTCATCTCTTTTATCACTTAGCCTTTATCCAAGGTTTCCTGAGCCCTGTGCCAAGGACAGGGAGGAAGACCGAATATGTATTTCTTATTATAAGTCACAGTATCACAGTGTACATTCGCGAATATATGAATGACTATGTGTCTGTTGACTCTTTGGCTCCCTGAAGTGGAGGAGGGTCTGACACCCATGTCCCTTCCGATTCTGAAGTGTAGTGCACAGTACGCTGATGGGCTCTGTCCTGTCCAGCTGGTGGGCTTCCTTGTCCCGCTGTGACCAGGCTCCCAGGCACACAGTGAGGAGCTCGAGGTGCCCGCTCGGCTGTGGTGCACGGATCCTCCTGCGACTAGAGGCCCCTCAGAGCAGCTTCAGGATTGATCTCCACCTCAGGATCCACGTCATGCCGAGTTAGATCCCACATCCACAGGCTCTGTGGACTTCAAGTGACATTCACCCCAGACGTGGAAATCTAAATATGCCTGTGGGGCCACAACAATGAGGGAAAAGCCTTCTCTGGGATCGCAGACAGGTCAGGGGTTGTGGTGAAGGAAACTTCCTCTCATTTTTCTTAGGATCCTCTTTTCTCCTCTCTAGATGGCACAGCAACATTTGCCTTGAAGAATTTTATGTGCATTCATGGAATGTTATTAGCTCGTGTGACAGTGCTGTTTGTTCTTTCCCTCACCTTACTTACACAAGTTGACTTTTATACTCAGCATTTGCTTGGTACCTTTCTCATCACTACACAGTAAGATCCAAAGGTCTCTGCGGTTCTCTGCTCTGTCTCCCACTCTAACCCCACATGTCCTGGTCCGTGATAGACTCTCAATAAATAATCCTTGAATAAGTAAATGGTGGACTTGTTATTTGAATATCATATATAAATCATGGCAAGGATTGCCATGCTTACTGTCCTAGAGCTATTAAGTAACATAAAGAACACCAGAAGCCAGCAATGTGTCCTCGAAAGAAAATCACCGTATCATTTCTTTTGCCCTAGAAGAGATGGGTACCATCCTTTTTGTTTGTTTTGTTGTGTTTTTTCACCATTGGGAAGGGTGCTCCTATATATAATGTGGTTATACAATTATAAGATTCAACTTGAAAGGTCAAAATGCACAAGGGAAGTCTTGGGGATTATAGATTATAAGTCAATAGCAAATGAATAACCTCAAGTCCACGTAAGATGTGTCAGCCCACTTGCTTCAATACATTCATTACTAAAATATTTTGTGGTGACTCTCTTACTCATTTTTAATTCATCAATTACTTATTGTCTCTTATTTATTGTGATATGAGCTAGGCATTGGGGATTCGTGAAAGTGGGTTGTGGGTAGAGGTGAAAAGGAACACCGTCCCTGACTTCTAGCCGCTGACCATCTAATAGTGAGAATAGCTGGCAGCCAATTATAGCCATGAGACAGGTGAACAAACGTGGCCATCCAGAGCCAAGCTGCCTCTAAGGGGGAGGTAACATTTGAGTTGAGTTTTGAAGAAACGGATCAGCTCACCCTGGCAGCAGGGTAGGAGAAAAGCCTTTGAACTTTTCAAGCAGAGTGAGTATTTGCGTAAAGTTTGGAGGTGAGAGAAAGTATGACATCTTCCGGGCACACAAGGAACTCAGTGACTGCAGCCTAGATCATGGCCCCATTTTACAGATTATAGTTGCCCCTGTGCTTTGCTTTGCTAGTTTACAAAGCAAAGTTTGGCAGCCTCCAAATCCCATTTATCAATACTCATTCCATAACATTTCTAAAATGTTCTCCACGGCCCCTTCTTCTAATGACTCTATCCAAAACCTGGGCTGGGTTCAATCTATTTTACACTGGAACACTCTCTACCTCCTTTGAAATACATATGCGTCTATATGATCAACACATCAGCGTACCACATACCGCCTCATAGCACGTCATCGCTCACTATTTTGTATTCAGACGTTTGTTTCTCTTGTTTTACAATGTAGTTTGGCCTGTTTTCTCCACCTAAATTCGACACCTTTCATGACAAGTCTTTGAAAGCTCCAGAAGATTCATGCTGGTAGCAGGCACTCAGACCACCTCTATCAGATTTTGGTTGATTAAAAAGCCTACTCGTTTATGACTTTGTTGTATCCTCCCACTCTCCGAGTGTAATAACGCATCCCAGATTATTCTGCTAATATATAGTCTCTTCATTTTTCCATAGATAAGACAAAATAATTGCCATGGCAACAGAGAATACCAGTTCATTAAGTAAAATAAACACAGGCTGAATAGGGATTGTGAGTCTTTGCAGAGTTGAAAGCTGGTGAGACGAGGAAGTGCTTCAAGAAAACACCACATATATAATTTTATCTCATTTCTTCAGGTTTAGATCTGCCAAGAATTGATAATATTTTTGTTTTAGGCAAAAAGACTTGGATGCTACTCTTTTAGGCAGTTTAAATAGGTTTTAGAAATCTCACATAAAACAACAAGAAAATTTCCATGATATATATGCATAATTTCCACATAATCCCTCATATCACAGAGTGCTATGTATTATCATCTTGGTCACATAAGATAACTGAGTGACTGAGTAAGGGCCTTTTTTTTTTTTTTTTTTTAATGGGAATGACTTTATCTTGAAGGATTTTGAGTGTTTGGGGAATGTATTAAATGGAACTTAGATAACTTAGTTTAGAAGTATAATTCTTCTAAGGTTTTAAGACTTTAGGGGAATTACTTTGACAAAGTAGTAACTGAGAAATATTTCACAATTATTTCTCATAAGGAAAATTTTGGCAAAGGGACTTTAGAGACTTAGAAATATTTAACTGTGTCCTTTCCAAAGTTGACTGTATAGGGCGTAATTTTCTTTGCTTCCTTTTCAGCTCCTTGTGGATATAATGTAACATCTCAGAACGGTACGATTTATTCCCCTGGATTTCCAGACGAGTACCCAATTTTGAAGGACTGCATTTGGCTTATCACCGTCCCTCCTGGCCATGGGGTCTACATCAACTTCACCTTACTACAGACGGAAGCTGTGAATGATTACATTGCTGTTTGGTAGGAGACCCTTTCCCTATAGACTAATCTGTGATTGTGCTACACCATTCTGGCAACCACTGACATGGGGCTTTTATGTCAGATTACATATTAAGAAGTGACGTTTTTAGGTAGATATTGGAAAGGAAATTTACCAATGAAATCTAGTGGTATAGAGAATAAATGTCATGTGACATGTTTGAGTTTTGTTACGTGGTAGACAAATTTGGGACTACTCTGAATGTAGATTATCGCAACATAATTGTATTTTACATTTTTAAGTGTGATTTTTCTTTTTTTTCTAAAAGAAAAGTTGGTCAGGAATCTTTGCTGAGGTAAGAATTCGGTGCTTCTGGAAATATTGAAGAGATAGTTACACACAGCCCTCCTGCCATCCTTTGTAAACATGGCAGGACTGCCCTTCCATATGTTGTGTAGGAAGTAATACTGAGCCAGCAATCAGGGCTGGGGATTTGGGTTCTGGTTCTCTTTCCAATGAGTCATGTGGCCTTGGGTAAGTTGCTTATGTGATCCTTGGCTACATTTTCATGTCTATGGGAATGACTATCCTACCTTTGCTTTTGGAAGAGGTTATAGGGGACACAGAGATTGACAAGTCCTCTGTGATACTATGTTGGGAGAAGGAGGGAGGACCGATGGGGTGTGAGGAGGTGAGCTTAACCCAGGCTTGAAGATCAGGATGTGCGGCTAGCATAAATTGCCACGAAAACTATGGACTAATGGCAGGTAACCATGTGGTATGCATGTGCGTGTATACTGGGAAGTTGGTGTAGAAAGTTGGTGTAAAGGTTAAGGGTCATTCTGGATACTGGAAAGCCTGCAAAGCAAGGGGACAGGGTGAGTTCAGGGTATTGGAAGATGTCAGGAATGGGTCTTATGGGAGTCCAGGTGAGCGGGACAGAGAATACAGGAGCTTATAAATCGTGTGAAAGATCCCAGGCTTAGTTCTAAGAGCAATGAGGATTCACTAGGGTTTTAGGGAAGGGAATCACCTTAGCTGAAGAATTCCCAGTCTCGTTTTTGTGGGAAATGTATCAAGTGAGGGCAAGAAAGGAGGCTGGATTTTGAGGCTGTAGAAATAACTCTTGCAGGGAGGAGATAATGGCCGAACCAATGGCTGAGGGAATGAGGAAGAATGGGGAACTTGAGAAATATTAAATTGATCCTGAAGCTGCTCTTTCAAAAGCAAGGCAAAACAAAAACCACAATGTTGTACTGTCAGCCATTTCACCTGGATTAATGTATAGATTTAGCAGGTAGAAGCAAAAGCTCTTCATAATTAACAAAGTAGTCTATTGTCAGAACACTAACGAAAAGAGAGACCATAAAGTCTTGTCAACTTTGTGACATTAAACATCTTGATATTTCTAAACGCAGTGTTCACAAGAGGGTAGTATTTTATTCAGTTTGTTAAAAACACAAAAATTCAACTGAGAAAATTTGAAGATCTTTCTGGCTTTATTTAGTGGTTCATGAATCAGGTAACATTCCATCTGGCCAGTAGAGAGACACTCTGAGGAGTTCGACGTGCACAATGGAAGGTTTTTATAGGAAGCAGGGTGGGGCAAGATGTTATTAGCAGGAGAGAGGATTGGTTCAGGCAAGGTCACCTTCCCGGAGGGGGGAGGGCAGGTGGTGTCATTATGCATATTACCTCATGTTGGGCGGGGCAGCTCAGCAGGAGACCATCCATGTGACCTCACTGATGCTGAAAATTTCTGAACGAGTGGCTGAAACTTTCCCTCCAAGAGTGGTTGAAAGTGCAGCTAAGTCTTGCTTTGCTATCCTGGGGCCAGGACTCAACCTTTGCACTGTCGTTTCCTTTTAATAAATTCTTAAAAACCTTTTACTTCAGTAGCAAGATCTCCATAAATTCCACCCATAATTAAAGAGACACCATTGAATTTAGACTTTCAAACATGGACGTATGAAAGGCAGCTGATCCATGGTGAACAGTCACTAGAGTCAGGATGAATGGGTCTCTGTGATGGCTATGAAAAGGTCCGCAGTGGGGCGAGTAGAAGTCAGCCCCGCGTCTCCAGGTGTGAGCACCAGCTTGGTCCCCTGGAGCCCGGCCTCGGACCGCGCTGCTCGGGCCAGGATAGAAGCCACGTGTCGGAAGAAAATGATTGTTAGTTTCAGCTGTAATTAGGAACTTTCTCCTCAAACTTCTCTCTTTTTCTAGGGATGGGCCTGATCAGAATTCACCTCAGCTGGGAGTTTTCAGTGGCAACACAGCCCTGGAAACAGCATACAGCTCCACCAACCAAGTCCTGCTCAAGTTCCACAGCGACTTTTCAAATGGAGGCTTCTTTGTTCTCAACTTTCACGGTCAGTGCATTCTCACCTTGTTGATTAAGGCGGAGAATTCCTTTTGGTTCTCCTGGTAGTGCTGACATACGCCTCCTGCCCAGCGAGAGCCTTCTGGGACTTCCTTGCGTTGGATGGCAGGGGCTCCTGTGAGGCTCCTCTTTTGCTAATGGCATTTGATGGTGCTGTGTGGCATGCTTGCGCTCATTCCAGGACAAGTTTATTGCAAATGAAACTCCAATATGGAGGCCCTGGAAATAAATTTAGTACCTTTCCCAGATTTCCTGTGTCTGTCTTCAGAGGAGCCAACATAGCAAATGCCATGGAATTATTGATTTTGAAAATCAATAATTTGGAGAAAAGTGCATCAGTCCCTTCTATCTCCTGAAGACTGCACCCGTGGAAGTCCTCAGCATGGGGTGCAGAGAGGGACCTCAGCAAACGTAAATATGGACCTGGCACCAGGCCACGGGTGAACATTTCTCTTCCAGCATCCCCAAACTATGTCAAGTGGTTTAATTTAAATGTCATAATTTTGAAGACTGTACCCTTTTTCCCTTCAACTTTATATATTCTTCGGCATGAAATAATCCTGTAAGCTTGAAAATTTTATAAAACAATGATTTACAAATAGAGACATTGCAGTATACCTAAGCATTAAAACAACAGAAGCAGAATGTTTTTTGTAATAATTTTGTTTATTCAGCAAATGTAATTGCAGTTTTTTTTTTCCATAAACCCTTTAGCATTTCAGCTGAAGAAATGCCAACCTCCCCCCGCAGTTCCACAGGCAGAAATGCTTATGGAGGATGAGGATTTTGAAATAGGTAATGTGTTCTTTGTTACAATACCATTAGCTCAACCCAACTTTTTTAACACCCACCCCTCACTGCAGTAGTTACTCACATGAGTAAATAAGTATTTTTCAGAATATTCTAAAGCGTTGCTAGGGCGTTCGTATATTGAACAAATAGGTTTTTCTTCCTCCATCTCCATTATGTTTGTTTTTTGCCATTTGAACTTTGCTTCTGTCATTTTAAGCACATCGTCACCTCACCCACCCCTGCCCCCCTCCCACAAGCATTTTTTAGCTTGTATTTTTCTTTTAAATAAAGGTTTTCAGGGACAGACTTAAATGGATATTTGTGTTTATTTTATTTTTTTAAAAGATTTTATTTATTTATTTGACAGAGACAGAGAGAGAGAGGGAACACAAGCAGGGGGAGTGGGAGAGAGAGAAACAGGCTTCCCACTGAGCAGGGAGCCCGATGCGGGGCTCGATCCCAGGACCCTGAGATCATGACCCGAGCCAAAGGCAGTCACTTAACGACTGAGCCACCCAGGCGCCCCGATATTTGTGTTTAGTTAGAAAAGCATGTTCATGCACTAGAAGGACTTAATCATTTGTAGCTAAGATAATGATGAGTAAAACTTTGACCTTTCATTGAAACTGGGATGTAATTGGTGAGTATATGTAATGATAATATTTAGAAATTCTGCTTTATCATTCTATATTAATGGGGAGTTTCATTAAATAATCATCAGGCCACTAGCCATGGCATATGTTTGTGGTATAATTACTATGACCCGGGATTTCTCTGTCTCGGCTACAAATACAGCGTTCTGTTCTCACCCCATGTTTCAGACCACTGGTCAAACCACATGACCCAATTTCTGCTCTACTCATAATGGCTCTGTTAATGGGAACATTGTGCTAATTAGGCCAAGGTCACAGGTTAGCCCTCTCTGGATGCATTAAAGCCATTCTATGCTACATCCTTAAATCCCAAGCAATCCCAATTTGCCTTCTTTTTTGGAATTGTAATCCTGGGGGAAGGGGCGGGACCATAGACACATCAGTCTATGAAAAAACCTGCCACATAATCTGTGCTGGTATCAGTGAAGACAGCATTTTTATAAGTCAAGAAGTGAAAATAGTCCCCTTTGATTAAACAAACTAAAATTGAACACCGACGTGGGTTCAGAAGTGGTTTACTCACTGACTTCATTTGGTAGGTGGTCATCTCTAAGTTCCGTACGTTCACACACTCTGTGGGTCATGGGAACATCATCCCAGGTGTGCTGTGTTGGCTCTTTCAGGGGATTTTGTGAAGTACCAGTGCCATCCGGGGTACACGCTGTCTGGGATGGACACACTGACCTGCAAGCTCAGTGCCCAGCTGCAGTTTGAAGGTTCTCTCCCAACGTGTGAAGGTATGCACAGCTTGGTCCTACACACATGCTTGTTCATCATGGAAAATTGTATGACTCGTGTTGGTCTATGTGTTTCTTGTATAGCTCTGAATTGAATCTGTGCAATTAAGTTTACCTGCTAACAGAAATACCTAATAACCTTTCTTCTTTACTTATCTCTACAGTACAAATCAAAAGCATATCAAATAAGAGGTCTTTTTTTCTTTTTTCCCAAAACTTTACCAGGAAATTTTTAAACATATGTCTAAGTTGAAATAATTTAGAAATAACCATCTGAATACCTACCACCTAGGTTCCACCATTAGTCCATCCATCCATTAATCTGTTACTTTTGATGCATTTCAAGGAAAATTACAGGCATCACTACACTTCCCTCTAAATACATTAGTATGCATAAAATTATCTAGTGTTTACTATTTTTTCTGTAAAATTTATCATTGAAATGCACATATTTCATATATTCACATGTCTTTAAAATACATAGAGCATATGCAATAACAGAAAATATACAATAGCACAAGATTTGATATTGAATCTATTGATTCAACTGATTGGAGTAAAATTAGATCACTTTAAAAATATTTGAAAGTCTCCACTCTCAAGTAGTATTGGGAGAAAAAAAAACTGGAAAACATATAAATAAGCTAAAATGGCTCAATATAAGACAGAAGTGTCATGGTTTGGTGAATCAAAGTTTTCCAAATTAGAATAGTTTTGATTTTGTGACTTCAAAATCACAATAAACATTCAATTCATTTAAAGAATGGGACCACCCTCTTTTCACCCCCTTTCAAGGAATTTGAATATTATCATTCATCAGGGATCATGAAGCACATAAAAGTTCCCAAAATTTAGGAAGAGAAGACCCAGTGACTTAGTCTAGACTCCCAAGTGACCGCAGGTAAATCATTAATCCCCTGGGCATCGAGTGTAAGGAGGGTGGTTGATCTACCTTATTTAGGGGACTTTTGTAAAGATGCAGAGAATATTAAATGAATTATTCTAAGTGTTTTATAATGTTGATTATCTGCCCTATTAAGAGGCAACTTCCTTTGTATTGCACTAGTATTGACTTTGTAAGTGTTCCCACCCTTGAATCGATTAGTTTAGAATGTGTGCTCACTTCCTGCATTCTCATTATGAATGAAGCAGAATCCTAGTCACCCGGGGAGAAGGAGACAATTTCCAACATCTGAAGAAAATCTGGAATGCAGTAGTCTTAAATAACCGTGATAACTCAGACTAATTCTAAGAAACATTACTTTCAAATTGTAGCTCTGGGAGCGCAGATGGGTGTGGGCAAAGACCACCCTCTCAGTATACCCTGTTTGGTCCGCTGGCTGTGTTAACTGCTCAGAGGACCCACACATTTCTGGAAGTCATTGACACTCTGCCTCACACCTGCCTCACTCAAAGCTGGGGTACTGCACGGGGTGCTAAGTCAAGAGACTGAGTCATTCCTTTTTGGAAAAATCAGTGTGTCTGTACCATGTTACATCAGCAACAACCATCTACAGTGGATTTTTTCCCTCAAGGTGCAAGGGGATATAAAATGTTCATCTTTTTCCATTTGACATAAAAATTACCCGAGGTAAAACTTCACATTTTTAGGGCACATCTTAATTCCAACAGAGACTTAAATTTCTCAGCATAGATGATTTCAGGCAAGGGTGGTCTTAGCTGAATAGTGAAGAAAGGCATACATATTTATTAAATATGCTACTTCAAAAAGAGGGAAAATTACTTTATTATGTTGGCTATCCCCAAGATTAACCTTGTTTTTATTTAAATGAAATTAATTCATGACAGTCCGGGAACAGAGTAAATCAGCACAACATGAGCATCATTCTCTAAATTACTTGGCTCTCACACAGGGTTGCAGGGAGGATTCTGCTAACAAGACACATTCTCTCCACTCAGACCAGGGTTCCCATGTCCTCCTGAACTCCCAGCAGTTACTACACAGGACAACATAGTTCTCTCCTGTTTCCATTCAGGAGTGAATATGTTTAAGTCAAACAGAGTCGTCTTAGCTGCCATTCCCTAAATACATTCTTTAAGAAAAGGAACTAGGGGCTCAGATGTCTTTTATCAAATAATCATTTAATGATAATCTTTCTTCCAGTACTTTCTATTATTTGGTTGGGCTCAAGGGGAGGGAGTGGGCAATCCCCTGATAAATTACTGGTGGAAAATTATGTGAGTTATGAGTCCTACTAAGTTCTGCTTTGAAAATTGTCACCATTTTTAGGGTGATTGATTGTTCCTTGGGAACAATGAGAGCAAATTGTTCCTTAAAAGTTAGCATCCTATGCCGATATACCTCGTTGGATGCTCATCTTAATTTAGAAAACACTGAATGAGGGTCTGGAATGTCTTCCAACACCACCAAGCCATTCTCCCCTTCTCTCCGAACCCGGGCTGAGTGCCCTGCCGTTGAAATCAATTCTGACACTCTCTACCTGGAGACAGTGTCCGACCCCACAGGTTAAGGGCTCAGTCCTAAAAGACTGCTCCCATTTCGGAGGCCACTCACAAAGCCAGTTGTCACTTGTGCTTCTGACTAACCTAGATCAGGAGCACTCATGATCCCCTCTTTGGATTTTATCCTATGCTAGAAGAGCTCACGTAACGTAGGGAAGCATTTACTTACATTTAACATTGTAAATATAGTATTGTAAAGAATTCTAATCTGTACCATTTATTATATAAGGGGTACAGATGAACAGTCAGATGAAGAGGTACAGGGTACAGGGTCTGGAAGGGGTCTCAGCACAGGAGCTTCTGGGCCCTGGAATTGGAGTGTAAGAATTTTTATACAGCTAATCAATCAATTTCTTAAGAAAAATAAGAAACATACATTTTCAGTGAACACCAAAGACAACCAGTGCCCTTCAAATAATGAGCACTTCTTGGAAAGCTCAAGCATTACCGTAACACACACCTCAAGAGCTCCAGGGGACAGTTTTCCCATCTGTTTTTAGAGTTCTCTTTTCACAATTCTCTGGGACCTATAGGTGCTTTTAAGAATTAGTTTTAATTATTTATAAATCCCAGTGTTTGACTGCATTACTTTTGCTGAAGCCCTGCAAGATGCATTAAATAATATGCTTTGGTTTTAAGCCTCACATTTCATTTTTCTTCAAAAATAAGCTAAAGGAATAGCTTTGTGCGGAGGTGTGGTGACTCAAAACTCAGGTGAATGTCTCAGAGAGGCACGTCCCTTCAGAGGTGTCTTTGATGGGAACCTCAAACAGATGCTTCCCATAGCGGGAGGTATCCAGTGTCCCCTGCAGAGACACAAGCTGTGTTTAAAGTGTGAGTGCTGATAGAGAAATGAACAGCCCAGCTCTGGAAGAGCCTGCTGTCTCTGAAACCTTCCCACTGAGGGTGGGTGTTGCTCCTAGCAACAGTTTATGGAAAGGGACTGGAAGGAATAGGCACATAAGAACGAGCAAGAGACACAAATGAATCAAAAACACATTAGCTCCCAGGGAGACATACTCAAGTGCATTTTAAAACAATATGTACCTCTGGAAAAAAAATATTACGTGTTTGTTGTAAGAAAAAGGAAACAAATAATTTCACTTATATTTTCATTGCATCTTCTCTAAGCAACAGAGGCAGCATTTTGAGGAAAATGGAGGGAACAAAAATAGCCATGCTTGAGATTTTGCTTCTGATTCATCACCACTCACACCTTTCCAACCCTGGCATGTGCTCCAGCACTGCGGGTGGATTTCAGCAACTTAGCGGACAGTTTCCTGTCTCTAGATGATCTGAACTTCCAGTGTTGCTTAATAACGATAGTGGCCGTGATGAAATCAGAAGGAGGAGATTTGGGCTAAACATTTCTCAAGTGTAATAGCACAGAATGAAATGTGCTGGGGCAGCAGCATCTTGAGTCAGGAGGAGGCAGGCAGGTGGTCAGTGCATGGCAGGTGTTGAAACACCTGCTGCCCGTATAGTGCTTCCGACTGAAGGAAAGTGTTTGCGTATATTTATCTAATCATGACCCTGACAAGTAGCTTTATTGCCCTCTGGTTACATCAGAGCAGAGAAATGCTCTGGCTCTCACTGTGAAGTCAAGGCAGGTCCGTGGACATTCTAAAACCCCAGGCCCTGCACATATGCATCCAGATAGAAAGGCTAATTTTCTTTTATTGTGTTCTCTTAAAAAAATGCCAATATGTTCATTTTTGAAAGGGCATAATATATTTCATGGAGTGATCTTACCACCCATCACAGAAGAAATTACTTTCTAAAACAAATTGCTTTAGTCTGAGTGTTTTGGTTTGAATTATTTTTTTATATAACTTACCATTAATTAACATTGTAAATATTCTTAAAAATCTACCTAAAATACTTCTTTATGAAAAGGGTTCTATGAAATGTTTCCTCATTGGTAATCTAATGCCTAAACATTTTCTAAATTTTAAGGTACATCTGAATAAGAGCACTAAGGTAAATGAAAGAAAAAAAAAAGGAAAATTGCCTTTTAATAGATAGTTACTTGAATCAAAACTTTTGTATATTATATAAACTTTGCCTATCTGGGAAATTATTTCAAAATGTATGTATTAATAATATAAATTTAATTAATTAAAAGTAGGCAATTCAACAAGTAAGACACATTTCCTTTAACGAAAGTCCTTTTCCATGAAGGAAAAGCTGATCATTTAACTTTAAAATTTAAAAATAGTTTTGCTATATCTCTGTTAAATTTTGAATCATTATCAATAGATGATACATTTTTTTCTTAATAGTTGTATAAATAAATTATTCCTGAAAGATAATTAAATTATTCAATGAAATAAATTACTAATTAGGAGACTGGTGGTTTTCTTTTGCATGTTCATACCTATGCAGATCAGTTTTATTTTGATTACCTTAGAAGTAGTTGAATAAAGAAAAAAAGGAAAGCAGGAGGGAAAAAAGTATGTCAGTGTGTCCACACTATCTTAATGATTCATTATGATAAATTCATCCTTTAGAAATCACTACTCTTACTTGACATTATAAGAATGCAGAGGTCCAATATGGCTTTCAGCCCAGGTCTCTCTGGCTTATCTCTTATCACAGTCCCAAGTAATCAAATCAAATACTTAAAATTTACTGTCCTAAATATAATTAAAACTATAATCAAAGGCAGAAATAAATGCATTGTTTCTATTACTGTATATAATTGCACAATGTTGTTGTAATATTACATTGAAAAGGTGAGGTCTTGCTTTATAGTTGAGTTGGGAAAACATGGGATCCTAGGATCAAATCTGCAATGTACCTGCCCTAAAATAAGGTGTGAGGGCAATTCAGTCCTAGGAAGTTACTGCAGAGTGAAGGGTACGTGATGGTTTTAACCAGTCTATATCTGTACTTCCCACTTCACTCACAATGGGTAGATCAGCAGGGGCAAGTGCATTGCTTCACCACCTTTTCCAGATGAAGAAGACTTTCAGGTTCCAGGTTTCTTTTCAATTTGGCAGCTTTGTCAGGTTTGGCTACCCTAGAGTTGTGTCAGTGACATAATCTCTTTGACCCTATGTTTCCTTAGCAGTAAATGAAATTAATCAATCTATCTATCTAGTCACCCTAAATACCGACACATATATATGTATGTAATTCTCATTTAAATTATAGGGTGGTAGTAAAATGCGACTCATTATTATTTAGTGCTGTTCTGCTGGGTTTGTACCCTGTATTAAATTTGGTCATAGTTCAGTAGGATTGTTCCCCCTTTACCGCCTTTGGCTTATAAATACAGGGATAGAAACTCTCCTATTGACATCAGGTTCATTTTGTTAAGGAAGACTTTTACCGGTATTTTTCTCATTAGCACAATGCCCCGCAAATGAAGTCCGGACAGAATCTTCTGGCATTATCCTCAGTCCAGGTTACCCAGGCAACTATTTTAACTCCCAGACATGCTCGTGGAGTATTAAAGTGGAACCAAACTATAACATCACCATCTTTGTGGATACATTTCAAAGTGAAAAGCAATTTGATGCACTGGAAGTGTTTGATGGTAAGTTTCTTTACTCTTTTTTTTTTTTTTTTTTTACCTACCAGTGACCTCTACATAGTGTAATAAAAACACCATCATGACATTTTTGTTACACAAGGACTTTCATATATTCTTGAGATAAATTATATCTCCCCCAAACAGAAAATGAATTATTCTTGCACTTGTGTAGTCTCAAGAGTCTGTGCAACATGAACATACTTTTGTTAATGTTTCAACTTTTAAGCAATTAATATGCTAGCGATGCATTCTGAAAATGTCCTAATTAACTTGAACCATTATTTAATTCTTTCATGTGGGGATTTAGAATAGATGACCTCATGCAGCTCTTCCTTTCTCTCTAAGTATTCTATTGATTCAGAAGGTATTTTAGGAAATTTAAGAGAGCTAAAGGTACTTTAATCAATTTAAACAATTATTTTACTAGAACTACATAAAAATAATGGCTCACAGAGATTTCTAGATGATAAATGCTACAGAAGTCTTTAACGTGCAATCTTTTAAAAAATAGTACAATGCACTTACCGAATGTTAGTACTGTTTTCAACTCTAGTCTTATATATTTTTACATATTTCTAACAAACTTATTACTAGAACAATGCCATGCTTAAAAGTAGTATGTAGTTGGGGCGCCTGGGTGGCTCAGTTGGTTAAGCGACTGCCTTCGGCTCAGGTCATGATCCTGGAGTCCCTGGATCGAGTCCCGCATCGGGCTCCCTGCTCAGCAGGGAGCCTGCTTCCCCCTCTGACTCTCCCCCCTCTCATGTGCTCTCTCTCTCTCATTCTCTCTGTCTCAAATAAATAAATAAAATCTTTAAAAAAAAAAAAAAAAAAGTAGTATGTAGTTGAATTGTCAATTTGAAATGTAGATGATGTTAATATTTTTCTTTGTATAGAAGCATTATCATAGCCCAGAAAATTAGACCAAGATACAATTATGGCTGTACATAATAATAAGGCTTTTGCATGTTTTGATGGACTTGTCATTGTGTTCAGTAAAATAACAATCAACTCAGTAAAAAAAAAAATTACTGTAATTGATTCTGGGTGTGTCTCTATGCCTTCTACTTCCTTGATGAATCATAATAGTCAAGTTGTTCATATGGATAGACACCACATGAATCAATTTATGTATTTCCTAAGATGATGAGCTACTAAATTGGAAATTAAACTCACACTTATAGACATAGAAACAGAGGGCTGAGGAGCAACATTTTCATTTTCAGAAAGCAGGCATGGACTGCTAAAGACTTTTTCTGTAGTCTTTAGGATGAAAAGAAGTAATTTATTAGCCAAGTACAAAAATGGTATTCTTATGTCAATGAGGAACCAGTTAAACTCGATTCTGAGGTCAATTAGATGACATACAAAACTAAAGTAGGTGAGCAGCCCACTTCTGGGGCTATGTGTGTGTGTGTGTGTGTGTGTGTGTGTGTGTGTGTGTGTGTGCATACATATTCCTATACACACTGTATGTAATTAAATGTATTTACATAATTGCTGTAAATGTGTTCCTGTTCCCTTGGTTCACCTTAGTCAGATTGGAATTTAGCTGACAGTGTTTCTCCCGCTTCCAATTACAGAGCAGAGTCATTACCAGTATTTATTCCTAAGTGCTTACAGTTTGATCTCCCAAAAATATGGGTGGATCATACCCATTATCTACTACAAAGTAGGTAATAGAGATAATATCAAAGCACTTGCTGTTAAAATTACCAGAGATCCATGGTTAGCTTTGTTCTAGCCTCAAAGATTTGTCTATAAAATGAAAGGGCACAGTTTTACATGAATATTTTATTAAGTCTTAGCATTTTTGTTGCATGAAGTGTCATGTTTATCGCACCTCTCTCTCTGTCTTCTGTAAAATAGTGGTTCTTTTGTAGCTCATGAGTTGCCAAAAAAATGTTGAAAATATTGATTTTAAACTTTATTATCCCAGGAGTATATTCCTGTCTGCAGCTCTAGTAGTGAATATTCCTCGATTAAAAAAAAAATAAGTAAACAAAAGAATTGAATCATTATAGACCTCAATTGAGAAAGGTGTCAACATAAAGATTGTGGTGTTCACTTGTAAAATACTTCATGGTTTCCGTGTTGGTGTAGAAATGGCTACTCTCTGTTATGGCTCTCTAAGTCTTCTACACGTGCTGTTTTGGATGTGTATTTTTAAAGAAAAGTCCTTGAGGAAGCTTGTTACATGTTAGGCAAAAAGAACAGATAGAAAGTGATGAAGAATTAGTTGCTGGATTAAGAATACCTGAAGCTTTACTCTGGAGTTCTGTCATGAAAAGTGACATTTTAAAACTTCATAAGTGCAGGTTAATTTCCCTATAGTATTTTATTTTAGAATATATATCATCTCTTTAGACAACAACAAGAAAACGCACACCCAAAACACTTAGTCTTCTTTAATTATAAAATACGGTCATCCTTTTATGGGACATCTTCCAGGAAACTGAGAAGTAGCATTTCATCTGATCCTACTTTGCTCCAGCGAAACTGAACATTGCCTGGATCATCTCTAATGTACTAGTTTTTTTGTATTTGATGACTAGGGCTGCCATCCCAAAGTACCAAGGTGGGGGGCTTCAACAATGGAAATGAATTTCCTCCCAGGCCCGGGGGTGGGAAGTCCGGGTTGCAGGTGTGGGCAGGGCTGGTTTCTCTGAAGTCTCGTCTCTCCTCACATCCTCATGTGGCTGCCCCTCAGTGTGTGTCTGTGTCCTGATCTCTTCTTTGTGCAAGGCTCCAGTCCTACCAGATTAGGGTTCATTCCAGGGTCCTTGCTTAACTTTAATTATCTCTTTAAAGACCTTATCTCCAAATACAGTCACACTCTGAGGTACTGACAGGTATAACTTCATCATATACATTTGTAGTAACACAATTCCATGTTTTTTTGGTTTGTTTTTGTTTCTAAATAGTTTTAACTGCTCTGATTGGGGTTACACAGTAAGTGAAGTTGTGGTTTCTCGGTCACTTTGCATGAGTACAAATCCTACATACAACTCTCAAAGTGAGTCCCATAAGCCGATAAGATGTGCACTGCATCTAGCTGTGAGGACCACATTCTCCCACCCCGTCATGTGCTTCCCTGGAGGGAGCTGCGTGATGTGGAAAAGCCACAAAGATGTCAGACTGTGAGGTGGCGCTGAGTTCACCAGCAGAGTGGTGTTGTGGATGACAGCCAGGAAAGGTGACTGCAGCTTCTGTGTTCAAGAAAGCTGTTCCCCTCAGTAAGGGACATCAAGTCATGGCAACAAGTCATGTCAGTTGATGGCATGCTGCACCTGCTTCTATTAACTGTCTATTCGAGGTTGACTTTGTGTCTTGAGTTTTTAAAATTTTCAAATGTACCAAAAGTTGAAAAAATTTTAAAATACAGATGTGGACTCATTACTTGATGTAATAAATTTTAGGATTTGGTCCAATTTACCTTAGGCTCTGGTTTTTTAAAGAGGCAAGGAGTACCGAGACATTTGGGGGCTCCACCCATATCCAGTACCACGTGACCTCTCCTAGAAGGAAATAGTACTGAAGGGGACGGGGTTTGGTGGGTCCCACTTGTTTTATGGTTCCTTTTCTATCTCTGTCTGTCCATCTGTCTCTATCATGTAACTATGTATCTCTGTCTCTATCATGTCCTATCTATCCATGCACACACACACATAATTTATATATGGCATAATTTTGAACTTTTACACAATTGCTATCATATTTATCTGCAGTTAGATTTCTTCAGTGGTCAACATGCTGTTTTAAGAGTCATCTATGCCAATAAGTGTTTATCTAGTTCATTAATTTAAAATGTGTATAGAATTCCTTTTCATGGCACTTACCATTCTTTTCTAAAATGCCAAAATACTAGTTAGGATCTAGGTTTTGCCGTACCAAAGCAAAACTGGAGCAAACATTTGGCTATATAAATAACATTGGTGCACATGTGCTGAAGTTTATAGAAATATAATGAAACCCTCAGTTGTACTGGATTTATTGAATTGCTCTCCAAAGTGATTATACTAATTTATCCTTCTACCAGTACCACATGAAAGTCTGTATTTCCCCATACTCTTACAATATTGTCCATATTAATGATAATAAAGATTAATTTCATTTATTTCATATTATCTATGTATTATATGTTTATGTGAAATTATTTTGTCTGACTATTGTTTTTTGTTTGTTTTTTAATCAGGGGATATATTTGTTGCTTTATTCATTTGGAACTGTCTACTTTGGAAAGAAATATCTATTGTGCATTTAGACTCCTAAATGTAATAAAAAGCTAAAAGTGGTCTGCATAATGTAGGTGCTAGCTCATATCTGAACTTTTGTTTTGTTTTGTTTTTCTGTTTTATTTAGGTTCTTCTGGTCAGAGTCCTCTGTTAGTGGTCTTAAGTGGGAACCACACTGAACAATCAAATTTTACAAGCCAGAGCAATCAGGTGTATCTCCGCTGGTCCACTGATCATGCAACCAGTAAAAAAGGATTCAAGATTCGATATACAGGTTAGTAAGTGAAGTTTAGATTTAGCATAAAAACGTTTTTAATACAAGTGATCTGCAATAAATAAAAAAAAAAAAAAAAAAAATTGAGGGCGCCTGGGTGGCTCAGTTGGTTAGGCGACTGCCTTCGGCTCAGGTCATGATCCTGGAGTCCCTGGATCGAGTCCCGCATCGGGCTCCCTGCTCGGCGGGGAGTCTGCTTCTCCCTCTGACCCTCCCCCCTCTCATTTGCTGTCTCTCTCATTCTCTCTCTCTCAAATAAATAAATAAAATCTTTTGAAAAAAAGAAATTGAGATAGAGATTTGTAATGTAAACCTAATTTCCAAGGATGAGTAATTAATTCCCATAGAAATAATATGATGGGAAATTACTCTGAGCAAGAGATCTCTAACCTATAGCAGAGAAAAGAAACCATTTGTTGATTAATATTTTAATAATTATTGCTAAAAATCATAAAACTTGGAATTGACTTAGGGAAAACAAAGGCATTCCCTCTAAAAGATAAAGTAATATAATATAAACTAATTTTAGAGTAGGTTTAAATGCTAAGAAAACAATCAGGAAGAGATATTCATTTTGCTATTAATTTTATAAGTGATAATCTCTTACTATTAATAGTGTCTTTTTATTGATTATCTGTATGTCTCTTCATATTTGCAGACTACATATATATATATATATATATACACATATACATATACATACACATGTATAAACGCATACAAAATTAATATGTTACATATATATATTTCCTCATCAACATTTAAATCATTTTGTCTTTTTCCTGTGTATTTTAATTATTCTTTGCCAGTCTTATTTATATTAATTAAGTCAACCAATATATTTATGTACTTTAGATCATGTGTACATTTGTCCAAATGCCCTGACCCACACCTAATGTTTATACTGTTCTACAGAAACAGTAGGCAATTTAAATTCCTCACATACTTTAATTACTAAGAAAAAGAATTTATACTTTTCTCAGTATCTCACCCAACGATACCCCATGGTGATGACTGAGACAGGTTTCCCTAAGGAAGATGCCCACTGGCTACATTTAATTGAGCAGTGGCTTACCAGAGGATTGTGAATTCCTCTGTTGGTGTTTTACTTGGTCAGTGTTGAGGAACATCCTGAAAAGGGAACAGCAAAAAGGCAGAATAGCCTTAAGAATAAGATTTCAGCTCTCTCTGGTTGGTAGACATCATAAAATATTAAAAGGTATCAAGGTTTTGAAAAGGCTCTAGATGTGTAGACGGTGGGCGTGAAATTCAGTCATTCTTTCTTGATAAAGTTTAATAAAATACACCCAGACCATCGTGTCTCTCCCCTTCTCTCAAAGTAGTTATTCAAAATGCTTATTGACAAAGAGCTCACAGTTGAAATTGTTTCCCTTAGACCGAGTTAGGAGAGTATTAGGGCAATGATTGGATTTGTGTTCATCACATTCCTTGTTTTGAAAAATAAATACCGAGACTTTTAGAATTGTTTGAATTTATTTCCAATGTGCAAAAATGGACATTGCAGAGGAAATCATGGTGAACCTAAATGATCTCCTTCTATCTGCAGCAAATTACTTAGTAGCCAGGTGATATGATTTTACCTTGAATCCTGTCTTTCAAAGGACATTTTAATTCATTATAGAACAAGAAGATTTTCTTTGTTAAACTGTGTTGGGAGAGTAGGAAATTGGAGAATTTCAAAGAAGGCTATAAATTTTTGTTTTGTCAGTGATTACCTCTACCTTTTAACAGATTTTCATTTAAAATTCGGTGATTCGGTGACCTCTGCTAGGAGTTCATCACCAGTGGTTTTAGCTCAGTGATTAGATGAACATGTCTCTGATGTATAGCAGTGTGGGTGAGGGAGCTCTAGCCTATCATATGACCACACGGCATATCTTGCTCCTCCTTTTAATATTTCCCCATATATGAAATCCTGGTCATCCGGACATAGGATTGATATAATTGATCAACATAATTTGAAACTGAAAGCAAAAAAGACAAAACAAGTGCTGTCCAAAGGTGGCTCTAGTCAATGCAATAAACTGTGCTAAGTGTATGCAGAGTTAATAATGGTCCTTTGATACTAAAGGAAGCATGTGAGCTTCTGTATTGGGATAGTTAAAGATATAGGTTGGTCAGACATAGATCCAGAAATTCTAGAATCTCTGACTTACCCAGTCTTCTCCCATAGTGGATGTCTCCCTGCTTTTTAGGGCACTACCTGCAGAGTTTGAGGACTGAGCATTGGTCCTCTTATTTCTTACTGTAGCCAGGAATCAAACAGGTGGGGCTGCGTGCTCTAATCTTTCCCTTTTGTTCTCAGGGCTCTATTTCCATATCTCATTCTAGGTGAGTTAGGAAAGAAGAGGTGTCTTGAAAGCCTGGCAATAGAAAAAACATAGTAAATAGGAGAGAAAATGGACAGTGATCAGACTCTCCAGAGTTGGACAATCCTGCACATTATATCCCTTAACAGACTAAACTATGACAAAAATCACGGGTGACATGCAATGAATTATGTGGTCTCTCTGTCCTTCCAGGGCAGTTTCAGACTTAATCTTATCTGTCCCTTTAGAGTAAGATCTACAGTCTGCTCCTTCTTCCTATAAATCATCTTTCTGCTTTGTTTTGTTTTTGCAGTTGGTAGCCAAGGTGCCTGATTATACCCATTCCTTCCCTAAAATACATATTTTCGTTCATTAAAAACGTACAAAATTTGGTCTAGAACAAGTACATAAAAAAAAAAAAAATGGCATAGCCAACGGGGCAGTGAATCAAAAGTTTCTCACAATAGTTAGTGAAATTTAACTTAAGAAAAATCAGTCCATTAAAAAAAAATGAAATGGTATTTCAGAAGATCATCCAGCTGAGAATATTCTCTGAGGATGCTCTCATAGGAGCATGGTTGACAACCAAGGCCAGGCACAGACTTTGCTTCTGGGCAACGCTATGATATGGAAGCTTCAGAAAGTTTCTTCTGAATTTATTTCTAAGGAGAGGTTCAACATTAAGCATGTATATGTGTTCTTTGTCTGTGGAACCCCCATAGGAAGGTAGTACATTTAAACCTCTTCTTTCAAAAGGAAATACACATTTCTAGTCCTTCACAACTTTCTTTATTTTATTGTTTTAATTTATCTGAAGGGAGTTCATAGGATCGTTTGCTGCAGTGAAACTGGTCTTGTAAGAATAAAATGAGTTTCTTTCTCTAAATGTGTAAATAAGATGCAGAGCCTTTAGCCATTGGAATGTTATATTCTGTGTAGGTAAGACTGTTATTTTAATAACTGCCTGTCTTCAATTTTAAAAAGTTCCTACAGAGGCAGTGATTAAAGCTATTGTAAGATTTGTATTGTCCTGGAGTAGTGCATTTTCTTCAGAGATTTTATTCAAATCCCATATGTTAAAAAGAAGCTTCATATCTATATGATTGTGCAATTCACAAGACCCACTTAGCAACAGAGACAAGGAGAAAGTTAATGGCTCTAACTGCAAAATATATTCTTCTATTTTCTCCATTTTTTTTGAAGATTTTATTTATTTATTTGACAGAGAGAGAGAGCACAAGTAGGCAGAGAAGCAGGTAGATGGAGAGGGAGAAGCAGGCTCCCCGCAGAGCAGGGAGCCCGATGCGGGACTCGATCCCAGGACCCTGGGATCATGACCTGAGCCAAAGGCAGCCGCTTAACCGACTGAGCCACCCAGGCGCCCCCTATTTTCTCCATTTTAATGATACTTTTCTTTTTTAGTATTGAGAATTGTTTTGTTTCAAATAAGGTTCCCAGAGCCGCACCTCATCGTTTCTTATTCTGGTGGTCAGTCAGCTTATTTACGTGGGTGAGCCTTAAGGGGATGAGTGAGGGAATTCAGTATGATTCTTCCATGTATTTCCTTATAGTATTTTAATCAGAAAGTCAAGATCTGCCTTCACATCGAGTAATAATTGCACGTAATCCAAACTTCAAAATAAGAGCTGGAACCTTGGCTCCTCTAGGCTTTTGGGATGCTTTTTGGTTTTGTTTGGTTTTGTTTTAGACTTTATTTTTTCAGAGCAGTTTTAGTTTCACAGCAGAATTGAGGAAAAGATACAGAGAGTTCCCATGTACCCCCTGCCCCTTTACAGACACAGCCTCCCCCACTGTCAACATCCCCACCGGATGGTGTGTTTGTTAGAATCGGTGAACCTACGCGGACTCATCGTCATCACCCGCAGTCCGTGGTCTACATAAGGGTGACTCTTCGTGTCGTATATTCTGTGGGTTTGGACACACGTATAATGACATGTATCCATCATCACAGTATCACAGAGAAGTCTCACTGCTCTAAAAATATTCTGTGCTCCACCTGTTCATCCCTCCCTTTGACCCTTGGCAACCACTGATATTTTTAGCATCTGTATAGTGTTGCCTTTTCCAGAATGCCATATAGTTGGAATCATACAGTCAGTAGCCATTTCAGACTGATTTCTTTCACTTAGTAATAAGCATTTAAGGTTCCTGCATTTCTTTTCATGGCTTGATGGCTCATTTCTTTTTGGTGCTGAAGAATATTCCACTGTCTGGATGGACCACTGTTTATCTGCCCATCACCTACTGAAGGGCATCTTGGTTGCTTCCAAGCTTGAGCAATTTTGAATAGAGCTGCTATAAACATTCATGTGCAGGGTTTTTTGTTTTTTGTTTTTTTTTTCTTGTGGACATACATTTTTAAGTCCTTTGAACAAATACCAAGGGTATGACTGCAGGATTGTAGGGTGAAAGTATGTTTAATTTTATAAGAAACTGCCACTGTCTTCTAACGTGGCTGCACCATGTTGCGTTCTCACCAGCAGTGCGTCAGAATGCCTCTCATTCCACATCCTTGCCAGCCTTTGGTGTTTGGGGATGCTTTTTAGAACCAGTTGACATGTTGGTGCTGATTTCCCACTACTGAAACGATAAAGATATTTCATTTATATCCCTTTTACCAAGGGAAATGCCACGGTCTCTATCTGTTTATTTATTTGGTCTGTATGTGTTTGTGTGCCCATATAGCACCTTACTGCAGCTTGACCCACACCCCGAAGAATGGTGGTATCTTCAATAGGACAACAGGGGCACATGGAAGTAAGGTGCATTATTTTTGTAAGCCTGGGTATCGAATGATTGGCCACAGCAATGCAACCTGTCAACGGAATCCAGGAGGCATGTATCAGTGGGATTCTCTTGCTCCCCTCTGCCAGGGTAAGAAAAGTGCTTTTTCATCCCCAAACTTGAACTAAATTTATTGTTCTTATTTTAATTACATATTGAGAATTACTGAAGCAGCAGTGATGGATAAAAGGTAAGGAAAAATTGAATGTGGGTTTATAGAAGTACAAATTAAACTTTCCACCGGCCATGCAAACGTTTCTGACATTTACACTAGGCTTGATTTAGCTTTATAGCCTGAATTCAGAGGACGGTTGAACATTCACTAGATGCCGGGTAGAGTTATCCTAATACTTACTTGTATTTCATTTTGAAGTAAAAAATACGTTATTCAATGTAGATTCAAAGGAATTTTTCCTGACAGTTGTATTAATTAAAAAATCAATTTACTAAAACCCCCTTTTTAAAATTTAGATTAAAAACTCATTCTTTGGGGCGCCTGGGTGGCTCAGTTGGTTAAGTGACTGCCTTCGTCTCAGGTCATGGTCTCAGGGTCCTGGGATCGAGCCCTGCATCGAGCTCCCTGCTCGGTGGGAAGCCTGCTTCTCTCTTTCCCACTCCCCCTGCTTGTGTTCCCTCTCTGGCTGTCTCTCTCTCTCTCTCTGTCAAATAAATAAATAAAATCTTTAAAAAAAAACACCACTCATTCTTTGAGCCATATGCTGTATATTTCATTTTCCTTTTGTCATTTAAATCTAGGGCTTGTTAAAGTTGATTTCAGTATTTCATGGTTTTTTGGGGTATTTTATCTGTCATATGCATAAAAATCAAATTTTCAAATAAGGCATTTTAATTTTAATTGAAGGCTTTGGAGTCATGAAATTTTCATAGTTTTGCCTTATCGAGATTTATATTCATAATAAAATATATTGGTCTTTGAAAGCTAGTTATGACTTATGAATGGAGCCTCCTATTGGTTTCCTGTTTTTCTCTTTTTTCATAGATATTAGATTGTCTAGTATTGCTCTCTGAGACAATAATGGATATTTATCCTAGTAACTATATGGGTCTTTAACCACCAGAAGTTAATCAGATACTTAGCTTGCATTATTTATGTTCCAGCTCCAGAAATTCTTCTTAAATATAAGACAAATACAAAGATCCAAAAGCTTTTTTCATTTGGAATGATGGTTTTGTTCTTTAAAAGAAGACATGATTCTCATTTTCTTTAAATGTTCTGTTACTCCATCTAGGACATAGACTCTATTGCTCAGAGAGTAGCCCTGGGGGCTGTGTGTCCTGTGCCCTGGAGACAAAATGCCGATGGCAGTAATAATGATGAAACCCCAAACTGGACAAGGGCGGGGTGCGGGGGTTGGGGGTGGAGCAGCATTGGCAGAAGTTCCCAGAATCGGGACCTCTAGAGCCTGAGTCACAAAGTAGAGCCCAGGTGGAAGGTACTCTCAGAATAGAAGGCACTAGAAGGCAGGGGGAGAGACTGGGGCTGATTGGAGGGACACGGGAGGAGCCACAATCCAGGCATGTGCCCATGCATCTTCCTGTATCAGGAGGAATTCTGGAAACCCTTATGGAGCTGGAGACATGGCTCGCTCTTCCTACGAATGGCTGAAAGGAATAAGACGAGGTCTGCAGAGTGTTTTTCTGATACGTTGTGACCTCTCTCTCCTGCTCCCATTTCCTCCCTTAGCAGAACTATTTAAGGCTGAAGTAAATGACTCAGAAACAGTGCACCAAAACCCAGACCCTCAGGGAGTCTGTGCAGTTTGGGTTGAGGAATCTGAGTGAGTGTGATGCGTGTCTGTTCTTTGTGTTGAGCGCATAACCGAGAAGCAATGACGCTGTGGATGCGGCGTGTTGGAATCACGCAAAACACTTTGCATTGAAAATTAGACTCTCTTCCTTCAGATTTCTTCTGGGAGATAAACAACCTACATGATTGCATTCTCAAATGATCATGTGCCCCAGAAGCACCATCTTCCTACAACAAACCCACAGTGTTCAACCCGTTTTGTTAACTATTCTGATAACCAGGCAGTCCATAGGATTGTGTTCTTTCTTCATAAACTACAACTTATAAAACCTGGAGGGCACTTAAGAATCATCTAGTTCAATTTACTTGTTTTCAAGTATCTGGAACTGAAACCCATAAAAGTTAAAGTGACTTATCAATAATCATAAACATGTTGACCTAGAATCCAGACCTTCTGCCCGCACTTCAGTGTTTGAATCAAATTGTTTTCTGCCAAAAGGAATTCTACTCATAAAAAAAATCTTGCAGGCACCAATTCTGGAGATAATCTGTATTTTCAGAATTTAAATTCATTTACTGTGGAAAAGTCTTTTGTCTTTCAGTCATAGGTATTTACAATTTGTATAAAATAGCATTTTAATTATAATAATATGCAAAATATTTCATCATATGTGAGGCTATAATGTTTAAAAATAAAAACCATGGTAGAAAGTAAGCTTTCTAAAGTCACTTAAAAAATGTGGTACAATTACATAAGCATTTTTGTCATTTAAAAATAAAATTATTATCTTTTAAAATAAGTAGAAGTAACCACACAAATAGATGAAGGCCATTGAGAAAAGTATCCTACACTTAAATAAAGTAAGTTCTATAACATATATTGACACTTTATACCCTAAGGGTCTTTTACTCGTGATTAAAGTGTCAGAGTTGATTCAGGTGAATTTATGTATGTATATATTTATGTATGTATGTATTTATTTATTTATTTTTTGATTCAGGTGAATTTAATATGAGATATAAATGTGTGATTGCTATAGTAGTTAATAGGGGGAAATTTGATGTGTTCAGCATTAATTATTCACTTTCCTTTGTTGCTTATAGAATGGAAAGCTTTTATGTAATATAAACATTTGACTTATAGAAAGCCATTGGCCTCAACTGATACAGTCAGGTGGAGGCTTTGTGGATTATCAGTTCCTTTCTTTTATTTTTTTATTTTTAAATTTTTATTTATTTTATTTATTTATTTATTTATTTTTAAGATTTTATTTATTTATTTGACAGAGACACAGCGAGAGAGGGAACACAAGCAGGGGGAGTGGGAGAGGGAGAAGCAGGCTTCCTGCCGAGCAGGGAGCCCGATGCGGGGCTCGATCCCAGGACCCTGGGATCATGACCTGAGCCGAAGGCAGATGCTCAACGACTGGCCAGTCAGGCACCCCCAATTTTTATTTATTTATTTTTTTATTATGTTCACTTAGCCAACATACAGTACATCATTAGTTTTTGATGTAGTGTTCAATGATTCATTAGTTGCGTATAACACCTAGTGATCATCACAACATGTGCTCTCCTTAATACCTATCACCCAGCTACCCCATCCCCCCACCCCCTCTCTTCTGTAACCCTCAGTTTGGTTCCTGGAGTCCAGAATCTCTCGTGGTTTGTCTCCCTCTCTGATTTCTTCCCATTCAGTTTTCCCTTCCTTCCCCTGTGATCTGAGCTATTACTTATGTTCCACATATGAGTAAAACCATATGATAATTGTCTTTCTCTGCTTGACTTATTTCACTTAGCATAACCCCCTCCAGTTCCATCCATGTCAATGTAAATGGTAGATATTGATCTTTTCTGATGGCTGAGTAATATTACACTGTATATATGGACCACATCTTCTTTATCCATTCATCTGTTGAAGGGCATCTCGACTCTTTCCACAGTTTGGCTATTGTGGACATTGCTGCTATAAACATTGGGGTGCAGGTGCCCCATTGGATCAATACCTTTGTATCTTTGGGGTAAATACCCAGTAGTGCAATTGCGGGGTCATAGGATAGCTCTATTTTTAATGTCTTGAGGAACCTCCATACTGTTTTCCAGAGTGGCTATACCAGCTTGCATTCCCACCAACAGTGTAAGAGGGCTCCCCTTTCTCCACATCCTCGCCAGCATCTATCGTTTCCTGACTTGTTAATTTTAGCCATTCTGACTGGTATGAGGTGGTATCTCAGTGTGCTTTTGATTTGTATTTCCCTGATGGCTAGTGATGTTCAACATTTTTTCATGTTTCTGTTGGCCATTTGTATGTCTTCTTTAGAGAAGTGTCTGTTCATGTCTTCTGCCCATTTCTTGACTGGACTATTTGTTTTTTGGGTGTTGAGTTTGAGAAGTTCTTTATAGATCTTGGATACCAGCCCTTTATCTGAAATGTCATTTTAGTTCCTTTCTTATATTAAATCATCGACTCTGTGTTCTGTATCAGGCGAGGAGGATTCCCCTGTCAATTCATAAATGTGTTGAGTGTATGTGCTCGGCTGTAAGGAAACAAAATGAATGAGACCTGTTTCCTCCCTTCAAGAAAATCACCACCTAATCATGAAAAAAGATTTATAAATTATGGCAGTGAGCATCATCGATATCATGAACTAATTTATATATATCTCATTAATTAAAGAGTGTCTTCCTTCAGGTGCATATAGAACTCTTTTTAGATGAATGTCTTTAAAACAATAGGATCAGAGAAAACTTAGCAAAAATTGTAATGTCAAAAAGATTTTTTAGGCTAAATTTGAAAACATTTAAAAAAGAAGGCAGGATTATCATATATTTATTGTGATTTTCCTTCGGTGTTAAAATACAAATTTTAAGGGAAACCTATTTCCTATTTCGCTGTTGGTATCTTTATTTATAATTTAAATTTACAATGGAAGATATGTTCTATTTAGAGAAATGTTCAATTTTAGTTTTAAGATAATTGAGGATAATTTCAAGTTTTTATTACGAGTCTTGTAGTCCAAAGAGAGTTAATATATAGAGATGGATTATCGCCATCTAAGGATCCTGAATTGCTGAAAGATTGTAATTCTAGATCATGAAATTAAAGTTTGCATGAGCTCTTTCTTTAAAATGCTCTGCATTATATAAAGGAAAAAAACTCACAACAATGTCGGCTAAATGCATATAACATTACACTGTTCCCGCTCAAGCCAGCACACAAGTCTTTTAGGATTTTATTTTTTTCCTTGTGATATTGTATTTACATTAGACATAAAACTGAGAACTGAGAATTTCCATGCAGCACTTCTATCTGAGTAAAGGTACACGTTTTTACCTACAAAACCTATAGACCTTTCAAACACACTTTTATAAATTGAAGTAGATACAGGCTCTGTGTTTATGGAGAGGGTGTATGCTGTACAATTCTTGACATATTTGTTTTGATAGAGAAGCAAAGTGACAATCATGACTATATTTGTGGATCAGGGCTGTAGTTAATAGTTGTAAAACCTAATGCACGTGTTAAGGACCATACACCTACTTTGATTTCAACCCAAACTTACCTCTGAATTAGGCGCGGCAGGTACCAAGACATATTCCCAACCCTTAAATCTCTGAAGGTCCAGTGGGAGAGACAGATTTAGGAGTCAGTAAATACAATTCACTGTGACATTCAGTGAGAGTAGATACACATTAAGTAGAGATAGCAGAGAAGGTCAGGGATATTTTTGCCATCATGGGACACCTGGGCTGGAATTTGCATGGTGGGGAAGGAGTGATGAAAGATGGGCTTGGAGCAGTAGACGGGGGCCTCTCATGGAAGACCTTAACTGCAAGTTTATGTGGCTTTCGCTTCTTGTCCTGTGGTTGATGCCAGTGTACCGAAGAGCTATGGGCTATGATCATACCTTACATTTTAGAAAGATCTTGTAGCATCATGGCACATAGTGGGACAGTGAGTCTTGTCTGGAACACAGGGGTACCTAGAAGCTCAGGAAAGTATGCTGGAGCAGTGACGGAGTCCTTGAAAATACAGTGGACATAGGTTTGTGAGAAAACAGATACTGGACACATTTAGGAAATAGCATCAAAAGGCCTTGTGATCGCATGTAAAGGGTAAGAACGGGAGCACGGTCAGTGAGCACATGTACTTTAGTTTCCTTTGCTGGTAGGATTATGGTATGGCTCACTGCGTGTGGGCTCCATGACGGGGAGAGGCTCCCGGGGCCAGTCTGACGTGCCTCCCTCCAGGTCGCCGTGGGCAGGCTGTGTCCAGCAGACGCTGGTAGTCAGAGAAGTCAGAGTGTCAGACTTATTAGTAAGGGCGCTGCCATTGAATTCGTTCAAGATACGGTACATCGTTGTTTGTTTTTCATGAGAGGAGATGTGACTTTGTAGGCTCTGTAAGGACCAAATCAAATGAATAAAATTATGATTAAAAAATGTGTGTGCTGGGGGCGCCTGGGTGGCTCAGTTGGTTAAGCGACTGCCTTCAGCTCAGGTCATGATCCTGGGGTCCCTGGATTGAGTCCCGCATCGGGCTCCCTGCTCGGCGGGGAGCCTGCTTCTCCCTCTGACCCTCCCCCCTCTCATGTGCTCTCTCTCTCTCTCTCATTCTGTCTCAAATAAATAAATAAAATCTTTAAAAAAAAAAAAGTGTGTGCTGGGATAAATTTCAAACTAAATGGCTCTACCACAGAATAGGGACTATCTGAGACATTTGACAGCAGAGCACATTTGGTCCAAAACAGTCAATAAATCATGTAGTCCATTCTCTCAAAGGTCTTGGAGATAATTGGGAATTTCATTACTGATGCAAATGTTGAAATATTTTAAGACTTTTACCAAACTCAGAGATTACTGTAGTTATTATAATTTTTATTTGAAAATAGAAGACTTGAAAACTGGAATAAATGAATGAATGAATAAATAAATAAACACATTTCTCTTGGTGGCCCTGGCAGCCCAGTACTTAATATTTATTTGGTGTATATTTAATATTTCAACATATTTTGTCAGATTTCAATGATCCTTCTTGAGCTGCAATTATGTTTTCTCAATGATTTGAGCACCACTCCTTTTAATCTTACAGAAGAACAAATACAATTTATACCTTTTCTAACTTCATTTGGATATTGATTTCTTTTTAATTGTCTGTAATAATACTTTGATATGTTTACTGAAAATATAACACTTACTTTTTAACAAATAAGCAAGGTCAAAACCTGGGGTGTTGAGATCGTTTGCCTTCTAGGCTCCCAGCTGCTGAGCCCAAGCACTATATCTGTGCTGTGATCCCCAGGACACCCAGCCAGATACCCCGTCACCCATGGCATTTGGTAAATATTTTAAATGCAAAAACTCCATAAATATATGACCTTATAAGATATGTATTTGAGAATGATTTATTCTTTTCCTTTAAAAATGGTCATCTTCTGGCAGAATCTGTTTCGTTTTCTATTGTTTTCATTGACTTGACTTTTTGCCAGTGGCATGTCAGAAGCACCGAATTTTGAGAGAAAAGGAGCTGCTGATGGTGAGGGACTCCTCATCTCTGTAAACATCTCTCTAAGCCTGCGATGTAAAGCGGGCATTTCGATGCCTCGCTCTCAGGATTGTTGAGAGGACTGAAGAAATAACTTAGAATAAATCTGCATGGAGCACTGGGTGTTATGCACAAACAATGAATCATGGAACACTACATCAAAAACTAATGATGTGATGTATGGTGATTAACATAACAATAAAAATTTAAAAAAAATAAATCTTCAAAACTTAATGTTAGCGCCAGTGCTTCTTGTTGGGTCTGGAGGAGGGTTTGTAAGACCTTCTCCAAACTTAGCCAGAATCCTGTGGCTCCCAAGAGGCAGAGCTAATACCACAACTCTAGACCACCCGCTCCCAGAGCAAGGCTTTTTCCAGGATAACAGGATGGCTTGTAATTAGCATTTAGAAAATCTTGGGCAGGATTAAACAAACAGTAGGGATTCTCTGTGAGTGAAAAAATGTAGGAAGAGAGAAGTAGTTATTGGTTTCAAGGAACTTCGGGTTGTTTTTTTTCTCCCTTTGCTTGACCTTTTAAATTATTTTTCTCAGAAATCTGTATTGGTTCATATCCTCCCCGATAAAGCCAGGCATATCTTCTGTCCTTCAGGCTTCATTTCCTGCCTTAAAGCAAGAAACTCTGCCAAGCAGCTGTTTCCATTATCAATACACTGATCTCATTCATCTTGAAGAGAAGGCTGAATTAGAACTGAAATTTTCTGTATTATCTCAAAAACCCAGGTAAACGGGTGCAACACAGCACCCCACTTTCTACCTTCCCGTGTTGAAGAGACAGCAGCTCCCAGAAGCTATTCATTTTATCCTTTTTTTTTATAAAATGTAAATTTTATTGTAATTCTTTTTGTTTGTCTCCAGGTTTTATTTAAATTCTAGTTAGTTAACATATAGTGTAGTATTAGTTTCAGTTGTAGAATTTAGTGATTTATCATTTACACCTGGTGCTCATCACAAGTGCCTTCCTTAATGCCCATCCCCCATTTCCCCCATCCCCCTGTCCATCTCCGCTCCAGCAACCCTCAGCTTGTTCCCTATCCTTAAGAGTCTGTTTCTTGGTTTGCCTCTCTCTCTCTTTCTTTTTCAAGCTTGGATTCTCAGAGTCTTTTGTAAGCTGTAGCTTTAGCTTGGAATTGACATTGACCATTGTTTATGCTTTGCTTGCATTTTGCAGGCAAAGAAGAGTAGGAAACATGATCTTTTTCACAAATTACATGATTGAGACCTAGATGCCTAGATGCGTGTAGCTGCTAATAATGCTGCATCTGCTGATGTGAAGGTTATGAGTGGAGCAGGAGATGGGTGGATGAGGAGAATGGTGTGTGGGGGTCTTCTGGGAGTCAGGTGTGAGCTGCATGTTTGTCTTCCTCACTCCTTAACAGATTCTAGTGCTCAAAGGTGACATTCCCAAGCAGCACAAAGACTAACCTCTGAGATGGGATTTGAACCCATGTGTTTCAGATGCAAAAACCTACTTATTTCCATTATATCATGCATGTACCCCCAACACATTATTGCTGCCCCCTAAAAGAGCATCTTTCAGAAGGAACTATTCTTTTTTTAAAAATTTTTATAAGTAGCAGCATTATCAAAAATCAGGAGGATATGTTTGGTGTCCTGGCATTAAACTTGAGTTATTTTATAAATCTTAATAACTTTTACTTATAAGCATAAAATGCGTAGGTAATTATGACTCTTGGCTTGATTTTTTTCATATGCATATTTATTTGCTTCTATGAAATGATCAAGCTTCTATGTGTCATGTCAATAATATAAGGTTTCTAGAAATTTAATATGTTTTTAAAATATCAAATCACGTGTTACATTATATAAGAAAATATGTATATAGGGGCACCTGGGTGACTCAGTCATTAAGCGTCTGCCTTTGGCTCAGGTCATGATTCCAGGATCCTGGGATCGAGCCCCACATCAGGCTCCCTGCTCGGCGGGAAGCCTGCTTCTCCCTCTCCCATTCCCCCTGCTTGTGTTCCCTCTCTCGCTGTCTCTCTGTCAAATAAATAAATAAAATCTTTATAAAAAAAAGAAAAGAAAATATGTGTATATGTGAATATAGTTTATGGTCATTATTCCAGCTATATTCTAAGTTCTTAGGTCATAAAGCCACATAGCTCATATAGCCAAAATTTGCCAAATCCCACACATTTACCCCTGATCTCTTTATGGAATTTGAGTGATTGGATTTTGGATATTTCACCCAATCTCTTAAATTTAGATGTGGGTCCCACCTATCTCCAACATTTGCTGACCAGTGTGATGCTGGGCAGGAAATTTGGTTCCAGTGAGGTTTAGTTTCCTCATCTGGACATGGGAACCAGAATACTCCTCTGCTGCCTTATTTGAAGAAGTAAGAGAAAAACTTGACATGAAAACTTTACCATACAACCAGGTACTAAGAGGCACCTAATAAAAACGATACAAACATTTCCATCCATGAGTGTTTTCATTAAGTACTTGTCCACTTGCTTTCACACAGAAATTTTATGAATATCTAATTAAAGTCAATAATATTTAACTAAGCTGGTGATAGATTTCTCTTATTTTTCATAATAATTGAAATGAGGCACCAGCAAACTTTTTCTGTACAGGGCCAGGTAATAAATACTTCAGTCTTTCTGAGTCATTTATTTTTTTATTTTTTTTTTAAAGATTTTATTTATTTATTTGAGAGAGAGAATGAGAGACAGAAAGCATGAGAGGGAGGAGGGTCAGAGGGAGAAGCAGACTCCCTGCCGAGCAGGGAGCCCGATGCGGGACTCGATCCCGGGACTCCAGGATCATGACCTGAGCCGAAGGCAGTCGCTTAACCAACTGAGCCACCCAGGCGCCCTTTCTGAGTCATTTAGAGTTTCTGTCACATATTCTTCATTTGTAAATTTTTCACAATCCTTTTAGTTAAGCCATTTTTAGTTGGTGAGCTATACAAAAACTCAGCAGGGTGGTTTTGATCCTCGGGTCATGGTCTGCTGACCTCTGACCTAAATGATGTGCCAGGATCAGACCAGAATGCAGATTATAATTCAGCCAATATGAGTTATCTTCTAGAGTTTGCAAATTGTATCTCATTTTATGGAAGATGTAGAATTATTCTCTATCATGTACAAAACCCAGCATGTTTATTCACCAAATAAAGAACGCATTTTTCTCTGTTCATGCCTGGCATGTGCTATCACACAATTCCATGTTTTCTGTCTGAGTCTGGAATATGTTATTAATAAAGCAGTAGTGAGTGCAAATATAGGGTAATTTTGTATAATAGCAGTTGTTATATGAGGCTCTTGACCTTCCTGGGCCAGAAACTACAAAATACACAAGTAAGAAATTTTCCTAAGAGCATCTGGAGTTGTATTGATGAGAGTACCTAATCGAGGTCAACTGTGTGTCTTGCATTCAAGGAAATGCCTATGATGTAGTTTTTGCACTTAACACTGGGAAATAATTCTGACATGGAATGTTTGCAAAAACCAGCAGATAGGACTGTGTGTGTTCCCTCACAACTGGAGCATCATAGCAGGGAGGACGGCACTGACAGCGGAGAGGGAACAGTCCATGTAGAACTTTCCCTTCTGGGATGCGGCAGGTTGAAAACGATGTCTCCTAAATCACTTAAAGGCAGAGAGGAGTGGAGATTGTAAAATGCCCTGTGTGATGTTCAAGTTACCGACTGACATTGAAGAGTAGGTTATGGTCTCTTGTGAAAGAGTCACAGTGAGTTGACAAGCCGTCCCTGCAAAATCGACAGTGTGAAAGCGACCATCCCTGGCAGGGAGTGGAGCTGCCCAGGCAGGGAAGTGGACCCCAAGTCGATGCAGGGGCACTGCCGGGAGGACCCCAGGGGCTCGCGGGGATGAGATGCAGGTTCCCAAAGCAGCTGGCTTTCTAAATTCCGCAAGTAGAGATAGCTGAAAAGTGGAAGCAGAGTAAACATCTCAAAGAAAGGGGGTGGTAAGTGCTGGAGAGTTTCAGTGTGACGGACAGGAGGGGCCATCTTACCAAAGGCCGTGGCAAGTGGATTGAGTGACCGCTCTGAGGCTGAAGACAGGCATGGGCAATTCACGTCCATGTACTCATGCACCTGTCTCTGCCTCAGCTGTTCTGTGCCAGTACATGGAGTCACCTTTTCACTGCCGCTCATTACTTCCCCGCGGCAAGCCACTCTCTGTCTCCAGGGGGACTTAGGGGCCCCTACCTTGAGTCTCATAGCATCCTTTTGTGCCTATGTCTCAGCACTTCCCACTTTGTTTTGTCTGTGTATGTCTGTCAACTTCTTCTCCTAGACCAGTGGTTCTCAACTTCCAAAGCTCACAAGAATCATCTGGAGTTCTTGTTAAAGAAGGAGACCCTCCTTTTCACTACATCTGTGTCTTTGGGGTAAATACCCAGGAGTGCAATTGCTGCGTCATAGGGTAGCTCTATTTTTAACTTTTTGAGGCACCTCTACACTGTTTTCCAAAGTGGCTGTACCAACTTGCATTCCCACCAACAGTGTAAGAGGGTTTCCCATTCTCCACAACCTCTCCAACATTTGTTGTCTCTTGCCTTGTCAATTTTTGCCATTCTAACTGGTGTAAGGTGGTATCTCAATGTGGTTTTGATTTGAATTTCCCTGATGGCTAATGATGATGAACATTTTTTCATGTGTCTGTTATCCATTTGTATGTCTTCTTTGAACAAGTGTCTGTTCATGTCTTCTGCCCATTTTTTGACTTTATTATTTGTTTTTTGGGTGAAAAGAAGGGCCAGATGCACCCCAATGTTCATAGCAGCAATGTCAGCAATAGCCAAACTGTGGAAAGAGCCAAGATGCCCTTCAACAGATGAATAGATAAAGAAGATGTGGTTCATATATACAATGGAATGTCAGTCATCAGAAAGGATGAATACCCAACTTTTACATCAACATGGCTGGGACTGGAAGAGATTATGCTAAGTGAAATAAGTCAAGCAGAGAAAGTCAATATCATATGGTTTCACTTATTTGTGGAACATAAGGAATAGCATGCAGGACATTAGGAGAAGGAAGGGAAAAATGAAGGGGGGGATATCGGAGGGAGAGATGAACCATGAGAGACTATGGACTCTGAGAAATGAACTGAGGGTTTTAGAGGGGAGGGGGTGGGGGATGGGTTAGCACGGTGATCGGTATTAAGGAGGGCACATACTGCATGGAGCACTGGGTGTTATACGAAAACAATGAATTGTGGATCACTACATCAAAAACTAATGATGTATTGTATGGTGACTAACATAACATAATAAAATTAAATTAAAAAAAATACAGTAAGAAACAAGAAAAAAAATAAAAATGAAGAAGGAGACCCTAACTTCCAGCCTCCCTGTTCTCTGGTTCTCCGGCTCTGATTGAGCAGGTCCCACAGTGTCTGGAACCTGCAGTTTTAGGAACATGCTAGATGAAATTGGTGCAGGAATTGAAGGATCGTGTGTTAAAAATCTCCATTCTAAAGAGAGAGAGATGTTTTATATTGGAATTTTGCACAATTTTGCACAATCCCAGATCATAATCGTCATTGATACAAACTTATGAATAAATAAATATGGTCTCACCATCCCATTGATTGCCTTACTTAGTAAGGTTTCTATCATAAATGCTGTTGTTAGAAAGAAACCCAGCTGAAAATAAGGCCACTGGTGATGCTATCTTCAGCTTTCAAATATAGCAATAATGAGGTTATAGGCATAGCTTCTACAAATCAGAGCATCTCTGTGCATGGCAGACATAGCCCATGTGCTCTGTGATTAGGTGTGTGATACTAGACAGTGGGAATTCAGGGGTGTTCTTACTGCCATGAGGTGTTATGGCCTGAATTGTGCCCCTCCCTAAGAAAGATACGTTGGAGTCTTAATCCCCAGTACCTTATGATGTGACCGTATTTGGATCAAGGGTGTTTACAGAGGTAAGCAAGTTAAAGTGAAGTCATTAGGGTGGGCTCTTAATCCAATATGACTGTTGTCCTTTAAGAAGAGGAAACTGGGACAGAGGGAAAACCGGGTGAAAAAGACAGAGGTCAAAGATGGCCATGTACAAGCCAAGGGAACTGGCCTGGAGTAGATTCTTCCTCATGCCCCTCAGAAGGAACCAACCCTTCCAATACCTTGACCTCCAGCTTCCGCCCTCCAGAACCTTGAGATTGTACATTTCTGTTAGTTAAGCCCCCAGGTGTGGAGCACTCTGTTAGGGCAGCCCAAAGAAACCCACATGCATGGCCACCTCTCTACTCCCTAAAATATCCCCTTCCTTTTTCATTCCACAACTCCTCAGATGTTGGCTCCTCCCACCCTCCAAGTCTATAACCAAGTCCTGTCAATTCCACCCTCTGTCCCTTTTCTTTTACTATAAAAAAAGAAATAGAAAGTAACAGCTCTTCAGAAAGTTGTGCCCACGATATAATTATGTGGATTGAAACTGAAGAACCTCAGGGCTTCACTACAAGTGCAAATAAAAGGTCAGATTCTTGGCTGCCTTTCTCTGTCACATCTGCCTTTCTGATCCCAATCAAAACTAGGGCAGTGTTAGAAATAGACCCACAGATTAAACATTTGAGGTTATTCCAATAGTTTTTCAATTTGGCCTGAAAAATTCTGGGCACACATACATAAGGACCCACCCCAGGAACTGTGTTCTTCAAATGCATTTTGGACACGGCAAAGAAAGTTTGCTGACCGTTGTCTAACCCATAGTAATGCATTTTTTCTTTAAAATAATGCATTCTTGGCTTATGAATTTGTGCTGTGATTGATTTTTTAATGTTAAAAAGCTCATTCTTAGCTCTCCCTTTTTAGGCGGTTGTAATTAACTGTCAAAACTCCTTTGTTGATTTTAGTGTAGGGTGTTTGTTTTGTGGATTAGTTTGATATATTGCCTGGTTCCATATTCCTAGTTGGGTCAGATTAATAGAGAATGTTATTAAATTGGACTCTTCCATGGAAAAGCTCAGAAGCAAAACCTCTCACCTCTAATTATAACAGCTTGGATTTGCAGGAACAGACTCAGCAAAAATTGATCTTGGTTTTGCAGACATAGAATGGGGAAGGATTAGTCTTTGAAGGATTGGTCCTTGACTCTGAAATTCACTTGGATTCTTGACTCTGCTGCTAGGTATCATTGGGTTTTTCTTTTAAAAATAATGTATAAGAGCATTGGCCATAGAATGTATCATCTTGAGAATAATTACTATTCCAATTTCTAATAGACTAGTAGCTTACACAATGGCATTTCATCTGCTGTAGTAGTTACTTCCAAATGTCATGTGAAGGAAAACAATGGAGATCAAATGAAAGGGAAACTGGAATCCATGATCTCATGCCTGTGGTGCTCTATTTTGAGTTAGATGTTGCCTCCATAATAGAGCAGATTTGACGGCCATTATAAATATAAGAAATAACATATTTACAATGAATCCCATGCAGTAGAGTTCAGATGGAGGGTCTCTATTGAGGTTGTTTTGATGTCATCTCTATCTGTGCCCACAGTACCGTAGACCGATGGTGGTGCAGGTGAGCATTCATTTTCTAGGGAGATGTAGCTACTCAAACAGGGAGTGGGCATTGTGAGTTTTTTATTTTTAATTTCTAAATTTGGATTTTTGAGAAATAATACCATCTCAGATGGAAGATTATTGTTTTATGTTTGGCCTGAACTTTTATTTTTAGAAATTTGTTAGAAACATATTTTGATGATCTTCAAACAGGAAATTGCATACATACACACATATATTTGTCTGTATAGATCAGCGCTATTGATCATCAATGGGAATCACACCATGATGGGCTACTCTGTAGCTTCCATGATGCCAACAGTGGGGATATTCTGTTATGAATCCTGCAAGTCTTTAAGAGACATGGTTTTCTTGAAGGTCTTATGGTTTTCTATAAAAAGCAAGTAAGCATTATGTTAGGCAACAAAGTGAGAGGTTTTTTGAAGCTGATGGCATAAAAAAAATGGGGGGCGCCTGGGTGGCTCAGTTGGTTAAGTGACTGCCTTCGGCTCAGGTCATGATCCCGGAATCCTGGGCGAGTCCCACAATTGGGCTCCCAGCTCAGCGGGGAGCCTGCTTCTCCCTCTGACCCTCTCCCCTCTCATGCTGTTTCTCTCTCTCTTGCTCTCTAATAAATTAATTAATTAATTTAAAAAATGGGACAGTAGTGTTCAAATTATGAAAAGCTGGAAATGTTAGTGACATAGGCTGTGAGATTTTCTTCCTGGAAAGAAATACTGGGGAAAAGGGAGTCCCAAATATTTTGTTACTTATCACAGTGCAAAAGGCCATTGGGATGTAGTTGAAGGAGCATAAACTTCAGAGTGAGACATTTAATGCTGGGGGTTGGCTTGACCCCTTATCAACTGACCTTCGAGTAAATGATTACTATTTTTGGACGCATGTGGATTCAATGAGATGATTTAGTAGTTCCTAAATCTATGGAACGAAGAAGAAAAACTATACAAAATGATATAGAAACATGATCAAACATTGACTTTTAATATAAGATTATGTAATTATTAAAACAGTATATTCATAGTAGTATATTTGTTATATATTTATTGAGTTAACATAATTATAATGTATTATGATGTAATACAAAGTGAAAAATGTTGATTGACATTATTGCATTAATATTATTAAAGTGAGGATGTGAACTAGTTCTCACTTTAGTAATCATATATAATAAAATCTGTAATATAACATTGATTGCTATAGTATATTGTATACATATACAAGTATAACTTAGTATATATATTTACACATATAAAAGAGGATGTTTGAACTAATTTTAAAGTGACATATTGAGATTTAAATTCTGATTCTCAAGTTACTCTTCAATATTTGTGTGAACCTGTAAAAACCTCATGCGGTGTCTCTGGGCCTTGATTTTTCACTTGGAAAATAAGGATTATCTCTTTCAACCTGAAAGATCAATGAGCCCAAGAGGAAGCTCCGGTGGCCTATTATACACAACTAGGCTTGGAATGGGGGGTTACTGAGATCAAAAGATGGGGGCTTGGGGGGCACAGGGGATGAAGGAATTAGGCAAAAATTCTCTAAACTTGAAGATGAAAGACAAGCATGTGTCCTTCCTTATATGTGTTCAAGAAGGGGAAATACTGTTGCTGGATATCTTGTTTGCTGATTGACTAGTTGAGGCTTGAACAGATATCATAGAGAAGGACAGAGTCCATTCATTCCTTGAATGATTTTTAGTGAGCTCTTTCTGTGCCAGGCACCAGGCTTACCATTGGACACATGGTGAGCAAGAGAGAAGAGATTGAAGGAGATGGGGTAAACTGGTCAACCTCTGAAAACCTTTGTGGACTTTTGTTGGTCTATACCTTTTTGTTAATAACTAATGACACCCTCAAATCATCCTAAGTAGCATCTCCTCCTGAGATTGTCAACAGAAATTGAAAGTAATGATTTCACCTCAATTGTAAGTGACTGGCTCTTCATTCCAGGCATTTGTGGTGCTAGAGGCATTTGGGGGAAATAAATGTAAATGTGAGTTTCCAGTTGTGCAGCTCAGTTTTCTGTTCTCTCTGGAGCCTCAATTACCATGCAGTTATCAGAATGGTAGTATCCTCCTCTTTATCCTGGAACCCAATGTCAAAGAACTCTGCTGGAATTATGGTCAGATTTCCATCCATATGCAATCTACAGAACCATATGATGGATACCATGGTGTCCTATTTTTTAATAACTGATGGTCATTGTTTTACTAAAGCTACCATATTCTTGGATGTTTTTATTTGAACTTCTCCAGAAATTAGAACAAAAGAACAGGAGAGTGCCATGATTCATCAAGGATTTGAGTGCCCCCAGAATCTACTTTATAGATTTAGTTGATTCATTTATACCCCACCTACATCCAGAATGACTTTGTACTGGCTACTTACTTGGTTCAATTCCCTATGGAAAATTCAGCAAAAACTGAATTTAAATTTTAGATTTGTCACTGATTCATTATATCTTCTTATGTGTCATCTCATTCTCCCTCTGACCAAGGCTGAGCTTCAAGTGAACCACAAGTCTGGATTGTCATGGAGTTGTTCATTGGAATATATTCAAATTCCAGTTTTTAATTAATTAGTAGTTTCTAAATATTAGGATGCTTCATTTCATTACCTGCTGTAGTAGTGCCATTAATGAAAATGAAGTTTAAGCACCCAAGAATTGTATGGGAGAGTTAGAACCAGAAGCCCTTGGAAAAGGAGGCAGTTTTCTACAATCCAGCAATCTTTGCATTGCCTATGGGCGATTTTAGTAATCAGCCTTCAAGAATATGGCTAGAGTGTCTGCATAATATTATTAAAATTTAGTTTAAATTGCTGAGCAGTCATTTGGCAATATTCACATAGTTCATTTAGTGTTAGAAGAAACGATTTGGCCAGGTAGTGGGTGATAACCTCTAAACCCAAAGAAACTATAATCTTCAATCATTTTCCTTTATGGTGGTCCCTCAGACTCAAATTTTGTTATCTCTGTTGCTTTCCTACTATTGCCAAGGAATCTGGTTTCTCAGCTTTATTAGTACTTGTGATTTATTGATGAGTTTTAGTTCATTCTTAATTTTCCTTTCATATTTTGAGAAAATCTTTATGGGATATTTTGTAGGCTATCTATCTATCAATCTGTCTATCTATCTACCTATCTATCTATCATCTATTTATCATCTTTCTATATCTCTTTATCACTTATATCCATATATCTATGTATCTATCTATACTTTTCTTTTTCTTTTTTCCCATGAAATGGTAAACACACTATTTGCTTGCTTTATGAACTGAGAAATTACGAGTCTGTTACCTCTTAACCAAATGAGCCACCCAGGCGCCCCTGGAGTCTGTTACCTCTTTAGATGTGCTAGGGAAATTCTTCTGGCCCTAGACACATTGATTTATTTACTCTCTCATTAAATAAAAGGTTAGTGTAAGTCACTGGAGAAAAAAAAATCATGAGCAGACATCTATAGTAATGTTTTCTAGCATGGATACAATAGAGTTTTGTTTTTAAGGTTTTGTTCTTTCATTTTTGCCCTTCTACATGCTTATATCCTGGGCATAAAAGAAAAAAAAAGAGAGAAAAGAAAAGTTTTCTGGTTCTTGATTTTGAGATGAAGACCCTAATTTGTCTTCAGTGCCTACTTTATTGAGATTTTAAATTAGCAGTTGCTTAATTTCATGTTGGCTATTTCTAAGAAATTATAATTACATTTTCTGAAAGAACCAATAAAACTTTTCTTACAGAAATGTGGGATGGTTTTGAGTTTCCAACAGTGGGAAAGTAAGGGTGACATCTTGCTCTGAGCTCCCTCTTCCCTTAGCTCTGCCCTGTCTCCCCTAACAGCCTTCCTTATTTATATCCCAGGTTTATTTCTTCTTTATTTTCTGTGTTTTTAATTTTTTAAAATAAAACATAGCCAAAATTTCAGTCAGCAGTTTTGAGGATTTATTGGACACACAGCACTTGTTTTGCAAGAAGCACATTTAATTTTCTGTCTTTCACTAAGTAAACTGGTCTGTCTTTGCTGCTCCGTTTCCTCACTTGTAAAGGAGAGAGGACAACTAACCAGTGCTGAGTGGTTTATTTAAAGCCACACTTACTGTACCCTAACTAACCTTACCTGATGGCCAGGCAACCACAGGAGAGATTTTACTAGTCTTATTGGCAGTTGGTGGTAAATCTCAGGCTGAAATCGGTAAAGTGAATTGTCCATTATCAGAACCAGCATGTGTATCTGTGTTGATTAGTGTTAGAACATGATCTTCTCATGACATCTTCCTACTCACCAGACTAGATAAAGATAGCCCCCAAAGTACCGATTCCCATGAAAACCAGCCCTAAGTAAAGTGCATCTGGTCCTTGCATGAGTTCCTCTGATGCCGGATTGAAAGCTTGGTAAGGTCACTTGCAAACGTGGGAGACTGAGTTCTGTGGTGCGGTGGCAGGAATTGGCTCAGACTTGGCGTATAGCACACCTGAATGGTGCTTTCTTTCCTTCAGCTTTCTCTCTCTACGTACTTGCCTTTTACTGCATGAAACTTTGTTTATATTCCTAAGAAACAACCGCCCTTCTTGGTTCTTTATAACATCTGCCCTGTGCCATCCTACAGCTTTCTAGAAGCAGACGGGCGGAAGTCAGTTACTTTCTACAGCCTGGCGTAAGCTGTAAGCCCTGGGTTTGCCCCGAAGCCAGCCTTGCTTGCCAAATCAGAGCCTTTCCGTATAATTAGCCATTTATATGCTGACCTACTGGGTCGTCCTCCTTCCACAGCTTTTTTATTTGCTTCAAATTAATAAGTGCTTTTTTTCTTCCTTCCTTGTGCCATGAGGTGCTAAATATGTTCAAGAGGGTTAGAATAGCTCAAGATACTTCTCAGCTGAATCCTGTTATCCTGTATTTCTCAGTTCAGAACTGCCATTTATTTATTTATTTATTTATTTATTTAAGTTTGTCTGTCTATTTGCTTTTAAGGTCTGCAAATACAAGTCATTGCTTCCCTCTGTCTGCCCTCATTTTCAGAAACACTCTTCTTTGTCCCTCAAAACAAAGGGAAGGGTATTTTTTTATTATTATTTTATTTGAGAGAGAGAGAGAGTGAAAGAGAGAGCACAAGAGGGGGTAGGGTCAGAGGGAGAAGCAGACTCCCCACCGAGCAGGGAGCCTGATGCGGGACTTGATCCCGGGACTCCGGGATCATGACCCGAGCCGAAGGCAGCCGCCCAACAAACTGAGCCACCCAGGCGCCCCTCAAAGGGAAGGGTATTTCTGATGCTAGTATTGCTCTCTCTCAAGTGTCTGACATTGCCCCTGTCCCTGGGGAATGGATGAAGGCAGTGTGACGTGTGAGGTCCCATAGCCTCGTGATCGTTCTAGTATTTTCCCTGTTCTCTCACCATCATTATTTACCTCAACCTCCAGCATGGTGTCAATGGCATATTGGGTGCTGGCTAAGCATCAAGTGGGTATTGCTTCGTATCCAGTTGTTCTAAGAAGTACTTGGGAAATCAGAGAAGACAAGGAGAATTAAAATAATAATAATAATAATAAAGGGTCCAGAAATATGACCATCAATGTTCAAATTCAATGTGGCCTTTGTACTTTCAGAATCATATTTTGAAAATGCATTTCTAACCAATTTATGGATATATTTGTTCATTGCTGGTGGTCAGACATGAAATAGAAAATATGACTATAGTGAAATACAGCAGGTGGCCCCTCAGCGACAACAGGGCAATAACTGAGAGGCATGCTTTGGCCTCAGCTACTCTGAGATCCCAGCCCCAACAGAGCCATTGACTTGTTATCAAATCTGGGCAACTTGCATAACATGTCCAATGCTCACTTCCCAGTCAGGGCTCTCTAGGTGAGCAGAACTGACATGATACATATAGATATACTTCACGGGGGATTTATTAGAGGAATTGGCTTGCATGATGATGGAGGCAAAGAAGCCCAGGATCTGCTGTCTGCAAGCTGGAGAACCAGGAAAACCCATGGTATAATTCAGTCCAAGTCCAAAGACCTAAAACCAGGGAAAACAGTGGAGGAGGGAGTGAGGGCAGTGGTGTTTAAGTCCCGGTCAGAATCTGAAGGCAGGAGAACCGGTAGAGACCCTGTTGGAGGGCAGGAGAAGACAGGTGTCCCGGCGTTAGCAAAGAGAGCAAATTCAATCTTCCTCTGCCTTTTTGTTCTGTTCAGGCCCTCGGGAGTGGATGATGCCAGATATTATACTAAAAAGGGAGATGATGTTTGAAGTTAGACATTTCTTAATAACATCATCTATCTCTACCACCTCATTGTGCTTGTGATCATCTGCATCCTGTGCTCAGTGCTTTTTTTTTCCTTTAAATATTTTATTTATTTTTTTGAGAGAGAGAGTGCACAGGAGCCAGGGGAGGGGTAAAAGGAGAGGGAGAAGCAACTCCCTGCTGAGCAGGGACCCCAATGTGGGACTCAATCCCAGGACCCTGAGATCATGACCTGAGCCAAAGGCAGACTCTTAACTTACTGAGCCACCAGGTGCCCCCTGTGCTCAGTGCTTTTAGTGTATCTGGATCTGTACTAGTTCTCGGGGACCTGGAGCCCTGTTTTGGCTCTTGGGGAGACACTGATGGCTCCTAGCATGGCCAGCGCTAAACTTCCACTTCTCCACTTGCAGCCCAGTACCACCTAATCTCTACTGATGGGGGCGTACCGCATCTGAGAGATTAACCATCACTTGTTTCCTTGGTACCCAAGATGAAAGGAAAAATATTCTTCCATACCTATTTCAGTTTTAGTTGATGCTAAAGAGTTGAGGAATACTTTCCTTTATATTAAATCTGAAGAAAGATTATTTTTATGATAAAATAATAAAATTTACTGTTTGCTTAGAGTCTAATATTTACCAGATGTTTTGCTGTGTGCATTAGATTATATATTCTGCTAAGGTTACCCTGATAAGGAGGTGTGATGATTCTTATTTCACAGATAAGGAATCAAACGCTCCTATGAATTAGGTAAATTTTCTAAGTCATAAATAAACAACAGACTCAGACTTCCCTATCTCTGAATCCATGTTCTTTCAAAAATTCCATCCTTTTTCCTACAGATATTTAATGAGAAGTCAATATGAAATCATCACACAAAGCTTTAACTCCACATTTATACATGCACTTATGATAATGTGCCCACAGCAACACCCACGTTTGGGTGACAGGCATGAAGCAAAGACATGGCTCAAAGACACAGGATACCTAGATTTGCTTTGTCTTCCAAAAGTACACCCCCAAACCTAAAAATGCTCAGGTTGCACTGAAAGGTTTTCCTGGACTTACTGCCTGAAATAAAAGTTAATGGTAGAGGGATCATCCTCTCCTTCTTATAATTTCATTGTGTTACATTTTTCAACAGACTGAAATGGTGGTGACATTTCATTTAGAAGATATTGGCACTGTTGATAGATACTTTTTGATGCGGGAATTCTTGAGCCATATTTTACCCCTTGTTAAATGTTGTTTTAAAGGTGAATTTGTTTATGCATTTTCTGTATCACCTATATCACTATTTAAAATCATTGGTTGTGTGGCACGAGTTGATGGGGAAAGTTAAGATCAAATAACTCTGTTAATCAAACTCAAAATGCTCATACACCAGCTAGCAGCATCCATGCCTGTAAGCTCATATAGCTGAGGATGTGATCACCTCTCATCCATCAACAAAGGTACGCAAGCCTCCCTGATTAAACCCACACTGTTCCTGGCTGGTATGAGTCATGTGGGAGGTCCTGAAGAAATTGCTGAGGTAGTCAAGTGTTTATTACAAAGACACACTCTCCAGCTGAAATATACTCAAATGCCATTTTTTGCTGGCAGTCCTCATCAAGCTGTCATGAAAAAGTCATCATGTATTTGCTTGAGTGATTACTGGAATGTCCATAGTTTGAAGATCCTGGCCAAAGCAAAAACTCGATTTTCCTCACAGGAAAGCTGAAGAGATGCTTGACCATTGTAAGCTAGTGGAGACCTGGACCCGAGTACAAGATTATAGAAACTAATAGCTATGCAGACATTTCACTGTGTTTTAAATTATTTATTACACAAAATAATTTTATATTGACTTTTAAAAATCAAGTAGTGGAGTATTAGGAGTCAGAGACCATCCTGGCCATGCTTAGAGCACTCCCAGGCAAATTCCCAAATGTGCCTATAAGAGGAGTTAGATATCTGCCTTTACTTTCCTCTTCCATATTTCATGTGGTGATAACTTGGGAAAAGATACTTTACAACAGTGTGGCGGGAGGAAGTGGATGATATGGCAGACACATTTCTCTTGAATGTGATGAGGATGTTTTTGGGTAGAGTTGTAAACTTTTAGAGATGAAACTATACAGATGACCTAGATAAACTTCTTCATTTACAGATGAGAGTTCTTAAGCCAAGACAGAATAACTATTAAAATATTTGCCTTGGGGCACCTGGGTGGCTTAGTGGGTTAAGTGTCTGCTTTCAGCTCAGGTCATGATCCCGGGGTCCTGGGATCAAGTCCCATGTCTGGCTCGCTGCTCAGTGGGGAGTCTGCTTCTCCCTCTGCCCCTCCTACTCCTGCTCTCTCTCTTTCTAACAAATAAATAAAAATCTTAAAAAGTATATTTAAAAATATTTGCCAAATGTAAGAGATTTCAGGACAGAAATTAATAGCCACTGAAACCACTAATATCACTGTTTACGCCAACACTCCAACTTGCATCTTTGCAGGGAGCAATTCTGCTCTTTTAGATGTCACTTGAGGTTTTATTTCTAAAGGAATCTTCTTGCAAAAGAAAAGTATGATTCTGGCCAGTTATGTTAAACACCTATGACATTCAGGAAGAAAATAGCACCATTATCTATCAAATGGGAATAATATATTTTTTGCCTTCCCCAAATTATATGATAATTTTATAACTCAAATAATTCATAGGATAATAATTTACATATATATATTTAAAATATATTTACTTTTGATAAAACTTTAAAGTAGAACCTAACATAAATTTATGAAGTTATCTTTGTGGGAGAAATCAATTCTCCAGATATCTGAGGAAAGCTATTCTGTTTTCTTTCAGAAGGTCTGCATCTATAATGTGCTGATATATTTTATTCTTCCAACAAATTAGTTTCATGGTACTGTTTTAATAAATTATGAATCAGTAAATAAATAGTGGCAAATCTTTTCACCAGAAAGACTGAGTGAAAAATAAAAAAAAAATTGTTATTCCTTAAACGTTGCTAATAGATTATAGGATACTCAGTTCAGTTTATAGTCTGGTCATGCAATCTGTGGTTTGAAGTGAATCTAGAATGATTCAGAGAGTGTGTTACGGAGATTGCAATAGGTACTAGAAATACCTCTTTCTCTATGCTTGTCCTCCATTCTTTCTTCTGAGCTCCAGACGCAAAGGTCCAACTGCCCCACTAAAACATCGTTTGCACCTCCAGAACTCAGTGCCATGACAGAACTCTCTGCCCTGTCTCAGAAAATGAGCCTCCAGTCCACCCACTTGCTTAATGCACTTCTCTCTCTTGCCTCTACCTGAAGTCCTGCCTGCAACCACCAAGTCCTGATGATTGTAGCCTCTGAGTGTGTCCCAGTCCATTTACTTTGTTGGGGTGGGGGAGGAAATTTCCTATACTCTTCAAAGGTTCTTCTAGCAGGCCTAAGAATTGAATTGACATGAGGCAGATTAACAGGAAAAAATCAAATGTAATTTTGTACATACAAGAAGCCCACATACATGAGAGGTTCAAAGAGAGGAGGGTAAAATAGTGTTTATGCCATCCTGAGCTAAGGAATGGGAGATGGGCCTGGGGCTTCAAAGGGGAGGAGGGCAATTCCTAGGTCAATAAGAAGAGAGTGACGTCTGGTAATTAGATATTCGCCTTGCCATATGGTAATGCCCCAGTTGAAGTTCTTCTAGGCAGTTAAGGGAAGGTCAAATGGTTCTCTTGTGCCCACAGGATCTTTATTGCTTTCAGCTCAACATAGTCCACATGCCAAAGTGGCACATTCTGGGAAACACTTGTTCTGAACCTTTCTGACTTCTGTATGCCCCCTTCCACTCTACTTTCTCATTTTGCAAGGACTGCCAGAGTAGCCTTCCTGCACCAGCTTCACTGGGACCATTTCACAATTCATCCTTCAGGCAGTGGTCAGAATAGCCTCACCAAAACACAGCTGGGTGTATGTCACTGTCCAGCTGAAATCCTCTGAAGGTGTTCTGAAGTATATAGCATAAAATCCAGACCCTTTACCATATTTCTGAATAACACCTTCTCCAATTACCTCTCAGTCTTTACTTAAATGGCACCATGTTCACAGCTCCCCTGGCCTTTGATCAGTGTTTTCTTGCCTCAGGTAGGGCCTCCTCCTCTCCTGAAGGTGCTTTCCAGGACCTCTGGCCTGAGGCCTGAGTTAATGCTGAGGTCCTCAGCGTTAACTGAGGTCCCCCTGCCTTATTTTAAATAACTTTCCTCATTTTTTCCTTTCTTTTAGTACCTTGTCCTGTCTCTTTGTAATGCTAATTACAGTTTTTACAATCCATAATTGTATATTTTTTCCTGAGCCAATTTGTCTCATCAAGTAATAATAAAATCTCATGAGTAGACTCTAAGGCACCACTTCTGATCCCCAAATCCATTTCTCCAAAAAGTCTATGCATTCATCAGTATGCAGAATATATTAAGAATAGTTATATTTATCTTACCTACTTCACAGAAATGCAGTAATGCTCAAGATAGATAAACTTGAATACTATCAAATTGGGGGATATTTCTTCTTGGGAGGAGATCCAACATTTGTCAACAAAATGGCCATTTCGAATAACCTAAAACTCATCACAAAATGTGGCTGAGTTTATTCAGAACTTTAACAAATGTAAAGACTTAGAACTTTATAGATACCATAAGATAATTCTTCATCTAAATATAACTCTTTTATAATTATCTATATTAATGGTTCTAGAGAAAATCTTCATTAAAATAAAATTCTACAAATCCCTGAAAATAACAAAAATACCTACAAAGAATTTCATAGGTAGTTACATACCTTAAATTTTCAAATTCATAATTTTCATCAAAATAATGTGGTCAGTTAAAATATTCAAAATTAAAATATAGTACTTACACATTATAAACTTAATGTGAAACATTCTCTTACTGTTGGCTGCTCAAATTATGAACTATTATCCACATACTGAAATTCAGTGCCATGGTAATTTTTGAAAAACTTTAAAATTATACCTTTGGTAGTATAATATTTTTCCATTTCCCATAAATAAAGTTAACATATATTTATTGAGAGCTATGATATTCAAGACAGCAAAAAGGATGAAAACATGTATGGATGTTCTGCCCTCTAAGGATTTTTATACAATTAGGAAGGTGGTAATGGGCACCATGCAGGTAAGAGGTAAGCACGTAGGTGGAACAGACAGCAAATGCTGAGGCAGTCAGATATTACAGGGTCCATGGTCCGTGTGCTTCTTAACTTCTTTGCCATGGCAGAAATCACCAATCTATCACAGAACCCTTTCTTGTTCAGCCTCAGAACAAGAAGCTATTTAAAAAGATATTCCTACTTCCACTTCTAGGAGGATGACGTAGATGTTCTTTTTTCTATTTTATCTCCTAAGTGCAACTAAAATCCCTGGAAAGTATATAAAAAAACAATTGTAAGTAAACTCTGAAAGATGGAGAGAAGATGGTAAACTGGCTTAAGACCTCAGAACAGAAAGAATGACCCAGTGGTGAGATTTTTGGGTTCTCTTTACTGCTTCAAATCCCTAAGAGGATGCTGGGGAAGCTGCTCAGTTTGAAACACCAATAGGCACAGGCAACAAAAAAATTCCCAAGAAAAGTCTGCTCTACCTGCCCAAAGAACAGGGAAGGTACAGCCAGACAAGACAGGAAAAATTTAGTCAATAATCATTCTCCATCCAAATCTTGCAGAAAAACTTGTGGCCATACCCTACCACCGACTGCAAAGACCAAGTGGAGAGCTTTCCAGGCTATCTAAGATGCCCCAACCCTCCCCGCTGGGTGGTGTCCAAGAAGGCTGTGAGGAGGCATCAGTGATACCACCTGGGAAATTGTACTTCACCCCACCTGGCGGTGATGAGCTGCTCTTAACCTCTCTTGCTGGGGTGGTATTAGAGGACATATATTTGGGAGTCAGAAATATCACCATTCCTCAACTATTACAAAGCCATCATCTCTCTACATGTCAGTGGAGGCCACCTGGGAAGCAGTAAAGAAGTGCCCCCTACTCTCCAGCTAGGGAAGTGTTAGTGGAGACCTAGAGGCAAGCTGGAATTCTCAACTTGTACAAGGATCCCACTCACCTGCACTTCCATCCCCACCTGGAGGTAGAGATAGGACCTCCCTTCACCTACTAGGTGATGTTAGATAAGGCTTAGAAAAACACAAGATTAAGCAAGAGCCAGAGTCTTATGAATGACACAATGCTCACAATGTCCAGGTGTTAATGCAATATCACATGTCATACCAAGAAATGGGAAGAGATCAAACTAAATGAGATGAGATAATCAATAGAAGCCAAAGCCAAGATGACACAGATGTTAGAATGCTCTAAGATTCTAAAGCAGCCATCATCAATAATTATAATGTAGATGAGCATTTTATTATATTATGCCTATTAGTCTGCATAAACAATTAAAAAATAGTAAGTCGCAGAAATAAATAGCAGATACAAAGAATAACCAAATGGGATGATTAGAACTAAAAAAATATAGTAACTGAAATAAAAAGAAAAAAAACCCTCAGTGGATGGAACCAACAGCAGTATAGGGAGGACAGAGGAAAGTACCTCTTTCCTCTGAAGCTAAGATAGAATGATAGAAATTACTCACTTTGAGAAACAGAGTGAAAATATGCTTAAAAAGGAATGAACTGAGCCTCCCAGACCATGAACTGAGCCTCCCAGACAATGGTACTGTAATAAATGACCTGACATGTGTGTCATCAGAGTTCTGGAAGAAAAGCAGGGACATGTAAAGTCTTACAAAGTGCTTGAAGAGACATGGCTGAAAAGCTCCCAAATTTGGCAAAATATTTAAACCTAACAGATTCAAAATGCTAAGTGAACCCCAAATACCAGAAACCCAAAGAAATGCACAACAAGGCACATCATGGTAGAATTTCTGAAGACTAAAGGCAAAGAAAAAAAAAAAAAAATCCTGAAAGAAGCCGGGCAGAAACAATGGATCACCTATAGGGAAATAAGGATTCTAGTGACAGTAGATTTCTCATCAGAAACCCTGATGGGTAGAAAGAAGTGGAACAGCATTTTTTAAGGGCTGAAAGAAAACAACCCAGAATTTTATAGTCAGCAAAAATATTGTTAAAAGTCTTTTATCTAATAGGCTTATAGTGAATAATAAGTGACATAATTTCTATATTATCTGCCTCTGATGCTTTTCTTATTAGACTATAACAAATTCCCTGTTACTTGGCTACAACATGATTATAAACACAAAACAAATGCAGGCACAAATATAGAGCGGAACCAAATTAGAGATGGCAATTTGGAATATTCTTCTATTAGAATTATTTTTTTAAGATTTTTTTTATTTATTTGGGAGAAAGAGAGAGGGAGACTACAGAGGGAGAGTGAGACGGAGAAGCTGACTCCCCACTGAGCCAGGAGACCGATGTGGGTCTCAAAGCCAGGACCCCGAGATCATGACCTGAGCCAAAGGCAAATGCTTAACTGACTGAGCCACCCAGGTGCCCCTCTTCTATTAGAATTTTATATATATATATAGTGGCGTGCATATACATAAATTTTAATTAATAGAAAAATCTTATATGCTTAAACTATATACTTATAACCCCTCAGAAATCCATTGTCTACATTTGAGACACTGGCTACGTCACTGTATTGTTCTTCATTATGCTTTAGGCAGAATGCATGAGGGATTTGCATTGTTCTTTTACAATTCAGGTCCTCTTCTGTATCTCTTAGCACATCCTATTCTTTACAGAGCATTTCATGGGCTCTTGATCCGGAGCTTATCAGTGGTCCTTCATTTTTGTTTATGCTCCTTTCGTATTTGATATTCAACTAGGTTTTTTGGTTATAAACCAGGTACCTATCAGATTTCCTGCATGTCCTGTTTTTACTTAAACATATCTGTTACCTTAACCAGGCCATAGGAATTCCTACTGTGGGATACTATTTTTATTCCCGGCTTTATGGTATGGGTGATTGATCTCCCTCTGGGTTTGCCTTAGCCTTATGAGTGGGGGCCAGATAATGAAAAGGTAGACATTCCATTTTGAGATAATGGGTATGTGAGCTAGGATACTGATAGAGTATGAACCAGATGTTCAAATAGGTGGACAATGATTAGCCACCAACCAAATCAGGGCTGTGTAAAGAAAGAAGTGAACGAAAGAATCTGACCTGACTGACTGGGAGAAAGTTGGTCAGGACAACTACAATGAAGGTCAGGTGACAACCCCAGGACCTACACATATTTAGCTTGAGATGTGGGGATTGCTCAAGTGGACTGAGTGGATGTCAAGGCATGAGAATCACAAGCCTAAGGCAATAGTCAAAGCCCAAATATCACTGAGTGATATTCCCATCTTTGAAAGGAAAAAAATGGAGAAAGAAAAGAAAAAGAAAGCAAAGCAAATGGTACTGTGTTGAAACTTGATGGGTAGCAGAAAGAAAAGGAGCCATTGTAAGGTATAGGGAACAAACATTTAAAGAAGTGGGAAAAAATCAGAGAAGTGTTTAAACCTACAGAGGCAAGAATGACTACTGTTTGGTCTTAAATACATAAAGAAAAAAATCCCAAGTAGGGTTCATTATTATAAAAGAAGAGTAGGACACTGGACAGTGGAGTGGCTCTTCCATTTATGTATTTGAAGCCAAAATGTTAAATATCTCATGAGATATGTAATAGAACTAAGCTAATTTACTACTAATTTCCTCTTTGCTCTCTTTAATAAATAGATTACAAGGAGGTAATCCTTGCCACTCATATTTTTCTTTGCAAAAGAAATAAGTAAAATGATGATCATGCATATAACTACTACTACTACTACTACTAATGATGCTTTCTTATTTATTGAACGCCTATCTTGTATGAACCCAGTTGTAGCTGTTCTGTATACATTATGTCATCTACTCCACACAATTACCTCTGAGGTGGCCGTTATTAACCTGAAAGCAATGACACAACATTCATTAAGTCTTTTAACTAAAATCATAGAGCTGGAAAATGTCAGAGACAAGAACTAATACAGAAATCTGACTTTAAAGTCTGTGTTCTTCGACAGAAGATAATTTTAAAAGATGAGTATGTGGTCATTTGCCTCGGTTGGCTGGGAAGTATAATGCTATATTAGTATAATTCAAAAAAAGAAGATTTACTCCTTTTAGCTATAATAAAAGTAAGAACCTTCTGCATATTTTGAAAGTTGCATGCATTTAGCTCATTGACATTTAAAAAGTGCTCTAAAGAGTATCTGCCACCTAGTAATCATACAAAATTTTTTGAAGGAATGAATAGATGGGCCAATACTAGACCTTAGTGGGAGGCTCCTTATCCCATGAACCTAAATTTCTAAATCTGTAAGGATTATACCATCTATCTTCATTGAATCAGAAGTGTGAGAATGTCATGGTTGATTGATTGCCAACCTTTATTTTTAGCCCTGCCAAGCAGCCTACTGTTAAGACAGTCTAGAGGGGCTGAAACCCATAGCTCAAGGCCAAACACGTATTCCCAGTTGTTGATCAGAAGATAGAAAGTGGGTCTCCTTCAGTCCTTGGAATGAGGGTTTATGTGTGAAATAAGCTTCCAGATTTAGCAGAAGTAGTTAGAAAGCTTTTCTGTTTTGGCCTCCAGGGTATGAATCCCTTTAAGGTAGGGTTTCATGCATGTTTGTAGAATGTTACCTGCCGAAGAAATGTCATTTCATTTGGTACTCACTCCAAACGAGAGCTAAGAAGTAACTGGACACTTGGCATGCTTCAGCGAGCAGGAGAGAAATTTAGGTTTGTGAGAATGAACAAATGATTATTTGAGTGAAATGCAAGAGGAATTGGTAAGGAAACAAGAGATTGGTGATCCTGAGAGATCCAATCACAAAGGACATTCACTGCATTCAATAAATTAAGATGAACGTTTTGCAAATCCCTGATACATTGCCTCAATAAAACAATGGCTTGGAAAGCCAGAGGTTATTAATTATTTTAAGTACTTTGTCCAGAATCATGTCTATATGTCTAAGTTTTTATCCCCTATCTACTGCAAATGTTTATTATAGTATGCCTCAAATATATATATATATATATATATATATATATATATACACACACATATATAATAAACATATATATACTTTCATATATATATGTGCTGTGTATATGTATTTTTTAAATGGTTGAAATAGCTGATTAGACATTTAAGCACAGGAGAAACTTGAGTACTTGGACTTTCCAGAAGTTTGATCTTTATCAGCCACTACATTTAAAATTTTTTTACTTCCATGATAATTTTACATTGTATTTATTGAAGATTGTGCTAAAAAAAACAAAGAAGAGAACAACAGCCAGAAGACTCAGAGTGAACCACAGGTAGTTCAGTGGGCTCTTGTAGAATTAGAAGATGGTCTCAGTTGGGAGTCACAGGTCTGCTCTGTGGCCCTAGGTTCTACACAGAGTCGCTCTGATACCCTAAGCAAGTCATTTTCTCCTTCTGACCCTCAGTTCTCGTTAATTGTAAAACTGTAAGTTTATATAATTCGTTCAACCTATCCTTCCAGCTCTAACATGCTACATGTGTTTTCTCATTGGAATCAATGTGGAAACATTTTTAAATGACCCGAATTTAAAATCCATGAGGTGAATATTATCTTAAATATTGGTTGAGTAAAGGAAGGCCGTTACTTTAGTTAATGGAAAACTTCTCTTTGACAAGGACATGTGAATTCGGTATGTGTCATTGGGAATGACTCCATCTCCTTGTCCTGCCTTACTGTTCTGTTTCTTTACTGTAACTTACAGTCATGTCACTTGAGGGTTGTTTTTTGTTTGTTTTGTTTTGTTTCTTTATGTCTCATAGTAGATGAGTCTGAATCAGAACTAGGAAATTGAAGAAGGGAGTGTTACACTGAACTCCCCCTCTATCTTCTTTGTCTTTAAAACATGTCTGATTCCTTCATCCCACTTTCTTGCATGGCCTCACACTGAGAACAGGCCTGCTTAGCACCTGTAGGACCGAGGTCTATGCTCGAGGTACCCTCCCTTTCTCCTCCTGGATTTTAGTTCCTCAAGGCCCTGTGTTCTGACAGGTATTTTATAAAATAACATACTATGATCATAGATGCATCGATGATCTTGGCGAAGTCTTTTGCCTTTTATTAGAACTGTCTGGTGCTTTAAGGAAAATGAGTCATGGGGGGAGGGGAAGGTGCACATAAGGGGAGGTAAGACTGTTGACTTCAGTTCTGATTCCTGAGAAATCTCGACACCAAGGCATCGGTAGATTTTGCAATGGTAAAGATGCTGTTCCCTGCTTTCTTTGCAATGTTAAATGCAGTGGAAACCCTAACACTGTGGCATCCTGAGCACGGCCGTCTGAGAAAGCACCTCAGTGTGTTTAAACTGTTTGACGTCAGTCGGACTTACCTTCTGGGATCGTAATCACACAGATGTTTTTTTTCTGAGCAGTTTTCCATGGCTTCTCATTAACCCTCAAGATCCTTAAGACTGAAAATGTGTCCACTTATCCCACACATTAGAATTAGAAATATCTTAACAGCTTGTACATGCACTGGAGATGAACAGTAGAAACAGAACAAGGAAATATCATAAAGTCTTGTAAGAATAACTGCACTTCTGCCATTTCTTTCCAGCTGTGTCCTGTGGAATCCCTGAGTCTCCAGGAAATGGGTCATTTACGGGCAACGAGTTCACATTGGATAGTAAAGTGACGTATGAATGTAACGAGGGCTTTCAGCTGGATGCTGGCCAGCAAGCAGCTGCCGTGTGTCGGGAAGACGGATTATGGAACAACACGGGCAAGCCTCCCACGTGTAAACGTGAGTGTTCCAGGGACTTTGCACGTCCTGGCAGATGTAATTTGGAGCGAGATTCACGGGTGAGAACCTCACATTCCTCAGTGTAGAGACCCTCTCCCACGGCCTGTGAGGCCTTGGTCTCTTGCATCGTGGTAATATTAGAGCCAATCTACATTTGCAAATGCTAAAAAAAAAATTAAAAAATAAGATAAAAAAATGAAACCAATCTACTCCACAGAAAATGCTCCAACCATGTAAGATAAGCTCAGCCTTCTTGAAAGTTGGTCAAATAGAATCACGTTGGTTCCGTCAGGATCTAGACGGTGTGATTTAAACAGCAAACCTTGCCCATGCTGTCACTTTCAATTTGGTTAGATGAATTAGAGAAGATGTTGAGACACATGGCCTTGCGATAGCATTCTATGCAAAATATTGAGACATAATTCAACATGAGTTTCCTCTTCGCCTCCCACCTCCTTATAAATTCCTTGAGGTTAAAGGCAGTGCCTTGCTTCTTGGTGTATCACCTACTCCACATAATACATTGGTGCTCAGTAAATGAGTCACTGATTTGTGAAGAGCAGTAAGTTTTCTGGAAAGCTCTTTATGGTATAATATTCTTAAAAAGGTCAGAAGTTTGGGCCCATGCTAGAACTGTAGTCTTAAAAAATAATAAGTACATAATGCAGAGCCAAAGACAGCAAAAGTTCACACACACACACACACACGCACATGCACACGCATGCACACGCGTGCACAATGTGCACCAAGATTTTCATTGTATCTATATTAAAACTAGCCTCAAAGTGGAAGTAATATAACTACCTAGTTTCTAACAATTGAAAACTATATAATATTTCTACATAAACTATTTTCATTCCTATGATATTTGAAAAATGTTTCCACATGATCTTCAATTATAAAACTAGTTTATTGACCTCTTTTTGTGTGTAGTATTTTGGTCATGTTGAAATTATTTAAACTCCTTAGCTATGAACACATAAATGTTTACAGAATATAAGTGACTTTTCCTCCATAGTTCTTGTTTTTCCTGTGATCATTTTCATCTATTTATTTATTTATTTATTTAATTTATTTATTTTTGCAGAAAATTATTGCTTTTCCTGAGAGGCAGTGAGGCATTATTGAGACAATAGTAATATTTCTCACTTTTTATTTAATAAAGTACTATTTTATTATAATTAAGAAATAGTAAAGGGAGCTAGGATAATAAGATGCATCAGTAGGTTTTTAAGTTCAATCCTAGATAATTCGAGCCTAATCCTATGGATGGCAATAACACTGTATATTTTGGGCTCCGTATAGTGAGAACCATGTCCTAGGCACTTAAGACACCGCTCACTTTGCACACACCCTAGAGGTTGTTATGAATAATCCTTGTCAATGTAATGTGTCTACTATGTACCATATGTTTCAAAGAGCTTATCTCTAAATCTCCTGACAGCTCTGAAAAGGGAGGACACACACGACCTTCCCAATGAAGTGAAAGCGCTTATCTGCAGAGTTCGGGTTGGATTTCATTCTCTCTAGTTCTAAATCCTGTGCCCTTTTCATTATGCCAGTTGTTCGGCACCCTGGTTACACATAAATCCATGTAGGGAGCTTTAAAAACTACTATATGTCCAGATCTGACTCTCAGAGATCCTGGGTTAACTAGTTTTGGGTGGAAAACAGGAATCGGTATCTTTTTTGTTTTGTTTTAAGTTCTCTGGGTGCTATGCTTAAAACGTCAAGTATGTGCTAGGTTTTAAAGGCAAAGCCATTTAAAATTTGTATAGTGTCCGAGAAAGATACGATAAATGACAAGGTAACTGTGTAAATGATGTAAATGTAATTTTTATTCTTACATCATTTTTTTAAAATAGACTTTGTCTTTTATAACAACTTTAGGCTTATAGAAAAAATGAGCAGGAAGTACAGAGATTTCCCATATACTCCCTCCCCCACCATTATCAACATTCCCTACGAACAAATGGAGAAGTTCATTTGTTACAGGTGATGAACCTAGTTTGACACATCATTATCACTCAAAGTTCGTAGCTCACATAAAGGTTCACCCTTGGCATCATACATTCTATGGGTTTGGACAAATGAATAAATACGTATATCCACCATTATGGTATCATACATAATTTTTCACTGCCCTAAAAATCTCCGTGCTTTGCCTGTTATCCACAGCCCCCCCACCCCTCAACACCTGGTAACCATTGATCTTTTTTTCTGTCTCCATAGTTTTGCCTTTTCCAGAATGTCATATATTTGGAATCATATATTCTGTAGCCTTTTCAGAATTTTTTTTTTCCACTTAGTGACATGCATTTAGGGTTCCTGTATGTCTTTTCATGTCTTGATAGATCATTTCTTTTTGGTGCTGCATAATATTTCATTGTCTGGATGGACCGCAGTTTATCCATTCCCCTACTGAAGGACAACTTGGTTACTTACAAGTGTTGGCTCTTATCAATAAAGCTGCTATAAGCATACAGGTGCAGGTTTTATGTGGGCATACATTTTCATCTCCTTTGAATAAATACCAAGAAGTATGATTGTTGGGTCACATGGTAAGAGTATGTTTAGTTTTCCAAAGTGGCTGCGCCATTTTGCATTCCCCCCCCAGCAATGAGTGAGAGTTCCTGTTGCTCCCCATCCTCGTCAGCATTTGCTGTTGTCAGTGTTCTGGATTTTAGCCATTCTAATACCTGTGTAGGGGTATCTCCTTGTTGTTTTAACTTGCATTTCCCTGATGACATATGCTGTGGAACGTATTTTCATGTGCTTATTTGTCATTGGTCTACCTTCTTTGGTGAGGTTGATTTGTAGGGCTTTTGCCCACTTTTAATCAAGATGTTCACTTTATTATTGAGTTTTAAGAGTTCTTTGAATATTTTGGCTGCCAGTCCTTTATCAGAGATGCTTTTTCCAAGTATTTCCTCCCAGTCTCTGGCTTGTCTTCTCATTCTCTTGATGGTGTCTTTCTCAGAGCAGGAGTTTTCAGTTTTACTGGAGTACAACTTATCAATTCGTTCTTTCATGGAACATGCCTTTGGTGTTGTCCTTAAAAAGTTATCCCCCCAATAAAGGGTCACCTAGATTTTCTCCTATGTTACCTTCTAGGAGTTTTATACTTCACATTTGGGTCTTTGATCCATTTCAAAGTAATATTTGTGACAGGTGTAAGGTATGTGCCTATCTTCATCTTGGCATGAGGATATCTGGTTGTTCCAGCGCTATTTGTTGAAAGTCTATCTTCGCTCCATTTGTATTGCTTTTTGCTCCTTTGCCAAAGGTCAGTGTACTATGTGTTTGGGGGGTTTATTTCTGGGTTTAATATTCTGCTCCATCAATCTATGTGTCTTTTTTTTTTTTGCCAATACCACAGTGACTTCTCACTTTTGTTTTTATTTGGTTAAAACAGAATATAAAATGACACTTTTTTTTTCAAAATGTATTTAATATGAATGCAACAATTTGGAAAATTAATTGAAAGAATATTTTCCATTTTCCTACAAAATCAATCTTGTTTTTGGTTGTAAATATTTCTAGGGACATAATTGATTTTACTAAAAATGCCCCAATGGACACAGATACTTCCATGATTTTAAAGCTATAGGGAAAGCTTTAAAGACATCACTTTTTCTAAAGATAATCCAGCTTATTGGGGATCACAGACATATAGTCTCAGTGGTATTTTTTTTTGGCATTTTATTTTAACTAATATAGCATTATCTTTGGATTAATGAAAGGCTGCTCACATATGTGCCTGTTACTTCACAGATTGATGCAATGAGCAAGAACCGTGTGTCACTGTAATGTTGAATCATTTCGTCCTGAACATGTGCTGGACAGAATGCCTTGAGTATAAGCGTAAACTCTTTTTTATGTATGAGCCATATTTAAGTCTTCAGGCCATACCTCATTGGGTTAAGCAATTATGCAACCCAGATTTTTAACCCTGCTTTACAGCTTGGTCTCCAGAATGCCAATGGAAGTGGTTTCTATTTGGCAGTAAATGGGTCGCCATCATAAAACCCCAACATAAAGAACCAACTATGTCAGAATTAGGAGGCAAAGGGCCCAATGTAGCTTTCTAAGTCCTTAGTTGGGGGTAGAGAAAGAAAGAAGCCAAGAATTTCAAAAAGAGAGAAGTGGACAAAATGCTTTGGATCCCATGGAGAAAGTGTGTGAGATACTCCAGGGGGCACAGAGGGCCAAAGAAATGGCTCGTATGGGGAGGTGCTGTACACACCCGAGCTCATCCACCCAGCGTTCGGTGACGTGTGCTCTGTGAAGACCTCTGGTTTCGACTACTGGCATAAGAAGGTTGGTAAGATAAGCCTTTGCCCTTTGGAGTCTCCACAAGTGCACAGGACCTGAGATAAATGACTGATGCAGTCATAGCAGGAAGAGATTAGATGTTGATGGAGCCACATGCAGATGCTCAGCCTGGGATCAGCCTTTACAGAGGAGATGGCTGTCTGCTGGGACGAGTGCATGGTCCTGGGAAATAGTGGTAGTAATTGAACCAATTTCTTGAATGGTCACTATAGACGTTGGACCACGTCAAATGTGTCTGTGCTACATCATTCAATTATAATAACAATCCTATGGAGAAAATATTGCTTTCCTTATCTTACTGATTTAATAAAAAGCAAATAACTGATATAGCCCAAATCCGCAACTTGCAACCAAGTAAATGTGATTGGTCATTATAAAAACACTGAGGGAAGTATTTCAGTGTACTGAAACTGCTCTGTTGGAGGTCTCCTGCTGCCCCAGGGAAAGCTATATGGTGGCACTGATGGGGTAGGGATGCTTTAGGCATTTTGAAAGCACAGTGATTGTGTGTCGCTCCCAGGACCTGCCCGGGGAGGTGCTACACCGTAGGGCAATGTGAATTCAAGGCTCTGTGCAGGGAAGGGGCAGAGACAAGGGAGACGATCCTGAGATCGAGCCCCGCAAAATCAAGAGTTGGAGGCTTAACCGACTGAGCCACCCAGGCGCTTTAATAGCTCTTTTAAGACCAGTCCTGGACACCCTACTATCTTCCAAGCTGGGTTCCAAAAACTTTACAAAATTACCCCATTTAACTCTTATGAGGTATGCAGCCGTTGTCCCGCTGGACAGATGAGAACCTCAGAGGGACTGGTTGGGAAGGTTGTCTGGTGACAGATGAGAACCTCAGAGGGACTGGTTGGGAAGGTTGTCTGGTGACAGATGAGAACCTCAGAGGGACTGGTTGGGAAGGTTGTCTGGTGTCAGACACGGGAAGCAGCCAATGGGGATTGGTTCCAGGAAACCTGGGGCGACAGCCCCTTCTCCCAGCTTCCATGTCCTTCTGTCCCTAATGAATCTCATGGCTTGTGAGTCTCATGTGTTATAAAACTGAGCCCAGGGACAGGAAGAGAGGTGCCACTATATAGCCTAGCATGTAATTCATTCTGGAAAGCACTAACTAGCTGACGGTGAGGGAGCCACCTTTTGTTTGAGGGTATGTGGTAGAACCAAATGATTTCAAGGCTGACAGACATTTATGTCTAAAATTTTCTGGAAAAATCAGGAATGAGAGACCTTTGGCAGGGCGAAGACAAATGTTACATCAATTAAGAGTACTATTTTGTGCCTATGTGAAAGATTATATTACACACAGAAGGTGGCCTAATTTATACATGCTTTTGAATTTTTCTGCTTCAAAATACATATTCTAGATGGACCATTGCTTTAAAGTTACAATTAAAAAATAAATCACGAAATCATTTCTTACATACAAATGAGGATCCCAGGATAAAGGAGTTATAGTATGTTCATTTAAATGGTTGTGAAATGGGAAAAAGCCAATTTGCATTTTAAAGCTTTTATTGATAGTGACTGCTATTCAGTAACACAGACAATACATAGAGTTTTTGTAACAAAATGGAAAATCAACCCAAAGTTTTCTAAGTATCATTTGAAACTTTCAAGTATTTCTTGTGTCCCTATTGTCCGTTAGATTTTATCAAAGGGAGAAATGGACATTTTATTTAAGTTCTTTGGTATTCAAAGACTGGAAAACCTATTTAATCTTGGTGGGGTGGTGTTTTTTCACTTAATTTAAATTAAAGAAATTGCACAGAGTAAGCATAAAATTTTACCTCGGAGTCAGAAAATTTGGTTACTATGGAACTCTGAAATGCATATTTCCCTCAGGCCAGTTCCTCTGTGTACTTTGTTGGCATGACACGATTTTGTTTCTTTGCTGACTGCAATAGTATGTAGATCAGTACCCTGACTCTTAGGAGAAAAGAAACACTTCCGCTTTGATACGTAGTAAATGTAAATGGTAAATAAAATCTGTTGGTGTGGCCCTTAGGTTTACTGAAGGGAAGGCTGTAATAAATAACTGTTTCACTTTGCTCACCACCCCATCCCAGAGATCTGTAAGGCAGGTGCCTGAGGCGCATTTCTTTTCATTTTAATTATTTACTGAGACTGGATTTGGATCATTGAAGATAAGATTCATGCCGGTGACATAATAGAACGAGGGAGGCTGTTGGTATTAAAGTATGGGTTTAACAGTTTGACCAAATGATGAATAGATATGCATAATGTACTTTACATTTAGGAGAAAGCAAAACCATTAAAATTGTCCTCTAATGAAAAACGAATTCAAAGTCCTAGTCCTGATGTATAGGTTTTCTTTTTCAATCACAGGTGTTAGTCAGTGAAGCGAGTTTGTCATGGACAATTTACTGGAGACCTACTATGTGGCAGGCATCATGAGCATGTTACCTGATCAAATGCAATGTCTGTATATTTCGGGAAAGGGAGCACAAACTAAAGCCATACCAAATAGCTTTATATGACCTGTAAATAGCGCAAACATAGGAAAACTAAGATTATATATAAATATATTATCTAGGTACTTGGCTAGCTAGCTATGTATGCATCAGCACATACGTAGGTGTATGTATTCATCTGTATAGAATACATGTATACATATGCATACACATATATGTGTGCATACATGTATAAACACGTGTATATATTTATTTATCCATATTACACACATATAAATATATGCATATATGTGTATATATTTATATTTATATATTTATATATGTGTAGTGCACATATGTGTTTTTGTAAATATAAAAGAATATTGTTTATGAAATGTTTTGGGGGATATATATTTATCCACTTAATCCCTTAGAAAATGGCCTAAAGGGGCACCTGGGTGGCTCAGTCGTTAAGCGTCTGCCTTCGGCTCAGGTCATGATCCCAGGGTCCTGGGATCGAGTCCCGCATCGGGCTCCCTGCTCGGCGGGGAGTCTGCTTCTCCCTCCCACTCCCCCTGCTTGTGTTCCCTCTCTCTGTCAAATAAATAAAATTTAAAAAAAAGAAAAAAAAAAGAAAATGGCCTAAAAATTGCTTATGTTGCTGTCTTCATGGATTACCCCCATTTTCAGAGTAGAATACATGTTATACTTCACATTTAACACCTTGACAAACATCGTCTTATCCTAAATCGTGTCCCTGAACCCCTGTGTTAGGAAATCGGTTCTCCGTCTGGCATCACTGAGTTTCCACTACGTGCCAGGCATGTCATAAGCATTTGACAGTGCTTCCGGTCTCTGAGTCCTTTACCAGATCTTCGAAACACTGTTATTATCCCCATCATACAGAGGGGTCCCGGAGACCCCGAGAAGTGGAAACCCCCTAAGGTTGCACGATTGGACCACAGCGGAGTCGGAACTGAGGCCGTCTGTCTGGCGCTGGCCCTTCCATGCTAGTCGCCAGGCTCTGCACGTGTAGCTGCCGTGAGGGGCCCAGCCTCCCTACACTGTGCATCTACAAGGGACTTCAGTTAACATGTTAGCAAAGCCCATGAAGAAAAGTCCCATCTCCACTTGATCTAAAAACATAATCATCATGTGCATATGTATTAAAAATATTACACATTAAAGCTAAAAGGAAAAGAAAAGGTCTGCATATGAGATAGGAGGCATGAATCTATCCCTAGGGATCTTCCAAGTAAGTGTGTTTGTTACAAGATTTGGAAAAATAGCTCGGACCAGAAGGTCAGTGCAGAGCCTCAGCTGGCAACATGAGCCAGAGACCCCTGCCCAGTCTCTTGGTGCTGCGTTGCTCCACGTCCAGCCCGCCCCAGTTCGTCCCGGCTCTGCTGCAGACCCAGGGAACAGAGTCGGTGGGGTTCTGATGAGTTAGGTGAGCCTACACGAAGTTGTGAAACGTCCACTAGAAGCTTGGCTGGTTTCTGCTCCTTGATGTCAGGGCGCATCGCTTTGCAGGATGGGTTTGTGCAGCTCTGTGCAAGGCTAGGAGGCGCCATGGCCAGCCTGCGGAAGCCTCCTTCCAGTGACCATCTAGTAGTGCCCAACCTCAACTACTGTGCATTCTGCTGGGATGAAATGTTTTCGGACGGCACAGTGAGGTTGTGCAAACTTGATATTGTTATTGAGAATGTCATTTTGGGATCTTGATACTCTGTAGGAGTTTAGATACAATTTCAGATTAGATTCAGTCCTTCTCTTTAGGATGAGCTGTGTTTTACTCTATGATTTTTCTGCTTCTTTTATTTCATTTGCAAAGATTGAACATGGCTTAGTCCAGCTTTTTGTGTTTTAACTGGAGTTGTGAACAGGTTCCCCTTGTCTCCTTGATAAACATGAGAAAGAAAAGTTTGCACTTAAGTGCTCAGTGGTCAATCTGGGTCTTGTTTCATGGAGGCCATTTATGGTCCTGAGAATTGGACTGTGTTAGTTACTATTGTCCATCTCGAAGAAACATAAACTCTGAAGGAGCAGGTGCATTTGTCCATTTGACTATGGCTGTATCTTTTTAAGTACTTGCAGAATGAATATCCTGGCCCCTGTCAGAGAAGATGTGAGGAAACTATTTTTTGTTTTTTTTTTTTTTTACAATTGTTTTTTAAGTTGCTGCCATGTAACCAGAGTGACTCATGAACATGAGAGGTTTTCACCCTTTTAGGCTGGATAGGTGAGCCTTTTCCCAGACAAGTAGCCCGAGATGTGTGCTCGGCCAGGCAGTCTCCTGTCAGCTGACCAGGGCTCTGCTCCTCGTGTCCGGCTCCAAAATACTTCTACATCTGGTTCAGGCACAGAGAGAGCATGCACTTATTCAAATGCAAAATAATCCTGAAAAATTGAAATTGTGCATGGTTTTATATATATAGTTTTAAGGAATTAATATATTAAAGACAACACTTTAGAGATCATTCTGCATATTCTGTGCATAACTAATAATTATTCTTTTCCTTTCCATTGAATGATGAAGTTTATTAATTTTACTAAAAATAAGTCTATTGACATTTTAACTTTCATATGATGATTCTAAATCTAAAGTTATGGGAGGATAGGAAGCTTAACACACATTTCTATCTCTATGAGTTCTTGAAATAAATCTCCCCACAGAACGATGTAATGCTGGTTACTTGAAATGTTACAGTCATGTACCATCCAGAAAGATTGTTTCTATACATCTGTCACCCATACTGAAGCTTTTTGAAGAAGAACATAACCAGATGCCTTTTATGATATTATGCATTGAATTACAAGAATTTAGAAACAATTTAAGCATCGCTAGAAGGAAGTTTTCAGGTTTCAAGTTTTCCAGTTTAGCCCTTCTCAAGCATGGTCATGATGCACCATGTGATCCTTTATATGTGGAGTCTTGGCATAAGGAATGTACATAGGTACAACTTATTTATTCCGTACTGACGTCATCATAGTGCCAATCAGAGTCAGAGGATGCAGCTGACTCTTCACTCACACTGAATCTAGGTGCGTGCCTTCTCATGCACCAGCTTCCCTGGCTCCTCCCTCATCCTTTCTTTCTTTTATTTTAAGATTTTATTTATTTACTTGACAGAGAGAGACACAGCGAGAGAAGGAACACGAGCAGGGGGAGTGGGAGAGGGAGAAGCAGGCTTCCCGCTGAGCAGGGAGCCCGATGTGGGGCTCGATCCCAGGACCCTGGGGTCATGACCTGAGCCAAAGGCAGACGCTTGATGGCTGAGCCACCCAGGCGCCCCTCCCTCATCCTTTCTGCAGTAACGCACCACCAACTTTCTGGAAGCATGCATGACTGCCCACTCTTCTTTTATCTTCTCCCTTGAGGTCTCTGCTGGTCTGTTTCCAAAGTATAAAAGATTGAGGATCTGACCAATAAAGCAGGTGTCTCCATCGATTCATACAGCATTTCCTATTAGGCTTACATCAGCTGAATGGCCACTGGCTTAGACACCAATCCCTAGTTTGTACGGTTTATCTCCATAATAGAGCCCACAGGTCCTCGGGCAGGGCTCTGGCCCTGCTCTCATGGCACTAACTATGCTATATACACAATAATTTTAGGATTTAAGGTCATGCTCATCATAACCTACAAATTACCCAGGAGACATTGTTAAACTCTTATTTAAAACGATGCAAGGAGGCAATTCTCACTAGGGGAAATGGGAAAGGATATTTAAGCAAATGCATAAAATATTTTTAAGCAAACAATTTTCTTTCCACAAAAACTCTAAAGATGTTCCTAATTATAGGAACTGACTAGTAGCTGGCTCAGTGTCGGCTATCGGCGCATACTGGAACCATGACCTTAGAAAGCGGGGCTCATAAAATGAACAAATAGAAACAAGACACATCACCACAATGAGAAACTTTGAGGGATGTTTAGAAGCAAGTGAAAAGCCAACTTTCTAAAAGAGAGCCATCAGTGACGTCAGTGCTGTGGATTCCTTTCTTGGAAGCACAGCGACAGAAATTGTGAAACACCAAGATTTTGTACTAGTAATCTACACTTAGATTAGCAGCACCATTTTCATCCTGTCTGGAGGTCCGTTTAGACTCATTTAGTATAATTAAAAAATAAGCCATTTAGGTAATTGAAAAAAATGGCTCTATTAGGGAACTTAGATTATAGAATTACAAAAAAAATTCTGAACAGTATTTGCCAGTATCACTACATGGATGAGGTTAATTCAATACTGGTCTCGTTTTCTTATTGAGATCAGATTTCATGGAAGGTGTTTACCTTTAAGCTATGGATAGAGTTGGAATATTAGTTTTTTGACTACAGTTAGTTATGTAAATGCTCTAGGGTCCAACTCTACTAAGATATATTTATTAAGACTAACAAAGCAGCAAACTCATAAGAAGACTGGAGCAGAAAAATGTCTGATCTCAAGAGGCTTTTGTATAAAGTTCATAATTGAATAAGGCAGTAGGTCCCAGAATGAGAAGAAATCCGGCACTTTCAGGACCAGAATGTGAGAATGTTCAGAGGGTTTAGATTCAATCAGGAATCTTGGGGATGGGGCGGGTAGGAGCTTTGAAGTGTTTGGACATTTTTTGTCTGAGGGTGAAAAGCTGAGCACTCTCAGGTGACCCATAAATTACCTGCTAGAAGTTTGCTTTTAAAACTCTATGATTTCATTCTTTATTAATTCGATACTCTTATTCTATTTTTTAAAGATTTATTTATTTATTGAGAGACAGCGTGAGCACAAGCAGGTGGAGGGGCAGAGGGAGAGGGAGAAGCAGGCTCCCCGCTGAGCAGGGAGCCCGACGTGGGGCTCAATCCCAGGACCCTGGGATCATGACCTGGGCTGAAGGCAGACGCTTCACTGACTGAGCCACCCAGGCAGCCCTTGTTACTCTTATTCTAAATAATTCACACACTAAGCATTTGGTTAAAATCTGAGGTTAAAACAAAAATCCAAAACCAAGTTATTTCCTTAAGAATCCCATACTCTCAATCCAGTCTTTATTGAGGGGATTCCTCAAGGAGCAATGTTGAAATTGGAGGATGTGGAATGCATTTCTGTTGCCTCTGTGTGGTGCTTCCCCCTAAAGACCTTATATTCATTATTTACCTAAGCCAAAGCAGGCGTGTTCTTCGGCTTCTAATGCTCCAGAGCAGAAACCAGCTTCTCCCTCCCCTGTCCAGTGAGTACAGATCATTAATGACTTGCTGAAAGCTTGCTTAAGTTGTGAGTAGGAAGCACATTTATGAGGTTGATTAAATCATTTTACTCCAATGGCATCTAATTGTAATTTTATAAATCTAACTAAATGTGCTTGAACTAAACTTGGTAGTAAGAAGCACTTACCCGCATTGAGTATGATGGGGGGGAAATCTGTTGTTAAATGAGAAATGACAATTGCATCCCTGCATGTAGGGGCTGATTGGAATATCCCAGAAGATTTATGATACGGGTCTGTACTTTATGGGGGTGGGAAGGCTGAAGGGCTTTTATTTATAGTGGAATGCTGTCATTGTCTGAATATCTTAAACAAAACAACTGTTAGTCTTCCTACTTTGCCACAGGCTGAATGAGTCTATAATAAATCAGAATCACTCATGGTAAAATTAAAAGCTAGGATTTCTCAAGTAAAATGCAGAATATTTTGTGTTGTCACTGACATGTTCACAAGATAGAGAAAGTGTGTTTCTTTGTGTGTGTGTGCACAGCTTTGTATTATCTGTACTTTCAACTGAGCTGATTTGAGAAGTATCGTTTTGGGATTTTTTACTTTGTCAAGCACGTCAACACTTAATGCTATGAACTATGTCAAATACTGGGGAATGGTCAGGGGCACATGTTCTCTTGAATTTGTTGAAATCTAAGAAAATGGCCCCATGAGAGTTGTTTTCTTTAAGATGATAGAAGAGAATCTATATTTCCTATTTCTTTTAGATTTTATTTATTTATCTGAGAGAGAGAGAGAGCACAAGCAAGGGGAGTGGGAGAGGGAGAAGCAGACTCCCTGCTAAGCAGGGAACCCTATGAGGGACTGGATCCCCAGGACCCTGAGATCATGACCTGAACGGAAGGCAGATGCTTAACTCACTGAGCTGCCCAGGCGCCCCTGTATTTCCTCTTATTTTAAGGAAAGAATATAAGGTAAACTGGCCGATTGTGTACTTCCTACCAAGCCAGCTAAACCTACATTTTTTTAATTTAATTTTTTCAACCTATATTTATTGAAAGTATTTGATTTCCCTAAGGTAGACCTGGCAACTTATTCACTTATAATTGTCATAAAAACTGATTTATAGCATTTATGTAAACGGAATGCTTTCTCTTGTTATATTTTCCAGATGAACTAACATTTTAAAACATTTTTTTTAATTATGTCATTATTTATACAACATTCATAGGCTAGTGTGTCTGCAGTCTTCACTGAGTTAATTCTGAAAACCGTGTCCAGTGTCAATTGTTTTAATGACGTGTCGAATAAACACAACTTTCTTGCATTGTTTCTAGTAGTGGAGGAAATGACAGCATCCGAGAAATAAAACATGGGACCCGGGTGAAGTCTGGCTTGGGTGAGCCTGAGCTGACTTGCTTATCCATAAAACAGAACTAACAATGAAAACACCAGTTTTCCCTGTCACAGTGCTGTTGTGAGGATCAACTTAGTGTAAAATTATATGTACAATTCCATATACAATGTGAAAGGGACTTTTTGGGAAACATGACACGAATGCAAGTCATTATCAGCCCTCTGTGGCTGCAGGTAACTGGGAGGACGGGCAGGTACATGGGCCAAACTGCAGGGAATCCCAGTCTAAGATAGTTTCTTAAGGAAGAATGAAGTGTTTTCTTTAGAACTCTCAGCACAGTGGCATTCACACTGCTTTACGTTGGCTTCTGACTATAATTCCACATTGTCTTTGTAAGTCTTAGCGGAGACACGCAAGTTCCCTCCCAGCTGGCTTTGACAGGCGGGGCCCCTGGGCCAAAGTGGGAAACCGCAGAAATTGCCCCCCCGTGGACCTCAGCGCTCTCCTCCCTTCCTGCCTCCCGGGGGTCCTACTCTCCTGCTTCTTGCTCGAGCTCTTAGCTCCAGCTTCCTTTAACCCGCCATCCTGCGGATGCTCAGTCGTACCTTACCCCATTCTTCCGCTCTGTATAATGTCACCAAATGAGAACGTCCCCATGGGGCAAAATACCCAGTGGTACACACATCGGTTGCCGCACCTGCCTGAACATGGCGTGCATTTGCATTCCTCCTCTGTCTTATATTATTGTTGACCATTCTTTTTTCCCCTCAAAGTATTGATGTCGTGGGAAGAAATAAAAAATTAAGAATATCACAAAAACAGGCTGTTTTTTTAAGTAACCCCTTGTTAAACAATTATGCATTGACTTATGTAATCGTTTAGCATGTGTCATATTTATATGGTAAATATTGTATGCACGCATAGTTTATGTCTGTGTAGATGCATGTGCGTGCGTGCACAGGGGTGTGTGACACTTCTGTGTATCACATGCATTTTTGTGCCACAACACAGCATCTTCTTTCATGGCTCTTAGTTTATTTTTTTTTATTTTTTTTTATTTTTTTTAAAGATTTTATTTATTTATTTGAGACAGAGAGAATGAGAGAGAGAGAGCACATGAGAGGGGGGAGGGTCAGAGGGAGAAGCAGACCCCCTGCCGAGCAGGGAGCCCGATGCGGGACTCGATCCCGGGACTCCAGGATCATGACCTGAGCCGAAGGCAGTCGCTTAACCAACTGAGCCACCCAGGCGCCCACATGGCTCTTAGTTTAATTGTTTTGAGTTTTTTCCCCTAAAAAAAATTCTCTCAATTTTCATTTTTTTTTCCAGCCTATTTTCCTTTAAAATGTATTTATTTTTCTTTATATACAATGTTCTCTTATGGTCATCAGGCTCATAGTCCTAAATCCTCTGATCAGCTGATGGGCTTTCCTCTGGCATGGCTCACGTGTGGGCAGCCTGGGACCCACAGAAAGAGTGACAGAAGGAGGGGAAGCCATACGAAGTCTCGTCCTCCAGCGACAACCACGTCTACGCTCTCGGCATGCCTTCTGCCTCATCTCCCTGCCACCACTTTTCTGGGCTCCAAGGCCCTCCTTCCAGGGGGATCCTGGACTGCGCTCTCGTCAGCCCAGCCTCCCTGTGTGCACTGTGCTTTCTCCTGTTCCCACACACAGAGCAGAAGTCGCCGTCCCGTCGACCCACTCAGGGCTTTCCCCCGAAGTATTCTTCCAGACAAAGCTCTTCACCAGATTCTGTGGTTCTCATTAATCCAATTGGCAGTTTGGATGAATATTTGCCTGAAGAATGAGCCTATGTCACGTTGGAGGAAGAGTGGATTTCAGCCACGGAGTCCTGCAGGTGCAAAGCGTGGACTGGTGGTCGTGTGCCCTGTAGGGAGTTGTTGGGGAGGTCACAGCCGGTGTGTCTCGGCAGGTAAGGGAGGCTGGATCCTACAGCTGTTCTTTTACAGTGACTTCAAACCAGGGAACCACAGTCCTAAGGAATGCAAACTATTCCCAAGGTCTGTCAGAGAGGAAAGTTTTAAGAAGATCAATGTCCAAATCCTAAATATCCAAATGAACTTTTCTTTCAGGTCACTTTGTCTGAGTGGTTCTCTAACACAGGGTATTTCTCTCTCCTTGTTCCTTCCAAAATTTCTTCACAAAAGAGATGCCTGCCTGCAGTCTCACAAACCATGTACTTCTTAGAGCCCCTGATATCTGGTTTCATTACTCAGGCACTGGAATTAAACCAGTGAGGTACTGGGATGGGGGAGTACAAGCAGACCAGGGGCAGAGAACGCAGAGTCCAGGATACATTGGGTTGAATTCTGACAAAGGCACAATGTGGGAAAAGGTGGTCTTTGGAGCGAGTGGTTCACTGGAAACACATACGGAAAACATGAATCTTGAGCTCTACACCTCCGCATGTACAAAATTGATGCAAGATGATTACAGACCTGAGTGAGAAAGGTCAGACCTAAAGCTTCTGTGAAAATACAGCCTCACGGAATCTGTCATCCCCCCGCATGAGCTTGGGTTAGGGAAAGACTTCAAAAGAACACCCTTTAAATCTCCAGTACCAAAGGGAAAAGAAGATACATGGGACTCCATTAAATTTTAATATTCCATCTCTCAAAGCACCTGTTTAAGAGCCTGGTCAAGGCAAACCCAAAAAGGGCAAAGATATTTGAAGGATGTGTATCAAACACAGACAGTTTAGAGAACTCCAGTAAGAAGAATGCAGAATATCTAGTAGCCACCACTAGCCTTCCATGTTGGAACTGACAAGTTTATAGAATAAAAAAGACTGGGCATCAGGCGTTGACAAGAACGTGAAAAATTGGAGCTGGTGAACGTGGGAGTTGATACATTCTTTCGGGAGAAGACTTGGTAGCAGGTGTGGATGCTGAAAATACCATTTATGAGCCCACATTTCCGCTCTGAGAAAAACGCCCACAGATACGCGTAAGTGCACTCATCCAAGGACACACGCAAAGGTCGTGCAGCGTTAGAAGGCAGGCTTACATCCTTAGGTGCGGTTGACATCCCCTCTGTCCTTGAAGCATGTGTGCCGGTGGTCGGGGGGGGCCCGGGTGGGCTTCTGGGGTGCAGCTAACGTTCCGACTCTTCATGCTGATCACACGAGGGTGTGTTGACTATGTAAAAATCTGCCTAACTATGTAATATGAATTTGTGCACTTTCTGTTTGGATCTTTCCATACAAATTTACCTGAATACCTAAAAAGCAGGAAGAAACCAACAATCCAAACGACAACAAAAAAGAGAAATAAAGAAACAGACCGAAAACTGTCAGAGCACCAAACGGAGGTAAAAATACAGAACATTGGTGCGAGTCTGCAGAAACGAGTGGTTTTCTTTGTGCAAATCTAGTGGCTTCCAGCTCTTTGTTTTCAATGAAATTTAAGGAGTTCTCTCTCAAACAGTTTCTGATAATGGTGATATTTGGTTTTATAGCCAGAGAGGTGTGTGAAGAGAGGAGTGTGTTAGAGATCGCTCTAACAAACTATTTCCTTTACCTTCCGTGAATAAAATATCTATAACAAAACACTTGTTCAAAGTAAAAATATAGCAATAAAATTGACACTCAAACTTGTCGCTTTCTAAAAATCAGTAATGCATAAATAAAAAGGCTTATCTCTAAGTCACTAATGTATCATGAATGTATATCAAAATGGATAGCACAGCGTATTGTAAATGAAATCCCACTTTCTTCCTTTAAAATATTATAAAAATTATTATAGCTTTAATTTAATCAGTTATATATTATAAAGAAAATGACAACAAAATTTTGCAGCTGGTAAATGTCCCAGGACTAGTTATAAAGGACTTTCAAACCTAAAATCACATTAGAATGTGTTTCTGTAGGGATTGTGGAATGGAACAGTTCAAGGGAACACAGAATGAAATAAATTTGGGGGTAGCCTTGTATTTTGTAAAAATGAATATTTGGAAGTTTCAAATCACTGTTTTGTTTTTTTTTTTTTATTGTCTTGGATCTGAGGAAAAGTGATTTTTTTACATCAGGTATAAATGGTTACCATAACTTGTTTGTCATATAACTGTCAATTATTTAAACTTAAGAGGACAACTTTTAGGTTTTTAATGAAAAAGTGTAAGGAGAGAAATACACATATATTTTAAATTTCTTTAAGGGCATGCGGGTGGAGTTTTTCACCAAAATTAAGAGCTTGCTTGTGGACGAGGGGTAAGGAGGTGGGATGAGCATGTGCAGGAGAAGGGGGTGGTGTGGGGAGGGCCAGCAAATCTGTCTCTGCCGGGGAGGGGTGGGGAGAAACGCTGTGGAAACCGGAGTCCGGTTCTGACCTGGGAGACCGGGGCTGCTCACCTCACAGAAACGCCAAGGGGAGATTGGAGGCAGTATTTGGGGCCTGCAAAGTGTCCTGTGTCGACTCAAGTCCCATTTCTTCGCACAAGGCCCAGAATTTGGGCACAGGGCCAAGGCCACTGGGGGCGGGGCGGGGGGAAGCCTCTTGTGACACGCCCCCCCACCCCCTACAGGCAACACCCGCTCAGGGCTCACTGGTTTCTGGGGCTGCTGCTGTGGTTTGCATGTGAGCGTGGACGTGCATTTAGAGAAGACTGTCCGAGGGGCCCTTTTCCCTGCTGCCTGGAGGAAACTGTCTTCTCACACCAACGTGTTTTACCTTCCTGGGATTTCAGCGCCCAGGCCATGCCCTCGCTCGCTCACACTCAGACACTTGCTAGTCTTGCTCCCTCAGAGCATCTTTGAAAATATTAAACAGAATCACAATGGCAGCTATGTTATTTTATTTTATTTTATTTTATTTTATTTTATTTTAATTGTGTTAGTTACCATACATTACATCATTAGCTTTTGATGTAGTGTTCCATGATTCATTGTTTTCGTATAACACCCAGTGCTCCATGCAGAATGTGCCCTCTTTAATACCCATCACCAGGCTAACCCATCCCCCCACCTCCCTCCCCTCTAGAACCCTCAGTCTGTCTCTCAGAATCCATAGTCTCTCATGGTTCATCTCCCCCTCCGATTTCCCCCGCTTCGTTTTTCCCTTCCTTCTCCTAATGTCCTCCATGCTATTCCTTATGTTCCACAAATAAATGAAACCATATGATAATTGACTTTCTCAGCAATTTCTAAGAACCTCCCCCTGCCCCCTCTTTGGAGAACAAAAGGCCAGGTGGACTTCCACATTAAATATCTATTCCAGTCTCACTTCTCTCTTTACTCAGGTTCCATCCCCATGCTGTTATCACCTCCACTTCTTTGGGTTTTTTTGTTTTTTTGTTTTTTGTTTTCTTCTACATCTTCTTAGTACATTATTTTCCAAAGCAGAAGTGCACACACACACACACACACACACATTTATAAATATGTCATCAGGACCTGTTTAAGGGCAGACATTATACTCAAGGAAAAAATGTGAAAAGACAGTGTTTACAGTGAAAGAGCTTATAGCCTGCCAGGGAGAAAGAGATTCAAGCCAACAATTAAACCAGAATCAAATAATTGCAAAGCAAACCAAATAGCATGTTCACAAAGGAAGAGTTAATCATCCAGAATTTGCAGATTACCACTGTAGGTAATATTAGCTCCAAGAAAACGACCGATTCCACTGGGCATGCCCCATCAGATCCTTCCGGGCTGAAGCAGAGCTTGTAAGAGTTAGTTCATGCAACTGAAAACAATCAAATCCATTTTAGAAGCACCCTTCTTGGTGAAATGAAATGAATTTTATTTGAAATAGGCATTGGGATTGAAGCTGAGTTATGGATTTACAAGGTTATAGGCACTGAAGACTTTTCAGAAATAGCTATCCTGCCTGGAATTCTAAAGGTATTCCAGTTAGAGAAAATTCTTACTTGTATCGGTAGGTAAAATGCTTGAATATCCATATAAATTTTGTTGTTTTTTTTATTCAGTGATAGTTAACATACAGTGTTATATTAGTTGCAGGTGTACAATATAGTGATTCAACAATTCTATACCTTACTCAGTACTCATCATGATAAGTGTGCCCTTAATCCCCTTCACCCATTCTCCCCCATCTTCCACCCACCTGCCCTCTGACGACCACCCACTTTGTTTCTATATGTAAGAGTGTGGTTGTCTCTTTTTTCTTTGTTCATTGGTTTTGTTTCCTAAATTCCACATATGAGTGAAATCAGATGCTATCTGTCTTTCTCTGACTGACTTATTTCACTTAGCATAATACCCTCTAGTTCCATCCATGTCATTGCAATGGGCAAGATTTTATTCTTTTTTATGGCTGAGTACTATTCCAGTGTGTGTGTGTGTGTGTGTGTGTGTGTGTGTGTGTGTGTGTGTACACACCGCATCTTTATTCGTTCATCTATTGATGGACACTTGGGCTGCTTCCAGATTCTTGGCTACAGTAAATAATTCTGCAGTAAACATAGGGGAGCATGTATCTTTTCAAATTAGTGTTTTTGTTTTCTTTGATTAAATACCCAGTAGTGGAATTACTGGAACAAATGGTAATTCTATTTTTGACTTTTTGAGGAAACTCCATGCTGTTTTCCAGAGTGGCTGAAGTCTGCATTCCCATCAACAGTGCATGAGGGTTCCCCTTTCTCCAGCCTGATCAGCATTTGTTGTTTCTTGAGTTTTTGATTCTAGCCATTCTGACAGGTGTGATGTGGTATTTCATGGTGGTTTTGACTTGTATTTCCCTGATGGTAAGTGATGTTGAGCATCTTTTCGTGTGTCTGTTGGTCCTCTATATCTTCATTGGAATAGTGTCTATTCAGGTCATCTGCCCATTTTTTAATTGGGTTATTTGGTGTTCAGTCATATAAGTTCTTTATATAGTTTGGATATTAATGTCTTAGTGGGTGTATCTTTTGCAAATATATTCTCCCAATCAGTAGGTTGTCTTTTTCTTTTGTTGGTGGTTTCCTCTGCTGTGCAGAAGGTTTTTTATTTTGGTGCAGTCCCAATAGTTTAATTTTGCTTTTGCTTCTCTTGCCGAAGGAGACGTATCTAGAAAAATGTTTCCACAGCCAATGTCAAAGAAATTATTGACTGTCTCTTCTTCTAGGATTTTTATGGTTTTAGGTCTCACATGTAGGACTTTTGAATATCCATTTTGAATCCATATAAATTTTGGATAATCATTTTATTTAAAAATATTTAAGAGAAATAGATCTAAGGATTACTTTTAAATTAGCAAATCCTTTTCACATTTTAAACCTCATTGATATTATCATCATAATACAAAAAGTCCTTTTTTCAGTTTATTTGCTCATGGTATTGGTAAATTACTGATGGAAAATGCAATGAGCTTTTTGTAACATTTAGATATGCCTAATTCAATTATAATAAACTTGTATAGAATTTACTTTTCAATTTAATTTACTTTTAAATAAATAAAATTATTTATTAATATGATTCTGAAAAAGCTATGGTTTCTCTAGCTACATCTTCCAGGCTCAATAAATTAATCTGTGGGGTCAATTCTGAAGGTGGTTTACTGTGGTGGATGTTCATATTTGAAGAAGTAGAGTTCTAACTTTGTAAAATTCATTTCAAATATTATTGTTCCTTTCAGAAAATATATACTCACAAACATTAAATTTTGCGTATATTTTCAGCATATTTGCAGATCCCTTGAAGCCCACTCCAGGAGAATGGCAAGACTACCACCTTTGCTATTATCACCATTGTTATATTTGTAGCTACTGCTCTTTATTAAGTAGTTACTGTAATTCTAGGCTTTCTCCTAAGAGCAGGAAAAGATTGTCTCCTTTGAGATCTATTAAACATGTATCTGTGCAGTATTAATGCAGTGTGCATATAAAACTGTGTGCCTATAAATCCAGTAACATACAGAATGTATTATATAGGTGTGTTTCATAGGGAGGAAGAGAATGAGGGCATCCAATTTTCTGATGTGTCCAAGCTGGTTTTCAATTATTCAATTCTATTCCAAGTTTCTCAGAGGAAATGGAGACAAATTATATGTAAGATTTTTCTATGCATGTGCTCATTTACCTGATGAAGATTTTCCACCCAAATGCACTGTACAAGTTTGTGTGGGTGATTTCGCCCTTTACACCACAATGTCACTGCAAGATCACCAATGCCCCTGCAGTGAGGCTATCGAGGCCATTTTATATCCATGATCGTCCCTCTGTGACTATGTAGGTAGTAGAGAAAAGTACCTGAAATAATAGGTAATGGCTTCTGTTTTGCACAGCAAGATCAGTTTCGTATAGAAGGGTCTTACCATTAAAAGCAAACATGATCTGATCCCTTGAGAAAAAAAAAATGGTGATGTTAAGTATGTTTCTTTTCTAGCGGTAACTTGTCCCAGCATTGAAGCTCAGCTCTCAGATCACGTCACCTGGAGACTGGTTTCAGGATCGTTGAATGAGTATGGAGCTCAGGTGGTGCTCAGCTGCAGTCCTGGTTATTCCCTAGAGGGCCAGAGGCTGGTACAGTGCCAAGCTAACGGAACTTGGAGCATAGGCGAAGAGAGGCCCAGATGTCGAGGTGAGTGGCGGGTACCCTTCCCAGATAACGTAGCCATTCTGAATGATTGACATCACTGGCAACCACCTTTTAACCCACCCCTGTAAGCCTTGTAGATTAATAATATAACAAAATGGTATTTCTTGTCATTATAATGATGAATATGGATTTTTATGTGACATGCTTAGAACCTGACTGCTGAATTAAATGTTGAATGTTGTCTTTTCCTTATTAATGATGCATTTTATATACTTTAAAATATTAGAAATATTCAAATATTCAAATCAGCTCAAAAACAGATCCAGGCCTATGTTTAAAAAGATAACTCTTATTCCATGCACTGACTATTCAAAACTTCTAATTAGGATCGTGGGAAATAGTATTTATGCTGAAGATATTGTATGCTCAAATAATGAGTGTCTTGAAAAGGGAGATTATTATTCTCATAGGTACAAGATAAGCTGTTAAGCCTTTGAGTGGGTTTCATAATAAATATGAATAAACAGAAAAATAAGACAATATTAGTGTTCAGAGCATTATTTGATTCTGATATATTTAACATACACTCTTTAGCAGGTTGTTCACAGGAAATTATCATGCACAAATCAAGTAGTTAGACCAGTGTCAAATGTATAAAACACACAGCTTTGTAAGAATAAACCAGAATAAAATCAGAAAAAGGACCAAAGAATTAATGCTTTGCTGCCTTTGATATGGTCATTCTAATTCAACTTTTAATAGAACCAATGGTAATAAACATATATTAAGCTCTTCACCAAGAACACAAAGATAAATTAGGGAGGGTCGGTGAACTTCAGGGGCTCACTCATAGTCAAGGTGGACAGCACCCCTAGATCCCCAAACTGCCTGAAGCGTGTTTTCCAGAGTAATTATTAATGGTTGCTGGTCATTCTCACAAGTGTCCTGGTTTGACTCATTATCTGGTCACTGAACTCATAGTGCATTTCCTCTGTGTTCCCCTCCATCTGAGTTAGTGCATCCCCCTTCCCACACCCACGCCCGTCATCCTCAAAGGTACCCACCGTGAAGCTCAGCACTGTGATTCAGAGACTCAGTCATTAAGGTCAGCAAGGAGAGTGGAGGAGAAAGATTTGGGAGCCTCTACCTTTTGCCTATCTCAGACTTTTCTAGCCAACACCCTTTTTGTCAGTTTCGAACCAAATCAGAGTCTTAAAAATAGGCACACATTAAGTTCTTGGGAGTGGGAAGTTCACTTCTGTGGATGCAACAGTCTAGTCTAGTTTTTGCTCGTCTCTCTAGCTGTCTGGGGCACCAGGGGAGGATCATGTCAAGTGGATATTTGCTATGCCCCACACTTTATACTAAAGGCTCAAATCTCCATTCCAGAACTGACACTTATAAGAAGACTCATATTTAGAAGAGTGTTTACGAAACCAGGCCTTCCTGATTGTTGAACCAACCTCCTTAGCAGCAAGTTTCCACCTTCTTTTGGGGGGAAGAAAGCAACACTGGGGTTCTACCATCCACAGATTGTATTTTTGTCTCCATCCTTCTGAAATTCTAGAAAGTCTGTCCTTCTGACTCTAATAGACTTCAATCTGGTGATTGCAATACTGAGTTTGGTCTAGGAACAACAACCAGAAATCCATGTGTGTGGGGATATCTCCCACCAACTTAGCACGCAGATGGATTTCGTAAATTGTCAGCTATTCATTGACTGGCCTTGCTTGGCATGAGTTGTTATTATCACACTTTGTTACTTGTCTCTCTTGAATGTCATCGTGGACATGTGGCCTTGTCCAGAGTCAGGGGGGTTCATGAAGTCATTGCTTGCTATTTGTGTGTGTTTTTATTTTATTTTATTTTATTTATTTTTTATCAAGGTTGGTAGTTCACATCATCACAGTGTGGCCAGAGAGAGTCCCTTCTCCCTGACTCCATCTTGTCCTTCTAATGTTTTTGAAGTTGTCCCTGTTTTCTCATAAAGACAGGAAGTTTTATGCTCATCCTGAGGGTTTTTTTTTTTTTTTTTTCTGGCCTAAACATGGAATCAGCCATTCTCCAAGGAGCCCTTTTAGTGGAAAATGGTGTTAGAGACCCACTTGTGTGCCCAAGGGTATGCATCATGTTGTTCATGTTACCGGTGGGTAGAGAAAGCTGACACCAAGCCTATCATTATTTTTGTGACCAAACTGAATTTTTTCTGTTTTCTTTCCCCCAAAAGACTTGATACGGATATTTTTGATTAATTTATATCTCTACTGATTTTTTTTTAAGTTTTGCACTAACAAAAGAGAGTATCAAAGATGTTCTTGTTTCAGAACATTGATGTGTCAGTGAGATATCACAATTTCTAACATTGTGTTCAAATTGTGGTGTGATCTGAAAACTCAGCAGTCTTCACCTCCCCCTCCCCAGTCCTCTCTTTGGTTGAAATGTTTTGGAAGTGATTCCAGAGAACACAAGCCTAGAAACCCCCTCACCTATGCCATTCTATAAACCTCTATGGGACATATACCCCAGCCTCTTGGACAGTAGTGGTTCTCAAGATCATTCATCCCAGGCATCTCATAGTGTTAAACACTGTGGAGGACCTGTCTTCATTCTCTGTTGCTATAGAATCATTAAAACACAATGTAAAACAACACAGATTTGTTATGTCAGAGTTTCTGGGGGCAGATGTTTGCCACTTTTTAGCTGGGTCTTCTGCTGAAGGTTGAGATCAAGGTATTGGCTGTGTCCTTATCTGGAGCCCCAACTGGGGGAAGATGGGCCACACTGTTTGTTGATGGAATTTGTGTCCATGCAATTTAGGGCTGAGTCCTCACACTGTTGCTGATTGTGGACTAGGAAATGCCCTCAGCCCCAGGAGGCCATGTGTAGCTCTTTCCAATGCACTGCCCATCCCTCCAGGCCCTCTGGTGATTCAAATCTCTGGCTCCAGGAAGGACTCAGTTCCTTTAAGGGCTCCTTCACTGGGTCAGTCCCAACAGATAATCCCATGTTGATTAGCTCAAAGAAAACATTCATAACCTCATTATGGTTCTGCCTACACCAAGGGGAGAGGATTTTACACCAGGGAGCAGAAATCTTAGGGTACTATCTTTGAACTCTGCTGGCCACTAGATCCCAAAGACCTTTTTAAGATTTTTAATATAAATTCAAATCAAGAATTATTTTAATGTGTTTATATTAATTCATTTAAATTTAAATGGAAAAATCATTATTCATTTATTTAAAATAATAATAAGATAATTACACCTTACCATGATACCATTTTTCAATAAACAGTAATGACTAATTATTATCAAAAATAAAGTGAAAAAAATTTAGAGCCTTAACATGTATACGATATTTTCTGGGTTCTATAAGAAAATAAAAATAAAGGTATGTTTTAGTTCATTCTTGCTATAACACATTTTCATTTTATTTTATATTTAAAATATGTTTAAATTACACTTATCTCCTATTTCCTTACCTTGCCAACATACACTCAGAAAAACCCGATATGAATCCTGGAAGTAGAATACTTTTTGAAGGGTTTGTGTTATCCTAACTCCAGGTTCCTGAGACCAAACCCAGGTGAAGAGGACAGGAGACCTACTCCCACCTTGAAACTGTGAGCTTTGCAGTCACTCTCTTTCAGAAGAACCAACTTCCAATGTTTATCCCTAAAGAGATAAGAATACCAGATTAAAGTTCCATCTCCCGGGTGTCCATATATCTCCCTAGCACAAGGACTACATCAAAGTGGGAGGCTATTGCTTTCTTCTTGTTACATTTCTTTATTGTTTGACTTATTGCTTTAAAAAGTAAGAAAAATATTTATAAAAAAAAGAAAAATAGTTATCACAGAAATCCGTGAACCAAAAAGAAAACATCTTTGCATTTTAAATTTACACGCAACTCACAGAGAGCGCTACACCGGGCTTTCGTTATATTGTAGATATTCAGAGAACACAGCCTGAATTCTGGACTGTGGCTCCTTAAAGAATGTGTCTTTAATGGAAGGGAAGGACGCAAATAATTCATTTTGAAAACTTGAGGGGAGAAAAGAACATGGAAATGAGGCTTTACCTTGGGTGTTTGACAAAGCGTGTGTGTGTGCGTGTGTGTGTGTGTGTGTGTGTGTGTGAGTGAGACTGTGTTGGGGAGTTCTCCCTTTCAATTAGGGTAGCTTTTCCAAATTAGTGCTGCTATTTTCATTAATATATTGGGTTTCCTGCCAACGGAAACTCTACCATCTGAGGCCCCATTATCCAGCTGCTGAAAAGCTAAAAGTTTGCTCCATTAGCTCTTCTTTACAGTCTAGTGAACCTTAGTGGAGGACAGACCTAAAATATATTCATTCCCTGGGTATTTTTAACAGAGGCTGAAAGAATGGGGCAGAAGCAAAGCCGCGTGAGCCTTTCTGCTAGTCTTTCCACCCAAGGTGTGTCAACACCTCTGAGGACATGTGCTCAGAATTCATTGCTGGTTAACACTTTTCTGACCCATGCAGAAGTTTCAAAACACAGTCCAATTATCCTAAATGGCTACGCATGGATCTTTAAATACCATAACTCAAGGTGAAATTCATAGTGTGTTAGGGAAAGGCTTAATTGCAAGTTCATAATAAATCGTAAAAAAAATAAAATTAACACTTGGAATTCATTAACATTTGGTACAGCAGACATGTTAACAATATTACTAGATGCATGAGATGTAACCCTATAAGAGTTTAGGGACCCCAGAAACTAGTAAATCTACAACAGTAACGTTCTGATCACGACCTCCTCTGGAGCTGAACTGTCTGAATTCTCGGTGAGCAATCCCCCTAGAACACATACCTCCTGGCTGTGTCTGTCTGCTTGGAAACGTACCACAGTCATGACACCTCAGGGTAAGATCGGACCCAGTGCAAAAGACTGGTCTAAACAGCACGCCCATAAACTCTGTCTTCACTCAAACTATCAGTCAAGGTGTTCACACTGAGTCAGTTCACAGAAGGGGTCCCAGGTCTGCTTTGCGCTAGTTAACCCTGACTGGGCCCTGGTCCCATGCAAGGCATGGCTTTGCCGTTTGCATGTGTCCTCTCTTTGAATCCAGTGCCCAATTCCGTGTGGCAGGCACTGCTCTCAACCCTTGAGAGAGGAGCTAATGAGAGCCCAGGGACCTGGAGGAGGCATGGCAAGGCACCGTTGAGCCTGAATAGCCTGCAGCCAGATCTGTGCTCTGCATCGCTGGCTTACCGCCTCTGATCAGTTTACTATTAACAGGGACTCGGTATTGGTAGCTACTTGCCACCTTTGCCCTAAGCCCCTTGCGAACAGCTCCGTGCACCGGGAACTCCCTTGTGCTCTTCTTAGAGTGGCCTTCAAACCCTTGGTTCTTATGTGTGTGGGACACGCAGAAGCCCCTGTGGCGCAGTTGGCCTTGATGACTTTGTGGTTTCTTCTTCCCATCAGATTCCACTGACCTTTTGTGCTCAAACGTTTCTGCGTTTGGAGTGTGGGGAGTTGGGTGGTACAATAAGGATCAATAACGAAAGCGATCATTAACTCTGTCTCCCCAACTGGAGTCATCTTGTTGAAAGTGGACCCTGTTAATGATCATGCTGGGAAAATAGGTGTACATAGGGGCACACAGTCACTCCAGCTACAACGACTGAAGGCCTGAATTTTGTATTTTTTTTAATTTTCAGAAAGGCTCGGGGGCGCCTGGGTGGCTCAGTGAGTTAAGCGTCTGCCTTCGGCTCAGGTCATGATTCCAGGGTCCTGGGATCGAGTCCCACATCAGGCTCCCTGCTCAGCGGGGACCCAGCTTCTCCTCTGACCCTCCTCCCCTCTCATGATCTCTGTCTCTCTCTCTGTGTCAAATAAATAAAATCTTAAAAAAAAAAAAAAAAGGAAAGAAAGAAAGGCTCCACATGGCCGCATAGTCAGCATTTTTACGCAACTCTCAATCCCAACAAATCATGCAAGTCAATGAAAGAAACGGTGAACTCAAGCCTTCCATTGGAGCGAGCATTCTCAGTTTTGTGCGGCAATTGACTTGCGGAAGATCACTCTCATTCCTTAATTCCTGCAGGCCACACCCTTGTCCAGTCCCTGCCATGTGGTTCTCCTGGCTGCTGCACGCAGGAGGGCGGGCAGGCAGCCCACGCGTTTGACCAGCCTGCTTGTGGGATGTCTATACACTGCACAGTTTTATAATCCGCTCTAAATGCTCACATTTTCATTTCAAGGGTGTAAGAGAAGGAAAATTAAGCTTCCTATGTGGTTGACCTACCCAACCCTAAGCAGACATCCCTGTCCCTAATAAACATTGGGACTGAAGATTTTGTCATTTTTGAGCAAAAGAATAATCCGTGGACTTGAAATAATATTCGCTTTCTGTTTTCCTTCTAGTGATCTCCTGTGGAACCCTCTCCTTTCCCCCAAATGGTAACAAGATTGGTACGCTGACAGTCTATGGGGCCACGGCCATATTTACGTGCAACACGGGCTACACCCTTGTGGGGTCTCACGTCAGAGAATGCTTAGCCAACGGACTCTGGAGTGGCACGGAAACACGATGTCTGGGTAAATTCATCTATCATCTGGCACTTCTTTTGTTCACGTAAGCCTTAAAAATACAGTACGGTTGGGCAAAGCCTAACACTTCTTGCTATAAATGCTCCCACAGAGCACTAAATCCTCCCTCAGGCTTCAGCACTCCCCTTCACACTGGGACTTCTTCTGTAAGTAGCTAAAGGGCTTTTTTTTTTTTTTTTTTTAAGATTTTATTTATTTATTTGACAGAGACAGAGATAGCGAGAGCAGGAACACAAGCAGCGGGAGTGGGAGAGGGAGAGCAGGCTTCCCGCCGAGGAGGGAGCCCAATGTGGGACTCGATCCCAGGACCCTGGGATCATGACCTGAGCCGAAGGCAGACGCTTAACGACTGAGCTTTTTTTTTTTTTTTTTTTTAATTTGACCAATAAACGAAAGTCACTTATTGTCTTAAGTGACTTAAACACTATTTTGCAGAGTGCTGAGGATATCACCGCACTTAATGTCATCAGGATTTTAGGACACACAAACATGATATTCAAAAATATGACGCACTTTATCTTTTAAAACTTTAAAAATTGTGTCAGTAAGTGGAAGTAAGATCAATCAACGTAAATACAATGAATTATTTCAAATGGAACGTACATACAATAACTTGTTCTTCTTTTGCCCCAAGGTGAAATTTTTCTGCATGCTAATTTTAAAAAAAAAAATTGAGTTGAAAATGTTTTCATTGAAAAGATCTTTGTGAATAAACATAAGGAAATTGTTGAATAGACAGCTTAAAGTATACTGATTTATAATGCTCCTGTAGGTCTCCAAGTAATTTGTAAAATACGTTAACTGCTTTTTGCCCTTTTGACTTCTTTCTGGGATCTCAGTAATTTAGTAATCACTCAAAGGCTATAGAAGATGGAAAGTTTAAGCCTCTGACTCTCTGTGGGCTGGAAATCACTTCAGGACTGAAGCCAGGACCACTAAATTTTGAATAGGAAAATCTGTTCTTTTTACTTGAGGTAATTTGAAGAAATACTCAGGAGAATTGGGCAGGGGGGAACAGAGAGAGAGTGAAACTTGAAAGTAGTAATTCCAGAGAAAATCAACCAGCAAAAGGAGTTTCTCACTCTTTCCATAAAATGGCACCTGCTTTCTTGAAATCACTGTCATCCCTACATGAAAGCTGCTAGTGTACTACTTTGTGTATACACATATATTCTTGTTGGGTGTGGTTAGTACGGTTTTCCATAGACCGCGAAATTTCCTTGGACTATGTGTGGTGCTTTGCGTTGAGATTGTCGCTAGTGCTTCTGAGATTGTCTGTTCATCTGAAACGTTCTTATGGGGTGTCTGGTCATTGAATACCACCCTCCTTAAGGCAGCTCTGCATTGGGGTAGGTCTTCTTGGTTCTCATCAGTGACATCAGCACCATAGAGGGGAATCAGGTGATCTAAGAAATTTACATCTGTGCTATGATTGTGATGATGGAAAGCAGTGAGAATTTACATTTTATTAGGGCTGTATTGCTGACTAAAACCTCATTAGGTAAGAGGGCTATTGTGGCCTCAGGGAGTTTGAGGGGCACGTCCATTTTCTGAAACTGTTCTATCATGGGGTCTGCTGGAGTCTTACTGATCCCAAATAAGCCTTCACCTTTTCTGTGGTATCTTCTGATTGAAGGTAGGACTTTGAAATAGAAAGATTGAGCAACATATTGCACGGTTGGTGGGGCCAAGGTGCCCAAAAGTGTGGCTTCAGTGTGATGCAATATGTCTTAGAAGCTTCTGGGAGAGCGAGTGCTCAGAAGGAATTTAAACTGAAAATAAAGAGTAAGTACATCTGGGGCTCCTGGGTGACTCAGTCGTTAAGTGTCTGCCTTCGGCTCAGGTCATGATCCCAGGGTCCTGGGATCGAGCCCCGCATCGGACTCCCTGCTCCGCGGGAGGCCTGCTTCTCCCTCTCCCGCTCCCCCTGCTTGTGTTCCCTCTCTTGCTGCGTCTCTCTCTGTCAAATAAATAAATAAAATCTTTAAAAAAAAAGAGTAAGTACATCTGGACAATAATGTATAAAACATTAGTGTTCTAGAACCTGGATCTGGAATACAAGGAATAATGAAATTGGAAGAGCAAAGTATCTTAAAGAAAAACTAGTAGAACAGTATTAGATATGACACAGCCACATATGTTTATAAACCAATGAGTAAAGAATGGGTAATAAATTTAGTATAAAGATTTCAGAAGTCAGTATATATGGTTTCACAGCTACTACTAAGACTTGAAAATTTAATTCATAATATACACCTACCTTGGAGATATTGTGGATTTGGTTCCAGACCACCACGATAAAGCAAATACCACAATAAAGTGAGTCCAGTGAATTTTTTGGTTTCCCAGTGCATATAAAAGTTATGTTTACACTATACTGTAGTCTGTTAATGTACAATAGCATTGTCTAAAAAATGTATATACCTTAATTAAAAAATACTTTACTGCTCAAAAATGCTAACCACCACCTGAGCTTTCAGTGAGTTGTAATCTTTTTGCTCGTGGAGGGTCTTGCTTCAGTGTTGGTGATTGCTGGCTGATCAGGGTGGTGGTTGCTTAAGTTGGGACGCCTTGGCAATTTTTTTTTTTTAAATAAGACAACATTGAAGTTTGCTGCATTGATTGACTCTTCTTTCACAAAAAGTTTTTCTGTAGCATGCAATACTGTTTGATAGCATTTTACCCCCCGTAGAACTTCTTTCACGTTGGAGTCAGCCTTCTCAATCCCTGCTGCTGCTTTATCAACTCAGTTTATGTAATGATCCAAATCCTTTGTTGTCATTTCAACAGTCTTCAAAGCATCTTCACCAGGAATGGATTCCATCCCAAGAAACCACTTTCTTTGCTCATCCACAAGAAGCAACTCCTCATCTGTTCAAGTTTGATCCTGAGAGCACAGCAGTGCAGTCCCATTGTCAGGCTCCACTTCTGATTCTCATTCTCTGGCTCCTTCCACCCCACCTGTGGTTACATCCTCCATGAAGTCTTGAACCCTTAAAGTCATCCATGGGGGCTGGAATCCACTTCTTCCAAACTCCCATTTGTATTGATATTTTGACCCTTTCCCATGAATCACAAATGTTCTTCATGGCATCTAGAATGGTGAATCCTTTCTGGAGGGTTTTCAATTTATTTTGCCCAGATCCATGGGAGGAATCACCATTTAAGGCAGCTATAGCCTTCTGAAAAGCATTTCTTTAATAATAAGACTTGAAAGTTGAAATGATTCCTTGATCATGGGCTACAGTATGGATGCTGCATTAACAGGCCTGAAAACCCCATTAATCTCATTGTCCGTCTCCATCAGAACTCTTGGGTGACCAGGTGCGTTGTCAGTGAGCAGCAATATTCTGAAAGGAATCTTTTTCTCTGAGCATTTGATCTCAATAGTGGGTTTACAATATTCAGTAAACCATGTTGTAGACAGTTGTGTTGTCATCCAGGCTGTGTTGTTCCATTTACAGGGCACAGGCAGAGCAGATTAAGCATGATTCTGAAGGGCCCTAGGATTTTCAGAATGGTACATGGGCATTGGCTTCCACTTAGAGTCACCAGCTGCATTAGCCCCTCACAAGAGAGTCAGCCTGTCCTTTGAAGCTTTGAAGCCAGGCATTGACTTCTCTCTGGCTACGAGAGTCCTAGATGGCATCTTCTTCCAACAGAAGGCTATTTTGTCTACACTGAAAATCTGTTGTTGAGTGTAGCCACTTTCCTGAATTCTCTGAGCTAGATCTTCTGGATGATTTGCTGTAGCTTCTCCATCAGCACCTGCTGCCTCACCTTGTCCTTTCATGTTATGGAGATGGCTTCTTTCCTTAATGCTCACCTACCAACCTCTGCTAGCTTCGTACTTTTCTTCTGCCACTTCCTTACCTCTTTCAGCCTTCATAGAACTGAGAATTCAGGCCTTGTTATGGATTAGGTTTTGGCTTAAGGGAACATTGTGGCTGGTTTTTTCTTCTGTCCAGACCAGTAGAACTTTCTCCATATCAGCATAACAAGGCTGTTTCACTTTATTATTATTATTTATATGCTCATTGGAGTTGCATTTTTAATTTTTTCAAGGGTTTTTCATTTGCATTCACAATTTGGCAAACTGTTTGGCACAAGAGGCCTTGCTTTTGGCCTATCAAGGCTTTCCACATGCCTTCCTCAGTAAGCTTAAACATTTCTAGGTTTTGATTTGAAGTGAGAGGTGTGTGACTCTTTCACTTGAACATTTAGAGCTTATTGCAGAGTTATTATTAGCCTAATTTTAATACTGTTGTGTCTGAGGGGCTAGGGCAGCTGGAGGAGAGGGAGCAAGATGGGGGATGGCCGGTCAGGAGCGCAGTCAGAACACATGCATGTCAGTGAAGTTCACCATCGCACATGGGCGTGGTTGGTGGTGCTCCAAACCAACGACAAGAGTTACAGCAAAGATCACTGATCACAGATCACCATAACAAATATAATCCTAATGAAAAGTTTTGAAATATTGTCAGAATTACTAAAATGAGACATGGAGACATGAAGTGAGCAAATTCTTTTTCTTTTTTTTTAAGATTTTATTTATTTGAGAGAAAGCGAGGGAGGGAGAGAGTACAAGGAGGGGGAGCAGCAGAGGGAGAAGGAGAAGCAGACTCCCCGCTGAGCAGGGATCCCGATGCGGGACTCGATCCCAGGACCCTGGGATCATGACATGAGCCCAAGGCAGACCTTTAACCCACTGAGCCACCCAGGCACCTGAAGTGAGCAAATTCTGTTGGAAAAATGGCTCCAATGTACTTGCGTAAAGCCAGGTTGTCACAAACCTTCATTTTGTAACCATGCAATATCTGCAAAGCACAATGGAATGAGGTGTGCCTGTGCATGGAATATGGTAATGAAAGGTATCTCTTTTCCTGAGTAATGGAATGCCAATGTATAGATAACATGGTATAACTCAGTAAGAACATATGTTCATGGGACCCATAGAAACACAGCTAAGGTAAACAGGAGAACAGAAGTAAAGTCAGTGCTAGAGAAAATCCTAAACTAGTCGGACAGATCAAGGGAATAGAGGCTCCAGCCCTTAATCTGGCACAGATACTTGAAAAAGTAGCTAGTGGATACCACCATAGTAAAAAAATTACCTAGATGCCTTATTGGATATAATAATTTGAATGAAATTATTTATTGATAATGAAAAATGTACAATGCACTTTTCAGTTTTATTGAATCTTCATCAGAATTATGGAAAATAAATATCATCCTCAATGGGGAAAAGCTGAGAACCTTTCCCTTAAGATCAGGAACACATCAAGGATGCCCACTCTCGCCACTATTGTTCAACATAGTACCAGAAGTCCTAGCAACAGCAATCAGACAACAAAAAGAAATAAAAGGTATTCAAATTGGGAAAGAAGAAGTCAAACTCTCTCTCTTCCCAGATGACATGATACTTTATGTGGAAAACCCAAAAGACTCCACCCCCAAATTACTAGAACTCATACAGCAATTCAGTAATCTGGCAGGATACAAAATCAATGCACAGAAATCAGTTGCTATCTTATATACTAACAATGCAACCGTAGAAAGAGAAATTAGAGAAACGATTTCATTTACAATAGTACCAAAAACCATAAGATACCTCGGAATAAACCTAACCAAAGAGGTAAAGGATCTATACTCTAGGAACTACAGCACACTCATGAAAGAAATTGAAGAAGACACAAAAAGATGGAAAAACATTCCATGCTCATGGATCAGAAGAATAAACTTTGTTAAAATGTCTATGCTGCCCAGAGCAATCTATACCTTCAGTGCCATCCTGATCAAAATTCCAATGACATTTTTCAAAGTGCTGGAACAAACAATCCTAAAATTTGTATGGAATCAGAAAAGACGCCAAATCGCCAAGGAAATGTTGAAAAAGAAAAATAAAGCTGGGTGAATCACGTTGCCCGATTTCAAGCTCTATTACAAAGCAGTGATCACCAAGACACATGGTACTGGCACAAAAACAGATATATAGACCAATGGAACAGAATAGAGAGCCCAGATATGGACCCTCAACTCTATGGCTAAATAATCTTCGACAAAGCAGGAAAAAATATGCAATGGAAAAAAGAGAGTTTCTTCAGTAAATGGTGCTGGGAAAATTGGACAGCTATATACAGAAGAATGAAACTCTACCACTCTCTAACACATACACAAAGATAAACTCAAAATGGATGAAAGACCTCAATGTGAGACAAGAATCCATCAAAATCCTAGAGGAGAACATAGGCAGTAACCTCTTTGACATTGGCCACAGCAACTTCTTTCAAGATACATCTCCAAAGGCTAGTGAAACAAAAGCAAAAATGAACTTTTGGGACTTCATCAAGATAAAAAGCCTCTGCACAGCAAAGGAAACAGTCAACAAAACAAAGAGGCAACCAAAGGAATGGGAGAAGATATTTTCAAATGACACTACAGATAAAGGGCTGGTATCCAAGATCTATAAAGAACATTTCAAAGTCAACACCCAAAAAACAAATAATCAAGTCAAAATATGGGCAGAAGACATGAACAGACACTTCTCCAAAGAAGACATACAAATGGCTAACAGACACATGAAAAAATGTTCATCATCATTAGCCATCAGTGAAATTCAAATCAAAACCACATTGAGATGCCACCTTACACCAGTTAGAATGGCAAAAATTGACAAGGCAAGAGACAACAAATGTTAGAGAGGTTGTGGAGAAAGGGGAACCCTCTTACACTGTTGGTGGGAATGCAAGTTGGTACAGCCACTTTGGAAAACAGTGTGGATGTGCCTCAAAAAATTAAAAATAGAGCTACCCTATGACCCAGCAATTGCACTCCTGGGTATTTACCCCAGAGACACAGATGTAGTGAAAAGAAGCATATGCACATGCACCATATGCACCCCAATGTTCACAGTAGCAATGTCTGCAATAGCCAAACTGTGGAAAGAGCCGAGATGCTCTTCAACAGATGAATGGATAAAGAAGATGTAGTCCATATAGACAATGGAAAATTACTCAGCCATCAGAAAGGATGAATACCCAACTTTTGCATCCAACATGGATGGGACTGGGGGAGATTATGCTAAGTGAAATAAGCCAAGCAGAGAAAGTCAATTATCATATGGTTTCACTTATTTGTGGAACATAAGGAATAGCATGCAGGACATTAGGAGAAGGAAGGGAAAAATGAAGGACGGGGGAAATCAGAGGGAGAGATGAACCATGAGAGACTATGGACTCTGAGAAACAAACTGAGGGTTCTTGCGGGGGATAGGTTAGCCGAGTGATGGGTATTACTGCATGGAGCACTGGGTGTTATATGAAAACAATGAATCGTGGATCACTACATCAAAAACTAATGATGTATTGTATGGTGACTAACATAACATAATAAAATAAAATTAAAAAAAAGAATGTATGGGAAGTGCTTATCACTCCTATTTATAGATAAGAAATAACTTAGAACAATGAGGAATTTGGCCAGCATTGTAAAATCAATAATATCACAAACAGAATTTAAACCTAGGCAGTTTGACCATAGAACACAGATTTCTGAATATTAGGATATATAATTAGTGTATCTGAGCAAATGCTGTGTTACTTTGCCTATAATTACCTTTCTCAGAAGCAAGATAGAATAAAAGAGGCTCTGTACTATCTGCTAATTCTGACCAATCAGTTGGAACTGGTTGGTTAACTAGAAGTTAAATGAGCCCAGGGACAAGAATAGACCTCACCACAAAGCACATACCATCAAAGGGGGTTTTGTGCCTTAGTCGTTACACATGGCTAATCTTGTCCCTCATTCCCTGCTGCTCCCAGACCTCTTGCTTACCAGTCTTGCCAGTATTTTCCTTCCATTTCTTGTCATTTGAATTGTTCCTTTGTCCCTTTCCATGGTTACAGATCTCCAGAAAATCTGGATTTTTACCAAGCTGAATGACCTTGCATGACCTTCAGGTTCTTCTGGACCCTCTGAGGGTAAACTGGACAGTCATGGAGGGAAAATGACTTATAATGACAATGGAGACAGTCAGTAAAAATATTTTCCAAAAAATCTGGAAAATAATTGACATAATCCCATGGCTTCAACTTTAAAAAAGAGACATCCCCTAAACGAAACAACCCCCAAAACTCTGACTTTGAGAAACAAATTGCTCCAATGAGGAGAAAATGGGAAACTACACAAAGAAACAGAGACAGTTACACGAGATGTTCCACAATAAACTCAATTTGCCAGCAAAGCAACTCCCCTAGGATGTACTAAACAAATGGAATACAGGTAAAGGTCACTGATGTGAAGGATGGACCCACCATGAGCAGGGAACAATGAAAAGATTCAAGATCATGAAAATGTAAGGACTATAGAGAAATTATGTTGAAATAAGAACAAAATTCACTCATTGTGGTTGGTATCAAAATAGTGGATGGTCCCAGTAAAGTAGAAAGGCTCAGCCGACTCTTCATTTTGTCGTCTGTGTCAAAACTCGTTTCAGTGTGCAAAGATTAGAGCATGCTTTTATATTAGAAGCCAGGACCCCAGGAGAGAAAAGGAGTCTGTCCAAGAGGACTTTAGAGTTTCAGTGGAGTGGCTGAGGGGACCTGGGAGGAAGTGGCTGAATCACTGGCACGGCCCCTGTGGGACGTTATTAAAAAGAAGCACTGTAGAGTGAGAGAAATGTCTCGTGTGATTGTTCACAGGAAAAGGAAAGAAGCAAGCTGGCAGAAACTATGGATCTGTTAATTTGATGATACACAGAGGTGATCATCAACTCTATTATTTGTAAGGTCTTTGGGGATGGATGTTTATGAAGAGCTTATAATGTAGTTTCACAAAATAACATGCAAGTCTGGATCCATCTTGGTCTGATATTGCTCTTAGATGGGTATTTAGTAATACTCTTTAGAAATGGTGCTTCTAAATTTTCAGCAAGGTGTAGATCAAGATTTTCTAGGATGACTCTTACAGTCGAGGACGTGTAACATGGGCTGTTTGTTGTCTTTTCACAATTGCTGGTGGGGCTAGCCACAAAGATGTCGATTACTGGGTTGAAGCCATTGGAAATGTTTCTGGTTGTATCGTTCTCTCCCTCATTCTAGACCATTCTAAGACTTCTATTCACATCTTGGGTAGGGGCATAATAATACTAGCTGGAAGAGTGAGAATACATAATTAACAATAGATTCAGGATCTTTTCAATTTGAATGATAGACAAAACACATACAGAAATAATGGACTTAATGGAAAACTTCACTCAAAGTGAAAAATAAAATACCTTCCAATGTACATGATGACAAGAAAATTAGGAAATCTTAGCGCACAGGGAAGGACTTGGTGTTTTGGATAACAGAAAGTTCTTATGTGCCCAGGTGGCCCTGAGGCTGATGTCTAGACTTCATGAACAGGATCCACCTCATTCTCTGTCTAGGAAGCCCACATCCAGAACGATGGTTTCACTTCCATGAAATAATTTAAGTGGGCAGTGAGGAATCTGCATGTTCCCAGGGTGAAGGATCTGGTAACCATGATAGTTGAGGAATGTTTGGAAGACTCCTGATCATCAGTTTGGCGGAGAGAAAAGTTAGAAAGTAAATAACAGCTATTTTCAAATATTTTAAATGCTACTGAATGAAAGATAGAGTAACTAATTTTGGTAATTTTTTTTTTTATATACAAGTGCCAGCCCTGATTGATGGGTAGTGCCAACCATAAGGACCTGTATTGCGATCTCTAAGTTTTAATCAGGCCTCATTTGGTAGAGACAGGAAAAAACAAACAAACAAAAGGAAAGAAACAAAAACAAAATGAATTAAATACATCTACCAAAAGCAGGGACCAGGGTTGCTAATGCCATTAGTGATGTATAGTTCCATCCATTTATTTATAATATCAAATACTGTGCAGAAAAATAGTTTTCAGACTATATATAATAAACACCGTCCCTTTAATTATTTGTTAACATGTTAGATCTGCCCCAGAATGCAAAAAAGAGTTGGGGCAGTTGCCAGCTTAGTAGGTTTTTACATAGGATCCTTTAGCCTGTGAGCTTCATTGATTCCAAGTCTCTGATGCTTGTCATTATAACACAGAATACTTTGATGAAAGCATTTTTCCAAGTTGGGGGTGAGGTATCGCATTGATTTTCATGGTTACTAGAAAAGACACTTTTGCCTGAGATGTTGCTTCTATTTCCTGTGGAACATGGACCATATTTCCAGTTGTAGCCTGGTGGTTATTTCCAGTGATTCCCAGCAGGGAAGGCCATGCCAGATTCCTCTGGTGATCATTGCAGCAGAAATGGCTAAGCACACGGGCGGGCCGCACTTTCACAGTGTGAGGCTTGAGACTGTATCTGCACAAGAGCTGCATTTAAGGAGATAAAGGGTGATCTTTGCCAAACATTCCAGCCCTGAACCATGCTGTGTTGGAGCTTGCTAGTCTGAATTCTCTGCCAGAACCTTTGAGACAGGATGCCGTGAGGGGAGCTGGATGACCCTGTGTGCAGATACGGTAGCTAGACTCCAGGCAAAGTGAGGCCCGTGTGCACCAGAGTAGGTTTTCATCAAGTTTAGCCCACACTTAATCACCATCGTTGTATTACTACTGGGGTCTCCCCAGGCTCTGCAAATCACCAAGGGCTTGTTCTAATTTACGATCTGTGCTGTGCGATGGTACACATCTCCCTGGGCTGGAGAACTCAGCACTGAGAATACTGACCCAACATCTACTCATCAGGTACCTTATAATCCATCAGGGAAGTTTTATGATCCCCATGCTCCCTTAATTATTTTCTTCTGTTTATCTTCCCTGTGGTAGTTTGCACTGAACCCAACAGAGAGCACACAAACTAGACGAGGTGGTACATTTGTAATCCAGTTCTCCTGCTGTAGAAACCGAAATTAATCCTTTGATAACATTTATATCATTTAGATTTTTCACACATCATAACGCATCATCTCCTCCACTTTGCCACCTTTTTAATGTGTAGTATTTGAGATGTCAGTGATAGATCGAGATGTCTCTCACACAAAGAACATGATCTTTTTTTATTAGATTGTTTTGCTAGTATTTGAAATAAGTTTGCCTTTGCTATATTATAATGACCTATGAGGAGTTGAATTATTTTGTACATATAATATCATGGTGACATTCATACGGTAAAACGGCTAGATGACATGATTCAAAATAATATTTTAGACCATATTTTTTTCATAGTTCTTAGAGAACAAAATGAGAAAGTATTCTTCAAATGCCTGGTATTTTATGATAGATCCATGTAAAACATTTTTATAGCCGATTATGGTAATGCTTGCTTACATTACAGCAGAAAGATGGTATTAGAGCAGGAAGTTTATGCCCCCCACCCCTGATCTTTGCTATACAATCTCCCATGTAAAATGTAGGCTGTAGGATACCAGGGAAGGTAAAGTGTTTGGAAACAGCCCGTGCTAATCTTCACATGTTACGTATGCACCACCAGTGGCTGGGAGATAAATGTCATGATACTCTCCCCAGCCACAAGCACTTCTGTCTATATTTCTGAATATTATCTAACAACACTCATTTAATTCCTCAGGAAATAGGGCGTAAGATGTAAAGGTTAATAGGATGCAGGTCTTCTTTTTTCAGGAATTTATAATCAGAGGAATAAATAAGATAAATACCAAATACCTTTGACAAAAAGTTGAGATTAATGAATGGAAACAGAGAGAAAGCTGGGGCAGGAGCGAGAGAAGCTGGTAGAGGGAGTGCTATGAGGGAAGCCACATTGAGGAACAGGTGGATTTTCAAAAAGCAGAAAGGGAATAAATTCATCCAAGGAACTAAGATGCAGAGCAGTGCAGGAGGTGATCTAGATGCCACAGGAAGTTCAGTCTACCTGCACAGACCATGTCCTGGGGAGTACTCTTTGTAGTCACAGGACGATGAGGGTGTTGCACTCATATGGCAACACGCTCATGGAAACGAAGCCATCTCCTCGTACGGACACCTCCTCTGGGTCGGCACAGGCTTGATGCCGCAGTATGGAGCAAGACACTGCTCTCAGAACTCATAATCTAAGAGTGGAGATAAATAGGTGAGAAAAATTATGTTTCTACTTGCTGAATTCACAACACAACAAAAAAGCAAAATATCTAGAAGTCTGGGTATTGTAAATGGATGGTACTAGAAATAGATTCTTCTATTGCAGGGAAACCTAAAATAAGGTAGATCTTTGAGGTGCACATAAATGGGCAGTAATTCCTTTAGGGTGTGTATGCAGAGGGCAGATTTGGGCTGAGTTAGGAGGGGTGCATAGACGTATTACAGGCAGACGAGTTTAGGAAGGAAATTTCAGGCATGAGGAAAATGATAGAATGATTATTTGGGGAACCACATAAAGAGGGACAGATGAAGGATTTCTGAAAGCCCTAGAGACTACCCAAATCCTGAAATTTTATTTACATTAAATATGGCTTAAAGTAATTGCCCTTGACTAAGATGTGTCAACAAAGATTTGATGCACATGTATTTTGTGGTGAGCATTGGGCCCTCCTCTGATGTACTAATGTAAAAATACTATGTGGCTCATGCAAGTACCATACTCAGGCATCACTGGAAATGTTTGTGTGCTGTCCAAGGTACCAAATATTCTCTGACTTAGGCAAAGTTGCTGAGCACTGCCCCTAGAGATTGCACGTGCAGAAGATAAAAATTTTGTCTGTCAATATTCGGATGTGTTCCTAAACATTGCTCATATCCTCGGTATAGATATACAGATTTGAAGATTGAAATCCATCCATTCAGTGGTGTTCAATGCCAGCAAGTTTTCCCTGCATATAAGTGGATCTGAGCCATATGACATTTCATGACTGGTAATACTCAAGAAGAGCTTGTACATTGGCTTTGGAATCCACTGCCAAATAACCTTGCCCTTAGCCCAAAGCCAATGTTAGTGCCTGGGATGGACAGAATGAAAGAAATTGCATGTCTAATTCTTATACAGGTCCTGGGCATTTATAATGATTATTTTATTTTCAGCAATGAGTATCAGTAATCACAAAGCAAATACAAAGGTTGAATATTTGGTTTGTAGATTTTCTAAAAATGTATACATGTATTTAGTTTTAATCCCCAGGTCAATACTAGTATTAGTACAGATACAAACCGACATAGTGCAAAGGTGACCTTACAGTAGTGAGCTCTAAGGGGGGGGCGGAGGGATTGTGTGTGTATGTGTGTGAATGTGACCTCATGGGAGGAGAGAGATCCAGCTTTACAGTTCCTGTTAATGGCATGATTCCACACCAAAGGATGCAGGGCTCCAGGTCTGTGTAGGGCACACCTGTTCCATGGAAGATATCGTGTCCAACATTTCTGTTTTCTTCTCTGTTTTTTAGAGATAGAGAAAAAGAGAAAGAGCGGGGGCGGGGGTGGAGGGGCAGAAGGAGAGGGAGAGAGAGAAGTCCAAACAGACTCCATGCCCAGAGCAGAGCCTGAGTTGGATCCTTAACTGACTGAGCCACCCAGGCATCCCTTGTGTCCAACACTTCTACTGGTACAGTGGGTTTCTACGGAATAAGTGAAAAAAATGGACCTTTGTTAAATTTCCAAATCACAGAATTCATTTCTAAAATCGCAGAAGCATGTGTAATTGTAGAAGTCTGTAACATACATTACCTGAAAGTACTTGAAAGTTGGAAGTTGTGATGTTAAGGTAAATCTGCCAACTGAGATCTGATGCCCTGGGTCAGTCACTCAGAGAAGTCACCAGTGTGTTTTCAGAAGGTTGTTTTCAGGAGGTTACAGAATGAGAAACAAATAGTGAAGCACTATAGGAAGCTAAACATTGCTCATATCCTCGGTATAGAGAAGGTCCCTGCTCTAAAACAGAGCTTCATAATACACATTCCAGAGAGTGTGGATAGAATCCTTAACATGCACTGAAGGAATCCAGTTGTTCAAGAACGAGTGTTCAGAATATCCACTCTGCCAGAAACAAGCTCAGGAAGCCACCTCAGTCCTCTCAGAAGTGTTGGAAAAGACCTGATAAAACGTGGAATTTAGATGGACCTAGAAGTAGCTGCTTGGGGTGGGGGGGTTGGTCCTGCTGTGGGCCTTGGGGCAGTGGGGAGAGTCTGCATTGCTGACCTGCCTGGTGCCCACATGCTGGCCCCCAAGGTTTCAGACAGCAACCTGGGCTCCGCAGGGAGAGTGACCACTTCCCAGCCATGGAGTCCTGCCCTTGGCCCAGTTTGCAGTGAACCTTGACTCAGGGGGACACCAGGAAGCTAAGCCGGTCCTCCGTGGCGACAGGGCATTCCAGTCCCCACCTTGTGTGCTATGAAGTCAACTGGGCAGCTTTCAGTCAACCTTGCTCCCAGTCTCTGTTTTAGTTAAATTTTTTTGGCAGATTTTATCCCTCCTAACCCAACTTTAGAGAAAGATTATGAAAAGCAATCCCCCTTTTTTATTTTGGGGCATTCTAACCAAAATATAGTAACAGTTTATACATGAAAACAATAATACAGCTTTCATTATATATAGAAGAGCATAAACTTATAAGCCAGTGATTGTCAAAGCTCATGATAAAAAACAATCACTTGGTAAACAAGGTGAAACATCTAGATTCCTCTGACCCAGCTCATTCTTCTACAGAAAAATGAAATCTCACCGGTACTGGGATTTCGTGGAGTTCCTATTCCATTGTTCAGTTTGTCTTTATAGGCCAATCTGAATGGTATTTTTTATGATATAGCATGTGGAGTACAGAGAATCGCCTGACCAGAACTGGACAATATCCAACCTGGCATTGAATTCTTGATTCTGCCACTGATTCAGAATCTGCTTTAAGAGTTGGTGGATTTCCCACTGCAGAGTCATACCTAGTCTGCACATGGAGACAATGTAGGGTTCCAGAAACACGGGAGAAATGGAATTGCTAATTCGTATTTGAAGTAGAAGGAAATTTGGCAATTCCTTTAGGATATGTCTCTAAACCTATCTATCTCCTGAATTAAAAATTCTATGGAATTACAATTTTTTAGCATTCTGCCTTGTTCCTCAGCCTGCTGCCAGTCGGTGGTATCGGGCTCAGCTTAGCGGCTGATTACTAAACTCATTAGCAGGATTGATATAGAAATAAAGCAGGCTCATGCTCATCACTCCCAGGATTTTCTTTCCACACTTTACTGAAAGCATTTCCAACTGGCACTTCTCAAGAATTGACTTCCTGGTGTGATTATATTGGCCACAGAATTGCCTGTAAAAAACATTTCATGATCTGTGTTTAAGCTGAAGCCAAATGTTAACAACAAATAAAGGAGCGAACAAAAACACGGAACCTTGGGGTCATGGCATGGGGCTTGCCATATGATCACATTGTCTTAATGAGTTGATATTTTATTTTGAAACATGTAGGACTGCCCTCATTCCAATGTCTTTTTATATTTTGCAGTTAATAGATTTTCTTATTCTTTGCTATTGTTTATGCTTAGTGGACCTGTGATAACTAAACCCATCCAAATCGTGGCAGGTGCATGAAGTAAAGTACGGGATGTACAGTTCATAAGCTGAGAAGGATAAAAGCAGATACCCTTGTGGTAAATGGACAATTTGGTCATATAACTCCATAGTCTTCATACTTTAACAGAGACTAAAATGTAAATAAAATTTCTCATTTCAGCAACTAAACTGCCTTTCTATCATCTTTACCTGGCTAACAGAAGCACATCCCTCAGACCTCAGATGTTGCCTGTTTCAGGCTTTCTGATGTGCACTCTTGGCGAGGTTCCCTGACCCACTCCTCAGCCTGCTAGGTGCACACACCCTCAGGCCCTTTCACAGTCCACCTCCCCATCTCTTTTTCACTCTCTGTATGGATGTATCTTACTGTCTGTGGTTGTATCTTATCCTCTGTGTAATCTCAAGCCCAAGAACATTGCTGGCTGGTAGGAAATGGTCATGAAATTATCGTCAAGTAAGTGAAAGTCGCCTCGCAGACAAAGGATTTGGATACATTTTGACAGTGGAAAGGACATCATTGTCAACTGTGAGGTTGCTTTATTTCTATTCACTGGCACAAGTATTTGATGAGTGACTCATACCTTGTAGCCCTGGATGGAAGCATGAAGGTAGTTACAAAGCATTCCATGGCAGATACAGAGACACACTTTCTACAGAGTGTGTATAACAAAACTGGGGCTACATCAAGGGTAAAAGAACTCCCAAAGGACTTAGCAAAATAGTATCATAAAATCATAGAATCTTATACTTGAAAGAGACTTCAGAGTACATTGAGTTCAAATTATATCTAATGTAGTTTTTTCCCCATAACATTTTTACATAATGTTGACATTTCTTGTTAAATATTCTAGGTGAATATTCTATATTTGTGAATAGCCTAGAATTGGTTTACGACTTTGAATGTTTTAAAACAGAACTCGGCAGGGGGCTGGAATGTTACAGAAGAGAACATCAGATTGGTCTGTCTTAGCTTCAAATTGGGAAGTCACATGGTCTTCATTCATTCAAATTAGGAGGCACAAGTAGCAGGTGATGCGGTTGATTCTCCCCTTCAGGCTCTGAGCTGAAATGAAAAGCTTTTGGAAGACATCCTCTCTTTTCTTTTGGTATTTAAGGCCAGTTCGTCAGAGAACTGAAATGACCAGGTCTCAGGGAAGAGTCGCTGTTAGGAATTGCTATTTCCACACATGGCTGTCAACCCTTTGATTTCGAAAGTATGCAGATCTCTCCTTGACTACTAAGAGTAGCTCTGTGCCAGGCTTTCAAAAGACAGTGCAGCCTCAGACTATGTGCTCTTACTAAAAACACAGTTGAAAAGAAAATGTTTATTAAGGTTTTAAAATGAGTCTAGACAGGGGTGTTTGTCCAAATCAAGGGTGAGACTGAGCAGATACTGTAAGCGATGGGGGCTTTCCATCGCACTGCACCCTCTTCAGCATCATCCACTTGCCCTGGAGCCCAAGCCCTCTTCTGCTGGAGTGGTGGCAGGCTTCAGAAGTAACCCCCAAAGCACTTGGCATGATCTAGAACAACAACCAAGAGTTAGGTGACCCACTCCCTCTTGAAGATCGGGCTGTGTTGTTTTGGTGCACATTTCTAGAAAGCAGATCTTTTACTGGTCACCTCACAAGTGATTGGGCTCCTCCCAGTCTGTGCCAAGCCTGTGTGCCGCCCGTCTGGCTGCCTTACTCGTCATTGTCACTGGGATTCGAAATTGGCTCCATGCCCCTACCCAACAGTGTGTGCTGTGCATGTGGCAGCCTCTGTTTAGGGGATGGCTTTGGAGCCAAGGCCAGTGTTCTGTGTGACCTTCACCGCTTCAGAGGCCCATTCTCCAACCCATGGAGCACATTCTTCCTCCTCTGAGTTCTCTGCGTGCACCAAGTCTCCGTTTGGGGGAGGTGACCTGGCCTCTTGCCAGAATCGACTTAATCGATCTGGCCAAATGGAGAGAACCTGTCAAGACAACAAAGAATCAACCGAAGCTAGCATGACTTTTTTGACCTGACCTCTTATAAACGTTGTTCAAGCAGGGATGCCTAGCCATTGATTCGGTTTTCTCCCTCTCTGCTCTGCACAGTCACCTTGCCGATAATAAACTTAGCTCAAAACCCAGGAGAACACAGGGCTGCTGAACACTGTTAAGCAGAAATATAAATTATTATTTTAAATTCCTCCAGAATGGTGACATTAACTCCAATTGTTGCATGGCAACAACTTGCAACTTTCTCAACCTTGGGGGTAGTCTACTTTGTGTAAAGCTTTGACAACTATGTGCTCTATTTGGGAAGTAAATGGCCAGGGGAAGTCTACCACAAAATATTCTGCAGGTATTCCAACCCGTGTCACAACCTCCCCATGTAAACTTTGAGGTTTGGATGGATCATTTAGGAAATGGTGGTGAATGGCTTTCTCTTCTTCTCTATCCAAAATCCATGTGTAACATGGATCCTTGTGATGTTGGGTGCTCCTAACACTTCATATTTTGTTGATTAGTAAGATGCTCTTTCCATAAGAGAGGAAGGGAGAGATTAGGAGGGAGGAGGGGCAGGTGAAGAGGAAGGATGATGGAACAGAAGGGAAGGGAAGAACTTGGAAAGGAGAATGGAAAGACTGACAGAAACACCTAGCCGTGCCCTTCCACATTTCCTCTGTGCCACATGGCACCTTACGATTGTTGAAGGGGAAAAAATCTTCAAGGATGCTACATAAGAACGGGAAGGCAGACTTCAGTCTGGACCACCACCATAGGTACAGGGTCACTGCACTGGGATTTTACAGTGGGGGAGAGAGATGAGGCTCAGCTCTCAATGCTGCATGGGGAGTGGAGGTTACAGCCAAGGAGAGGTGCAGTCCCTGATGGGAAATCTCCAACAGGGAACATCAGAGGTAAGGGGGGCTTCTGGCTAACCTGACCCAGCAGGATCTTGCTAAAGGTAGGCCAGGTGAGCAGACCTCACCTGGGGGATGGGGGGGTGGGGAGGAAGCCCATCAGATATGGAGGGTGGGGGCTTCTTAGTAAACTGACTCAGCAGAGTTTTTGCTAGAACTGGATTTTCCAAGAAGGGGCACGGATGGGCCTGTGAGACTGAAGTTGAATCAAGCCAAGAATCTTCATCATCACTCCGTCCTTCTGCTCACAAAGAACTGAACATCCTTTTACTTCCTTCTTCACATGGATATTCTCTATTATTGAAGCTTATCTGACACCATGCTTGCTGAATAATCATCTTCTTACAGTTCGGATTCCTTCCCCTCAGTGCTTTTCTCCTCCCCTTCAGTGTGAATGTCCATCCTGATTGCACCGCCCTGCCTTTTCTGTTCCCGCTATGCACTCTGCTCATGCGCAAGCCCCGGCACCTCGAGCTTCAGCTAACATCGATAATCCTGCTTCTCCTAAATCCGCTGTCTTCAGGCATCCCTCCCCTGAAGGCTAGGCTCCTCTTTCAACTGATCACAGACCAGTTCCACCTAGACACTGGTCCAAACCTAAGCAGGTGCCCATGTTTGAAAGCAAGAATATTTTCTGATATTTGTCTTGCCTTTGAAATTCCACAAATAGTTTAGCAATCCACTGTCTAACACTGGAAATCCTTAGCATCCTTCTCCTTACCGTCCATGTTCAATAGGCTACAAAACCTATCCATATTAACCCAAAGTGTCTCTTCCCTTTTTATGGCTTTTATTTGCAAATACCATTAACAAGAAAAATAACACAAAATCTAAATAAGAAAAAGAAGTAAAAGAAATGCATGGGGAAACCATAATTGGGGAAATAGTTTCATTAGCAACTTGTATTTGTTAGCAATTTCATTATTTGAAATATTACTCATTATACAGTTGTTGAGAAAAAATGAACAAGTTACAAAGAAAAAAAACTATTTCAAACAAAAATATATGTGAACGGGAGAAATAACAATAAGACACTCAATGATGTTATTCAGTTGGCAGTAAGGGTAAACAAATTGTGAATGTAGTACTTTTATAAAAGACAAATTCTCCAAAATGTGTTTATTGGTTTTCTGTTTGTAGCTGGCCACTGCGGTTCCCCGGATCCGATCGTGAACGGTCATATCAGTGGAGACGGTTTCAGTTACAGGGACACTGTGGTTTATCAGTGCAATCCTGGTTTCAGACTGGTTGGAACTTCCGTTCGGATATGCTTGCAAGACCACAAATGGTCTGGACTGACCCCAGTCTGTGTCCGTAAGTACATTGCGAACAAATTCAGCAGGTGCTTCCTTTGGTGACATTTTCTCTTGGTATGAAGGCTTAGCACAGACATGTGTAGCCTCCAGAGTGAAAGAGAATGGAGAAGCATCCCTTTCACCTGTGCTAAGGATGCTGTGGGTCGGCTTCCCTTTTCCGTTTCCTTCCTCCAGACTCCTGTCCACAGTGAATGTGCTCCCTAACTCATCTCAAACAGGTCCCAGGATGAGTGATGTCATGGACTCATTTTCCTGATTTTATCACAGGATCAACAAGGTGGAAACAAGCTAATTATAGGAGGACAAAGATGCTGAGTCTGAGTCTGCAGGTTGGCTTTGCAGAGTCCCCAAAATAGCCTCACACCCCTAATCTTCTGTGTTGTTTTCTATTTTTGTCATTGTTTCATTAAGAACACAGAGTTTTGTAAGCAGGCCTTCCTTTAACAGAGAGAGGTAAAACTGTATAATGATTGTCTTCTAATTTTATACTATCCAAGATAAATATTGACCTGTATTTTTAGAAGACGTCATACTGTCTATTGCAAAATTTATTTTAAATCAATTGTTTTTTTTTTTTTTTCCCCTAGTATATTCATTTTCCTGTGAATTAAACAAAGGAAATGTTGATATAGCTCTAGGATAATGACAGGTATTCTCTGGGATGGTGCAGTGGGAAATGTGCAGAGTTCAGGGGTGAAAGCTTTGCTTAGAAGAAAGAACTGTTGACAAGATAAATGAGGAGGGGAAAACCAGTTTTATGACTGTAATGTGTTTCTTTTGAAAGGGCCACTGAGGATATCTTTGGGATTTGTATGGCTGTTATTTAGGGTGTTACATTAATGACGTTCACCACATTTCAAAAGATCCTATAATTGGGATTGTCAAAGGAAATGCTGTTTGAGCACACACACTTATTTTGCTAATTTCATGGTGTTTGATATTGGAATAACTTAGGCATATACAATTTAAATTATCAGCCAAGCCTCTATAATATTTCAAAACAAGTGTTCCAAAAACTGACTGGTGTATTCTAAAGGGAAAATATTCAAGATTCGCAATTAAAGAATTTTAGCACCTCTTAATTTTCACTGCTTTATTATAGAGTTATCTGATATTCTGTCATGACGTAAGAACAATTACTATGCTGAAGAAAGTACATTTGCCAGTGTTGGTTATTTTCCACAATTATAATATAACCCGGTGGTGGGTCACCTTACAGTTCTCCTTCACTGTTTCCCCTTCCAAACATACGTGGGATTTGTAACATGCCTGGATGTCTGTTGGTGAGGAACTCCAAGGGAGGGCGATGGCCTGGGTATTTTCTGACACTGATGAGGGCCTGTCTTCCTACACAGCCATCACGTGCGGCCACCCCGGGAACCCTGCGCACGGACTCACCAATGGCAGTGAGTTCAACCTGAATGACGTGGTGAATTTCACCTGTAACACTGGCTTCCTGCTGCAGGGTGCCTCTCGAGCCCAGTGTCGGAGCAACGGCCAATGGAGTAGCGCTCTGCCCACCTGTCGAGGTAGGAAAGGCTCCCGGAATGAGCCCTGTCAGCCGAGGGCAGCAGGCGGGTGAACATGCTGAGCTCGGTACCCGTGTGCGTGATGCTTCATCTCAAAGCATAGGATGCCATATCTCAAGGCACAGGATGCCACAGACGTTTTCACTGCTCATGGCGGGGAAGACGTTTGTGAGAATAAAGCACAAATCCCTCCATGGCCTTTGTTGGTACTGGCCAGGTGTTTGAGCAGAACAGTCTAGGACTCTAATTAAGGTAAACTTGTCTTCCATCTCTTTGTCTTGATCCATTCACTCATCCAGACAGCATCTTTGCATTTTGAGCTTCTAGACCTACAGATCCATTTAAGAAGTTCTCATTGCTTTTAAATCTTTTTTTTTTTTCATTCATTTTTTTAATTGCCACACAGATCTAGGCTAAAACCTGAATTTTCAAGAAAATGGTATTTTGGAGCTTTTGTATTTCTAGATGTTTGAGCTCATAGTATGTAAGTTTCTGCTTCAGTGCTTTCCATTAAAACATCTCATGCGCTGAAGGTGAGTCAGACTTTACTGTGAAGGTGAAGGAGTTTTTATGGCAGCTGTGGTATGAGAGCCCGATACTCCATGAGTTTTCCTCTCGCTGACAATCACCCGCCTTCCCACTGGGCTCCCAAGGAGGCTGCATCCAAATAAGACAATAGCACAAAGGGATCTAAGCAATTTTTAAAAATAGTTATGTGAAATTGGTAACAAACTGTAGAGTCCTGGTACAGGTTTCTGCTGGGCTTAAGCTCTAGACGAAGCGAAGTCTCCTAATTTCACTTCCCTCTAAACACTAGTATCAGATTCACCCTATTTCAGTGTAGAGGAAATCTTGCCACGAAGAGAAAGCCCCGTTGGTCCCCTTGTCCTCACTCTCCCCAGAAAGCAGTGTTTTGTCTGTGATGTGGTTGGGTGTGGGGTGCAGAACGCACTTTCTCACTGAGTTTCCTACGGAAGAGCCCCTGGCTGGTCTCCTGACAATGTGGGTGGTCTGATCAGCTTGAAAACTAACAAGTTTACCTTTTGTTATTATTATTGTTGTTGTTGTTGTTGTTATCAGTGGTATGAGCCAGGGGCCAGGGTGGAGCGTGAGCGGGGTTAGGGGACATCTTTGAATGTGTGTACCCACCCGCACAGAACGCTGGCTTCTGCGCGTCTCGCCTCTCGGCCCTGAACGTCAGGACAGCGGCAGGAACCACCCTCCGCTCTCCCAGGGAAGCGTGAGCTTCACATTCTGCCAGAAGTGGTGAGGACGGGGGCAGCTGCAGAAAGACGCAGCTATTAACGTCTGCCACGTGTTCATGCGGCTGTAGCGATTTAGAAAAAGATTAACCAGCTTTAATCAAACCCTTTTCTCCACCTGTAGGACAGGGAAAAAATAGCACAACTGAAACAATGATTAAAAAATGAATGCCCGTAAACGTGGGTCCAATCTGTCCTCGTGCAGGGGTGCGGCATAAGCGTGCGTTGATGGCTTAGGTACATCAGAGCGCTCTGGATCTGTTCCCCAAAGCCCTTCTAGCCAACTTAATATAACATTTATTAAGCTCCTGCTGTATGCCAAATGCTGTGCTACGTATGCCCTGTCAGTACAGAGATAGGGAAAGTAATTCATACCTTTAAGGAGATACAGTGAAGAGGGCCAGGGGAGTGAGCTGACTAGGGAGAGAGAATGTCACCCACAGACACTGAGACATCGTCCATTTGACACATAACATCTTGCTGGGCGAAAGATGGAATGAACTCAAATTGTGGGCTTTTCATGATCAAACCTTTTTGTGTGATCTATATTCCATTTTCCTCTAACTTATACCAAAGAAGAGGAGTAGAAATTAAATGCCATCATTTATTAATGGTTTTCAGGGTTTTAGATGCTGTCCTTTAGATGCCTACGGCACAGTATAATGCTGGGATGTATAGTAACCTCTTCAGTCTTCATTTTGCCTTTTCTTACCTTTCTCCCTTTTCTCAAAATATACGAAGTTACTTAATTTTTAGCAGACTTTATTTTTCAGAACACAGAAAGGAAATGTTTTAAGTTCGTAGAAAAATTGAGCAAAAGAAACAGATTTCCCATGTAACCCCTCCCCACACAGACACACTCTCCCCCACCATCAGCATCCCCACCAGATGGTGCATTTGTGACAGTTGGTGAACCCATAAGGACACATCGTCTTCTCCTAGAGCCCACAGTGAACATCAGGGTCACTCTTGGTGTCGTTCATTCTATGGGTTTGGACCAATACATAATGACATGTATCCACCCTGAGAGTATCATACAAAATAGCTTGACTACCCTAAAAACCCCCACTGCTCCACGTGTTCATCCCTCCTTCCCCAACTAACCCCTGGCAACTACTGATCTTTTTACTGTCTCCTTAGTTTTGCCTGATCCAGAATGTCATATAGTTGAAATTATACTGGATGTAGCCTTTTCAGACTGGCTTCTTTCTCTTAGCAATAGGCATTGAAGGTTCCATACCTTTTCATGTCTGGATAGCTCATTTCTTTCTTTTGCTGAATGATATTCCATTGTCTGGATGGGCCACAGTTTATTTATCCATCACCTACTGAAGGACATCTTGGTTGCTTCAAGTTTTGGTAATATAGAGGTTTTTGTGTGGACATGAGTTTTCAGCTCCTTTGGGTAAATACCAAGAGGCATGATTACTGGATTGTATGGTAAGAGCATGTTTAATTTTTTGAGAAATCACCAACTGTCTTCCAAAGTGGCCGCACCATTTTGTACTCCCGCCAGCAATGGGTGAGGGTCCCCGTTGCTCCACATCCTTGTCAGCTCTCGGTGTTGTCAGTGTCCTGGATTTTGGCCGTTCTCATAGGTGTGCGGTGGCTCTCCTGGTTGTTTTAATTTGCATTTCCCTGATGACGTATGCTGTGGGGCATCTGCTGTGCTCACCTACCAGCTATGCATCTTCCTTGGGGAGGTGTCTGGTAAGGTCTGTGGTCCAGTTTGTAACTGGGTTGCTTGTTTTCTTACTGTTGAGTTTTAAGTATTCTTTGGATATTTTGGATTAATAGTCCTTTATTCCTCACCTCCTTTGCTAATATTTTCTCCTACCCCGTGGCTTGGCTCTCATTCTCTTGGCCCTGCCTTTTATAGTCTAGAACTGTTAAGTGTGTGCTCCATCTTGAAAGCTGCTACATCCAGTGCATCTGGTGAAGGGGGGAGGTGGCTGGCAGATGCAGTTCTACGGGCATTAGTGGACTGGGAATCGCTAGAACATCTCCAGGGTGCCTTTGCTCACCACTTCTTGTTCTCTGTTGTTTTGTTTTCTTCATTTATGAGCTAAGAGATAGGATCTAGGGAACAGAATTTACATGTTTATTATAAAACCAGGAAAAGCATGATTTCTAAGAGGACAGGCTCATAAAGGTGGTGAAGCCTTAGGAAAAAAATGGCATAAAACTCAAAAGTTGAAGATTAAAAATAGCTACTTTTTAAAAAATTTTTATTGTTATGTTAATCACCATACATTACATCATTAGTTTTTGATGTAGTGTTCCATGATTCATTGTTTGCGTATAACACCCAGTGCTCCATGTAGTACGTGCCCTCTTTAATACCCATCACCAGGCTAACCCATCCTCCCACCCCACCCCCAGAACCCTCAGTTTGTTTTTCAGAGTCCATCGTCTCTCATGGTTCGTCTCCCCCTCCGATTTCCCCCCCTTCCTTCTTCCCCTCCTGCTATCTTCTTCTTTTTTTGTTTTTCTTAACATTTTTATACTGTGAAATACACTGAATATTTCATAGTTATCTTATCCTTGTCTTCTAAACTTTGTGTAATTCTTTCTGTTGAAAACACATGAAAAGACACTTTTCCAAAGAAGACATACAAATGGCTAACAGACACATGAAAAAGTGTTCATCATCATTAGCCATCGGGGAAATCCAAATCAAAACCACATTGAGATGCCACCTTATACCAGTTAGAATGGAAAAATGGACAGGGCAAGAAACAACAAATGCTGGAGAGGATGTGGAGAAAGGGGAACCCTCTTACACTGTTGGTGGGAATGCAAGTTGGTACAGCCACTTTGGAAAACAGTGTGGAGGTTCCTCAGAAAATTAAAAATAGAGCTACCCTATGACCCAGCAATTGCACTGCTGGGTATTTACCCCAAAGACACAGATGTAGTGAAAAGAAGGGCCATATGCACCCCAATGTTCATAGCAGCAAAGTCCGCAATAGCCAAACTGTGGAAAGAGCTGAGATGCCCTTCAACAGATGAATGGATAAAGAAGATGTAATCCATATATACAATGGAAAATTACTCAGCCATCAGAAAGGATGAATACCCAACTTTTGCATCAACATGGATGGGACTGGAGGAGATTATGCTAAGTGAAATAAGCTAAGCAGAGAAAGTCAATTATCATATGGTTTCACTTATTTGTGGAACACAAGGAATAGCATGGAGCACATTAGGAGAAGGAAGGGAAAAATGAAGGGGGGGAGTCGGAGGGAGAGATGAACCATGAGAGACGATGGACTCTGAGAAACAAACTGAGGGTTCTAGAGGGGAGGGGGGTGGGGGGATGGGTTAGCCTGGTGATGGGTATTAAGGAGGGCACATTCTGCATGGAGCACTGGGTGTTATACACAAACAATGAATCGTGGATCACTACATCAAAAACTAATGATGTACTGTATGGTGACTAACATAACATAATAAAATTTAAAAAAAAGAAAACATTTCATTTTTTAAAAAGATTTATTTATTTGAAAGACAGAGAGTGTGGCGAGGGGCAGAGGGAGAGAGAGAATCCCAAGCAGACTCCCCACTGAAGGCAGGGCCTGACTCGGGACTCCATCCCATGATCCTGAGATCATGACCTGAGCTGAAACGGAGAGTAGGACGCCCAACCAGCTGAGCCACCCAGGCGCCCCTATTGAAAACATCATAAAAACATACTACGCAGAACTCTAATCAATTATGAGTGCTTTAAAAAAAATGTAGTGAACTAATTCTTACTCCTTTTTTCCCACCACCAACAAAATTAAATTGGCTATTCATAGGTTATGAAGCATCATTTTCTTATTTTCCTGCTCACGGTCGGGTTTTTATGAGTTGTAAAAGAAAATGGAAGAAGCAGGAGTAAAGACCAAAAAGAAATAGAAACACAGATTTTTCTGAAGAATTATGTTGAAATTAAAAAATATATATATCTTCCACGAAATGAAGCCGTTAGCTAAGAAGTCAGGACTACTGATTTCTACTTTTTTCAAAAACCAGACTTTGGGAGGAGATGGATGTTTGTGGCCTCGTTGGCAGTGAGGGTCTCACAGATGTACACTTATCCCCAAATCATACAGTTGCATACGTCAGATATGTGCAGCTTCTTACATGTCAGCCGTCCTTCCGTAAAGTGGTTAAAAATAAGAACACTAGACTTGTCGGAATGAGTGTTGACATTAAAGATTGAAAAGCACTTTGGATTCCGTTTTGGATTTCTGATTTCCAACCAGATTCTGGATTACAAGTTAAATCACATGGTTCTATAGTCATCATCTCACAGACCTGCCAAGGAAAACCTTACAAACTCTTTATTGATGATGAATTAATACACTTTAATAAGTGGGTAAAGGATGTAAAAAGTATGCAGGGAAATGTATTGTGTTGAATGTAAGAATTCATTATGAAAATTGTTTCTGAGAACCGGAGATGAAACTCAGAATTGCTTTAATCAGTTCAGAAGCAATTGAAATTTTCAGATTGTCCCAGTCAAATAATAAGATGGAATCAAACCCACAACAAACCTATGAAAGTACTGTAGGAGTATCACTGTCCAGATGACCCCGGGTCCACGCTATTAGTGACTGTGGCAGGCTCTCCTGAGTATTCTGTTACGCTTTTTACTTTATATTTATGTAACCTAGAAGAAAGGAGTCATCTAATTTCTATTTTTGAACAGCTAGAGCAAGTATCTGGGACTGAAATCTGTCATGTCCCCTTGTCCAGAGAGTTTTTCCAGGAAGACTTGGTTATTGCTTTGGGTCATGCGCAGAATCAAGGACCTGGGGCAGATGCTGATTCCAGTAACTGATGAGGGTACAGAACAGGACGAACTAGAGGCAGTTAATGACGTCGGTGTCTAATGAGATGTTGCACAGACAGATGACCAAGCCGGATGGGGGAACGGGGCTCAGAGTCTGAGTGCTTGGCGGCCCCCCACGGTGTGCAGCATGCCAAGGGAAACTGAATCACTCATAGAGACTGAGGGTAAAGTAAGTCAGATCCAATAATTAGCAAATCATGTTTCAAAACTGACGTTCTAATGTTTCATTAGTCAGGTTATCCACACGCTCAATAATCAGACTAGGGCATTATTGGATAAACTGTGTCTGACTGCAGCTGTGTGGGAATAATTCAATAGGACAGGCCTGAAAAAAATGCACGAGCAGATTTAAACCAATATTAGGTAAAAAGGACAGTTAGTACTCAGAAAAGTTTAAAAGGGAATATATTTTTAAAAGTGTAAGTCATAGGATGTGCAATGTTTTTATCTCTATATGTTAGCTCAAGTATTTTTTTAAAGACTTTATTTGCTTATTTGAGAGAGAGAGATAAAGAGCACAAGTGGGGAGGAGAGGGAGAAGCTGGCTCCCCACGAGCAGGGAGCCCCATGCAGGGCTTGATCCCAGCACCCTGGGATCAGGACCTGAGCCAAAGGCAGACGTTTACCCGACTGAGCCACCCAGGCGCCCCTAGCTCGAGTGTTTTTAAAAATAACTTCTCCAAGAGTAAGGAGTGTATGTAGAGAAGAGGTTCAGTACGTAGCCTATAAAATATTATTGGAAGCTAAGACTTACAGCAGGTACACTCAAAAAAAGAGAAAAAAGAGTGGAGGGGGATCCCTCTGGGATTCATGTCACCAAGAAATACTCATCCATTTTTACAAATACGCTGGACTGGACAGGTTCAGGAGGGCATTCCTTACCTCGTTCCAGAGTAACTGTCTTTGTGACCTCAGGCGTGTTACTGATCATTATAGTAGCGTCCTCCCTTCCCCTCCGACATACCCAAAGGTCCCCATGGAACACATTCTGTGCACTCTCTGGAACTTCTCCAGGATCAGCCAAATATCTATGATATCCGTATTTCTCATTCTTTCTAGCTGATGGAATTCAGCTCTGCACCAGGTGTTGCTACCTGGACCTCAAGTGCAAGTGCTGGCTCGTAGTGTGTGGGGTGGTGGGATGTTGGTGCAGGTGAAGAGCTCCACAAAGAGGTATCAGTGTCTCTCCCATGCATTACGCTCTGCTGGGCACCACGTGGCGAAGTAGACTGTCAGGTTTTCTCAGCAGGTCTGACTTGGTCTGACTTGTCTTCATTAAACTTATTGGTGATTTCACTCGTGACCAGAAAGTTGAAGGAACTTGGTCCTTAAACTTTGCTGGCGGCTCAGGAATGCCAGTCACACGAGCCTCGGCCCACCAGATCCTGCGACGGGGATCCCACACAAAACGGGAGGAAGGAAGCAGATGGAGGAGCTGTTTGTGGGGGTTGAGTGGGTGCCCACGAACTCCTCTGGAAGGCAGCCTACTTCCCGTGAGGCAGAGCACACTTGCACACAACCATGACAGGGACTGTTTCAGAACACCCTCCCTCCATTGTGGGCAAATAAATCAAGTTATCCCTGCCCCCGGCAGAGAGACACAGCTGAATCTCCTAGTGGAGCCTCCAAAATAAACCAGAAGGGATGGAAGAGTGGATGGGTCTGACCGAAACTGCACAGGACTGATTTGATAGGATAAGATTGGGGAAAAAAAAAAAAGAAAAAGTAGGGGCAGATTTAGGAGATGTGTAGACACAACTCTTCCAACATAAGGAAGAGTTCAGTTTCCCCACTGGCGCTCAGGGACTCTTTATGATTGTCAAGCATCGTCACTGCTCACTAATTTAAGGGTGCTGGAGATGCCTGGGACCCAGAGCTCCAGGGTTCCTTCCAGGAGGCTCTGTGCGACCTAAGATACCAGAGTGGCCGCCGTATTGAGGGCATCCGTGTCCACGACACACCTGTCCTCCACCACGGGCAAGAGCGGCCACCGGGGAGAAGCCCAGCCTGGGGTTTCAGAGCCGTCAGGCAGGAAACCAAGTATTCTCAACCCTGCAGAGAGAGGGATGCAGCAGGATCTCATCCATCTTGCAGCAATCTCATCTCTCTGCAGCAGACTCCCTATTCTTCGTACTATCATCTCCAGCTGGATCCTTCTTTCGAGTTCCAAACCCATGATGGCCCTTGCTTCGTACAGCTCTGCCTTCTCATCTACCACACGATCCGCCTCTACTAAGGAGAGCTGGGACACACCATGAAAGTATAAACAGAGAAATGCAGGAGCTCAGCGGGGGCAGGCAGAGTCCTGTGCAGCACTGGGATCTGTCGGGCGTCCCGGCAGAAGCGTCCGAGAGCCGGCTCAGTGTCGTCCGTCCGTGTAGGTCGCCTCCACCCTCACGGCCGGAGACTCTGATACTGTGCTGTGGACGGTCTCCCAAGAAGAGCATAAGCACAAACACGAGCACACAATGTCTTCAGCACGCAGGCCAAGGAAACGCTTTGCTGCTGATGGAGGTATAAGACCAGGGACCTATTTCTATCTCCTGGGCTGCATGCATGACTCCAAATGCCAGAATGCACCTATGCAGTTGTTTTTCACGTTATAAAAAATAATTAATCTTTCAAGTATATTAGACATTCTCCAGGTGGGTAATTCCCGCTACTTCAGTGGGTTTGGTGATAGTTTTATTGTGGATGTAATGCATTATGGAGCCTTACAATGATCTGTCTGTGCTCCATAAACATTTTGTTTTGGCTCAGAAGAACTTGAGTCTTTCTTCTATAAGCTCAGGGTTGTTCTAAAAAGCATAGAATACTATTTTGTGGCACTGAAAGGGGTCTCTGTAGTCCTCTCTTCTGCCCTACACCTTCGTCCTCACTACAGAGAGGACATCAAATGCACAGATAGAGTAAAGGGTTTGCCCCCAGCCGCTGGGACCCGTGACTTGCAGTGACTGCCCGAGAATTAGTTGCAGGGCCCCTTTCTGAGCCAGAAATATCTGGAGAGAGTGCAGTTTTCACAGCAGCTGTCTCATTCACTGGTGTGGGGGTCAAAGCATGAGACAATCAGGGGTGCTTTCTTTTCCTCTGCACCTGCGGAAGCGCATTGCTAATTCCCTCCCAGAAGCCAACAGGCATTCAGGCTAATAGAGTGCCATTCAGATTAACCAGAGCCTGTCCTGTGTGCCCCAGCGGACTGTTCTCTGCGGGGCTGTTTCTAAAGGAGGAAGAGGCTTCAATCAGAGGCGGGCTTGATTTACATTTCTATTAAGTGTTGATGGAAGAATTGTCATTTTTATTTGCATTCCACATGCAGCAGAAACGGGACTTTAGGCACACATATTGAAGCATTAATTAATACATGTAGGTGGCCATGGGGGTGATTAATGACTGTGCCACAGACAGCCCTAAAATACTACATCCCAGTAAAAATATTTAAATGAAACTAACTTGAGCGGGTTCTATTTTAACACTTTCTTTTTTTAAAGATTTTATTTATTTATTTGACAGAGATACAGCGAGAGGGAACACGAGTAAGGGGAGAGGGAGAGGGAGAAGCAGGCTTCCCACCGAGCAGGGAGCCCGATGCAGGGCTCGATCCCAGGACCCTGGGATCATGACCTGAGCCGAAGGCAGATGCTTAATGCCTGAGCCACCCAGGCGCCCCTATTTTAACATTTTCATAACATAAAAACTTAACCAGGAAAACTATTTTCAGACTTCACATTGAAGTCTCTTCTTAGGAAATAAATAAAGGAAATTAGTCTCACATCGTTAAAATTGCCAGAGTAGCACATCGATCGCTTGACAGTTTTTGAAGCATAATGGCCCAAAGCAGCAAGTGAAGGACAGCGTGATGATGAGCCGCCGCCGTGATGTTGTCATCTTACAAACTTTCTAACGTGATGAGGAGCGCTCCCCCTCTTTGCAGCTCTCTTTTACTTCTAAGTGTATCTAAATGATGTCTACCTTTTTTTTTTTTACCCCTAGTGGTGAACTGCTCAGATCCAGGCTTTGTGGAAAATGCCATTCGTCACGGGCAACAGAATTTCCCCGAGAGTTTTGAATATGGAATGAGTGTCATGTATCATTGCAAGAAGGGATTTTACCTGTTGGGATCTTCTGCCTTAACCTGCATGGCTAATGGCCTATGGGATCGTTCTTTACCCAAGTGTTTGGGTAAGTGAGGGTTATTTTGGATTCTTGTGCCTCAGAGCCCGTAAGACCACCAAGAGAACAATAACAACAACATTTTAAGTCTTTATAAATTGTATAAGTTATATGATACCGTATTGACTGGCCAGAAAGCACAAACTACAACTCAAACTAGTTTAAGGGTCAAAAAGGAGAGGGGACACTGGTGTGTTCTCATACCTGGCTTCAGAGAGAAATGGACCTGAGTGTATTGGACAGCACTTGGACTCATTCTGTGCTTGTCTCTACTTATTACTGCTTGTCTTCTACTTGAACCCAGCAGACACGCTTATCCTACATGGCTCAAACATGGTGGCTAGTGACCTCAACACCTTGCACCTCTCAGCTTCACTTTGTCTGGACCCAGATTCAGAAATGTTGGCAAAGGGCTCTGGTAGGGAGTATCTATCTGTTGACCTACGCTCTATGGCCAGAAGGGCCAAGTAACCTGATGGACCTAATGTAGGTCTCATGAGCAGTTCTGGCACCAAGAGTTAATACAATAGAAAAGATAGTATCTGATAGTCTCTTCCTCCTGACCCATCTGATTAAATAAGAGGAACGCAGATTGCCCTAAAAGAATGGGGGCAATATTCTGGGCAGAAAAATTACAGATCCTCACTATGGCCTCCCTCAAAACATGATCAGTATTTTAGACCATGGAGACTAACAAGAATACACTTTTCCCCAAGTGGGTATAGTCTTACCTTCTTTTAACTTGAAAAAGCATATTGTCCTTTAGCTCAAAGACTTCATCTTATTACAGCAGTCTGACAGTTTAGGAAAAGGGGTGACTCTCCTTGGTCTTTTAAAAATCATTCAGAAACAAAACAATCCTTAAAATCAAAATGTTATCTTCTTTGTATTCATTTTGTGTGCATAAAGAATGTGGGAAATGACAATTACATCTTAAATTGAATTTACTGAAAAAAAAAGTGATAATCTATCTTACCTCTTAGAATTGCAGCATTTTTGGTACATTTTCAGAATAAATTAGTCCTGGACAAATTTTTTTCCCCTGTGATTCAGTGTCCCTCATAACCCCTCCCAATCTATATGGAACCTTGTCTCAAATTATAACAATATAATTAATTTCTATGGAGAAAGAGTGACTTCTTTCAAAAGAAATGCACAGCCTCATATGATCAAAAATGCATCTGTAAATGCATCTGTATTAGAATCTTCATCAAATTTTACCTGCTTTCTGATTTTCTAGGCCGTCACACGTGGGAATTTTTCAGAGAAATTAGTTTTTCTTTCTTTGTCTCCCCAAACATTTCTTTTGCGTCTTCCCAGGCTGATGTGAGTCTTCCATTAGTTTATGTAATGATGCCAGTGTGCTCCAAATCTCCAGGAACTAGGTTGTAAGTGACTCTCATTCTCCTGGGTGGCTGGTTCCCACCACTTGCTATCATTAACAGTTGGAATTACCATGTGTCTGGGAATACAGGTTCTCAGAGGAGCTGTTTCCTTGTACATGCTTTAGAGCGGTGGCCAAGAGCAGTTTTGCTGTTATGGTTTCACTGATTTTTTTTTCTCTCTTAATTTCACCTGGAACTGTCATTTACCAACTGCTTCCTGACTTGGCTCTAATTAGCTTCCTTTTTAGGACTCTGTCTAGGTAAAATCTCGTTCACCAATGAACGGATGTCAGTGTAAGACCGGATCAGTGTAAGGGCTAATGTGACTCACGGGGATGCTCAATGCCTTTTCATCTTCTAACCCAACCTCTTCAGTTGAGATCACTTTTGGGTTAGCAGTGATCAAATGCAAGTAGTCTGGGCTGTTAAATCAGCGGCCTTTGAATAATTTGTTGGTAGCCTGAGTCCAATCAGCTGTTTGCATGTACAGCAACATTTGTCCATTGTTAACCCTAATTTGGGACTTTATAGAAAAGGAGAGAGAAGTCTTCACTGTCCTACATTAATCTGGATTCCAGAGTTTTCCTCTTTGAAAGATAATTTATGATTAGATTATAGGCCTGATTTGGCATGATTTTAAAGAAATGAATGGGAATACTGAGATTATTTTATAGAGTAACTTGAGGAAAAATTTAATCATTAATTTATTCTTTATTATTTTTATTATTATTATTACTTAAACATTTTAAACTGCCACCTGTTCAAAGAAAAATTGTTAGAAGTGTCACCGTAGATCCATGACCTGAAAGAGTAAGCAGATAAGACAGAGTTCTGAGCCAAGCAAGTATATAATTATCATATTAGCTGAAGAGATAATGGAAATAGTTTTCATGAATCTATGTAATTTCTAGCTTTTTGTATCATACTGCTTTTTTGGATTATAGTTAAGGACAAATGGAAAAGATGTAGATAGAGTAACTTTCTCTTTGAAAGCCTAGCTGTAAATTTCTCTCTTAAGCAAAACTACCTCAAGATAAAACAAAATGAAACAAAAACAAATGTCGACAGACCCTCTTCTTGTCTTTAGTAGTACATGAATATCAAAGGTGGGGGAGTGTCACCTGGAAAATGATATTGGTTACCCACAGGGAACTGCAGGAATTTGCCAGTATGTTTAGCTGCTTTTCTTTAATAGGTGATGTTTGTATGGGTGTCTGTGTGGGAGACCTACCAAGGTAAAGCAGTTCAACAGGACTGATGTACTCATTTACTTTAATTTTTCCTTCAGCCATATCATGTGGCCATCCAGGGGTTCCTGCCAATGCTATCCTAACTGGAGAACTGTTTACATATGGTGCCATAGTTCACTACGCATGCAAAGGGAGCCGGGATCTTGTAGGCAACAGCACTCGAGTTTGTCAAGAGGACAGTCACTGGAGCGGAACGCTACCCCACTGTACAGGTGAGGAATGATACCATTAGTTAGTGACTTGAAAGGTTGTGTAACAGTACAGTTATTTGAAGTTATTATTCCATGTCCGGGCAAATGCGCCAGTGTTCTATATGGTCATCTTCATCCTCATCAATAACTTCGAGCGCCAGTCACTTCACACTTCCTCTTGTGGGAGTCCTTGGAGTTCTTCGTCACCCTGGCCAAGAGGCCTGCCTCCCTTCGCTCAGTTTGTCCCTGTCCGTTCCTGATTCCTTGTCCGTGCTTCCTCTCAATTCTTCCACATCTTTCCTGTCTCAGGAATTGATCATTACATTGACGCCCTTTGAAAAAAAAATCTTAATTTTTTCATGAATAGTTCTTAAATAAAACTCAGTGAATTAACAACTCTGGACATAGCTGAGAAGAATCAAACCTCTCATTTGGTTGTTCATTACCCAATACACTTTAATCCTGTTTCACTTTTATTATCCATACTGACACAGTGGACAAACCCTGCGTTCATTATTCCTAGAATTTTATTTCTTCCAGAGAGTATCAATTTTTTGTCATCCACATATTTTGATAAGCTTCTTTGTGATTAGTTATACAGGAAGAATTTCTTCATGATTTTCACCTTTGCACTATGATAAAGAAAGTCTTTCTCACAAGATTTCCAGAATGCAGTATGACTATAACACATTTAAATAACTTTTCATTCTGGGGTGTCTGGGTGGCTCAGTCGATTGAGTGGCTGACTCTTGGTTCCCACTCAGGTCTCACGGGTCATGGGAACAGGCCCTACCAAGAGCCCCTCATTGGACTCCGGGCTTAGCAGGGAGTCTGCTTGAAGATTCTCTTCCTCTGCCCCTCCAGGCCACCCCCTACCCACGTGTGCACTCACGAGTTCTCTCTCTCTAACATAAATAAAAATAAATAAATAAATAAATAAATAAATAGCCTTCGTTCTCTTTAAACATAACAGCTCTGTTATAAACTTGTCTAACAACATTATGTTTCACCATATTTGTTTCTGTTCAATAGGAAATGACCCTGGATTTTGTGGTGATCCCGGGACCCCAGCACATGGGTCCCGGCTTGGAGATGAACTCAAGGCCAAGAGCCTTCTCCGCTTCTCCTGTGAAATGGGTTACCAGCTGAGGGGCTCTCCTGAGCGGACATGTTTGCTCAATGGCTCGTGGTCAGGATTGCAGCCCGTGTGTGAAGGTGAGTACGTTCAAGTCATAAAGTCAACCTTTACAGTTGGAACCATGTATTTCATTCTAAAATGACTGGTACCATTCCACAGAAATCCTAGAGACTGAACCTTTGTATCATTAAACTACTTTCCCCCAAAATGTATAAGAGAATCATCAAAACTCATGACTGGGTACATGGAGATATACTGACTATTCAAAAGGTTATCTAACAGATCCTTACCTTTTGAATGTTTATAACCTAGAAGAGGTTTCTAATCTAATAATAATCTTTATGTGATTTGGTGGTGTTTTGTGGTTGCTGGTAGTGGATAACAGAAAAAGGAACAGTGAGTAGAAGCAGTGTAAATGCTGATGGGAATTCTTGCAGGCTGGGATAGGCTTCACTTCCCATGTTATTTCCAGTCTATTGGTGGCCCTTGTCCAAAACACTGCATTGCCAAAGAACTTAGGGTGATTCTCTGTATAATATTTTGGAGTGAATATATTTTATTTTAATATTTGAGAGGCCTAAGAGGACATGGTGGGATATCTCAGTAATAACAGTAAAAGACCATGAATACTTACCATGTCGTGTATTGGCAATGCTCGCCTTAAGCAAAGGTGTGATGAGATACCACAAATTTGTTTAGAGTCCAAAAAGGAACTGATTTAGAATTCAGACAGATAAGACTTAAATGTTAGAAATATTTAGCAAACAAACTTCTCAACTACTTAATGTTCGAGTCCAAAAAGCTTACACAAAATAAATATCCATTTTTACATGTCTGAAACAGTTTCTATATAAGTTGACCGACTTGAATAAACTCATGCAATATCAATACCAGAAATATAAATCGTTTTCTTAATTTTCATTTTCTCTACTGTGCCATCTCTACTCGTACCTATCTCTCACTTTATTATATGTATTATATAGAACAATAGAAAATAATATATGTATATAATCTAACTATATTGTATGCAGTCAGACTACCTTATTTGTAATCTCATAAAATCATATATAAATAATATAATCATATATATATGAAAATATATATACATATCTTATACATGTGCATGCATATATATGTTTGTATATATTCTCATCTGAGTAGAAAATTATCTTGGATATATCTACACCTAGATAAAGATATATGTATATATAATAATCCAAGGTAATTTTTGACTCTGAGTCACCTCCTTACAATCAAGTTAGTGTAAATCTTAAGATTAGGCCCTAAAGAAGTTGACTTAAATCAAACATGACTGAATGGTAGTGGCGGGATCCCACTGCCACTGTGAGCTGCAGAATGATACCTTTTTATTGACTGAAATATGGGACTCTAAATTAGTACTTTTTCTTACTCAGACACAATTTTCTCAATTCCCTCCCCTTCTGTAGAGTTTGAATATTAAAATTTGCATGATAGCATCTCTTTCTCACTAAAAACAGAGTGTTTTCTATTCTATAGTATGGTACCTCAAAGTTATACATACATTTTGTACCTGCATTTTGTAACCTACATTTACACCCCATCTAATCTTTTCCCTCTGTACTACACAAGGGAATTGTTGGTCCAGGATATATTTAAATATTATGAAAATTAAATAAGAGTTCCACTTCACTCCATGACATGTTGAATGACAATAGGCTAGCCTTCTTACTGAGGACAACCATAAAACAACAAAACATATGAGACAATTATCTTATTAAACAACAGACAGTGCATGACAGTGTTCTGTAGGAGAAATCAGGGAGGTGAGCCCATAATCACCCCATCATTCTGTATATTTTTCTTACCATTCAGTTGGAAAGTGGAACCCAGGTAGTAGGGTGGCTTGGTAAGGGGATGCGGTAGAAATTATTCTAGGCTACTGAAATAGAACTTGCAGAACAGGGCCAGCTGAGAATGGGACAGCCCCATAAGTCTGGTGAGCATTCACTGACTGAGGGCCAGACAGACAAGCAGTAGTGAGACCAGTGATGCAATGACCTTTGGCTGCAGAGTTGAGAATGGACCTGCGATATTAGACGTCATACCCTACTGAGAAACACTGGACATCTGGCCAGTCAGAGCTCTCACTGTGTACCTAGGACATTTCACAGATGCAGAGAACTCCATGCATTATGAATATGTACCACTCCCTAAAATAAGAGGAACATGCTAGAACTAAGAGCAAAAACATGTTAGGACTAAGTCTGAATAGATCTCCTCTCACAGAGAATGAAACTGATGGCAGGACCCAGAAGATCTACAACCAATTTAAAAGTCCACCAGAACAAATCCCAGCATCTTTTGAAGGAATGACATAATCCAGGCAACTTTTTGTTGACAATGTCCAGTATACAATAAAAAATTACTACATATGCAGACCTCAGAACAACATGACCCATAGTCAAACAAACAAACAAACAAAACCATAGAATTAGAATCTGATCCTGAGATCCTGATCCTGAGATGCCCCAAATGTTGAAAATAATGCACAAGGACTTGAAGCAGCTATTTAAAATATCTTCACAGACTTAGAGTCATAAACAGATAGGAAATCTCAACCGAGAAATGAAAATAATAAAAACACAATCAGATGGAAACTCTGGAATTGAAAAATACCATATCTGATATAAAAACTTTTCTAGATGAGCTTAGCAGATTAAAAATGGCAGAAGGGTCAGTTAACATGAAGACAGATCAATGAAAATTATTCAATCTGAAAGCAAAGGAAAAAAAATAATATCCTATGGGATAATATCCTATGGGATAATATCAAGTAGTTTAACATACTTGTAATTGGAGTTCTAGAAGAAAAAGAACAGAGGAAGAATGGAGCAGAGAAATGGTTGAAAAATTACTGGTTAAAAGTTAACCAAATTGGGGAGCCTGGTGGCTCAATTGGTTAAGCAGCCAACTCTTGATTTCGTCTCAGGACATGATGTCAAGGTTGTGAGCTTGAGCCCCGTGTTGTGCTCCATGCTGGGAGCCTGCTTAGGATTCTCTCTCCCCCTTTCCCTCCGCCCTGCCACTCCCCCACCCCGCCACACAAAAAAAAGTTTACCAAATTTGTTGGGAAAACATAGCTCCCAAAAGCAGAACAAACCTCATTTAAATACATTTATATTCTATTACAAATGGTCATTCACTTGGGTCTGTACTTCTGTATCAGGTTTCTGATATAAAAAGCACTTTACTTTGCACATTTAAAAGGTGAAAAAAATTTAAAACAGTTGAGAGTGAGTGATGTTTTTCCATAGAAATCTCACTTTGGTGCTGTGATATAACACCGTGAGTTCTATTCCAGCAAAACATAAATGAATTCATTTATTTGATTAGGAGAGCTTAATTGGATTTCACTTCATAATACACCTAACTTAGACTATACAAGTATTTTTAGAATAGCATTTGGTTTATCTAAAGGTAGAAATTCAAGTGTTTCTTATAAAATCCTTAGAAACTTGGCCATTAAAATCTGTGTACAGAAAGAAGCAGAAATATTTCAATATGGCAAGTATTTCTCAAATATGCTATTCCCCACAAAATTGACTACCTCCAAACCTGCATTGTATAGAAATCATGGGAAGTTGAGTAATAATAGTATAATTTACTCTCACTGTAACAACAAATGATGGGAAGGAATATATGCCTAATCCTAACCCCCCCCCCAACATACATGTTTAAAACTTTTTGGAAAATCTGTATCTTTCTTTTTTTTTTTTTTTTTTCTCTTGTTATCATAGGTCTGGATCTTTGGGACACATATTATTCTCTATAGAAAGGGGGGTTACCAGTGACTTTTGCATTTCCACCAGTGTTAACCATGATTATGTATTCAGTCTACTGAGAGTATCTCCTTCCTGATGAATCACCTTTTTTGAATCTATCAAAAGCCTTAGAGCCTGGGGCACCTGGGTGGCTCAGTTGGTTAAGCGACTGCCTTTGGCTCAGGTCATGATCCCAGGGTCCTGGGATCGAGTCCCACATCGGGCTCCCTGCTCTGCGGGGAGCCTGCTTCTCCCTCTCCCACTCCCCTTGCTTGTGTTCCCTCTCTCGCTATGTCTCTCTCTGTCAAATAAATAAATAAAATCTTAAAAAAAAAAAAAAAAGCCTTAGAGCCTGATGGGACATTTGAATAAATGGTAAAAAGAAAAAAGAGTTCATAAAACACAAAATAAAAAACATAAAATAAAAATATTTTAAAAACTCTTAAACGAAAAAAAAAAAAAACTCTTAAACGTCAAAGAAGTTATATTTCTAATATATTTCCATGATTTCAGATCATGTTTTCTTTGTTAGCAATCCAGTCTTTTAATTATAGACTCACTGACTGAACTTTTCAAATGGATCTATCTTAGGAAGCTGCTTAAATATAACTACATCATTGGTTTTAGTTGCCTTAGGCAACACTTAATCCTCTTTCCCATGAGATTGTGATAAAGCCTACATTTTATCCAGGTAATAGATGGGTGATGACAGTGATTATAACAAAAATGACAACGCATCAGCTACCGTGTATACCCTTACTACCGCTAAGATGCCAGATTCGTTCTAGGCATTTTGTGCGCAGCATGTTTAATCTTACAACAACCAAGAGCATTTACCTTTATTATACCCATTTTACAGTGAAGACACTACATGTCAAGGACTTGATTTGGTCATTCACGTTTACTTAAGTTGTGTGAGCAAAGATTCAAACCCAAAACTATTTAACTCAATAAGTGTATTTGGCATAAGTATAATGCTCTTTTATTATAAATTAAGTAAAAGAAAATGATCTTTTACTGAAAGGAGTCACGTTAACCAAATGTACATGAAAACAAAAGAAGTATTTAAAGAGTTTTAACTTCTTACTTATAAAAAATCTTATTTCCCTTCTGCTGACTATAAATGGAAGCTCCTGTTTTCCTTTAGGAGGTCCTCCTATATCATGATGGCATTAATATGAACACGGACATATTGAGGCTCATTTCTAGTCTTCATGAGCATAACCATCAGTGAAAGTGTCCCTATCAGGAAAAAAAAAAGTTAACCATGAATTTGATTTTGTAGAATACAGTATTTGAGGGACTTTCTAAACATTAGGATGGCATTATCATGATGGATATTCCCTTACTGCCAACATACCTGTCTATAAATTAAGCTGAATATGTTCACCAATCTCTTGTCTCACTTTAGCATTATCCTTCACAGGTGACTTTTAAAAAATCGCTACACAGAATTTAATAACAGATATGATTAGAATAAAATACAAGAACATGGTTGTCTTGTTGGTTTGCTAAATTATGAATTAAATCAATACATTTCTATGTCAGGCTTTCCATTAGTACATCTACACAATAACCGTCACATACTAAATGATGAATCAGTGTTTGTTGAATGAATAATTACCTCGCAGAGTCCAACCTCTTGGTGTTTTTTTGGAATATGACATTTTAATTGATACCACAACCATAACAGAACTTCTGAGCTTTAGGGGATGTGAAGTGTCATCTGCTTCACGATCAGTAAATAGATATCATCTCACATGACAGCCAGAAAACTGCTGAACCATCTGTGTGAGGAAGGATTGTAAGTTCACAGCAGATCCATCAGGGAAAAAGGGTTGTGATGGAGTGGTTATGTGTGTCGTGGGCACAGCTGAAGAAGCACCCGCACGCATGCCTTGTGTTTGGCAGACATGATCTAGTCCAGCCTGAGGGTCAGCGCATTTTTCAGCGTGGTATGATAGGCGACTCCCTAAACGTCTGCTGTAGTGGCTGTTCTCTGCTATGCACATTTTGTCGTCTGTTTTCTTCTGACTTTTAAGAAGAGTCTATCTTTGTTCTCAAGGCTAGGTTTGAGAGTGGAACAACTAAAGAGGCAAGAGCATTTGTAAATATTTCGGTCATCCTCAGAAATGGTCTCAGGATACATTCCTGTTACTAAAATCCAGCCAAAGGTCACATTCTTTCTATGTTTGCTGGCGGCGCATCGTGTGGGAGGGCTAGAGAGAAAAACTTAACATTCTGTGATAAACGGACTCAAGTACAAAAGGCAAAAAAACCCTTATTCTGGGTTAAAATCATCACCGTGATACACACCCAGCAGCCGCGGACCTTGCTTTGCTGACTAAGGAACGCGTGAGGGGCACGCGTGGAGTGTAGACCTGTTGCCCTGCCTGTCGTTAGCCAGCGTCTCAATGCCTGTACTTGGTATGGATTCCATCTGGAGAGAAGCAGGGATCACAGCCGCCCCAGCGCCCGTTAGCACAGCTGCCGTTAGATGGGGCAGCGCCCATGAGACCACTCACCAGGCAGTGTAAGCATACTCATTCATATTCCTCAGGCGTCCCTTGTGTTCCAACATGAATTATCCTGCAGTTGTGAAATATGACCTGGTTTGTCCAGAATAATAATAAAAAAAAATCAGCTATTACATGAAGGGAGGCCCTTCTGAGTTGCTAATACCATATAGATCCTTTTAAAAAAATCCTTTTTTTGTATTGTAAACATGTTAAATTTCAAAGTAGCAAGGCTTTGAATTTTCAGTGCTTCAACTCATCTTTTAATTTGTTTTGAAGTAATGTACTTTAGGAAGAATAATATGAAAATGTAGTTTTCCCATCTGTACCTCATCGAGAGAATAACGGTATGAATCATAAAGTAAAATACACATTACACATCTTCCATAGTAATAGATCCTATTTTTTTTAAAAAAATAAATATGTCATCTATTACACTGATGACCTTTAGTCTCCGGCTTTCATCATTTTGGTAGCAGCTCACTCTCTTTGTGTCCTCGTCCTTCATAGCTGTGTCCTGTGGAAATCCCGGCACGCCCACGAATGGCATGATTGTCAGCAGTGATGGCATCCTGTTCTCCAGCTCGGTCATCTACGCCTGCTGGGAAGGCTACAAGACCTCAGGGCTCATGACGCGGCACTGCACAGCCAACGGGACCTGGACGGGCACAGCCCCTGACTGCACAGGTTGGTCATCGCTGTCCTGGGCACCCGAGGCCATGACCGTGATATCTACTTGACGGAGAAAAATTAACTTATTCTATAAAGTGTTGTATTGATTTTTTTAATACATAGAGAAAAAGAAGATATACATATGTTCGATATGATGCCTCTATTAGATGGTTTTAGGTCTTTCTTCACTTTGTAATTTATATGGTTGAAACTGTTTTCAGTGGCCAGTTCAGTTGGACATTGTAAAGCTGGGTCCAAAGAAAGTTAAGGTTCGTTCTCTCTGTAGATCATTATTTTGCAGGAAAATAAGACAAGTATTTAATTCTCTGATCACATTCCAAACACACTGTTCCTGACAGCCGGTCAGTAGTGTCGTCTGAGGACGGTGTTGCTGTAACAATTTTCTACTTAATCACTTGGAATAGCAGCTTAAGGGGAGTAACTTGAACAGAAACCGTGACTAATTCATTTAATGGTAATTTTGTGTTTTTCTATTTTTTTTGTTGTTGTCGTCTCCTGCTTGTTAGTTATAAGCTGTGGGGACCCAGGTACCCTGGCAAATGGCATCCAGTTTGGGACGGATTTCACCTTCAATAAGACCGTGAGCTACCAGTGCGATCCTGGCTATCTCATGGAGCCCATCACGTCATCCACCATTCGTTGTACCAAAGACAGTACATGGAATAACAGCAAACCAGTCTGCAAAGGTATGTGTCAATACTTTTTTGGTCTTATTCATGGACACAGAAGCGTTTATTGAGTTATGTTTTACTGCATTCACAAGCATTTATGTAGTCCTTCTGTGTGCTAGGAATTCTTGTAAACTAATTTGCAAATAAAAATCACTTTATTTTCTTAATACATTAATCTCAGTTTTATAGATGGGGAAACCAACTTACAGAGAGAGTTAGTAAATGGCTCAGGACACAAATCAGGAACAAGAGACGTTGGGACTCAGATGACAGGCATGCTACCTCTAAGTCTGTGTGTTTGTTTGTTTGTTTTTTAAGATTTTATTTATTTATTTGAGAGAGAGAGATAGGGAGAGAACATGCTCAGGGGACAGAGAAGCAGGCTCTCACTGAGCAGGGAGCCCAACATGGGGCTCGATCCCAGGACCTGAGCTGAAGGCAGATGCTTGACTGACTGAGCCAGCCCGGCGCCCCTAAGTCTGTGTTTTAAATGCCAACACATTCCTCTCCTGATACACCTGTTAAGCCCAGCTATATTAAGGCTTACAGCAGATATGGTGGGAAAGTGTAATTATAGGACTTTCAAGTCAGCTTAGAGAGAGGAGCCAATCATCCAATAATGGCAGAGAACGTTGGTACCATGATGTTCTGGGGGGTCCGGCTGCTGGGACCGAAGCCGCCACAGGAATATGGAGGTGGTATGAAAACGTTTATGATCCATGCCGTTGGACTTTCCAGGGAGAGCGGGGCAGGCTGAGGCCAGTCTAGTGGCCTGAGTGAAGGAGTGGCGGGGTGGGCTCTGATGGTGAGAGAGGATGGGACTGGTGGAAGTCATCCAAAAGCAGAGGTCTGCATGGTTAGGACCCCTCCGCCAGGACTGCAGGGAGCACACGCAGGCTTTCTTCTCAGCCGGGCCAGAGCAGGGCAGGAGGGCCACGGAGACACTGGGGCATGAGCGTGGCTGGCCCCAAACATAAAAATGCGGTGCCCGCTCCTTATTAGCCTAGGATCACAGACAGTTCTGTGGAGTTCCACACTGGACTGTGGGCGGTGGTGGTGAGGAAGATGTCGTCTTCAGTGGGCTCTGAGAGGCAGACGGGGCTTGGGTCTCGCATGGGCGGAGCTTGGTGGGAGGCCTCAGTGAGAGCCTGGTGCTCAAGCTCACAGCTTCCTCTCCCTTCTGATGCGGGCATGTTCTGGGACTGTTTCCCTCCCACCAGGGGGTAAGGATCACTGGGTCTCCTGTTCCTCCACCTGCTATCATTAACGCTGCACCTGCTGCAAAGTGGGCATTAGATAATGTTGACAAACTCATAAAGTAGTGTCAGGAGGGGTCTAGTCATCTGAGCACGTTGATGACGATCACCAATAAAATGGTCTGGCCTCTGGGACGTCACGTGTTTTTGTCGACTTCTTGTCCTTTTTTAATAGTCAGTGCAGTGGTCATTGCCTCTGTGGCCAGCCAGGCCTTTCCAGATGAGACCACTCTCCCCTTTGAACTGGCCTCAGGCTCGACCCCTCCTCACGTCCTGTGTGGAACCACGTGGCTCATTACTGCTCCCGCCTGGAGGACTGTCCACTTGCTTTTCCTGTCCAGAGCACTCGTTCCCCGCCCTCTCCCATGTGCATTCTCAGAAATATTGGTTGAAAACATGCCTAAGATGAAGGGCAGTAGAAAGGCCCATTTCCAGCTGCTGGGTGTGCACGTGGGATTATGCATGTGACTGTGTCTTCCTCATATGAGAATGTGTGAGTGTGAGCAGGCAGGAGAAAACCCAGGTGAGGACGAATATACGGGTGAGTTCCTTCTCCTGCTGCCTTCTGTCACTGGCAAACCTGCTCCAAGCTGGGAAATCCAGAAAGCTCTTGGCTCTCCCAGGAAGATGTGTCCACAGTGCTCCCCAGCCCCCTGCACTTTGGTGTAATGGCCAGACTGGAGGGGCCATGGGGGGCCAGCACCGAGGGCTGACCATCCTTGAGAACTGTGTTCATGCTCTGCAGCTCCACACCACATAAACGTCCGGCTCAGGGATGCTATAAGACACGGGCTGGGAGTATCTCACAGAACCTTTGTAACCATGCATCTGCCTGGTTTTTAATGATTCAGCAAATGGTTCAACAGTCCATGTCTTCTAGATATTATATGCTCTCTTTAAATGTAAAAAATGCAGATAGTTTACCATCTGTATACATACATCCAGAAGGTTGTGCTCATGTCATATGAGTGATTTGTCCTCGGGAACCACCATGAAAAGACAGACATTGAATATGAGTATCTCTTCCTTTCTTGGCCTTGTATCTATTGAGGATGTCATGTTCAATCCTGCTTTCTTTTACAGTGTGATGTGTTGTGATCTATATTAATGAAGAAATATTGGAGAAAAGTTTTATTATTTTGATCTGCTGTCTTCCTCAATAATCCTTTTATTAAAGGAAAGCAACCCTATGTGGATGCCCTTTGTAATTCGGGTGGAGTTAAAATGTGGGCCATCTGAGTGTTACAACTGGGGTGGGGCCCTGGACGTTCAGTCTTGTCTGTTCTTTGGAAACAGCTCTCATGTGCGGTCAGCCTCCTCAAGTGCCGCATGGAAAAGTGGAGGGAGCGGATTTCCACTGGGGCGCCAGCATAAGTTACAGCTGCTTGGACGGCTTCCAGCCCTCCCACTCCGCCATTCTCTCCTGCGAAGGCCACGGCGTGTGGAAAGGAGAGGTCCCCCAGTGTCTGCGTAAGTCCTCCAGCAATGCTCCTTCCCGGGGTCCCACTGCACTGGACCCACGTGAGCGTGCTCCGCTCCCCCCTCGCTGCTAGCCATTCACATGTGTTCATGCTCTGCAGCTCCACACCACATAAACGTCCGGCTCAGGGATGCTATAAGACACGGGCTGGGAGTATCTCACAGAACCTTTGTAACCATTCATGGCTCACATTCGAGGCCGCCCTGCTCACAGCAGATTCTGCCCCTCAGTCACTGACGGGTCTAATAATTACACCCAAAGATTTTGCAGATGCTCGTGACACAAGTTGAATAAGTTAACCTGACCCAGTGGCACATACCGTGAGCTGACTGCTTGTTGTCTTCCACAGCTGTGTTCTGCGGAGACCCAGGCACCCCTGCGGAGGGGCGACTGAGTGGCAAAAGCTTCACCTTTAAGTCGGAAGTCTTCTTCCAGTGCAAATCTCCCTTCCTACTGGTGGGGTCCTCCAGAAGAACCTGCCAGGCCGACGGCACATGGAGTGGCACACAGCCCACCTGCATCGGTAAGAACTGCAAGACATCCCCAGCGGTGCTTGGGGATGAGGACGTTCTCTCTAAAATCTGATCATTTGTGGGTCCACAGATAATGTTCCCATAGATCATTCTCTGTGGAAGCACTCGTCTGCTACTCTGGTTAAATCATGCAGGCCAGATTTGGAGTTGAAGTCAGGAGGCTGTTAAAACACCTGCCAGATTTTGCTCTCTCGTTTCCATGGCCCCACCTCAGTGAGCAGGTGCATTCTTGCAGGGGAAGACAGCGTCGGTGAAGATGCCATTCCTGCCCCACGCAAGACAGCTGTCACCAGAAAGACAGCCTGGCTGTTGCTTGGCGGCCGTCCCCTCGGTGCCCCGGCTCCCGTGCATGGTCCGTCCCCCTGAACCAGCCGCGCTAGCAGTGCTGGAAGGAGTGGGGCACTACCTTCTGGTGACCAGAGAATATGACGATGAACCTTGCAAGTCAGAAGACGCTTTCCATGTGACTTAAACCCCGCATTTTTAGGTTGAGTTTCTGTCTCATGGAAAAGATTCAGATGCAAGTTGTATTTGTCAAAAGTCAAATTATTAGTGGCATAGATACCAGAAGGGTTCATTTCCAGTAAGAGCAATTTCCTTCAGACCTCACTGCTGCAGACTCAAGTTTATTGATGGGTTAATTTTCTCACTCAGCTGTACTGAGCTGAAGAGTAGATGTTCTGCATATTTGTAGGAAACAATTAATGATCTACAGTCTTGGTTGTTTTCTAAGAAATGGAATGATTTCTACTTAAAAACAAGGACGTTCAGAAATAATTTCGTTGAAGCACTGTTTGTGTTTAATAAGAGTCACATTTACTGCTTCTTCATTTAAACTGTTCTACACGCTTGCTATCTCTGTGCTAAGACACGGCGTTCCTCCCTCCCATAGGTTAGTTTCTCTCGAAAACAAATGTTTTTGCAAGTTAGCTATTTTGTTTTCATACTAACAGCTAGAGAGCACCAAATAATAAAGCCACATGCTCCTCATTGCTCAATTCGTACATTTTTTGAGGAGGTAAAATGTCACTTTGGGTCTACCATATACCTCAATTTTGAAGCATTCAATGTATTTTTCATTTGGAAGTCTCAAAGAAAATTAATTCAAGAAATTGTGATATTGTAATGGATGACTAAGAGATGGCCATTAATTGAATCCTTAAGAACCAACGGATCATGTAGTTATTGAAGATTACGATATATCAGTAACCAGCCAATATAGTATGTTCGACCAGAAAATGGGAAAGAATATTCATTCCAATACAGAAAATAATATACAGAGCACTTTAGAATCTGGTAAAGGACTAAGGAGTAATATCTAAAGAAGACGTGTGAAAGGAAGATGAAAATAGCAATTTACTTTAATTTTTAACTTTCATGCAAAATACCTTACACGTTTGTCAAAACATAATTTTCTCAATTTTGTAAGGCCTTTTAGTAAAAATAGTGGAATCCTTATAATAACCGTATCTGGCACTCATGTTTTTTTTTCTTTTTTTTTTTTTCTTTCTTCTTTCTTTCTTTCTTTCTTTCTTTCTTTCTTTCTTTCTTTCTTTCTTTTTCTTTCTTTCTTTCTTTCTTTCTTTCTTTCTTTCTTTCTTTCTTTCTTTCTTTCTTTCTTTCTTTCTTTCTTTCTTTTTTTTTTTTCTATGTGAATTTCAGATCCTGCTCATAATACCTGCCCAGACCCTGGTACTCCACATTTTGGAATACAAAATAGCTCCAGAGGATATGAGGTATTCCATTTTTATTTTACCGTGTTTCTCTCTAAGTATAAAATAGAATTGATGCTTGAACATATGTGTGTGTTTTTATGCACCCTGTCAGATTCATGGTATATTTCTGAAATAAATACATTCAGAGAGGATTTCTGCATGATATTTTAACTGTCAAAATTGGGATAACTGGATATATCTTCATTCACAAGGTAGCAATTGCCATATTAATTTCTGTTTGAAGGTATGCGTAGTTGGATGCTTTTTGTCTCCTGAACTGACATGGCAATTCTCAAATCAGAGTGACTGGTCACTGAATAGCTACACAGAAAGAGACCCTGCTTAGTGACCTGATATAATGGGAAAAGAATATTAAATTTTAGAGACAAAAACAGGAGAAAATGCATTTGGGCCCTTTAGCATAAGCTTACGTTGTGACATTTCTCTTGCTGGTGATCTCTCTATATGAATTACTAGCATGCTCAGTATCGCTTTTGCCATTCATTTGTTTATTTATTTATTTATTTATTTATTTATTTATTTATTTATTTATTTTTATTGTGTTACGTTAATCACCATACATTACATCATTAGTTTTTGATGTAGTGTTCCATGATTCATTGTTTGTGTGTAACACCCAGTGCTCCATGCAGAACGTGCCCTCCTCAATACCCATCACCAGGATAACCCATCCTCCCACCCCCCTCCCCTCTAGAACTCTCAGTTTGTTTCTCAGAGTCCATAGTCTCTCATGCTTCATCTCCCCCTCTGATTTCCCCCCCTTCATTCTTCCCCTCCTGCTATCTTCTTTTTTTTTTTAAAACATGTAATGTATTATTTGTTTCAGAGGTACAGGTCTGTGATTCAAAAATCTTACACAATTCACAGCGCTCACCATAGCACATACCCTCCCCAGTGTCTTATCACCCAGCCACCCCATCCCTCCCACCCCCACAACTCCAGCAACCCTCAGTTTGTTTCCTAAGATTAAGAATTCCTCGTATCAGTGAGGTCATATGATGTATGTATGCCGTTCACTTTATTTTTTAAATAAAAAGTACATGAACGCTTCAGGTAATATTAGAATACCTAAACATGGAAGGTAATGGAGCTTGAAATAAAATGTTTCCACCACGTAAAGTAATGTAGTGACTTCAGAGCTGTATGATGTGGATTTGAAAGCTCAAGTTAAATATGTATATGCTTTCAAGTTAGAGATCCCATTAATTTAGAATAAAAGACTTTTTTCTTCAGCCTCTTCCCCCAGTCTCTCCTGAAACTTAAAATAGTCCCATTTGGTTGGCTCTAACACACACTGGCTACTTCCTGATGGCATTCTTACACCCCACAAATGAACGTCTCACAGGTACCTAATGAGTTAAATCTGGTGTATTTGATATTAGGTCTCAACTGTCCTCAGGGAAATGCTTTCTGGTGTATAGAACTGTAATGCCACATATATGGGAATACTGGAAAATACTGTATGTGAGTAATGCTCTTGCTAACTCACCATTGGTTTTAGCACTTCTAAATCTGCCCCCAAAGAGCCCGTGTGAAGTCAACATTTATGGTGACTGCATTCAGCAACATATCCCTGTGATCTCTCTTAAGACACTAATGGATAAATCTCTCATGCCTCTTACAATAAAATAAAATTACACTAATAAAAATGATACATTGTATCCAAAAGCAAGCTTTGCTAACAATTTAAAGACACAGGTGCTATCTTTTAAAGAGGTACCTGACACTATTAAAGGAATCTCCTCAAAACTTTTTTTTTCTTTCTTTTTCATCAGGACACATTAAGTTTTGAATATAACAGATTTTTGTTTGCTTTCTTCAGCACTGTATTCTGAAACGTACTCACGTACTCACGCAGAGTGAGCCATTTTAGTCTTAGAACATCCCCTGTCCTGCTGTGTTAATTATGCAATTTAAATGACTACCCTCCAGTCTCCAGCCCTCCATGTCCCATCAATTCATAAACACCAGGTGAATTTACAGCGATCAGTCTGGAGTGGCCAGGAACCTTCTGCTAAAAGATATTTTACTGAGAAGAACACTGTATTTTCTTCCTACCACTCCATGAGAGAGGCTCTCCATTATCTTCCTGCTAGTGAATAATGTAGCCCATTTGCCAGGACATGCTAATAAATACCAACTGGAGTAGCAGGGGAAAAAAACGGAAAAGGGAAAAAAAAAAAAAAAAAAAAAAAAAACTTACAAACCAAAGAGAGGAAGGGCTAAAATGAAAGAGAAAATGCATACTTTGGTTACCCAAATAACCTCCCTCTTCACTGACCACAATTCACTGTATCTAGCGGTATCTTTCCTCACGCATGGAGCTACCTAGCCTTATCACACAGTGTGAACAACAATGGCCTGACATTGATGAGAAATATCACTGGTACATCTTACCCTGGATTGTGCTTTCCAGCATGACGACTTTATATCGCTCATGTTGTCCACTCTGCCCCGGAAGCTAATGTTGGATTTCCTCCATAGGTTGGAAGCACGGTGTTTTTCAGGTGCAGAAAAGGTTACCACATTCAAGGTTCTACGACTCGCACTTGCCTTGCAAATTTAACCTGGAGTGGAATTCAGACTGAGTGTATACGTAAGTGTGATTTCTTCCATCACAGCCAGCAATGGCCTGTTTATTCTCGAACGTCTGGGAAGTGTTTACCCTCGAGGGATATAATGAGAAACTGCCTTATTTTTGTTCATTTGATCATCTTTGATTCTCTAAACCAGAATTTCTCAGAGTTTGATTCCCTAGAACCAGCAGCATCAGCATCACATGCGAGCATGGGTAGTAATTTGAATTCTCAAGCCGCACCCCCAGACCTTCGGAATCAGAAACTCGGGGGCTGGGGTGCGGGTGGGAGCAAAGAGGAGGGACAGCAGTCTATAATTCACCGGGCACGCCAGGTGGTAACGGGGCACACCCAAATCTGAGAACCTGCCCAAACCAAAGACAAGTGAATGACATCAGTTACACTCACAGGAAGAAAGCTTTTGTATGCGTGCTATTATTCTTCTAGAATGTTTACATCAAATCATTAAAGAAGGGTAAAATAGATCATGGAATATGTCACAATATTAATAGAAGTATCTTAAATGTTATTTTTGAAGTCTATATGAATTGATCATTCAAATCGTTACTCAGGATCAAATTTTACTTTTTGACTTAATCATGAGAAATAGAAGAAATGTTATAGGAATCATCTGTAAGCCAGTATTTCATCCTCTGTCAAATTAGTGAGATACAGAATCTTACTCTTACTGCGTTAAACCTAAAAAAATAGAATGTTATGAAAAATTATTTTAATCGTATGTAAGATGTGATTTTTGTGTATTTATTTATCAGTATCAGATGTATATTTATTTCAAAGTTATCATGGCTAATACTCTAGTCAAATTATATATGTGAATATTACATGCACACACAGGTATGCGTATATGTGTATGTATACGTGTGTGTGTCTGTACAGCTTGGAGCCTGCTAATATCAGGTATTCATATGTTGAAAATTTACTGAAGTACAAAATATTATGATACTTAAAACAATTGTATGTATAATTTTAATATTGTCCACTTGTTTTATATGCATCTGCCAAGTCTTTTATTTGAGACATATATGTGAACTTTATAAAGAATGAGGAGTTACTTGAGATTTAAACATTGCAATCTTATTCACTCCTAAATTAGATTTTAAAGGAAATAAGAATCTATAATATTTCAATTAGGTTTCTAAACACACATCAAGTTTTTACCAAAATTAACTACTCATTTAACTGAATAACAGATTTCTTAGCTGCCATCAGACAAAAATCAAGGCGTATTTCTAAGTATGTGCCAATTCTGTTTAACTTATAGGACTGGTCTTTTAGGGCAAATTAACATATTATTTATCTAAATAGTATATCAGAAGTGATCTATTTATTTCAACACTATGATTTATATTTTAAATTGGTACACATAATTAATTGTACACACTTAAATGTAGAGAGGGATACTAGATGGATGGATGGATGGATAGATAGATATTTAGAGGGAGGGAAGGAGGAAGGGAGGGACAGTAGAGAGGGCTGGCAAATCCCAAGGGTTCATTATATTAAAAGTTGCAGAGAATAGTGGGGATATTTATAGCTACCGTATTTGGAATTTTGAGTTGTAATTTTGAGTTTACAGCCATTTCCAAATTTTGCCATATTTCCTTATTTCTTTAGATGCATATGCTAACTCTAAGATAAACAAAGCGTCAGTGTTTTCTAATGGAATATATGCCATTTCAGCCCATGCCTGCAGACAGCCAGAAACGCCAGCCCATGCGGATGTGAGAGCGATAGATCTCCCCACCTTCGGTTACACCTTAGTGTACACCTGCCATCCGGGATTTTTCCTCGCGGCCGGGTCTGAGCACAGGACGTGTAAAGCAGATATGAAATGGACAGGAAAATCACCTGTCTGTAAAAGTAAGTCACTGATGAGGGAGTGAACACACATCCCTGCAGAGCAAAGAGGAGTGCCGGCAGCCCATCAGGCTAGCTTCCAGGTTTAAGATCCATCAGGAAACAGCATCCTGGAAGTGATGTCAGTCACCCCAGCTGAATCTGTGTTCATGTGGTGAGCTGTGTGTGTGAACGTGTGCGTAGTAAGTGTTCGGTACAATGGTGGAGGCATAGTTGAAGCAGACATGTAGACAGTATTATTTGCTATTCACACTTCAAGCAATGGAGAGAAGCTGTTTGCTTCTAGAAAAGCATTATGAGTTAAAAGGAAAGAATATACACCATAGTTTTGGAAAATACACATTTTTTAAATGAAAATGGCAAACATCACCAAGCATTGGTGGATATATAAATTAAACTATCTGTTATTCTTAAGACCACAAGCTGTTTGGTGGTGGAATATACATTTACGTATTCTTTACACTGGTTCAAATATTTTTTTAATTACAAAGGCAATTAGCATGAAAATGCATTAATTACAAATTTGTGTATTTACAAATAAGAGTAGTAAATCAGGGTTGGATTTGACAATAGCCGACTTCTCAGATTCCCCACCAAACATAGATCATAGAGGCATCAAATACTCAACAGCAAAGGCAAAAATTATGGAGTGTGATAAAATCTGTGACTTTAGTTTTACTTTCTTGGAGCCTATTCATAGTTTTCAAATTAGGAATTCATAAGATATTTGTGTTTCCCTTGCCCTTCTCTGTCAGAAATGGAAGAATACAAACTTTAAAAAGGTAATTTGTAGTTTGACACAGAACTGTAAGCGCTAAGAGATTTTGAGTTACATCCAACTTGATAGACCAAATTAAATACTCTGCAAGGGAAACAATTTGGTGTTATTTCATATCGACTCGTACTTTCATTGATTTGGGTGAGGACTTGGAAAATTAAGAGAGGTTATGAAATCTTAGTTATTTTGTAGGCTACCTTTCCGTTGCGGCCAGCATATCCCGAATAGGAGTGAGCAAAGGGCCATAAACCACCCTCATTTGCAAGGCTCTCTGTTGTAACACACCACACCTCTTAGAGCTGCATTGGTTTGCACCAGTAATCTCCATTTTTCTACAAACACAAAGGATATTCTGCTGTGAATACAGGGGTTTAAAGTGGATATGTATATGACATTCATATTTTGTAGAACTTCAAGAAATCTGGAGAAAGGAAAATTGCTTCAATTTGACATTTTTTCAGACTTATTCAAAAATACATGTTTTTGAAAATGATAATTTGTCTTTTTACTTGTAGGTAAAGGAGTGAGAGAAGTTAATGAAACAGTTACTAAAACTCCAGGTTTGTATACCAGAACAGTTCTAGATTTAAATCCAATAAGTGATTTGTTCTCTACTCTGCACAGTGAAACAAATTTTAACACACAAATTTCCGATTCCATTAGTCCATGAACGAGTTAACGTTTCAATTATGGAAAACACTGAGTCTACACAGATTCCTCTTTCTTCCATAACGGTGGTTGGTCAATGAAATAACAAGACTTGACTTAGGAGGAATACCTTTGGCATTATCACACACTGTCTCATGAAAAGGGGCCTCAGGCATTTTGTGGGCAGAACTGGACATAAAATATTGATAATAGAATGTGATATAATGGAGAGCCTTATAAAGAGGGTTGCAATTCTTTCCTCTAAACAGGAAGCTAATGTAAATGAAGCATTGTGACAGCATCACCTGTCCCCTTGAGCAGTACAAATGTGGAGCTCCATTTTTTTTTTCCAAGTATCTCCATAATTCAGGCATCCTCTGCCTCCTAAAATGTTCATTATTGCTCTTTGTTCTATGTGGTGCGTTGCTCAATGCATGACACGGAAAATCGGAAAGATGCAGTCCTGTTTCCTAAGGAAGATGCTCACTACTCCAAATCACCTGGCATATTCTATCTGTGTTATAAATATAGAGACTATTTTAATAATTCAGTGTGTCCCCAAATTATAACTTAAGTCAACCTTTTTTTTTTTTTTAACAGAAATAGAAAACTTATATAAGGTCATTTCCCTAGTGTTTTCCTTATTCAGGATTTAACACCGATTTCTCAGACAGGGAGGTCTATTCTGACATCGACTGTGGAGACCATTTATGTGATGCTCTTGTTAAGTCACAAGGCTGTGTTACACACTTCAGTCTCAGACAAGGGCAAATGTCCCAACATGATGAAAGGACTTTTTCCAATGTACACCATGAATTATACAAACTACTTCCGAAAATCGTTGTGAATGATTCTATTTCAATGTTAAGTTCAAATCAAATACAGAAATCAGTACCTTTATCCAGGAACATTTTCTTCAGGGGAAGGAAACAATCTGTTGTGGTGGTGGTGTGTTTGTTCTGTTTTCGTTTGCTTATTTTTTTGTTTAAGATACTGAAATACTCGCATACGTTATTTTGAAGGTGCATCCATTCTCATCAGTACACCTCTTCTCATTCCCTCAGAACGGTCTTGCTAATTGAACATGGTTCTTTGTCCAGGTAGGGAATCGTAACACACCTCAGTGTCCGGTTGTGGTGTTACACTGTAAATGAGAAGGGACCCAAAGGACCACCTTTGCCACGTTGCCCATGGCCATATTTGGATACAAACAAGCTGCCTCTCAGACAGTGGTTGCACCTTACTGTGCCCAGTCAGGCACCACCCATCTGTCCGACACACCAGGCAGCCAGCCAAGAGTCTCACTCCACTGACGGGCTTGAACAAGTCCATTAATAGCTTCCCCTGGGTGGGAACATTCTAATTAAGGGAAACAATCTTGACACTATTCTAAAGGCTATTAATGTTGGTAAAGGAGAAGAAAGTCTTCAGGTTTGACATTTGAACCTAGGCCCCTGTGCGGCCACCAATGGACAGGCAGACATATCCAACGTCCCTTATCAATAAGCAAATGTGTTAGATGTCTGTGCTTATATCATAGTTTCTAACCGATTTAACTTTTAAAAGTTGTTATTACAACTTGAGTCTACCGAGAGCCACAGGAAGTGATGACGCTTTCTTCTTCTTGAACTCCTCCGTGGCTAGGGTAGGTTTTACGGGTGGAGCTGGTCTGGGAAGACAGGGAAATGGCCCTGAAAAGGGACCCATGAACACAGGCCCAGTCTATGTGTGGGCTCATCACTGGTTGCTGCAAGTGGATTTGCTAAAAAACATATTTAGGGAGAAATGCATCTTTCTCCACATACACGACATTTGACACCACTGGTTCTGACTTTGTTAGCAATCTGGGAGTGTTTTTCACAAGCATGGAGGAGCGTGGGTGAGCGGGTTGGGCTCTCCTCAAGAGGTGAAGACCTCTGGACCCAGAGCAGCTCTGTCTTCATGACCTGAGCAGATGTCCTCCACTGGTGATTTCAAGTGCAAGCTTTCTGAGGTCAGGGAACTCCTGGCAGATGACACATGTCAACAATCTGAGCTTTCTAAGTCTTCCAAAGAGTTCACCTAGATGTTAATGAAATATCAATAGTAGATCAGCCAACATCTTCTCATTATGGCATAAGAACCTGCCCTCCTAGAGGTAGCACTGACTCACCACACACTCTGGCCTTGGCAGATCCCTTCAAACAGTAATGCTTTGGCACCTAAAGTATTTCTCCAACAAATTAACAAACGAACCTGTATATGCATCTCACAAAATCTCCCTCCTCATTTCATTTCCATCGCACCTACGCTGTGAAGGGCCTGGGATAGGTCATGTCTATCCTCCTCACCATCCTGACTGTGATCTCTCACTTGACACTTAGTATGCCTCTGTGTGTTGCAAAAAAGATCTCAGTTTGATTTTTCTGTGTGTGCTAACATTCTTCTGGTTTTCTCCCCCCCAACAGTTCCTTCCGATGTATTTTTTATCAATTCCGTGTGGAAGGGATATTATGAATATTTAGGGAAAAGACAACCTGCGACTCTAACAGTTGACTGGTTCAATGCGACAAGTAGTAAGGTGAACGCCACCTTCCTTGAAGCCTCTCAGGTGGAGCTGAAATTGACAGGTAGGCCCTGAGGCATTTCCTTTTATGAAATGCAGAATGTGATCAGAAGCATACCCTTTATCCTCTCACAAGGAGAGAGCTAACATTGATTAAATGCTTATTAACATTACCTGGCTTTGCGTAAGCTACATCTCATGGGATCCTCTCGATAACTGGTAGGTTGGTATTACCTCATTAAAGATTACAAAACCAGTATAGAAAATCTAATTAATTTGTTCCAGATTATGCATGTGACATAATGAGTCAAAGGTGTGAGATTTATATCCAGATACGCATGTCTATAAACTTCATTCTTACAGTATCCTTCTCTTCAACTCATGTGCTCCTCAGATTTTTTTTTTTTTTTTGGTCATTCCACTGTTAATAAAATAACAACAACTTTGATTTAGATGCCAGACCCCATTTTAAGTACTTATATATATTATCTTTCTCATTCTTACCTCAATCCTATGATATGAGCATTCTTACCAGACACATTCTTTACTGATAACAGAGAGAAACAGAGAGATAGAGAGACCCAGGAAACTGGTGGCCTTCCTAAGGTGACATGGTAGAGGTAGCATTTGAACTCAGGAATCAGAATTTCGGAAATCTGAATCTTGAGCCAACATTCTTACCCACTGAGATACAGTATCACCTTTAGGACTGTATCTAGTGTCTTTTTAAAAAATTTCATTTATGTCACTTCTTACAACCATGTATGCTTTTCTACAGACCCACCCCATGAGGGCTGGAATTTTCTGAGTTAACCACAAGGCAGCCCTGGGTCTGAACACTAAGAGGCTCCCGAATGGCTTCTGCTCTTTCGCTCATCACCAGACAGATGCATGCTTGACCTTTAGAAAGTATGATGGCAGCTCAGCCTCCCGCCCATTCTTCCCATTCTGCTTTCCTGCTTCCTGAAAGTGGAAAACACCTAAGCCCCTGGATTTAGGAAAAACAAAATCATTTATGCTCAACGAAGTTTGGCAGGCATCTGATTGTGAGTTTATGGTCTCCTGGCCCACACATGGTTTCGCACCTCGAGCCTGTGAATGGATAAGTGATTTAGGCCACGGGCTCAAATCTACATGCATGTCAGAATCCACTGAGGAACTTCTTAAATATCCAGATCCCTCCGTCTTAGCCAGCTGCATGGGCTAATCTTTCTCTTCGTGGAGTCTGGATTTATTCTTTCCCGAAGAAGATGCTGCCCTGTGACTGATGCAGACAGCCTCCATGGAGCAGAGCCGGGACGTCTACGGCCCAGGCCTGGGAGGGTGTTTGCATCACGGGCTGCTCCTGCTGAGTCCCAGTGGACACAGAGGGTCCTGGGCATGTGAACTGTGATTAAGAAGACAGTAGGGGAGGAAGGGAGCTGACAGGTGTGGAGTGCCAGCCGCCACACTGATACTCTGCTGGTGCTGCTGTTGGATCAGCACAGCAAAACTCATGAGTGTGTATCTCATTATGTCTACTGATGGCTTATCATCCTGGGGTTCAGAGTTTTACAGGTTAAATTGGATGCCAACAGCACAGAGCTGCCTGGGGTAGAAACGGACTCCCACCCAAAATAAAGCCTCAGGCAGCCCCTTCTTGTCCTCCGACCTGAACAAGCAGTTCTCTCCACCCTGTGCTCCCAGGCAGTGGGGACCGTGCCTAGGACAGTAGAGATTTGCTTCTGTTTTGAGTTAGTAGGAGTTCAGTGCTGCATTCTCTGAAACTAGCAGCGTGATCCTCCCTTGAACCTGTCCTCCCGGCCCAGAGGACACTTGGGTGTGTTATTGTCCATTTAATACTTGTTTGTTTATTTATTTATCTATTTCCTCCAGTGGGTCAGGAGCTAGCTCTGGCTGCAGACACACTCCTCGCCCGCCTGGGCCACACACCATGACCTCTCATCTCTGGGCGAAATTAAGCTGTCACTCCAGCTGCCTGACAGGTGGCTGAGAGGTGTGATCATTGAGTCCCTCCTGCCCAGAATCGCGCTGGTGATGCAAGCATGCCTCACACACTTTGTCCACCATGCTGTTCATTTCATTTCAACAGGTGCAATTCATCTGTAGAAGTAGCAATATTCGTGCTTATGGTCACAGTCTCTTTGTCCTCACAAATGAGTACAATATGGATTAAAAATGATAGATTAGTTGAATGTATATTACCTTTATTTCTGTGGGATAAATATGTTGAATATAATGAAATGGGTTGTACCCATTCAAGATAGGAAAAGACTTAAACAGGAAGTGCTTTTAAAGAAAACAGAAGGACTGAAGCTATAAATTAAGAATAAAAAGAATTTGTTATTTCTAATATTGTCATCTCTGTACTGTACCACAAATCAAACAGAATGAATGAGTTATTAACCCTTGTGAATTCCTACACTGTAAGAATAACTGACTTTGATTTTTTTGGTAGGAGTTTACAAGAAAGAAGAAGCTCACTTACTTCTGAAAGCATTTCAAATTAAAGGTCCCGCAGATATTTTTGTAAGCAAGTTTGAAAATGACAACTGGGGACTAGCTGGTTATGTAAGTACTTTATGTGGGGAGCTATCACTCAGCACGGGGGGCTGATCTTTGCGGCCGCCAACAGGGGACGGCTGACGGGAGCCGTGTGGTGTCTGCGCCTTGAAAATGCACCGTGCCCTCTGCTTGACAAACAGCATGGTCCTTTTACCCCTTCGTTTTAAGAAGGAAGAAACCTAGTTTCTGAAATGACAAATAAATGAGTAGTTACAGCTGGGGACAGAACATGAGCTTAGATCCACATTCTGTGCTTAGCACCACATTGCACCAGAAATCCGAACACAGCCATTGGGTAACCACTCTAAAAGTTCGAAAAAAACATCATTTCCAGATACAGAGATTTCAGATGTCTCACTGAGATCCCTCTTTGCCAGGCAACCATCATAGGTGTTCTAATTCATTATCTGACATAAAAGTATAGGGCCTCACAAGATATTCGCCAGCCAAGAGCTGTGTCACAAAGTGATTTTGACATAATGTAGGCTATATAGTAATTCATATAACTGTCCCCTTTACAAAGGATGGTTAGCCTATGGATATGTTGTAAATTTCAGTATTTCAAGGTGAAAATGAGATATTGAGAATGTAGAAGTGAGTTGAAATTCACGTGTCTTTTCCCACTTTTTAACTGCTAATGTGTCACTGGAAGGAAGGACAAAAACCAAAAAATATTTAACCTGTAATATCTAGCTGTGAGAAATACAGTTATAGTATGATCGAAGAGATTATTATTAATCCTTCCTATGCATTGTTTTCTTCCTTTTCATGTGTATCAGGTGTCATCAGGACTCGAAAGAGGAGGATTTACTTTTCAAGGTGATATTCATGGAAAAGACTTTGGAAAATTCAAGCTCGAGAGGCAAGGTAACTGCTCTTATGTTATGTGTTGAAATCAAATGTCAGGGGTGCCTGGGTGGCTCAGATGGTTAAGCGTCTGCATTCAGCTCAGGTCATGATCCCAGGGTCCTGGGATCGAGTCCCGCATCAGGCTCCCTGCTAGGCAGGGAGCCTGCTTCTCCCTCTGACTCTGCCTCTCTCTCTCTCTCTCTGACTCTCATGAATAAATAAATAAAACATTAAAAAAAATCAAATGTCGGGCGCCTGGGTGGCTCAGTTGGTTGGGCGGCTGCCTTCGGCTCAGGTCATGATCCTGGAGTCCCTGGATCGAGTCCCGCATCGGGCTCCCTGCTCAGCGGGGAGTCTGCTTCTCCCTCTGACCCTCCCCCCTCTCATGTACTCGCTCTCTCTCATTCTCTCTCTCTCAAATAAATAAAAAATCTTTAAAAAAAAAAAAAAAAAAAAAAAAAAAAAAAATCAAATGTCAATTTGGCCTTCAAATGATTGTGCTGAAAAGTAACGGGAAGGAACATAAACAGAAATAATGGGAGGAATGAACGGATTTTACAATGGAAGAAAAAATAAATGCTATGAATAGCAGAACTGACAAATGCAAAGCTGGAAACATGCAATCTGTATGCCAGATATGGAATTAATATCCTTAACCTAGAAAGAGATACTGAAAATATGGGGAAAACAAAACAAAGATGAAATTCAATTAAAGAATCAAGCCAACGACATTGTCCTAAGAAAATTATCAGAGGAATTAGGAGTGGCCAAAAGCTACGAAAAAATCTTTAATTTCAAAAAATGCATATTATGGTAACAAAGATTTTTCCATTTTTAATTACTAGAATGTCAAATTTTTCAAGCAGTTATTCTGGGGAACAGTATAAATGGCCACCGGGGTGCTCCATTTTGGGGGGTGTCTGAGTAGATAGGGCGATTTGACAACACCTTTCACCCAGCACGTCTGCCTTTGGAGATTTCAACCAGACAAGTGTGAAAATTGTTCTTCGTGCATCTCCCACGTCTATCATGAGAGAGTTGCTTAAGTAAATAGTTTTACACCACGTGTCACATTAAATAGGAAGCTAAATTTAATTCAGCATATTTCATTAAAGAAGTGAAGACTGTGTATTGATGTGCAGAGATATCCATGACTTCTATGGGAGAAAAAAAGTTTACTGTAGTTAGACAGACAGATAGGTCCTTCTTCCTATCTTTCTCTACAACTTGATTTTTACCTTAGATATTGGAGAGAGAAAATATATGAAAAAAAAATCACTGGGTTAGAATCTTATGTCATCTACCAGCTAGTTTTGTAATGCAAGATGAGTTGCAATCTTCTCGGGCCTCTTTCTTCATCTGACATTACAGTAGGGAAGTCAATTCCGGGTTGTTACCAAGATTAAGAGACAATGTAAAGTGTTTGCTTTGTGCATGCTGAAGCTCTTCCCACATGAAAGTCACTGCTGTCGTTGGTGCCGAAATGGATGAGAAAATGCCTTTTTGTAAGATTAGCACCACATTTATCACGAACAGTATAGACTACTTTATACTTTACTTGTAGAATAACATTAACATAATAATTTTCTAGAAAACACGATGTCCATATAGGCTTTGATACCAGAGCTGCTTTCAGAGGCACATGAGTATAATATTCTGTGATGGTTGTCATCGATCACCCATTTCGTTAAGACTTTCATCAAGATACTGAGGGATTCCAAAGGAAAGGTATCCCAACCTGTATATTATTATATTTAAAAAACTATGTGACGTGATGAGCACTGGGTGTTATATGCAACTGATGAATCATTGAACACTACCTCTAAAACTAATGATAATATGTTGGCTAATTAAATTTAAATTAAAAAAAATAAGAAAATACTTAATCAAAAAGAATAATCATAAAATATTTGAATTCCAACTTCCAAATGCAGTGCTTCTAAATAAAGAGCCTTAAATTATAATGTCAGCCATGGTGGACATGGTCCTTTAAATTGGGTTATATTATTTCGAGGTAATGAAATAGAATAAATGCATTGGACCAACACTAATGATGAGTAAAGTTTTCTGTTGCTCTAAGCCAAATCCCTGCAGTTATCTGTCCTCCTTTCTCCCTGGGCATACGCTCTAGTAATTCCGCTGAAGGATGCCCCGGTGAGCTGTACGAGATACCCTGTGGCTGTCTGGGTTTACTCATCCGAGGACACTGGCCTTCCTATCACTGTGCTGTTGCAGATATCCTTGTACGACACCATTTCTTTCTAATCTAACAAAATAACAGCTTGCTTTAACAAGTAATCTTTATTCTTGTGTGATGATGAGTTTATTGTCAGGAAAAACAGTTTGCCTCACAAATAATTTGAATCCCAAGCAAGCCTCCCCTTTGACTAATTAGAAAAGTTGACATTTCAATATGCTTCACCAGCAACCATTCATCTCAGATTTGGCTAAACCCTATTTTTATGGATAAAAATAAACAACCTCTTCATTGTCTCCAGTCAGTAGATAAACGGGAAGAAAGTGATGATTATTAAGTGGATACTAACTCAAGTTGCGTTGAAAGGCCACTCTAATGCAAAATGCGTGTAAGAACTTGACCATTCTCTAACACCAAACACAAAGATAAACTCAAAATGGATGAAAGACCTCAATGTGAGACAGGAATCCATCAAAATCCTAGAGGAGAACATAGGCAGTAACCTCTCTGACATCGGCCACAGCAACTTCTTTCAAGATACATCTTCAAAGGCTAGTGAAACAAAAGCAAAAATGAACTTTTGGGACTTCATCAAGATAAAAAGGTTCTGCACAGCAAAGGAAATGAAGAGGCAACCCGCAGAATGGGAGAAGATATTTGCAAATGACACTACAGATAAAGGGCTGGTATCCAAGATCTATAAAGAACTTATCAAACTCAACACCCAAAAAACAAATAATCAAGTCGAAAAATGGGCAGAAGACATGAACAGACACTTCTCCAAAGAAGACATACAAATGGCTAATAGACACATGAAAAAATGTTCATCATCATTAGGGAAATTCAAATCAAAACAACATTGATATACCACCTTACACCAGTTAGAATGGCAACAATTGATAAGGCAAGAAACAACAAATGTTGGAGAGGTTGTGGAGAAAGGGGAACCCTCTTACACTGTTGGTGGGAATGCAAGTTGGTACAGCCACTTTGGAAAACAGTGTGGATGTGCCTCAAAAAATTAAAAATAGAGCTACCCTATGACCCAGCAATTGCACTCCTGGGTATTTACCCCAAAGACACAGATGTAGTGAAAAGAAGGGCCATATGCACCCCAATGTCCATAGCAAAGTCCGCAATAGCCAAACTGTGGAAAGAGCTGAGATGCCCTTCAACAGATGGATAAAGAAGATGTGGTCCATATATACAAAGGAATATTACTCAGCCATCAGAAAGGATGAATACCCAACTTTTACATCAACATGGATGGGACTGGAGGAGATTATGCTAAGTGAAATAAGCTAAGTAGAGAAAGTCAATTATCATATGGTTTCACTTATTTGTGGAACATAAGGAATAGTGTGGAGGACATTAGGAGAAGGAAGGGAAAAATGGGGGGGGGAATCAGAGGGGGAGACGAACCATGAGAGACTATAGACTTTGAGAAATAAACTGAGGGTTTTAGAGGGGAAGGGGGTGGGGGGAAGGGCTAGCCTGATGATGGGTATTAAGGAGGGCATGTAGTACATGGAGCACTGGGTGTTATATGAAAACAATGAATCATATCACTACATCAAAAACTAATGATGTATTGTATGGTGACTAGCATAACATAATAAAATTAAATTAAATTAAAAAAAAAGAAAAAGAAACCAAATGATATTCTGGTGTTCCCCATGTAAACTGAGTTGCCCCACTGCCAACCCCAGGTACACACACACACACACACACACACGCAGAATGGCAGAAAGCAGTGTAAAGTATGCATCTGATAAAAAAGGCTCATATGCTTCAATAACACAGAGGCAAATAACCTAACTAAAAAGTTGGCAAAGGATTTTAGTTGACATGTCTCCAAATACCTACAAATGATCGATAAGCACCTGAAAAGATGCTCAGCATCATGAGCCATTTGGGGAACATAAACCAAACCACAGTGAGAGACCACGTCACAAGCACCGGGATGCCAGCGATCACACAGACAAGCATGGCGGAAGCGTGGAGAGGTTGTAGCTCTCACACTTCGTGGATGGCATGTACAAGTGGTCCAGCTGCTGGGGGAAGCAGTCTGGCCATTCATCAAACAGTTAAACATAAAGTTACCATGAGATGCAGCCACTCCACTCCTACATGTATGGCCGACAGAACACATGTGAGAACATATGTTCACACGGAAATGTGTACACAATGCTTCTAGCAGCATTATTCCTAAAGCCCAGACCTGAAAGCCACCCAGATGCCCAGCAGCTAATGAATAGATGACCAAAATGTGGTGTATCAATACAGTGGAATATTATCTTGAAGACCTTATGCTAAGCAGGAAGAACCATTCACAAAGAAAACCCCACATGTTGTATGATTCCATTTATCTGAAGAGACAGGCAGATCTAGAGACAGAATCTCAGTGGTTGCCCAGAGCTGGAGGTTGGAGGGTGAGGAATGACCTCCGAAGGACACTGTGTTTCCTTTGGGGGAGACAGCAGTGTTCTCGAATTAAAATATAGTGATGATTGTAACACCATGCGAATATACTAAAAAAACTTTGGACTGTATCTATGCTTTATTATTATTTTTATGTATGTTTTATTTATTATTGAAATAGAATTGACAATCAATGTTATATTAGTTTCAGGTGCACAACATAGTGTTTCCACAAGCCTATTCATTACTCGGTGCTCACCATGAAAAATGTAGTCACCATATGACATTATTACAGTATTATTCACAGTATTCTCCATGCTGTGCTTTTCATCTCTGTGACTTATTTATTTTATAACTGGAAGTTTGTGCCTCTTAATCCCCTTTATCTATTTCAGCTCTTCCCCTACCCACCTCCCTCTGGCAACCAATGGTTTGTTCTCAATTTAAGGGTCTATTTGCTTTTTGTTTGTTTTTAGATTGCACACGGAAGTGAAATCATCTGGTATTCGTCTTTCTCTGACTTATTTCACTTAGCATAATACTCTCTGGGTCCATCCACGTTGTCACAAATGGCAAGAGCTCCTTCTTTGTTTTAACTGAGTAATATTCCATGCTGTGTGTGTGTATGTACACATATATGTATATCACATATATATACACACACATGTATATGTCACATCATCTTTGTGCATCAATAGATTTGTGTATACTTTGGGTGAATTATCTAGTATATGAATTTTTTTCAATAATGAGCTTTAAAAAAACAGAGTGGACTAAATTAGAACAAATGAAGAGATGCTCACCTTCATTCTTAAGCAGAGAAATGTAAATGAGAAATTAAGGACAGGCTGTGTTTGATTTGTCAGAACAGCAATAGTGGTAATAGTACGAAGAAGGAGGGCCGATGGGAGGGGAGAGAAGGGTAGAGGAAGAGGGTGGCAGTGGGTATTATACAATTGTCCAAGTGTTTTTGTACTAGCCCTCAAAATAATGGTTGAAGTGAAATTGGGGCACCACATTGGAGGGCAATCAGGTAAGATAGAGCAACATTGAGAGTTACAGATTCCGTTAGGCAATGATTCTGCTTGGTAGAATTTATCCTGTATATGTAGACGCCTACTGATACATAGCTATAGGAAAAAAAAAAAAAAAAGAGATTTCATTGCAGGATTAGAAAAGTATTAGAAATGGCCTAAATGTCCTTCAAAGGTAGACTGGCTGAAAAAATTCTGACAAATCCAATTAATAAAATACTATACTCCTAAAAAATAAATCTAATTTATATGTACTGATGGAAAAATTTCAAAGATACATGGTTAAGTTTAAAAAGCCAAATACAAAATATGTATATAATATTCCTATTTTTTAGAGAAGTATGAGAAGAGAAGCAAACATATATATTAATAGTACATCGCTGGAAGGACATTAAAAAAATGGTTAACCATTAAGAGGAAGACTAGCATAAAGGGCAAAGAGTGACCCTTTATTTCCATTGTCTTTTAAATTCTTTATGTTTATATCTTTTTATGCCATTTTAATTAATATCATGTACATGTATTACCCTTTAAATTATTGAAGCAGGGGTAAGTAACTGAAATTAACCAGGAGCTCCTGATGGCATAATAATTTCAAAGTACAAGGACACTTCTTCGTGTAGTTTCAAAGACCTTCTTCTATATCGCTCTGTGTAATGATGCATAGTTTCTTGTGTCATGTCAGTTTTTTATGATGTTATTGATGAGAAGTCTGATACCTATGATGGTCAAAAATGGTCTTGTCTGCTGATAACAGAAAGTAACTTTGGTTAATTTAAGCAGAACACAAGTTTATTAGAATGAGGCAAAGAAATTCACGGAATGCCAGAAACCTAGAGAATGGGGTGTGGTAACTTCACAGAAACTGTTGGATGCTCAAGTACCGCAAGCCCCATTTTCCACTTGACAAGGCACCGAGTGAGCAACTACTGTGTGCTGAGTTCTCTGTGGGCCCTGGGGATTCGAGAGGAAAGCTAGCCAGCAGGCTCCCCGGTAGGCACAAGGGAGCTTCTGTTCTAGTAAACACGGGTCCCTGTGAACTTGTGCTGTGTGCCAGGCATCGTTCCAGGCAGCAGAGGTGTCCTGACATTAAAATATCACCGCGAATTAGTGGGGCTGGTGCCCCCTGAGTGGTGTGTCTCAGCTCCCTGTGCAGGACGGCGTCACCCTGGTCCTGGGACTCTGCCCACTGCTGCTGGACCCGTCACCGCGGGCACTTGGCATTGGGCTCAAGGCTGTCCTAGCTCCACAGCCACTGGTTGGGTTCCCAGCCATCTCAGGGTGCTCTGCACCTGACACTCTAATCAGCGCCCAGAGTGGGAGCATCCAATGGGATGCGAGACAGAGAGAACCAGTATCTGGCGTACAATGTTTCCCCTTTATGGCAGGTGGTGAATGCATCTGAAAGTGAAATATTACATGTGATTCATATGTGCCGATAAGGCAGGCTCTCAAAGAAGTATGGTTAAGTTACAAAGAGCCAGCATCAGTAATAAAATATATTAGAAATATATTATGAAGTATTAGACCTTAAGATGATAGGGAGTAGCCTAACCCTGCATCTGTTGAAGCAATGACAGATCACACTATTGTAATGTTTTTAATGTGAAAATGAGATTTTTTATGTAAAAAGCTATTAAATATGTGTAATATTTGATTGTTTATTTACATTTATGGTTTGTGGGAAAAAAAAGAAACAAAACTTCTCTTTTATTTAACATTCCATAAATTCTGGAAATATACTTCTAAACCCAGGTCACCTTATTTGGAACAATTCTGCTATAACGGATTATGACCCTAGTCGTAATCCTTTACACACGCACATTGAGTGAGCTCATGACGTTTAAGCCACATACATTTCAAAATTTATTTTATGAGTAAACTCTTTAGAACAAACATCCTTATTTGGCAATAATTACTTAATAAATGTTTTCTCATTTGAATTTTCGGTGTTTACGTGTCTCTCGGTGTACCTGCACCTATTTGCCGCTCTGTAGATACAGATTATAAATTCACGACTACGTCGCCTTCGTGACGTTTGAGATGGTTACATCTGCCTTCCCTTTAATGGACAGAAATCATGCTTTATCCCTCTTTTGTGTCCTCATGGAAACTTGCCTTCTGATATTGAACTGTACTCTTCTTTTGCATATTATTAAATTCAAATGAGTTTTGCAATCTACCTAAAATAAAAGAGATTACACCAACATATTCACATATGGAGAATGAAATGCCATGGATGTAGAGACCTGGAATATTCAACAACTTCTATTTTGCTGAGTCTGTGTCTTAGGGCAGGCGAAAATAGCCAACGCTTTCCCTCTCTGCATATAGATGGCGCCACATAGAGGCTTTCAGTTAGTTTTCATGCACCAGCAAATATCTATAACTGAAAGTCAAAGTCGGAATGTAAGCTACCCCTTTGGCCTCCCTCCCATTTGACATGTGAGGTTCTTTCTCACATTCTTTCTTTCTTTGACATTCTTGAATGTCTTTGAGGAAGAGTTTTTTGTCACTTGATCATTAACATAGATGCTAAAATCTTTCAAATAGTGTTAGCAGTTTATCTATGGAATTGCAACTCCTTCTGTTTCTTGTAGAATTTGCACCCATTTGTAAAATTTACCGTAGGTGTATGTTGGTGTAAATATGAGTACAGTACCTGCAAATTAATAATTCCTTTTATTTTTCAGATCCCTTAAAATCTGATCAAGACTCTTCGAACCATTACCACGGCACCAGCAGTGGGTCCGTCGCGGCTGCCATCCTGGTCCCATTCTTTGCTCTAATTTTGTCAGGGTTTGCATTTTACCTCTACAAACACAGGTACCGTGGAGACCCCGAGGGTATGCAAACGCCGTGCGCGGAGAGCGCTGGTCTGGGCAACACGCATCCTCTCACTGCCACGCGCACACACGTGTATAGAGCTCCGCAGCCTTCTCTCCAACATTACGAAAGCTCACACGGCAAGGTTTAGCCTTGCTTTGTTTGCCGTACTTGTTCAGCAGGCCGAGTTTGAGTAATGAACTTCAGGAGAATAAATAAGTGGATTTAAGAGATAACGTGCTAGGGTTCATAGTCAATTGAAAGATGCAGTGAAGGATTCTGTTTCTACTTTTGAGGTCCACAGCCAGACATCAGGGGCATTAGGATGGTGTCTCCACCTTCCAGCAGAAGATGGAACAGAATGCTCTTTATGGCCACTTTCAACTCCATGAATCTGTGATCTACAAACTGTTGGTTTATTCCTTTCTTCAGCCAGATACAAATTGAGTTCTCACTATGTACTCAAAGATACCACATGTTCCATCTCTTGGAACGGTGTTCTGACTATCTATGAATTTGCATATCCCTACTAACTGAAAAAATGTCAAAACTTGAGAAAAACGATTTTAATGAAATAGATCCTTTCCTTGGAGTTAATGAGGATGCCACCACCACCCCCACCAAAAAAAAAAAAGCAAAAATAAATTGTGGAGGAATTGTAAGTTCTTATGCATGTTGTCTTTATCTGGATAATATATTTCCTGGAAGAATATGGCATATGCCAAACTGTTCTAAAATACTATTTGTAATAGTGGAATTCCCTACATATATTAAAAAAAAAAACCACCTAAAAAAACCCCTCTATGATTCCCTAAAATAAGATTAATTTATGTTAAATGTGCTCAACATTCATTTATATAATACAGATATTCTATTTAATCCTGGTTTAAAATAAGAAAAACTGTGTAAGGATTTTTTTAATGAGTCATAGAATAGATTTAAATATGTGCTTTCTTATGCTTTTTAAAAATATATAAAATAGTAAGAATGTTACTTCAAAATTCTATTGCATAGCTGCTTACATGGATGTCTTCACTTTCCTGCGGTTGGTAATGTACTTACTTTAAAAATATAATTCGATGGAAGGAATCTCAGATGGTACTTAACAAAATTAAAGTTTGGCTCATCTGTATTAGTTAATTATTATTACTTTTGAGAAAACAATATTCTCTGCACACAGGTCTGGTGTGGTCTTATCCTCAAATTTCTCTTTGGGGCTAGTTGAAAATGTAGTAAATAAAATATATATATATCTCACTACCTTATCCAATAAAATTCCATCCTTAGAAGTGCTTCTCTTCTTAAAGAAGTATAAATTACAAATGTATCTTCTTTCACATGTTTCTCTAGGAACCACAATACCCTTACAGATACACATACAGTAGGAATTTATAATTCCTACAAATTCATTTTTGCCTTTTGTTGTTGTTGTTGGCATCTATGTTAACCCCTAGGGAAACATGCAGTCCATTAAAGTTCTTTCTCCCCACTCTTTGATGTTTGCCCGTCCATAGGGGAGTCTCCGGATCCTCCTGAAGTCTGCTCTGCCCAGACCCACAGGCGGGAGTCCGACAGTGTCCCCATCTGCCTACGAGTTTTGCCTCGATGTGCCTCCCAGTGAGGCAGACCTTTATATGAGTCTCAGAGAAAACTCCTCTCAGCACCTCTCTGAGCTTTTCAAAAGATAACCCTACACAATTATATGTAGGTATACATAAACCAGTCAGCACTTCTGATGAGATCTTAAGTTTAAGACCACACAGTATTGGGGAATAGTCAATATAGACCACACCTGTTGTCTTCCAACCTCAGCAGCTTCCCTACCTTGTTCAGTACTCCGTGCCTCCGGAGGGAGACCCCACTTACTTGTCTGGTGACTTTGATCCCTCCTTTGCATTTCCACACCGTGGGCTGGCGGGGGGTTAATCTCAGCGTGTCTCGCTCTCGACATGGCTCCACCCAAGAGGCTGTGTCTAGAACGTGACAGAAGGCTGTCTGATCTCATGGCTCTCGAGAGCCAAGAAGCCCCTGCGACTCCGAATCCGTAGGCTCCTGTAGTTCTCTGGGCTTGTGCCGTAGGAGGAATTGGGAGACTTCTGCAGAAGCAAGCGGGCCATGCCTGATCACCCAGGCAGGCCATGAATTCATTTTCGTTTGAGTTGTTGCCATATACCCAGGGAACACGCCAAACTATTAGCTTTCCCTACACTGGCTCCTTACCCTCTACAGGTGTGAAAGTTCCTTGACCAGTTGGATCTGTATTTCTCGAGTGAAAACCGTGTTCCCGCTCATTTCTGAGTTTCTCTCATTACCCTCTGCTTGGAATTATTCCCTCAATCAGACCCAGGGCTCCTGACTCAGGACTCCCACGTCGCTGCCCTGCACACGCTTCCTTCTCTATGGCCCCAGGGTCCCAGCCAACTCTGTGGGGCTTCCCTGGCAGTGCGGGGGTGGTGACCCCGGACCTGGGAGATGACATGGGGATTTTAGCCAGCTTTCAAGTTCATTAACGTTTGGCTGAATTTGTTTATTAACTTTTGCTGCTGGAGCATTTTCAAGTTCAATGTCAAACACCCTCCCCAAGTCCTGGGGCAGTTGCAAACTGCTTTTCTGCTGACAAAAACCTAATTCTCTGAAACTTATACACTTTGAGTTCTCTTTTTCTCAATAAGCATAATGTCAATTAAGAAAATCTACTAGTAAATCACTAAAACAGAAGCATCATTAAATCTGATATCCAGTGATGTTTTTGCTAGTGTGGGTATTTACATTAAAGGTCTGTTTTTACCACCTGGCATAGTTTTCTTATGTAATTTCTTCTGGAAAAGGTTGGGGAGGGCAGACTACATAGCTTTACATCTTTTACCTCTAAAAACCCTCCAATCTCTAATCTTAGGTCATACACACAGGTTTTCTTTTAATTAGAAAATGTAACCAGTAGTTTGACAAAGAGTTCAACGTCTCTTCTGTAACTTGGTCACGGCTATGTTGTATTACAGAAAGAGCTAGCCTTTAGTGAACATGGTAACCACAGTGAACTGAAGTTTATATTTCTCTTTTCCTTAATCTGAACAGTCCCGAAGGGTTGGCATCTTGATTGAGCAGTCTTACTTTTTTTGGAGTGACTTCCCCTAGGTCATATAACTTACAAGTAACAGACAAATTAAACCAACATCCCTCTGACTCCGGCATTGATGATCTTCCCATTTTGCCAAGAGTATCAATAGGAATCAGATAATTCCTTGACTTTGGAAAGAGCTTCAGTGTTTTAAACCGCCTGTAGAACCACTGATTCTAAAAAGGAAAACGGTCTAAACGTGTGGAGATGTGCCCTCCTCCCCGTCACCGTGTGCCCTCGCGTGTGTATTCCCTGCTGAGTCGGGAGTGATGTGCCCCCAGCCTCAGCTGCTGTGCCTCTTTTCTTAAAATCTGGGCTCTAACAGTTTGTTCCTTCTTTCCCCTTTAGAACGAGACCAAAAGTTCAATACAATGGCTATGCGGGACATGAAAACAGCAATGGACAGGCTTCCTTTGAAAACCCCATGTATGATACAAACTTAAAACCCACAGAAGCCAAGGCTGTGCGGTTTGACACAACTCTGAACACGGTGTGTACAGTGGTATAGCCTCAGTGCCCCATTAGGACTGATTCATAGCCATACCTCTGATGGACAAGCAGTAACTCCTTTGGTGCCATATACCACTCTCCCTTCTACTCTTGGCTTTGCCCCGGTGATCTTTCACATCTGCTGGCATCCACGCAGCGGGAATCTCCAGTCACGTGCCAGAGTCTTCTGAGGATCGGACGACAAACACCGACAGATGCGCCTGCATTCTGAACGTGGACTCCGAATGCCTGACTACATCTGCTTGGAATCAAGGCACACTTAAGGAAGACTGCCGAGTCATGCCAATTCTTCGTACTTAATGCCTCAGACTTTCGTATTTCTGTGTGGCTGGGATGCCTTTCAATGCAATCTTCTGGGCACGTGGATACATCCTTTGGGTGCGGTGACAAATGGTAGCACCACAATATACCACAATACGTTGTTCTGTTTTTGTTTTGGTTTGTTTTGTTTTTAACCCCCATGAATATGAATACTCTGGAAAAAAAAAAAAAGCTCTCTTGAAGAAGACACCTTTCTGGTAGACGCACACACCTACAAACGCTTCACTCTGTCCTTCCTGAGACCTGACAAGCTTTGAGGACTCACAGCTCCCCTCAGTGTCCATCCCTAGGGCCATTTGCAAATTCCCCAGTCAGCTGTTCTATTGCAGAATTTTTGATGCACAATTTTTTGCACTAGTGTGTTATGAATGACTGAGTAAGATTCTGATAAAAAATAAACTATTTACACAGGGTTTATACACACTATCCATTGTATATAAGCATCTTCTCATGTGGTCAAGCTAAACATCCACCATCCGCTCACTTGGCGTGTTAGAGAGAGGAAGTAATCCCAGACACGGCACAGGTCTTAAAGGTATTGGAGAGATTTATTTTATTACTGCTTCCTTTAGCTACATATGTGTGTTGAATTCATTGAAGATGTCGAACAAGGAAAAAAAAAAAAGAGGCCTTTTTATGTTTTTATTTCGCACACACGTTCTCCCTTTCGGCATCCCCCGTGATGGCACGGAATGGCAGGGCGGTGGCGGCGTGTCTCTCTGCCGTGTAAACATGTCCATAGTAATTTATTTTAGATAGCTCATGAACTTGTGGGGTTCAGCTCACCGCAGTCTTCCCCATGCACTGGGGTTCGCTCCCCCCGGGGCACCATTGACCGCTGACGTGGCATGGACCGACTGCGCACAGTGCATCTTGCACTCGGTGGGACTTGTCTAGGATCAAAATACCAGGTGTCTCTCTGGAGGCGAAGGAGAATCACACACACTCTTCTTTCCTGATGACACCTCTCATACATTGCTTTGTCTTTTGTTTCATGCGAATTCCAGATACAAAGGCGATTTAGGTGATTTTTCACCTTTAAAATGTATTCTGGGTACGTTTCGAATCATGGTGTGAATAAAATAGGCATGATCCCCGGTGTGGATAAGATCCAAGTATGAAGTAGAAGGCGTGGCAATGAGAGTGTGGATGTAACAAAATCCAAGTGACGATCATGTTTATTTTTACTTATAACGGTTTGATAAAAGCATTTTGAAAAGACTATGCTTATTTTATTCTTTGGGTGTTCAGTACATGTCCCACGTATTGAAAATGTCTCCCTATTCACCTTCCAGACCAGCATCCACCAAGTGTCTCATTCACTTCGTTATAGTGGACACATTCACACCTAGCTTTACGACTGATGGATTTGTTGCTCTGTTGAACATTCAAATGCAGGACTTCAAAAGTGGAAAATGGAAAAAAAAAAAAGACACAAAAACCTGTCAGGATAATAGCTCATTCTTTCAAGTCATGTGTTTTGAATTGAGTGCTTTAGTGGATCTTTTTATCCTCGATGCCCACTATTCTGTTACTTGTTTGAAGGGGCGTATGCTGTTAGGAGGGCATCCCTGACCTCTTCTAGTGACTTCTTTGCCTTTTGAACTCCAAATTATGAAATTCCTTAGTATCATGCTGAATTCTCTGCCCCTTTTTCTCTGGCCGGCCTGATAACGTGACTGGAGATTTGCTTTGCAACCTGGAGCCCTTACACGGATTCTACTCCTTAGACTAGACGAGGTCGGCCAGAGCCAGGCTCCTAACACGCACACTGAACCAGAACAAAGAGAAAGGGAGTTCGAGGATCGTTGTGTGCAGGGGAGAACAGGGTTACTATATATATTAGGTGTATATATATATATATATACATACATACATATATATAAATATATTGTACATATCTAAGTTTGAGTCATTCAAACTAGGTGCAAAATGCTGACTTCAGAGTCTGAATTAATGTCTCTCTTCCCCCATCCCTGACCTGCTTGCCGGTCAATGCCGCTACCAATTCCTGAACTGACAGGACATACATACACACATACAGAAACCACATATCCGATTAGATATCATTTTCCTTTGTGTGCAAAGTCAGCCTGTCCTTTGGTTGCCAGCTTGGAGCATGGTATTCAACAACCACCACAAAAATACTCCATGAGATTCTCCTGCGAGGATTCTGCCTAGTTTCTTCCTAGGGTGTGTGCAGTGTGGATTCAGATCTCCTGCGAGGTGTTGGAGGGTCTCACGCAGGCAGTCGGCGCGCGCGCTTCCTGCGCTGGGGCTGTGAGACTCCTTCTGGAAGCGACCAGAACCCCTGTGCGGGAAGGACCCCATGCTAACGCAGGTTATGTGATTCAGAGCTGTTTAAAATGCTGCTTGTTTCCCACATCTTTTGCCTTTCTTCAGGCTAGCTGCAATAATGTTTTCTTCTGTAAGATATTTTGTAAACAACGACGACAAAAGCGATTCTCAAGCAGGGGAAAGAACGCCGGTGTCATGGTCGGGAAACCCGCCGCATCTCCGCCCGCCCCGTGTCACCATCTCACCACATGCTGCTGACATGAAGTTAGGTGCAAACGACCTTTTTGTACAGAGATATATTTTTTATGAAGAATTTGTAAAATTATTAAATATGCTGTAATTTTTTGATTAATGTAGGTAAATTGTTAAAAAAATAAATGTTTTTACAATACAAAACTGTAATTTTCCCAATAATGTACCATGTACCATCTCTAGCTGATTCTCAGTTCCAATCCTATTACACATGTATTAATATTAAAGTGGCCTGTTAAAATCAACAGTATCTTTTTTTGTCAAAAAAATTATAAAGAGAGTGTAATATAGCCTGTGCAATGCCACCTATCTTTAAAGCAAATCAGAGTTCTAATTAAATATTTAATTTTAGATTTCTATTTTTTGGTGTGATTTATTGTAGCCTAATAACGTGTGCCTGTGGGTCCATGGCAGGGGAGGCAAAGAACGAAGTGTTCCTAACGAGCTTTCACTGCATTTGCAACCGGGCTGGGTGTTTTCTGCAGATGATGTTAGCATCACGGACACGATTAATAACTAGCACGCTTGTGAGGACTCGCGACACGGGCACTGGCCATGCGGAAGCTGACTTACTTCTCAATGGTTTACCTAAAACCAAGGAGAGCTTTCGCTCTCCTCGAAGCCAAAATCAAGCCGGTGTTTTTATAATTTTTTAAAGCTTTTTTTTTTTTTTAGATTTCTTTGTTTTTGTTTTTGTTTTTTGATGTCTCCAAGCCATTGCTTTAATGTAACCATGACTGAGTGAGCCCCCAGTCAAACAGAGACACCAGCCTTGTTCGCTCCTGGTCGCTGTAGTCTGCACAAGGAAGGCTACTCACCCACATTTGGGTGAAATTTTAATTCCTTTAAGGAGAGCATTCGTATGATAGGGTAATTTATTTTTTGTTTGTGTTTTTTTTTTACTTTTTATAATTTTTTTATTTTTCATTATGTTCAGTTAACTGACATACAGTACATCATAACCTTTTTACGTAGTGTTCAGCCATTCATTAGTTGCGTATTACACCCAGGGCTCATCCCAACATGTGCTCTACAACTAACACCAAGGAAATAGAAACAATTATTAGACATTATTACCAGCAAATATATGCCAACAAATTAAGCAATCTAGAAGAAATGGACGCATTTTTTTTAGATTTTTTAATTTATTTGAGAGACTGAGAAAGAGAGAAAGACCACAAGCAGGGGGAGGGGCAGAGGGAGAGGGAGAAGCAGGCTCCCCACTGAGCCAGGAGTCCGATGCGGGGCTGGATGCCAGGACCCCAGGATCATGACGTGAGCCGAAGGAAGACACTTAACCGACTGAGACACCAGGTGCCCCAGTATGTTTATAATTTGAAAAAAAAAATGGCAGTTTTTTCTGTAAACGTTTGCAGTGCTGAAAAATGACATATAAGAACATTATGCACATATTTAAGAAAGCATTTCAAATGTCACACTTGAAGAAGTCTCAAAAAAATTCCTTCTCTCAGCCAGCCCTTAAAATTCAGAGCCAGCCGTCCTCCGCTCATCTTGGGGCTGAGAGAAAAAAGAACACTTTACAAGTCCTCCGTGACCCATCAAGCTGAAATGTCCTGCAGTTAAACAGAATGATATACTAATTTTCCTGAGAGTCAAGTTATTACAAAATGAAAAACAACCAATAATAATAAAAAAAAAATCGCCCCACAGTGGCTTCAAAGAAACGAAAGTTTTGATACCCCACTTAGACTCTGGGTCTCCTTGGATCCACAGATGTTCTTCACTGCTATGGACTGAGCACCTACTCTGCGTCCAACACCGTTCCATGTGACTTGCATCCCTTCAAATAGTCCTCCTAACCTAGCAGAGTGGTGTTACTGTTTTCACTTCACAGGCGGAGATGCAGAAGTGCCGAGAAGCTAATTACCCAAGGATGCAAGCTCGGCAGGCTGGTGGCGGAGATCAGTTTTCTCTTGCTTCACCTTTCTTCTTTTTTCACTAGAAATATCGCATTATTAAATTCATCAGTATTTTCTTATTCTGCAATTAAAAAAAAAATTCTCTCACTCTAGCTGTAAATCATTTTGTTTTGGCTTCACCCAGTTAAAAATTACCCCAAGTAAAGAATTCCAGGAGCTATAAATACTCCACAGTATCAGTTTTAATATCTCCCAGATTACTCAACGTAATATGTCCTCCTGAAGTTTTAACACATTAAACGAACTTGAGAGCCCTGCCGTTGTCCTGCGGGTCTTTGTCTAACACACTGAAATCATACGAGAGCTTTACTCTTGACTGACCTTTCCACCTTTGCCTCCTAAAAATTGACTAGGAATTGCTACTCTGTCTCAGAAATCTGTCTCCTATGTCTGGCATATTAGGCAAGTGGCAGAGCATCCTGCACGGAGTAGGTCCTCAAATAGCTGCTGAATTTGAACCGAGTACCTCTCAGCTCTCATTCTCACTGCTGTGTCCTTTTTTAAACATAGAGACACCCAGCGTGTTCCAAGCGATGGCTCTTTACAATAACCAATACAATCTGACTTCCTCTTCATCTGGTGGAAGTAAGTTTTCATAGGATTATTGGGTTATTAATAGCCAAGAAGAGTGCCTTCTACTTCTCCGGACGCCTTTGCCCGTGCAACCGGGCACGTCTCCCCTTTCTGGTGGCGGCCGCCCCTGGCTATCCTCTGGGACCCTCTGCCTGCGTGACAATCGGTTTGGGTAGCATGTGTCCCACAATTCTGCACCCGTCTCTGAGCCAGGACGACTCTTCTCCTGGGAATCAGAGCTTGAGAGGCGTGACACAAACATGAGATGTGTCCGGCAGGATGTACGCTGACCCCCAGCCCAGGCCGCCCCAGGGAGTGAGCCCAACCTTGCACGCTGCCTCTCTCCTCCCCACAGCCTGATCTCTGGGCTGTTCCCTTGCAACTGCTACTCCACCCCTTTCCATATCCGTTTTTTCTTCAAGTTTCCAGACTTGGGTACTCGTACTTGCATTTAGGGGACTCAGCTGTGTAATTACACCTGACAGGGATGGGACAGGTCTCCGTGATGCTCTCTGACACACGCGCTCAGGGCACAACGCCCGGCTGCCTAACGCCGAGTCCAGCCATGCAACCACGGAACACCACCACTGAGCTGAGCCTCGGTGTCTCTGAATGCACACGGCACCGAAGTACCAAAGGTAAAGTGACTCGCAAGACTGCTCGGAGGGCTGGGAGAGTTTCTAGGAGCTTCCTTTGCCGGATTTAATACAAATCTCGTCAGGTGAATGACTGCCTTCCCGTGGCCAACCAGACAGTACGCAGCGGCTCGGGGCGCTGCTCAGGGTCCGTGAGGGATGGTGAGGCAGCCTCCGTAAGGCTTTTATTAAGGGATTTTGGGGGCTGAAAGGGTAGCAAGCACAGTTTTACAGTATTGCTTTAGAAGACATTTTTGTTGTTGTTTATTTTGTCTTATGATGTTATCCTCTTGTGGATATTAAAGCAGCTTTTAGTTTGTTACAAGATTACTTCCAGGGAAGGCACTGGATGACAAGTGGGCCTAATTTTTCAGGCCACTTGGACTCCTTAATCCATAGGATTATATATAAATTAAGTGCTTAACAGGGGAGAGTGAGGAGAGGAATTATACCAAGAGAATTAAGATGACGTTCTTTTCTTCCCTGTATATGTTCAACAATCTCAGGGCACGAGAAGGTCAGCCTACAGCCTTGGGGTCAGGGCCAGGCCCCTGCAAGCCCGTCTGTGTCATACATTCGCCACGTTGGTGGTGCGCGAAGAGCCTGAGACCCAGGGTGAGTCTCAGCCGTGGTCACCATCCTGATAGGCTTGGCATTTAGTTCTGGCCATGTCCCCATCCTTACACCCCTAGGGTGACACGTGATGCCATCATGAGAGTCCAGTCCGCTTGGGGGACACACGCCCAGATGTGTGTCCAGGATGCACATAGTGGAGGTGCATGTGCTCACGTCTCAAGAGCATGCCTTTCAACCCAAGGGAACGAACCTGCAAAACAATATGGATGACATAATCCCATTTAACAAGATGATTAAAAATCATGCAAATTAATACTATATGTTGTAAAGGGATACATCAGTGTATAGTAATGCTATTAGAAATGCCTGGTATAAATTAAAGTCATATTCAGATTAGTGACTCCTTCTAGGGAGGGAGCAGAGGAGTGGAATTGAGGGAATGCATGGAGTCGTCGGCCGTGGAAATTTGAGCAAGGTTTTTACCAGTTCCGTGGAAGATGGGAGAAATCATAGTTTCTACCTTATTGGGGTGTAGAGGATGGTGAATGTGAGAGTGGGTGTGAGATGCATAAAATATGGTCCAGTACACAGCAGGGTCCAATTACCTGCCTCATATCTATCTGACCCATCACCTACCTTCCTATCAATCACCTAGTGATTCATCAATGATCCATCGTTTATCTATCACCATATAACTAATCTATGTATTTATTTGTTTAAAAAAATGTGAATCAAGTAGAAGAGAAAATGTTAACTTTGACAAAGTTGTACAAGGACTTTCACGTTACTTTTATCACACTTTATGCCTTAATTGGTTTTCGAAGACCTTACACTCTAAATTTTATTTATTTGTCTTAGAGATTTTATTTATTTATTTGACAGAGTGAGAGCACAAGCAGGGGGAACGGCAGAGAGAGAGGGAGAAGCAGGCTTCCCACGGAGCAGGGAGCCCGATGCGGGGCTCGATCCCAGGACCCTGGCATCATGACCTGAGCCGAAGGCAGAGGCTTAACCGACCAAGCCAGCCAGGAGCCCTACACTCTAAATTTTAAAATAACGGGCACGGCAGTTCGGCTGGTGGGGGTTTGAAGTGTGCCCCCCCTCCACCCATCCCTGAGACTCCGGATGGCTGCGTAACCGCTCCTTCTGGCCAATTTCTCAAACTGTTACATCGGGAATACCAATATCCAACTTCATTTGAAAAGCCTGTGACCTTTTATAAATAATGCTAGCCAGTAGATACTTCGTGAAAACACTGGAAATACTCCTATTTGAGAGTTGCTTGAAGACAACACCTCTTTCTTCTCCTGCATGGAAGTCATGCTTGTTTCCCCCTGGGGCAGGTGCATTATTCCGGAATGCATCTGACTATACGTCATTACAGAGTGAGTAGCTAACACACTCTGTGATTACTACAAGGACCTCTGGGCTCTGTTTTTAGTCCTGTAACAGTGGGTCGTTGTGCCCATTAGTCTTAAAAAAAAAACGCTGCACGTTTTTCTCTTACCAATGGAGGCAATCACTGAGCTGTTGTCCAGGGAGTTGGGGGCCGATGTCTGACTGCAAACTCAAGCCTTTAAGCGCAGGCTGGAAGGGAGGAGCCTCGACAGGAGTGTTCAGAGGCAAACACCCAGCGTCGGGCAGTTGAAGTCCACACAAGGCAGGGTCCCGGTACACGCAGTGACCGCCTTGCAGGGAAGAGGCGGGGGTGCGTGTGAAAACGGTACGGATGATATGGCCCCGGGCGAATTTCTGTCTGTCTGCCGCGGTCTCTGGTGTCTTGGGTTGTTTTAGATCTTCAGGAGAGTCTGCGTGTTGGAAGCAGGGCGGGCGCAGCGGGAAAGCCCACAGACGGTGACAGCCGGCTCGGAGGGAAAGCCATGGGAACCGCAAGGAACCCCGTGGTCAAAGTGAGTGGGAGTGCTGTTTATGCTATTTCAATTTTATTATGCATTTTAGTGAGTTATTGTAATGAAATATTTCATATTTATGTAAAAGATTTTACATTATTGTTGATCTTCCTTTTTTTTTTTTTGGCTGTAAGAACACTGAACATGAGATCTGCCCGCTTCATAAGCTTTAAGCGCAGGTCGCATGTGCCTACAGGTGCTGAGCTGTGCAGCGGGCTCTAGAGCATGTTCATCCTGCCTGACCGACGGAAGCACGCCATTCATTCCAGAGGGATCTAGAAACACTCGTACAAAGTGCGTTCTTCAGAATCTGGGTGACTCTTTGCTTGATTGGGCTGTGTCTTTCTTTATTCTGCCCCAGATAAATATTACACTTAATTAAACATTTTGATAAGCAACACACAGCTAAGTGACATTATTAAATTTTTATGCATTTAGTAAAAATGGCTAATTATGAGCCGATGGATAGACAACTTGGAAAGTTAGCATCGCTTTGTGCCTGGCAGCCGGGTCTGGGCCTGAGGTTACGCTGGCCGCCAGCTGTCTCACTCTTCACCGCGCGAGGGCTCGGGCTCCAGGACACCTGGCACTGCCTCTGTCCTTCCTCTTCTTCCTGCTGGTACAATTAATGCCCAGGGTGGGGGCCCTCACTGGCTGCTGGAATGCAGCCCATCCCCAAACTTCAAGAAAAGATAAACATACTTCCCTGGAGCTGGATTCCAGGAGTCCTGGCAGCTATGGGCAAGTAGACCAGGCTCTCTCAAGCATTCGCAAATGCTGTTTTTCTAAGACCGTGCAGAGTAATGGGTTTTTAAAACATGCCTAGAAGATGACAAATTAAAGGATCAAGTTTATCCTACTTTTCACTTGGTTGGTGAAAACAGATTTTGGAGATAAAGTGTATGGGAGAAGATATACATAAGTCATACCATGCTGGTGGGAGTTTAGACCTTTGCAGAGATGAACTAGGAAAAGAGGAGATCTCAAAAGTTCTCAGCACAGGTGAGAAAGGTCACCACCGACCGTGACCGTGCTGTTGGCCAAGCCCCCGTGCGGATGACTTTGCAATATGTAAGTGGGCCAAATCACAGGTTGTACATCTTGCACTGACACAATGTTACATGCCAATTGTATCCCAACGAAGCTGGGAAAAAAATATCCCCTTGACTCAACAATTTCACCTTAAGTAACATAGGTGACCATAGCGCTCCAGTCCTAGGAAGGAAGTGAAGCATGTGCATGGTCCTGCACTGTTTCCAAAAGTAAACTTTTGGAGGCAAGATAAAAGGCTGTTGATAGGGAAGAAATTAAATAAATTATGGTACATCTATGTAACAGAATACAGTGCAGTGGGGAGTGGGGGGCACTTTAAGGTGCACTAATATCTAATGATGTACAAGACTTATTTAAAGTGAAAAAGCATGGGGGCACCTGGGTAGCTCAGTTTGTTAAGCCTCGGACTCTTCATTTTGGCTCAGGTAATGATCTTGCGGTTGTGAGATTGAGCCCTGCGTGCGGCTCAGGGCTGGGCATGGAGCCTGCTTGGGATTCTCTCTCTCCTTCTCTGCCCCTCTCTGACTCTCTCCACCTCTAAAAAAAAAAAAGAATAAATAAAGTAAAAAAGTATCATGCAGAGCTGAGTTTCTGATGTGCTTTGATATGCGTGAGCAATAGGCTGCACGCACATATGTTCCTGAGCGCACACGTGTTATCTGGAAGACTATTTAAAACATGGTAGCAATGTTGCTGAGGGCAGCTGAAGGAATCAGGGGAGGATAAGAGGGAGACTCACATTTCACTCTGTAACATTTTATAATCTAAAACTGTGTGTGTTACTGACCCATTTATACAACTGAAAGCATATTTCTAAATTAAATAAAAATAAATAAACACATATCTGTTGTTGGATTGTTACTTTAGCTTCACACATGATTTGACCACCAGTGCAGCATGACCGATAATCCTGATTGTAAATCCATGTACTTCTTCTTGTCTTTGCTTTCAGAAACTAGCAGAGTAGTATTAAATTTTGAGACAGTAAATTTTGACAGTAAATGGTTCTCTTTTTTTAAAAAATTTTTATTTTTTATTTGATCGAGAGAGAGAGAGAGAGCCCAAGCAGGGGGAGGGGCAGAGGCAGAGGGAGAAGTAGGCTCCCCACTCAGCAGGGAGCCTGACCTGGGGCTTGATCCCAGGACCCTGAAATCACAACCTGAGCCAAAGGCAGATGCTTAACCAACTAAGCCACCCAGGCGGCCCAAGAGTAAATGGTTCTTAATGGAAAGTCATTACCCCTTTGATGAGGGAGAGCCTGGATTCCTTTAAGGATCTCAATATTCCCTATATTATCATGTCTCAATCCTCCCTCATTCCTAGAAGTTCATGGTCATTGGAAAGTATAGCTAAATTAATAGAATTTTTCTGCTTGACATGCTATGCACCAGAGAATTAAAGATAGTATTAAAAAAGAGAAAAGAAGAAGAAAGCTAGTTAACCACAGTTATCAGAAACAAAAATTGGCCCAGTTGAAAATGTAAAGAAATAATGCTTCTGCAAGGTTTGTACTCTACTGGATATCGATGCATTTTATCCTACAGAATCTCCCAGCTAGCCATAGTCAGCTTGGGCAGCTCGGCACAGCGATAGCTTTAGAAGGTTATAAAGTTAACTCATTTTGCACGTTTATGGAGTTAAAATTTGTGAAGTTAAACTTAAAGTTTGTGAAGGTTATAAAGTTAACTCATTTTGCATGTTTATGGAATCCTTACTAAACGTCAACACTTAGATTAAGTTCAGAGAGCTTAATAAAGCAGAGTTCAGGCTCCCTCGGAAATTGCAGTCCAAGCAGAGAGGCAGATGCACGGACAAATACTAACAGTGAAGTGCTAGGACTGCATCATTCTGCACTGGAACAGAGTAATGCGTTATAGGACCCATGGGAAAAGATCCCTGCAAACACCTTGGAAGCAGAATAGGTGAAGAGATTTTCAGGGAAAGCTCTTCAAGGAGTTGTGACTATAACCTTATAACCCTGAGACTATAATCTCTTATTATAACCCTAATGTCTCTGTGTCTCCTTAGTAGATGAATAGAACTGAAGTCACGTTATCAGTATTCCACTGGCTCAATGGCTCTCCTCTGCAACTTTTCAGCTCATTAGTCCTGACCATCCTTAGAGCTTGCCTTCCATGTGTTTCCAAGGTCTTCCACTTCACATGTGTTGTGATATTTCTTGAGTCCTCTGGAAACTGCTATTGTTCATTAATGGCCCATCTGAGTAAGGGATTGATTTTCCTAACGAAAATCGCCCTTGCTCTCATGACTGCAGACTGGCTGCCACTCCTCCAGTCATCACAGCCACGGTAAAGGCAGAAATTCTCAAGGTGTGAAGTAGGGAAAAGCTGCCAACAGCCTTTACATTCTTTAATATCAAGAAAGCCAAAGAGAAATCACAAAAAGCTTCCCACTTCCCCACTACCTTCAGCAGACTTCCATTTTCATCTCACAAGCTACCCACAGATGCAAGGGAAGCAGGAAAAACAGACAATGAGATTTTTCAACTTCATTACAATTCATCATTTGGGGGTAGGTCAGAAATTCCCCAATTACAGTGTATGTTTTGGCGGTAACAAAAATATAGGAGATGGATTGCTTCAAAACACCTTTCCCTTTGAGAATGAACAAATGATCCGCACATGTTTGCCCCTCGAAGTAGAAATCCGACCCAAGACTCTCAGTAGTGTGGACTGATTCTGCCTCATGGCCAGGATCTCCTTATAACTCTACTCCCCGCCCCTCCCTTTTTTGTTAATTTGAGGCTTTAATACAAAAGGGCACTTAGGAAAAAACAGGTTTATGAATACATGTACTTACTAATTGAGTTAAATTTCTTTATGGGTAAGGTAGTGGTAATTCAGTTCTGTTTTACCACTAGACAGAAATATACACAAATTAGCTTTTATTGGGAAAAATGATTTACACTGAAGTTGCATTTTTCTTTTCCCATTGTTCTGGGGAAAGTGTGTGTGTGTGTGTGTGTGTGTGTATGCTTCAAAGACCCAAGCAGATGTTTTGGGGGGAAAAGAGTGGAAGCATTATATAGTGTATGTCTTTGTGAACATTTAACTGTTTTGGCACATGGCTTTTATTACTCAGAGAGCAACTGAATGGCTTGTGGAAAAATCAAACATATGTTGTTATAGTTGTCACAGCATCAGCTTCAGAAGCAGTTCTTGTAACCACCTACATATTTGTTTTGAGTTACAGGTAGGGAAATGGATTCTCTTTCTCTCACTACTATATTTGAGTCATAGATTCTGCTGACAAATCTAAAATCAAATAAAAATAAGACCCAAACTTCAGCGCTTTGCCTCAATTTTATTCACATGCATGTTGAAAATTTTTTTTTTAAATTAATCAAATACATATTGATGCTCTTAGACATTAGTCACATCCAAGCAATATTTAGCTGGTGATGGCTATAGAATTACAATGTGTTATATAAGAGAGTCATATACTATTCATGAAATGCATTTGCATTCAATTGTAACCATGGGGATGAAGAGAAGGAGTTTATTGTCCTAATCAGAATGGGACAGAAACAGTGTGGCAGGAAAATAGTCACACATTGTGTGCTGGGTGTGACTGTTCACGAATTCCGTTAGAATAAACAGTCAGCCCGCCTCCCAGAGCTGGTGAGGCTACAACAAGCTGACTCTGTCTCTCCATGTACGTATCTGGAATGTCGTTTGGCAAAATGTATCAATAATCATAATTGTGTTGATATAATTTAAACTGTTAACACTATGGATGGGAACAAATCATAAAAAAATAAATAAATCTGAAAGAAAACAAAACACAAGTCTAAAGAATAGATATACTAGAAATCAATACACATGGGGTATCACTATCTGGCTAAGTAGCAAAAATAAATGCAGTCGATATTTGCGAGTAGAAGATGTGATGTCATTTAAAATAAAATTGGAGAAAAATACTATGCAGCCATTAAAAATGCTAAATGTGAAGACATTGCAGCAACTTCATGTAGTTAAGAGACATCGTAAAAATTAGGATTGATTTATGATACAATCATAGTTGGCCAAGCATCACTTGGCAGGGGCATTGTTGGAAAGAAGCAAGGCCCAGTGGGGGGCCGGCTGGTTTTGTTTGAAGGTAGCAGATTACTGAAGTGCTTATTTCCCTCTTTAATGTTTCACTGGGTTTGCTGTAATGTTTTCACAATAGAAATGGGAAAATCAGGGGCGCCTGGGTGGCTCAGTCGTTAAGCATCTGCCTTCGGCTCAGGTCATGATCCCAGGGTCCTGGGATCAAGCCCCGCATCAGACTTCCTGCTCAGCAGAGAGCCTGCTTCTCCTTCTCCCACTCCCCCTGCTTGTGCGCTCTCTCTCTGTCTCTGTCAAATAAATAAAATCTTTAAAAAAAAAAAAGAAATGGGAAAATCAAATGTAGCAAAATCAGTGAAGAAGAAAATAGTGAAGTGATGATCTTTTTCAATCACCAAACCTATATATAGCACCTGAAAGTGTGGTTTTGAGTCAACGCCTCCAGCAGTCCTCCTTCCCCAGCAGCAGAAATAACGGCTCATTTGTCGTGGTCGTCTTTATCTGCAAGTCCACTGGGGTTAAAATTCAGGTAGGCTGCTGGGCATCACTGTGCATTGGGAAAATGTGGAGAAACTAGTCTCTATCCATTGCTGGTGAGTGTTGAAACTGGTGCAGGCAGTTTGGAAGAGCTTGAGGATGGAGCATCAGATGCATGAAAATGCTCCCCAGACTCATAGACTTCATGGAACAAGAACACCTCCAGGGGAAAGGGGAACCCTCCTACACTGTTGGTGGGAATGCAAGCTGGTGCAGCCACTCTGGAAAACAGTATGGAGGTTCCTCAAAAAGTTGAAAATAGAGCTACCATATGATCCAGCAATTGCACTACTGGGTATTTACCCCAAAGATACAAAAGTAGGGATCCGAAAGGGTACGTTCATCCCGATGTTTATAGCAGCAATGTCCACAATAGCCAAACTGTGGAAAGAGCCAAGATGTCCATCGACAGATGAATGGATAAAGAAGAGGTGGTATATATACACAATGGAATATTATGCAGCCATCAAAAGGAATGAGATCTTGCCATTTGCAAGACGTGGATGGAACTGGAGGGTATTATGCTGAGCGAAATAAGTCAAACAGAGAAAGACATGTATCATATGACCTCACTGATATGAGGAATTCTTAATCTCAGGAAACAAACTGAGGGTTGCTGGAGTGGGGGGTGGGGTGGGAGGGATGGGGTGACTGGGTGATGGACACTGGGGAGGGTATGTGTTCTGGTAAGCGCTGTGAATTGTGCAAGACTGTTGAATCTCAGATCTGTACCTCTGAAACAAATAATGCAATATATGTTAAGAAAGAAAAAAAAAGAAGAAGAATGTAGCAGGAGGGGAAGAATGAAGAGGGGGAAATCGGAGGGGTAGACGAACCATGAGAGACGATGGACTCTGAAAAACAAACTGAGGGTTGTAGAGGGGAGGGGGGTGGGAGGATGGGTTAGCCTGGTGATGGGTATTGGGGAGGGCACGTTCTGCATGAAGCACTGGGTGTTATGCACAAACAATGAATCATGGACACTATATCTAAAACTAATGATGTAATGTATGGGGATTAATATAACAATAAAAAAAATTAAAAAAAAAAAAAAAAAGAACACCTCCAGGGTGATTTTGGAGTCATTGTGGAGATCCCAGTCTTGTATACTAGACAGGAAATTACATATTAAATAACCAAATGGTCAGACAAAAGTTACCATCAGCTTTGTCACCAGAAGAAGTAGAAGAAGAGGAGAAGGAGGCGGAGAGGGAGGAAGAGGAAGAGAAAGAAAGGGGGAGGAAGAAGTCTAGAAAGAACATAGTCTTAAATACATGCTTCCTCATGTGAATGAGCTTTGCTAAAATCTATCCGGTGTCCTTGCTTTCTTCAGTTTTCATTGTCCGGTGAATATTTCCTGGTCTAACCCAGGTTCATAAATCAACAAGAGGGGATCCAGTGCTGAGGCCCAGCTCTGCCTCTGATGTTCCTGAACCTGTGACTTCTCCCAAAAATTACAAGTGCAAAAATTGTACTATGGTATCCGTTTTTTATTGTTTTAAAAATTTTAATTCCTTGATTCTGCTTATAAAATAAGCTCATTCTTGGTATATACCTGATGGCTCATGGACACTAAAAACTGTATTCCTCCTTAAAATTAAAGGCTTTTGTTAGAACACACCTTGCATATTGCCATTCAGATTAAAATGTAAATGTCCCCACCTACCAGATTACGGTTTCTAAATTTTCAATGAAGCCCCAGAGCCACTCAGTATCATACAGCCAACCTCCTCCTCAGCATGATTAATTTGTATAGTCTCAGTAACTTTTCAGTTCCAAACAGCTTTTGTCATGATATGAGCTCCTGATTTAATCAATATTCGTATTTGACCACCATTTCATGTAAAAGAAGTTAATCTTGGAGTATCAGAATAGTTTATAAGATGGTCTTGCTGACTCTGGTCTTCCCCAACCCAACATGCACCATCTGATTTAATTCCCTTTGTCATCTTCCTTTTTTCTCTCACACACACAGGCTCACAGCCCATGACTCACAGAACCATCTCCAAATTCTCCTCCTTGTCCTGAGTCCTCTACAACTTGATCTCATTATTGCTCCTGTATCATACTTTCCCATTACTCTATAAAGTGTGTTCTATTTTTGGTATAGAAATGATCTTTGTAGTCATAAAAGTTTGGATTTAAATCCTCACTGTGTCACATGCTAGATTCATGATTTGAGGGAAGTTATGTATGTCTCTAGCCACAAATAGTTGCTGGCCCAATTCAATGTCCAGCAGCATGGCTCGTCATAGAAAATGATCCAAGAAGGGAGAGTGTATTTTATGGTGTTTTGGTTAGTGAGTCAGAAAGTAAGTTGGCGAGATCCTGCTCTTCCCATGCGGCAATTGTGAAGTCTATTCAGAGTTAACCTTTCCATTTCAGACACATTGGCTTTGGAATATCAATACCCCACATTCACTATTTGTATTACCAGTTATGAGTGAATGAATGAATGACCTTCCAAAAGGTACTAATGCAATGAGAAATGGTGAATTTCTCCGTAGCCAGAGAAGCTGTGGCTGCCTTGGCAAAGAACTTGGCCAACGGTCAACCATGGCGTCAATGTTTCTGGGATCCAGGCCAACATAAAACAGCAAGGTAAACACTCAGAAATCTTAGGCGTGAATTCTTCTGTACCTAAACTATAAGGGACTTTTTGTATGGTATCGTGTATAATTTGTGTTGACCCAACTGTTTTATGGAGCCCTCCCCAACAGAATGGCCATCAGCGTGGGTCCCCTCAGGGGTCTCCCTTCCAAATTCTGTATGATGACGGAACTATCTGGAAAGACCACATGTGTTCTGTCAATTTCCAAAAGCATCATTAAGGAATTTAGGGGCATCGTCAGTATGATCACATGATTCTGGTGAGCACCATCCATTCTCACTAGAGGTCACAGAAGAGGGAATATTCACAGCTACCAAATCATGATGTCATTGCAAGTGGGACACGGGGAACCAAAGAAAATCCCCGTAATGGTTTTGCTGTTGAATCGCGTGTGCACAGAACATGATTTATTGCAATCTAGAAAGAAGGAGCTCATATTTGAATCAATTCAGCATACGGCGCCCGACACAGACAAATGGCCATGCCCAACTTAGCCAGTGGAATTTCCCTCTCTGAGGCAGAGTATAAATGTAAAACGGTTTCGAGTTTCAAGGGGAGAGAATGTAATCAGTGGCATAAAGACAAAGTTGGGAGAATCTGCCCTGTCAGTTTCCCACTGAAAACCCCAGTTTGGCAGATTACATAGTCAGAGCCTTCGTCAAGCTTAACGCGGAATCCCGACCAACAGAATGGGCTCTGGCAACAGTAGCCAGTGCTGACCCCGTGGCTTCGTGGTTCCGTGGACGCTAACCCGGCATCTTCCTTCTGTCCGTGCCCACGTGTGACACGCGATGCTTCGCCCTTCTTGGCAGGATTAGCAGCTGATGTTTTTCACCCAACCATGAGAATATTAAGTTCCCCAGCATGTTAATATGATTTATAGGAGAGTGTTTGACCTGATGTTTGAGATCTACTTCAAAGACTGAACGTGGTACGTCGGCGCCACAACAGTTCAAATGTGTTTTTATCTCCCATTCTGCTCACACCCACTGATTGTGTGACTGAAGCAGACTGGGCCGCCTCACAGGGAAATGCCCACGAGCCCCCATCAAATCCCTTCCAGGAGTGTGTCCATCTGCAAAATGAGGATGGGCAGAGTTCGTCCTCCACCTCCTACTTTTAAAAAACGCTATCTTTGGTTATTGGAGCCAATTGATTTCATACCTGGTGTTATATCATAACTATGTAAGCAAGTGACTGGAAATCATCCTACTTTTTATGGGTCTCCACAGAGCACAGTACTCTAGCAGGTCCCAAACTAGCAAATGCCTCCCCTCAGGTCCACGACCAGCACACAAGGAATATGTGTCCTGGAGGTCTGGCCTCAAGGTGATAGCAGGGGACAAGTACGTCCTCTCAGCCTGTAGACCTGGGCACCTGCTTGGTCTGCCGACAGCGCAGTCCTACAGACACAGGGCGGGCGCCCCTGTGAGCTGTCAGCCGCGTGTTGGGCACCTGTTGGAGTAGAACCGTTCACAAGTACCATTCCCAAAACATGAGCTGCTCTCAGGAACCAGACAGCTTCTTACTTGGGAGGGGAAAAGAAGAGCCCCATGAAACCAGCACGTGGGGGATGACACAGCTCCCCAGGGGTCACTGCCGGGACACAGTGGCTACTCAGCCTGCCCAGTGGGAAGCCCCTCGCTAGCGGACCCCACTCGTGTCTGGACTCTCCTTCCAAAGGCAAAGGGCACTCTCCCCACGTTCCCGGAGTGGCTGCGTGTTCACGGATCATGCCACCATGATCGGCATGAAGATACGGTGATGGTGTTGCAGTCACCTGGGTGAAAGGCACACTATCTGCCCCTGGAGGGAGGGCGATGCTTTAGCACGTTTTCAAGCAGGCGTATTTTTTGACATAGCAATTCCAGTTGTCAAATAGTATCCAGCATCAGGAGGCGCACACATCTCAGAAAGGCAGCGTCCATGCAGTTGGCGGCAGTCTGGCTTCTGGCGGGCATAACTGGGTGGTGAATGCCAGGCAGAAGAGCAACGGGCAGGAAAGCCTGCTGGGTGGTAGCGGGTGTTCACGGCAGGAACGGCCCCACTGGCGTCCCCGCTGAGACTCTCCCCGGCCCAAAGCCAGCTCCGGGGGAGGGAAGGTCCTGCGTTGGGACGTGGGCGCACGAGCAGGCATCCGGAACAGCCGGAGGAAAGAAGGAGCCTGGAAGTTTCATCCTGCAGATGGACAGACTCATGTCTTGACAGCAAGGATGTCTACATTTTGGGGTCAGATCCTTAAGAAATACGTGTCTAATGGTGACATCTTAGACAACCGTCATATGGACGAGGGAGCCGTTCGACCAGAGGGATCCGAGTTCCACGCGAGCCACGTAAGGCCCCTCTACCTGACACGTGGTAGTAACTTAGCGTCATCACAGGGTGATCAACATTCGGGGATAAGTCAGTCAGACATCCTCCAGCCCTGGGAGAGAATCCGTCCTTGAACGCTACCCAGCCCCCATGATGAAAATCGTACCGCCCGGCAATCTGAGATCGTCCTACACTTTCCCGCTGAAAATGTCAAGATGATCTTCCTATTTAAAAAGTAGCCAGGTCTGCCTGCCCTTGAGCGCAAGGCAAGTGGTTAGCATTTAATGGGAGTAAGTGAAAAAGAGAACTGAATATAGTATAGGCCACCTGCAGAAAACAAGAATCATGACCCCCCAAAAAAAGAAAGAGAGAGAGAGAAAAAAGGAAAAAAACAAAGAAGGAAGACAAAGAACACAGAAGGTTTTGTATATTAGGCAAAGTGTATGTTCAAAGAAATGCTCCCACCATGTTCCCTGTCTGAGGGCATTTAAACACCATGCACGAGGAGCAAGCGGGTTTCCTGTGCAGCCCCTAAGGACTCTTCCGCACAGCACACCGTTTCCTTGGCAATGCAGCTTGTTGACCTGAAAATAACACCACAGAACAAAAATAGAGCAGAGACCAGAATACTCACAGCCTCTGTCGTCTAGAGAAAAAGTTACATAATAACCTGAAAAGTTGCATAATGCCATCTGAGCAGAGAAGCTGAAATTCATGGTTGGTATATTAAAACATAATAGCTCCATCACATAGAAATTTTTTTTTTTTTTCCCATTGAGAGAGGGATACTGAGATGGAAAATATGTGTCAAGCTACAAGCGTATAAAAACGTAGTCATAATGGGTGGGTGATTTCCTGCTATCTTTTCCAACGTGAATTCTACAAAACCACCCAGCAATGATGAGCTCATTTTAGCAAAGCAAGAGGAAAAGCACACCATGTCTCCCCAAACCACTTCTACCCTCCCCCCACAAGCTAGGTTTCTTCCATATCTGTACTTTATTCACCGCTTTGTTAGAACGTCTTTCTCCAGAACCAAGCAGGCGGCATTCTCGCTGCCTCTAACACTCGGAACTGTCGGACACGTGGACATCTGAACCATGTGGGAGCTTTGGGGTGCGTTCTTGGGAGGAAGCCAGATTCCAACACGGAATGCAAGGCTTGGCATAGGGCAGCCCCTTAACAAAGGTCTAATTAACAAGAGGGAAAGTATGCAAACCCAAGGGGCCTTGAACGTGTTGCAGTTTGTTAGAAAGTAAGAAATCAAGAATGCCAACAAAGACACAGGCTACAAGGAACCCCATGATGAAAAGCCAATGTCCTTTTGTGGCTCGGAGGGCAGAGGATGCAATAAAGTGTGAATAATTCCTTAGCTTCTTCATTGTTTCTTCACTTGGTTCAAAGTCCTTATCCTTCCACACCCAGTGGCATTCCCTTGTCATGTCTGACAGAGTTTTTTTTGGTCCCTCTGCAGTGGCACAAAAACCCCTCCTCTCTGTAAACACAATGTCTTTGGCGTTCCTCTGGAAATATATGTGCTTAATAATAGGACAATGCCACCCAACCTGAAGTTTCTTTCCACTTAGTAAAGTCTGAAGAATCTAGATTTCTTAATAAAGTGAGCTACCTGTGGAAGTGACCCAGGAATCGTCTTAGAACATAAATGAAGGGACGCCTGGGTGGCTCGTTCAGTTAGGCGTCTGCCTTCGGCTCAGGTCATGATCCCAGGGTCCTGGGATCGAGCCCTGCATTGGGTTCCATGCTTGGCAGGGAGCCTGCTTCTCCCTCTCCTTCTGCCTGCCTGTCTGCCTACTTGTGATCTCTCTCTCTGTCAAATAAATAAATAAAATCTTTATAAAAAAAGACCATAAATGAAGAAAGGCAGGAGCAAATGATTATTGAAAATACTAGGATCAATAAGAAAGCTCATCACTGAAAATAAAAACTGAGAAGTTTGGGGGCTGTGTTCTAGAAGTCGTTTTGCAGAACCTGGATCCTATGACCATCAGCATCACGCTGCCTTGGTTATGCATACAGCGCCTGGTGTGGGCTCAGGATTTATTTCACGGAAGCCTCTGAAGGGGCTGGCTGCCTCATGTGGGGGCCCAGCGGACGGAGCACTGCAGGGTCCCTTGTTCAACAGTGGGACAGGAGTGCTGCACGGGCCCCCCGGGAAACACAGGCTGTGACGGGTGTGAAAATACAGCACTTTAGCCACCCAGGAACCCTTAAATGAACATTTTAATATTAATTCTTCTCTTAATGTTGGATTAAATGTTTTATGTTGATTGTCAAATTATGATATAAATATCACACAAAAGAGGGGCGTCTGGGTGGCTCAGCTGGTGAAACAACTGCCTTCAGATCAGGTCATGATCTCGGGGTCCTGGAATCGAGTCCCGCATCGGGCTCCCTGCTCAGAGGGAAGCCTACTTCTCCCTCTGCCTCTGATGCTGCCCCTGCTTGTGCTCTCTTTGAAATAAATAAATAAAATATTTTTAAAATATCACCCAAAGGAGATATATATATTAGTTATATGTCTGCATACATATTTTTTACTTCTGTGTTTATAAACTGATAAGTGCCTTGATTTTTTCACTTATGATTTTAATATGCTATCACCATCAAGTTATTTCAGCCCCATATCTTTCCCATATTTATCAGTTTCTCTAATTCTGGAATATGTGTTTTATGGTAGAACAATGGCTCCAACAGGTCTCTATCCTAATCCCTGGGACCTGTGAATATATATGTTAGGTTACGTGGCAAAGGGAATTAAGGAACTGAGGTTGGTAATCAGCTGACCTCAGAAAAGGGAGATTGTGCTGAATTATCCAGGGGAAACAATGTGGCCCAACGTTGCTGGCTTTGAAGGCGAACAAAGGGCCCCACTCCAGGACGGCGGGCAGAAGCTGGAATAGGCAGGAAGCAAAGACTTCCCGAGAGCTCCAGAGAAAATGCAGTCCTGCCCACACAGATTCCAGCCTGGGCAGACCCGTTCCAGACCTCAGACCCCCAGATGACGAGATAACAAACTCTTGTAGGGATTTGTTACAGCTGACACAAGAGACTAATATATACTGCTTTAAGTTTTCCTAAGTTCACAGGTAAGCTATTTCTATCCTCGGTGGCTATTTTTGTTTAGCATTTTAAGAAACTGATTCTTCTCTGTTAGGAGGCTAGATATATTGAGTTCTGTTTCTCTTCTTGACTCTCTTTTGGCAATTTTCATGCTGCTTTTCGAATGATTTCATAGAGTATCACTACTGTTTCTAATTTTACATATCCTTATTGCACCTGCATCAGTTTCTTTTGTCTAATTTGGTTGATTATGCTTTCCCCCCTTTTTTCTTTTTTTTTTAATTTAATTTTATTATGTTGTGTTAGTCACCATGCAGTACATCATTAGTTTTAGATGTAGTGTTCCATGATTCATTGTTTTCGTATAACACCCAGTGCTCCCTGCAATATATGCCCTCCTTAATACCTACCACCAGGCCAACCCATCCCCCACCCCCCTTCCCTCTAAAACTTTCAGTTTGTTTCCCCGAGTCCATAGCCTCTCATGGTTCCTCTCTCCCTCCGATTCCCCCCCTTCATTTTTCCCTTCCTTCTCCTAATGTCCTCCATGTTATTCCTTATGTTCCACAAATAAGTGAAACCATATGATGATTGACTTTCTCTGCTTGACTTATTTCACTTAGCATAATCTCCTCCAGTCCCATCCATGTTGATGTAAAAGTTGGGTATTCATCTTTTCTGATGGCTGAGTAATATTCCTTTGTATATATGGACCACATCTTCTTCATCCATTCATCTCGGCTCTTTCCACAGTTTGGCTATTGTGGACATTGCTGCTATGAACATTGAGGTGCATAGGCCCTTCTTTTCACTGCATCTGTGTCTTTGGGGTAAATACCCAGTAGTGCAATTGCTGGGTCACAGGATAGATCTATTTTTAATTTTTTGAGGCACATCCACACTGTTTTCCAAAGTGGCTGTACCAACTTGCATTCTCACCAACAGTGTAAGAGGGTTCCCCTTTCTCCATAACCTCTCCAACATTGGTTGTTTCTTGCCTTGTCAATTTTGCCATTCTAACTGGTGTAACGTGGTATCTCACTGTGGTTTTGATTTGAATTTCTCTGATTGCTAAAACAAATAATCAAGTCAAAAAATGGGCAGAAGACATGAACAGACACTTCTTCAAAGAAGACATACAAATGGCTAACAGACACATGAAAAAATGTTCATCATCATTAGCCATCAGGGAAATACCCCCTTTTTTCTTGATCAAACTCCCCAGAATTTTCTTTATGCATTTACTCACAGAAAAACTTATTTTTTTCTTTCTTTTTTTTAAATTTTTATTGTTATGTTAATCCCCATACATTACATCATTAGTTTTAGATATAGTGTTCCATGATTCATTGTTTGTGCATAACACCCAGTGCTCCATGCAGAACGTGCCCTCCTCAATACCCATCACCAGGCTAACCCATCCTCCCACCCCCCCTCCCCTCTAGAACACTCAGTTTGTTTTTCAGAGTCCATTGTCTCTCATGGTTCTTCTCCCCCTCCGATTTCCCCCCCTTCATTCTTCCCCTCCTGCTACATTCTTCTTCTTCTTTTTTTCTTTCTTAACATATATTGCATTATTTGTTTCAGAGGTACAGATCTGAGATTCAATAGTCTTGCACAATTCACAGCGCTTACCAGAGCACATACCCTCCCCAGTGTCCATCACCCAGTTACCCCATCCCTCCCACCCCACCCCCCACTCCAGCAACCCTCAGTTTGTTTCCTGAGATTAAGAATTCCTCATATCAAAACTTATTTTTTCTGATGTCTTCAATTGTTTCTTTGCATACTGTAATTCACTTTTAATTATTCTGTTTTCTGTTATTTTATTTTTGCTCTTTATTATTTTAATTTTTTTGATTTTTTTGGTTTACACTAATATCAACTAACTTTAGATTTTTGTGGGGTCAAACACAGTTGTTTAATACACAAACAATGGATCGTGGATCACCACATCAAAAACTAATGATGTATTATATGGTGACTAACATAACATAATAAAAGAAAAGAAAAGAAAAATACAATGGCAAAAAATAAAATAAAATAAAATATAAAATAAAATAAAATAAAATAAAATAAAATGGCAACCACTTTCAGAATAAAAAGAGACGGTGTCATTTTCTGCCTAGCAGAGAGCAGAAGTGGAAACGAGATGAGATCAAAAGCATTAATAAATATTTTTGATAAAGTTATAAAAAATAAAAGCACACAAACCAGATGGTATACAAGTAATCTCTAGCAATACTGAGATTGTCAGATGAGATTCAAAATTTCTTCTTTATGGTGTTAAAAGGAGACAAATCTAAAATACCCATGGGAGGAATAGTAAGATTCAGATGAAACATGAAACAGGTAAGAGTCACCCATAGAAAGCATGAAAAAGAATACAACAGAGCAGATGTTATGGCAAACTCTCTCCAGGAGATTCAAAGTTAGGGTGGGGAGATGTAAGACAGAACAGGACACGCAGAATTATAAATGAGCCTCCTGGAGCATGCACGGAAATGTTCACGACGTATTGACGCTTACGAAATTCATAGTGTTGATCACAAGCTGATTTTTGAAGAGGAAAAAAATACATTTTCAAAATTAGCCAGGATAGCAAAATATTAAGTTGCACTACCCCCATCCCACCAATATTTAATCTACTTGTAGAGATTCAGCTGACAAAGCACAGACTACTCACAAACAGTAAGGAGAAGGTGAGACCATGTGTTTTTTAACCGGGCCCAATGGTCCAAATAGAGACATTTCTAAAATCCCAGAAAATTCCATGATGTGGGGTATAAAAATACCGTCCATTCCATAGGTATTTCTTAATTCATTTCAGGTTCTCCTCCCTTTCTGACACAAATAGGGTTTTGTCTGTGAATGGCTACTTTTTATTTCAGGATTGTGGGTAATTAGTCAATGATTTTTAAAATGCAACACAATTGGCCAGAAGGGCAAAGGAATCTTGCACCTGTTTGCAGTTAATAAGACAGTGTTACAATAACAAAGAAAACATTGTCAGAGTCCGAAGGAGAAACTGACAAATCCAAAAATAAAGTAGGAGATTTTGACATTAGAGTTCTCAAGAGCAGACAGATCAAATAGAAAGATCTGAACAACCCAGTGAACAAGGGTGATATCGCTGCTTATTTACCAACCTGCCCCTGTGCACCTTCCACCTGCAGATTCCCTCATAAAGAAGAACCCACTCTCTATCCATTACCCTCCCTTCAAAAGACTTCCCCGGGATACCTGGTTCTCTTTTAGATAGAAGGGAGGCACTGGGGGGTGGATCATCATCAAAGAATGGATTTTGCTATCTCTCAGTGAATTCTGCCAAGCTGCGTCTAGGATGCAGGTATATTTATGACCTGTTGTCCTCTGCTTTGAAAATGGAGATATAATTAGAAGACAATTTGGAAGAACAGAAAAGTCATATTTTACATCATATTACACTAAGTATTGTAAGTAATCTGTTTTCCCTGGTGGGCAAACACTCCTTGAGAGTTAGGAGCAGGAAAATCTCCTGCGTGGTCCCTAGTGGTGCCCATATCTAAGTGATGCAAACACAAACATGTTTATGAATTGTACTTTGTGGTGGATACCTGCGGGCTTGGGCTTCCCGGCTTCCTCTCTCCCTTCACTGATAAGAGCACGTCAACCCTTATGGCTCTCTGTCACTCCTTTGGTGGCTCATGCACGGTGGGGACTGTGAATCCCAACCCCAAGCCTAGCACTGCAGCATGGAACTCGGGCTAATTACCATAGGACCCATGTTCTTGGGCACAGCCATCATCTCAGCAGTGAGCAGGTTACCAAAATTAATACAGAGTGCATTGTATCTAAATTTTGGTGAAACAAAAATTCTGTCTTTCCTCTACTTTGGCATTGAAGCAATGGCCCCAGAGACTCTGGCATCTCTCTGGTGACCACCATGGGCAAGAGACTGAGTAAGGATGTTGTCGAAGAGGGAGCAGGGCTGATGGTGGGTGGAGCTGATGCTCTGCATGGAGGACCCCTTGTCTCTAGGAGCCAATGCATCTCCATGTTGCCAAGTTACTGTGGGTTTCTATTGCTTGAATATAAACATTCCTAATTGTTACAAACAGCAAATAATCTGAAATCTTCCTGTCTTATTTAATTGTCACGTGGAGCTTCCTTAGCATCATACAAATTTTGACATCTTTCAGGAAGCAGGAAAATTCAGGGTGGGTCCAGGAAGGAGCTGTCTCACAAAAGCTGGAATCGGTATTGGGACTTTCATAAGCCGCACCTTCCGTAAACTCTCCGGAGCCGAGTGCACCGGCCTTGATGAGAAAGAATAAATGTGCCCCCGTTCTGCAAGGAGCACTGGGTGTTATGCACAAACAATGAATCATGGAACACTACATCTAAAACTAATGATGTAATGTATGGGGATTAACATAACAATAAAAAAATTAAAAAAAAAAAAGAATAAATGTGCCCCTTGGAAAGAACACTGAAAAGGGCAGAGCAGACCTCTCTTCATTTCCATCTGAGAAAACGTGAGTGAAGGTTCACTTGGCACTTCAGCTTCAACTTGGCTGGAAGTGGTATTTACCGTGAAGAATCATCCCTTTCTCTCTTACAGAAAGCAACCTAACGAGAAGGCTGAGCCGGGCAAGCAGATGACTTAACCTCTCCATCCCAGGTCATAAATCTCTGCTAACGTCAAACAGTGGCCCCAGAAAGGCTGTTGGTTCTAGAAACAGGGGAATCCCCCCGGCTGCCTTATTTCTCATGATGAAGTGAAACACTCCCAGACCTCCAGCAAAACATGACAGAGTGATTCCATTATCCGGGCTGCTTAGCAAATGTCCCATATCCGGTGGCCCAATATGTCTGTTACCAAAGGGAAGGTCCTTGTTAGGGGAATGAAATTAAATGTAGAGCAGGGTTGTTCCTCCTGACACTGTCACTGCTGATGGTACTGTTTCCTCTGTAACCACGGCTGCAGCCATTACAGCACACACAGGACGTGTTCACCAACGAGGAGGCGCTCCCCCTCACCACTGAACTGTACGGGGGGGTCCCAGCCATGCGCGAAGTCAACCTACAGCTGAAGAGTGGTCGCGACATATTGGTGAGCACCATGCAACAGCTCAACCAGATTCCAGAGACCCACCCTCCTGTCCTCCATCCCCCGCCCAAGAACACGCAGCTTCTCAGCCTCTCTCTTCCCATTGCTGATCCTCCTTGTCCCTGCTGCCCCTGGCCCAGCTCAGGTGGTCAGGCTGCCTCCCAGCTAGACCACTCTGAGCTCATGTCTCTGCTCCAAGAGCTCCTCTTCAGACAGAGGGGCCCAAGGAGAAACTTCGCTCTCATTCAAATCTGCACTTGTCATCCACTCAGTTCCAAATCCTTCAGTGGCTCTCTGTGCCCAGCATCTTCCACTTGCCCTTTGTAACACCATAACACTGGGGTTATTTGTTCAAACTCTGCCATCCTACTGCCCCTAGATTGGGAGCTCCGTGGGAAGTTCTTGTGGATCTTGTTTATGCTTTTAGTCCAAAACCTAACAGGGTTTCGTTCATAGCTAATATTCACTCATTTCTAAAACAAAGAAGTATCCCCTATGATACACTGCCTAAAGTAACACTGGACTGTTTCAATTTTTTTAATTAAGAAAGTATTAATCCTTACTACACTTAAAGCCCTGTGGAGGCTTTCAGGCTGCAAGCAAATGAGAGTTTACACTGTCGGAGAAGAGAGATTGGACACACAGACATGTCGTTATTGTGGGTTAGTATTTTCTATTAATTGAAATAAAAAGATTCCTAATCAGTGTAAACAGCAACAAATTCAAATTTTCCTTGTATCATTTAATTGTGGTGTAGGATTTGATCATCAATGCTGCAAGCCAGGAGCTCCCAAAAATGCAGGTGGGCAGGAGATTACATAGGTGTCTGCATCATCCTTGTAGGACGGCCGAGGCCACAGATAAATCGCTGGCTCCCCGCACTGTCCCTGGGGCTGCTGCGTCCACAGGGAGCCTGGAGAGGGCAGAGAGGAATGAGCGCAGGCCAGTGGCAGAATGCCTCCGAGCTCACACTCAGGCCTGGTGTCCCTGGCACCGTCCTCCCTGTCCTCCTCCCCCCGTGCTCACAGAGCCTCAGGGACACACACTGACCGTGTGGCTCCCTTAGGCTGGGTTGTGCAGAGCCACCACACCTTGTGGCTTCCTCGATGCCACTCGGGGACTGGGAACCGAGCAGTGTCCCTCTTCAGGGCGCGTTGCAGGCTCACTGACCCATCGGCCTCCTGGGAAGCAGCGGCTCTTGCTCCTGATGCAGCTCAGGAGCTCCCCAGTACATCCCACCCATGTCATGCCTACATCCTCCCCCCGTCCTTCCTCTCTCCGGCTGGCATTTTATCATCTGACATCTACGGAGAAGGCTGAGTGCAGGACAGTAGAATATTCTGAGAGCGAGAGACCACATTCACCTAACTTGTAGGACAGAAAATGGTTAGAACCGTTCTGTTTGATTGTCCGTTACTTTGTTAATCTCTCCCTGCGCTTGCTTTCTCGATTGTACTTTACCTTAGGGGTGTGTGTATAGGACAAAACAGACCCTATAGGGCCGGGCACCACGATGGTCTCAGCCACCCCCTGGGGCCCTGGGGTGACCCCCTGCTGATAAGGGGGGGTCACTGTCCTCGTCCAGTCCCCCTTTGGGGTCCCTGTTCCTGGGACCAGGTGGTGGAGTGTGCGAGGGCAAGGTGCAAGCACCCCTACGGCAATAACGACTTCTGGCCTCAGCCTTTACCCTGATGCGACCCCCCCACTTGTGTGCTATTTGTTCGGAGAGGGGAGGGGCCCAAGTTCACCAGGAGCCCCAAGTGTGAAGGCCTTCGGGAAGCTTCGGGATACATGTGAGGAATCCAAAAACCCAGGTGGGAACGAAGAGCTACAAGGGGCTGGGGAGACAGGCCAGTCCAGACCCCAGAGCCCTGTGCAGCCAGGGTCCATTTTTAAAAACTTAATGGCTCACTGCGAAGCCTATATCAAACTTGGTTAAGAAAAAAGGAGTTTGTAGAGAGAATTTAGAAACAGTGTACAGGTCAAAGAGAGTCTATGTCAGGAAAAATAAGACAGTGAGTAGAAATGAGCATGTGACCATATTGCCTTCTTTTGACAGAAGGATTGTTTCTTGGTCCCAAATCCACCTGTCGTTTCCTGATCTATGATCATAGACTTGGATGCTCTAAACCCTTCCCCATGGCCAGCCGGCGCACTGCTGTGAGCTCAGGACCCCGGGCTCCTACTCTGCCCTGATCCATAGGCAGAAGCGGGCTGTATGCCTGGTGCCTGCAGTACATGGTACCAGACATGGGCACCTTCCCGCGGGCGCTTCCCAGTGCCTGGAGGGAGCTTTCCAGAGAGTTCCCCGAGCTCACCAGCTCAGGCAGCTTCCCCGCCATCCAGGGGGCCAGGCACTCCCCACAGCGGGACCATGCCTCACCCCAGAAGTGTGTCCTCCTTGGGCACTCCCGCTGCCCCCAGAGCCAGGGATGGGTCCCTATAGCAGCTCTCTTCCTATGCTCTTCAGAGTCTTATATTTTCTCCTGAGTAAGTAACTCTCTTTATTGGTGATGATTCTTTATACTGAACTTTTTCTGATCAAAAACTACTGTGAGGTGCTGTCTCCTGATTTGATCCTGATGAACACATTGGTGTTAAACTTTTATAAAGACCAAACCACATATTCTGCTGTCCTGTCCATGGCCCCAAGATTTATGACAATACTATGGGAATCCCTACATGCGAACTGAGTAAAAACCAATCTGATATGGAGCAACAATTGTTCTAGCCAGTTTCCTCCTGGAGGAAAATTGAAGGCAGAATATCAGGGATTTTACCACATATCTGGGTCAAAGGAATGAGAGGAAAGATTTGAAATATTTGTGAAGTATCTAGTGCACTGGAAGCTTCAGGAGCTTCTGAGTCCAGAACGCGTATGTGAGTTTCCCCGCTTCTTTAGACACAACCAATGTTAACATACCAAATACAAATGTTCCCTGACTTCTGATGGTGCCAAAATGATCCAGAGTCAGTAGAAACCTTCAAATGTTGGACCTTGATCTTTTCCTGGGCTAACAATATGTGAGCCACACCATCACCGGGGTCAACAACCAGCACAGGGACAGGCATCCTGCAAACAAGCAGACATACTGTTTGTCACTTTGAGGACAGTATTCAGTACATTAAATGAGACAGTCAACACTTTAGTATAAGATAGGCTTGGTGTTACTCGGCATCAGGGAAATCCAAATCAAAACCTCAATGAGATACCACCTCACACGAGTCAGAATGGCTAAAATTAACAAGTCAGGAAACGACAGATATTGGCAGGGATGCGGAGAAAGGGGAACCCTCCTACACTGTTGGTGGGAATGCAAGCTGGTGCAGCCACTCTGGAAAACAGTATGGAGGTTCCTCAAAAAGTTGAAGATAGAGCTACCATACGATCCAGCAATTGCACTACTGGGTATTTACCCCAAAGATACAAAAGTAGGGATCCAAAAGGGTACGTGCATCCCGATGTTTATAGTGGCAATGTCCACAATAGCCAAACTGTGGAAAGAGCCAAGATGTCCATCGATAGATGAATGGATAAAGAAGATGTGGTATATATATATACAATGGAATATTATGCAGCCATCAAAAGGAATGAGATCTTGCCATTTGCAATGACGTGGATAGAACTGGAGGGTGTTATGCTGAGCGAAATAAGTCAATCAGAGAAAGACATGTATCATATGACCTCACTGATATGAGGAATTCTTAATCTCAGGAAACAAACTGAGGGTTGCTGGAGTGGGGGTTGGGGTGGGAGGGATGGGATGGCTGGGTGATAGACACTGGGGAGGGTATGTGCTATGGTGAGTGCTGTGAATTGTGCAAGGCTGTTGAATCACAGATCTGTACCTCTGAAACAAATAATACATTATATGTTAAGAAAAAAAAAAGAAGAAGAAGATAGCAGGAAGGGAAGAATGAAGGGGGGGAAATCAGAGGGGAGACGAACCATGAGAGACAATGGACTCTGAGAAACAAACTGAGGGTTCTAGAGGGGAGGGGGGTGGGAGGATGGGTTAGCCTGGTGATGGGTATTAAAGAGGACACGTTCTGCATGGAGCACTGGGTGTTACGCACAAACAATGAATCGTGGAACAGTACATCAAAAACTAATGATGTAATGTATGGTGATTAACATAACAATAAAATTTTTTTTAAAAAGATGAGCTTGGTGTTAGAGGATTTTCTACAACTGTAGGCTAACGTCAGTGGGCTGAGCGCATGTAAGGTGGGCTAGGCTAAGCTAAGTTGGGTTTATTCAGTGCATTTCAATGTGATATTTTCCACTCAGGATGGGTTTATTGGGATGTAACCACGTTGAAGCTGGGGAAGATCTATGGTTAGTGATTCATGTCTTCTCACCTTTCGTATTATCATCATTACTTCTCAGAACAAGGCTTAGCTTTGGAAATATGAGTGAGTTTACTTTCCATGACAAATGGCCTGGGAACTTCAGTTATTATGTCTTATGGTGTCTTCCTTTGCCTTTATTTTCTCCAGAGGAGGCTGTGGAAGCAACTGAAGGTCAGCACTTATCATTAAAGAATGAGAGACCACTCCATTATTTTAACCAGGAGAATGAAATGACCCACTTGGGGTTTTAAACAATGGTCATCTGTTTTGTGAAGGATTTAACAGCAGGAACATTAGTAGGTTCCCAGAGGTCACTTAGATCAGGCAAGTGATTACGGTGTCCTGTTGTAACATTGCAGACCAAGGAAAGCAATGGAGACCAAGACCCGTAAGAGGTAGAGTTGACATGGCTTTTTCACTGATTAATCCTGTGGAGTGGAGGAACAGACATGTGACATGAAGCTCTCAGACAGAGGGTCGTGAGCTGCTGCATAAACATCAGTGTGAGTCACAGAGAGAGAAGAAAGATGATTTGAGTGTATCTTTGGCACCGTGAAATTTCAGTTAAGGTTTGAACCAGCGAAACACAAAGCGAAATAGCAGCTTGGTGGCTATTATGTGGAACTCAGGTGGATGGGCAGTTGGAACGGGAGATGGGAGGACCCCACACACACTTGGTGACGGAAGCCGTGGGAATGAGGAGGACGATGATATGGCTGCTCTTCATAAGGCACCCTGTGTGTTCCCACAGTCCTCACCTGTCCCACAGTCCTCACCTGTCCCTCAGTCCTCACCTGTCCCACAGTCCTCACCTGGCCCTCAGTCCTCACCTGTCCCACAGTCCTCACCTGTCTCACAGTCCTCACCTGTCCCTCAGTCCTCACCTGTCCCACAGTCCTCACCTGTCTCACAGTCCTCACCTGTCCCTCAGTCCTCACCTGGGACCAGCCTCTACTGTACATGATCTGTGGAATTACACCGCTGTTCTGAGTCTTCAGCACTCAGTCAGGTCATCCTTTCCCCAGGATCCATTCCTTGACAAATCCCCTCTAGATTTAGCTCTTACAGAGCAGTGGGAGTGAGATTTCCATGGCACTCACTGCCTTTCGTGTTACTCATATAAGGGGGAGCATGTTTCTGTCAGGAATTCATCAGCTCACTGAGCAGTGCTTGCACCTTCATTTTATCTAGGTCTCTGCTCTGGCAGGTAGCAAGTGCCCAATAAATTTTATTTAAAAAATTAGCTTAGGGGCCTCTGGTTCTGGGCATGAAAAATTCACTGGTATTAAATTTAGCCTCTGTTAAAACTCCAGTGAAACGTGGACAAAATATATAAAACGACTGTTTTATGAGCTCTGAGCACCAACAGGTGCAGTCTTGACGGGAAGCACATGGGTGTTGGAAAACAATTCTCCATGGATTCCTCATGTTTCTCTGTGTCTGGTGAAGAGAGGCATTAACTGCCATTTGTCCCAGACAATCACGTCAAAGATTCTGATAGAGCAGATGGCTCTTGGAAGTAGTGTCTCTGACCGAGCAAAGGGCAGGCAGGTTTGTAACACCATTAGATAAACACGTAGGTTCCCTGAGAGTGAAGGTTCTTCAGCTGTGACTCACAGTGAGTACGTATGGAGCACCAGCCTGGGTCTGTCTGTGTCACCCCCCTGGGACTGTGGTGCCAGGGGAAATGGCATGAACATAAAACTTGTGCGTTCGCTCTCCTACAATAGAGTAATAGAGTTCTCTGCCTATGATCCACGAGCCTTGTAGACCAACATCTTAGCTTGCCAGTAGAAAACCATCAGACCCATCACGGTTCTTCGAAGTTGTTGAAGAAGATGAGATGTGATATACCACGGTTTGGGGAACCAGGGAAGCCCGTGGTGTGACTCAGTCCAAGAGCAGAGGAGCTGAAGGCCTGAGAACTAGGGCAGGCGGGACTCCTGGGGGTTTTAGTCCTTGAGTCTGAACCAGCCGCACCGATGTCTAAGGGCAGGAGGAGGTGGATATCCCAGCTCCAGATGAGAGAATTCACTCTTGCTCTGCTTTTTTGTTCTATTCAAGCCCTCAGCAGATTGGATGAAGCCCACTCACACTGGGCAGGGGGATCTTCACTCTGTCTATAAATTCAAAGGATAATCTCTTACGGAAACACCTTCACAGATACCCAGAAATAATATGTCACCAGCTAGGTGGACATCCCATGGCCCAGTCAAATTGACCATAAATGTAACCATCACAACCACCAGAAAGGAAGCTCCCCATCTTCTTGTAAATTCTGAGTGCTGGAGAAAGTGCTCACTTGAGCTCTGCAATCTTCACACCAGCCTCTTGTAAATCGACACCCTTGGAGTGAAGCCCTGCTAAACAACAAGCTGCTCATGCTCACGACATTTGCTTCCCCACGGCCTTCACGGTCCTGGGATCTGCAAGTCTCTGAATGATGATTTTACCAACTGGAGGCCCTGGAAAACAGAGGCAGCCTCCCTGACACAGCTGTGAGTCTCCCCTGCTGACAAATGTCTGCAAGTTTGCTATGGGGTCCCTATCAAAATGGGATTCCTCACTTTCTTAGGCTTTGAGACTCTCCAGACTGATATTCCTCTGTAGGATGAGTTACCCTGGATTCAATGACTGAATAGGGAAAGTCCCAACGAGCTTCAGTTGTCAGGTGGAATTGGGATGCTCAAGAGTGAGGCTGCTCTATCTGCACAGCCTCGTGGTTTTCCATGAAAGACTGACAGCACTTCGTTTGGGAAAACCTTATTTGCAACTCTGATCCTAAAAAAAAAAAAAAAAAAATCTGAATCAATGGGGTCCTGGACTTACAGTTTTCCTTAAAAGGCTGGGCTGGTTTCAATGACGGTTCAGCTGAGCTTAACTTGGGGAGTCCACTGGGCTGTTGCGAGGATCCCACTTCACCATCAGCTGCACAGAGCAAATGCAATTGCCCTCTGGCAGGACATGCTCCAGCTGAGACTCTCCTTGATAAACCATGCTGGCTACCATAAGGTACATGGTCCACACAGTGCTCACCAGGGCCTGCCACTGATCTGCACGGGCCAAAGTGGGGATGCGGTGGGTCCCTGTTGAAGGACCTCTATAAAAGTGTCTACGAAATGCTCCTTTCCCTCTTTGCACCTGACCACTTGGGATAAAAATGTCTGAGTGTTAGTAAAAGATGACTTTAAAAAATGCACAGTTGCAGGACACCTGGGTGGCTCAGTTGGTTAAGCATCCCCCTCTTGATTTCGGCTCAGGCTGTGATCTCAGGGTTGTGGGATCGAGCCCCAAGTAAGTCTCCAAGCTCAGCAAGGAGTCTGCTTGTCCCTCTCCCTCTGCAGCCTCCCCCTGTTCATGCTTGTGGGCACTCTCTCTCTAAAAATAAATAAATAATTTTTTTTTTAAATGCTCAGTTGCAGCTACTGGAATGAAGCACAGCTGTCTGGGAAGGTGGGGCTCCAGCTGCCGGCAGAGCACCTGGGCTGCTGGCCCCTCAGAGGTCTGGAGACGGCGGGGCCGGGGGAACTCTGTGCGTGGTGTGGACGCACGGGCATGGCAGAGGGTTGCTGGCACTCTGCTCTTTTTCAGGGGGCTGACTACACAAGCATGTTCAGTTTGTGAACACTCACCAACTTGTACACTTATGACACCAGCTCTTCTCTCTGCATATTATACTTTATGAAAAATTTAAAATATAGGGACAGAGTTTTATAGGAAAGAAAATGCTCTCACGTATGGAAAAATGCTTGACCCTCTCCCAGTTGGAGAAATACAGGTCAACTGTACAGGGAGTGACCATCTTTCACCTCAGAATGGAAGAGGGAAAAACGGTATGATCCATCGCAGCAGTCTTAAGAGTGTGAACACAAAATGTACCTACCACACTGCCAGTGAGTTTGCAAATTGGTACGACTTGGATGGAAAATATACCTTAAAATTAAAAACACTTTTGCCCATATAAATTACTATATATTTTTTTACTTACAACCATAATCGCGTATGTGTAAAATTTATTATATTTGTTGTATTTAATAGCAAAACCTTAGAAATGGCTCCACGCTCTTCAGTGGAGGACAGAATAAGCAAATGATGGCATAGTCCCAGAAGTACCCGCACCGAGAGTTGCTGCTGATCTCTCCGAACCGGCACAGGGCAATCGAGACACAAGGGCACAGGGAACCACGCAGTGGCTTAAAGGTAGGGTCCGTAATGCCACTGAAGGTAGAAGAAACCGCAAAGCACATCTCCAACAGGGTGTGTGACCAACACAACGCTGACCTGGGAAGCCAAACCACGTGGCCCTGGCAGACTGACCATGTTTCAGGGCATCCAAGTCAGCATCAGTTTTAAGACATGCCATTATTTTATGGACCACTGAAAAGGCGAATGAGAAAAATAGCGATGTGAATTACAATGTTGTACATCTCTGGTGGTAAGACATACCCCCAGATCTCAACTTCAGACAGGTGACAATGTTAAAGAAAAAAAGTACATTGTAGAATCAATGTATAATTGTAGAATCCTTTCATGTTCTTTGTAGCTTTTGAATTTTATATTAAAATTCATACTTTAGTGCCTGGGTGGCTCAGTCGGTTCAGCATCTGACTCTTGATCTCCGCTCAGGTCTTGATCTCAGGGTCGTGAGTTCAGGCCCCACACTGAACTTCACACCAGGCATGGCGCCTACTTAAAAAAAAATGCGTACTTTGTATTACCTATTTGAATGTATGTTCAGAATAATATATTACAATCAGTTGAATCATCTTTTTACAGTTTGGTTATGTTTAAAAGGTAAAGAATGTTCTATATAATGAGTTAAAAGTGTGCTAGGGATGCTAGTGTAGGAACCGTCGTAGGGACACAGTCAAACCTCAGAATAATGAACGAGAGGAAAGCAAAGCCGAACTCCCAAAGTGCTAAGCTGCAGAAGAGAACAGGAGATTATATTTATTGCTGCCATCATGGAACGGGCATGGCCTTGGGTGATCAGCAGAGAAGGGAAATAGCAAAGTATTCTCACATGTAGTGGAGACAGCGAGTGACTTCATTTCACAGACTCCAATTCTTAGAAAGATGGTTTGGAAATAAAGAACAAAACCACCTTCATTTCATTAAAGTGAAGGGTGCGTAAAAATAAAGAAAAAGAAAGGCTAGTAACTGCTCTGTGTGACTGTAGAGAACATGAAGTTTATTTATTAAATCTGCTGCAGAACAAACAGTGACACCCCTTTAGGTTCGGAATAATGGTTACAATAGATAATATTTATGGAGGATTTATGACGTGCCGCGAACTATTTAAGATGCTTACACATAGTAACCTATGACTGAGGATCCTCAGTGGGTAAATAAATCACTTCTCTGCTCATGTTCTTGCAAAGCTACAATTCTGTGACCTAATTAAAAATAAATGAAAATTTCTAGACCTGAAATGAAAATCTGACCCACAATTCTAGCTTCATGGCTTAACTGACATTGCATAGAAGTCATTGCCTTCAAAATGGTATTTTGCGATTCAAGTGGAGAATTTCCATTATTCATCAGTTGACCTTTTAATTTCATTGCACGCTAATTAGCTGTACAATTTAATTAGGCATAAAACTCGAATTGATGATATTAAGGGTGTCCAAATGGCTCTGTCAATCAGTAGGAACAAATTGGGTTTACTGTGTGGTTTTGTTAGGTTGCACACCAAAGAAAGAAGTGTAATTACCCATATTGTGTGCATTTTACTCCTAAAGGTGATCAGGATCTCAGAATCATGAAATTAGTTATAAACTAATCTTAAAACATCAAGATTCAGACCTCTGCTGGTCACTCAGTCTTATTAACCTACTAATTAAGCACATATTAGCTCTGTGCAGTTTGCCTTCAAGCTTCCCCGTCCACATTGTAGAAAGTGTGAAAAAAACCTTACACTTTGTTTTGCTTCTTTGATCAACATCCGCCGCGTGCTCTCATACTGAAGTGGAAGTAGATTGGAGCTTGAGGAAATACGTGAACTCTTTATACCCATTAGGATATCACTGCATTCCTTTCTTATTGTTTCATTTTTAATTTATTTTTAGTAGGATTATACTTGGTCGCAATTTAGAGTGAAGATATTTTATGAGGCACAGAAGCCCCCCGTACTTCCCTCCAGAGGCTACTACATTCAATTATTTTCATTCTTTTTGTCATATTTGCCTCTATACATGTAAGTATTATCCTGTAATGGCTAATTACTGATTTTTATTCTGTGACAATATTTACTGCATTTTGGTTATGGAGCATGGCGATTTACCCAGCTTCACTCCTTCCTCCCCCAGGACACTTTCCATTTGTCCTTCCTCCTGTCCTGTCTATGGTGATCTAGCTTAGAAAACAGCACCTCTTAGGTCAAACCACAAATGCCATTCACAGCCAGGCCATGTACCTCCTCGCATGCGCCTTCTCTCTTCCAGGGCAGCTCTGTAGCTCTCAGTCCTTGATTTCTTGCCCTCTCCGCTTCTTGCACACTCAGTGTTCTATTGATGTGGCATTAAGGAATTTCTTTCAGTGTGGCCTTCTAACAATTTCCTTTCGTACAATGAGTATATCCTGGAGGTTTCTGACCTGTTCCAATTTGGGCTGACGTCTCTCCGGGCAGCTCTCCTCATTATCATTATCATTTTGAGGGCTACTCCTCTCCTTCCCTTTCTTGGATTCCAACGCCCCTCAATCCATGTCATCTCTCTTTTTGGCTTATTCACCTGTTTTGGTGGTGTGAACCTCCCATATCATCCCAAGCATGAGCATTTAAGAGTTATATTTCTGAGAACTTGTTTGCCCCAAATTGTCTTTAACATACCATCATTTTGAATTGATAGCTTTGTGATCAATTCTAATTTAGAAATACCTTTTTTGGGGTGCCTGGGTGGCTCAGTTGATTAAGGGACTGCTTTCGGCTCAGGCCATGATCCCAGAATCCTGGGATCAAGCCCCAAATCAGGCTCCTTGTTCTGTGGGGAGCCTGCTTCTCCCTCTCCCTCTGCCTGCCGCTCCCCCTGCTTGTGTTCTCTCTCTCTGTCAAGTAAATAAAATCTTTAAAAAAAAAAAAAAAGAAATACGTTTTTCTTTAAGCTGTGAAGGCATTATTTGATTTCCATCAACCTGTCAGTGATGCTAGTTAGAATCTAATGCTCTATATTGATTAAAGGCTCCAAACATCAAGAAGATATAACAATCATAAACATATACATACTAACTGAAGATTCTCAAAATGCATGAGGTAAAATTGACAGAAATGAAGGGATAGACAATTTTACAGTTTTAGCAGGAAACATCAGTGCCCCCACTTTCACTACTGGACAGACGGATGAGGCAGAACAGTATTATAAAACAACGGGACCCAAAAAACACGTAGCAACAATGCACACAAAAACAGCAAACACTAATGTAGATGTTGCTATGACAGTATCTTGTAGATGTGCCAATATATAATTAATTTTTTTTTAATTATTTACCAGGGTGGCTCAGTCAATTAAGCATCTGACTCTTGATTTCAGCTCAGGTTTTGATCTCAGGGTCGTGAATTCATGCCCTGCATTGAGCTCCATGGTGGATGTGGAATCTACTTAAAAAATAAAAAATAATAAAAAATAAAATTTTATTTACCATGGATGTCTGTTATAACACTTCTTGAGTCTGTGGTTTTGTGTCTTTCATCAGTTTTAGAAAATTTTCAGCCATTGTCTTCTCTCTCTCTCTCTGTTTCTCTCTCTTTTTCTGTTCCTTTTGATATTTTAAAATATATTGATTACACTTCATTTTTGTATCTTATCATTTGATCTCACAATTTGATTTCTGAATAACCTAATGGTCTTTTTCTATTGCATATTTTTCCCTTTAAAATGCTTTATGTTTAAAAATAAACTTTATTTGCAGCAATTTTATATTTGCAAAAAAGAGTGAACACATAGTACACAGTTTTCGTAAATCTTTCTGTCCATTTTCCCCTACTATTAGCATCTTACATTAGAATGGTATGGTTGTTATAATGAATGAACCAATATTAATAATTAATAACTAAAGTCCATAGTTCATTCAAATTTCCTTAGTTTTACTTTATGTCCTTTCTCTGTTCTAGGATCCCACCCAGGAAACGATGTTGTATTCAGTTGCCGGGTTCCTTCAGCTTCCTCTTCACCATGAAAGATTTTCAGGGTTTCCTTCCTTGCAATATCTTTGGCAGCTTTGATGAGATTTAGTTAGGCATATTGTAGGATGTCCTTTTATTGGAATTTGATATTTTTCTCTTGATGTTTCCCTCATGAGTTTTCTCACTGGGATTCTGGGTTTGGGGAAGGGAGATCTCAGAGGTAAGTGCCATTTTTTTTACCACGTCATACTAAGGCCAACCACATATTAGCAGCACGACAGCGTGACTGCTGATATTGAACTCAATCCCCTGGCAAAGTGGTGTTTCTCAGGATCCTCCTCTGCCAGGTCATTCTCTCCAAACCTCTTCCTGTGCTGCACCATTGGGAAGAAACCACTGTGCGAGGCCCTCACATGCACAGTGAGGGGTTATGTCCTCCATCCTTGAATCCAGGGTATCCACATAAACTATCTGGAATTCTTCTCGAGGGAGGTGTGTCTCCTCTCTCCCATGGATCCATTGTATCAGCATTGACTCATGGATATTCATTTGATGCTTGGTGCTATCATCTAATACTATGTTATTTTGTTGCTAAAATTGTTCCAGTTTGGGCCAGTGGGAGTTCTTTTAATTTTCATTTTGGGCTGTATGTCCTTACATTCTTGTACCACGGTTGCTCCAGGCTGGGTTATGTCCTGCCCCTCCGGTAAAATCAGTCATTTCTCCAAGGAGCCTGTCTCCTTTTATTGGAGAATGGCGTTGGAAGTCAAAGTCCGGGCTCTGAGTGTTCTAACTGCTGTGAGGCCATCTGTTCTTGGAGTTCTCTCAGCAGACAGAGCAGGGAAACAGATGTGCCAACTTGTGTGCAAGCACGTAGCCATACATATTTTATCTGTAGCCATCTACAGCTATATTAAGCTTAGCAAAAAGCCATTCTGACATCTGCAACTCTAATTCTTTACCACGTGGATCATTCTAAACTGCCCTCCCTTGCTTATCTACAAATTCCCATTCCAATGATGAGAAATCTGGCTATGGCCATCTACCCTCCATTACTTGTTTAATTCCAGTACATTGTATAGCAGTATCATAAATGTTGACTTGTATCCCTTAGGTTAACAACCTTTTCAACCCACGTGCAGTGAATATACCGTTGTGTGTGCCTTTAATCTCACAGATTTCACTTCCTCCAAAGCTCCTGGGTCAGCACGTTTTCCCCCAACCTCCTTTAGTGAGGTTGACTCTTACATTTGAATTACAGTTAGATTCTCTTGTCAAAGTCTCCATTCCTTCCAGGGATTCTCCAACCTTTAAGATTAGTTTATTTTAAGTTACATGTGTAAGTATCACTCTTTGAGCTGTAAAGTTCTGTGGGTTTTGAGAAATGCATAATGTCTTGTATCCACCTTTGCAGAATCATACGAAATAATCTACTGCCTTTAAAATCCCCTGTCCTTTCACTGTTCATTCCTCCAACCTATTCTCCCAAGCCCCAGGCAACCACTGATAATCTTATTATCTTTATAGTTTTGCCATTTCTAGAATACCATATAATTGGATTCATACAGTATGGAGACTTTTCAGTCTGGATTCTTTGACTTAGCAATAAGCATTTAATGTTCCTCCATGTCTCTTAGTGGTTTGATCACTTGCTTCTTTTTATTGCTGAGAAGATCCTGTTGTATGGATGTACAGTATTACCGTTTACCCTTCATCTGTTGAAGGACATCTTGATTGATAACAGTTTGGTGATTATGAATGAAGCCGATATAAATGTTCATGTATAGCTATGTGTGTGCACATAAGTTTTCAACTCAGACAAATACCTAAGAGCATGATAGCTGGACCATATGGGAAGACTATATTTATCTTCATAAAAGCTGACAAGCTTTCTTCTAAGGTGGCTATTCCATTTTGATCCCTGCCAGCAATGAATGAGCATTCTTGTGTTTCACGTCCTTGCTAGTACTATGGTATTGCTGATTTTTCAGATTATAGCCATTGGAATAGGTATGTAGTGGTATTTCGTTAGTTTAATTTCCAGTTCCTTGATAAAAAAAGACATCACCCATCTTTCCACATCATACTTATTTGCCATTTATATATCTGTTTAGGTAAGGTATCTCTTCAGACCTTCTGCCCATTTTTGAATTGGACTGATTGTTATGCGTGAATCTTAAAACTTCTTTGTGTATTTTGGATAGAAGTCTTTTGTCAGATAAGTAGTTTTGAAATATATTCTTCCAGCATATGGCTTGTCTTTTGGTTGCTTTAAACATATCTTTCACAAAGCTAAAGTTTTCAATTTTAATAAATTCTTATTTGTCATTTATTAATCACTAATATATATTATTGCTCTAGCTGGTTTTGTCTATATTATGATGATGGTCTTTACAGTGATAAATATAACAAAGACATAAGCAATGATTTCCTAAAAGTTAAATAGAGTATTATGGAAAAAGATGCCCAAACACATACCCTACTACTTCATTATTCAGGTCTGGTTGAATTCTCATTCATAAAATACAACACTGATAAAAATTCAGCATTAATATTGTCAAAAAGCAAAGTAACCCAGGAAAACTGAATTTGGAAAATACACAATTAAAGAAATATAGGTTAGAAATTTTCAGGCAACTAGTTCACTTTATTCCTCCACAAAACTGACATTTTGGTATATTTTACTTTGATTTGATAGTTATTTCTTGGCTTGTATACAAAGCTACAAACACAGGAATGTTGACTTTGCAATCTTGAGTTACATAAAGTGAAAATAGGGGAAGGTCTGTGTGTTTCACATTATGTCCTAAAATATAAAACACCTCCTATGTTACATTTTAATATCATGCCCTTTATTTTTGTCAGTTTGTTTGCTTTTGACTGAACTTGTATAACCTTTGTTCACAGTAATGTCCCATGAAAATAATCCTCCATTCAGAACAGCTGACGCCTCTCCACCTTCTCATCTCTGGCTCCTCTCAGGAATGCCAGGTGTCGGGCATGAGGTAAGTGTCGCTTCTGACTTTGCTCCCGACTCTCCTAACTTGGTTCCTGCCAGGGTGCTAAGATCAGTTTTCTTCCTTGTGCACATTTTCAGAACAACTGAGTCCCACCCTGTCTCCTCGTGCCAGGACCTCTGCACTCAGTGCTTGCTCTGTTCCCCACAATTGGAGGATCTCCTCTCTACCTCCTGTCCTGCACTTAATGGTGCAAGAATCTGGGTTATACTCTACAGGGGGCACTAAGGAGTTGTGCCTGGAGGAGCAGGAGTTGCTGTGCTCTGTCATCCTCCCCATCACTCCTCTCTGCAAGCCTTGGTTCTGTATTTCTTTACTTGCACGCCCAGTCTCACACCTGTTACCTGACCTTCCTCTTGTCACCTCTGCCTGCCCTTCTGCCTGGGTCTGTCTAAACCCATACCCATATTTCATTCCTTACTCAAGACTCTTCCATCTACTGCTTTCCACAACACTTCCCCGTTTCCTAAAAGAGTTGGGGGAAAATAGTTAAAGAACCTCCAGTATTATACTCAGAAAATTAATGTTATTTTTATTTCAGTGTGTTGATTGATTGCTGGTGGTGACAGAGGTCACGTTAGAATAACAGCGAAGCGCACATGAAGCATCTTGACAGACTCACATACAATGGCATTGCCAAAACGTCACCATGTTTGGAGGCTGTGATGTGACCAAGCATTTTCTACAATGTGAATTCAATAACTTTACTCGGTATAATCTATGGAAACTATAAACATGATAGTGACATAAATGCTAATGTTATTAATTCTTTTTAGTAAAGTGACTTACTCCATGTTCTGTTTATTAGGCATTAATTAAATTTCAGATTCTCTTCGTTGATCTTGCTGTTCAGATCTTTACAAGCTACTTTTCCGTCTAGTAGTCTATCAGTTACTGAGGGAGGTGCATACTGTGAATTTGTCTATTTCTCCTTTTTTCTCTACCAGTTTTACTTTACGTATTTTGAGTCTCTGTTTGGTGTACACATGTTTAGGGTCATTACGTCTTCCTGGTAGATTGGTCCTTTACCATTCTGTAATGTCCCTCTGTGTCTTGAGTAATTTTCTCTGCTCCAAAGTCAATTTATTTGATATTAATATAGCCACTTCTCTTTTTTAATTATGTTTGCATGTATGTATTTTCTCATCCCCTCTTACTTTTAACTTACCAATGGCATTGAATTTGAAGTGAATCTCTTATAAACAGCATATAGCTGGATTCTGGTTTTATGCATTTGCTGATCTCTGCTTTTTAACTGGTACATTTAGACCATTTACCTTTAAGCTAGTCACTGACATGTCAGAGCTTAAATCTTTCATTTTATTATTTGTTTTATGTTTGTTTCCTCTGTATCTTGTTTCTTTGTGTATCTTTCTTGCTGTGGATTACCTGAAAATCTTTTAGGATTCCGTCCTGACTTAGGTTTCATGATCTTGAGTGAATCCCTTCATATTGTTTTTATGGTGGTTGCTCTGGGTATCAAAATATACAGATATTCCTTATTGCAGTCTACTGATACTGGTATTTTACTACTTTTGAGTAAAATGTGGAAGCCTTATTTCTATTTAGATGTCTTTATTTTATCTACTTTTAAATACCATTGTCTTCTCTCTTAGATGGTGTTATGTACTGTTTTTTTTTATTTTTTATTGTTATGTTAATGTTTGTTTTGATCATCGGATGTGAACATAAGACTCACTAGGGAAACATGGTCTATTGTATGTACTCACATGTCTGGTCTTTCTGTTCATTCTTCTTTCTAGATGCCCCAAGATTCCTTTTGTTGTCATTTCCTTTCTGTTTGAAGAATTTATATGTGTCTTCCTCTATGGATATTTTTGTTAGCAACACATTTTTTTACTTTTCCTTTGTCTGACAATGTCTTCATTTTCACTGCATTCCTAAAGGGTAGTTTTGCAAATATAGAATTATAGCTCAAGTTTTTTGTATCAGAAACCTCTTGGTGACTTCTTAGCCATCCAGTATCTCTCAGTGGGAGAAAAACCTTTTTGCTGAGTTCATATTATAATATCCTGTACTGATCACATAATGAACAAAAACCTGTACCTCTGAGTAAAATGATCTTTATGATAATATGAGAAAGATCCAGCCATGCAGAATGCTAAAAGAAGGGTCTGCTCCAAAAAGTAGAAATTCTTATTTCTGTATAGTATAATCATTTACTTTATGGGGTAAAAAAAAAAAAAAAAAGCCACTGCAATAATTATAGTATATTATGTGTCTTCAATATCCTTATGAAAATAACTTAAAAAGGGTAAATACCAAATAAAAATAGTTAAAAACTTCCAATAGAATGTTGCATAAAAATTAACCAATGCAAATGAATAGTTTAGGAAATGTCTAATTAGGCAAATACCTAAAATATGAGCCAGTTAATAGTCCAGAACATGCTTAATTATCTATTTTAGTTTAGGACCAATTAGCTATGGATAATTTAACAATAGTTGTTACCATATGTAAAATTTCAAAATAGTTGTAGAAGATATACTATCATTCCATTTTGTCTGATTTTTCCTTGATTTAATACTGGTGTAAATAAATAATATAGCCCCCTTTTCTAAAGACAGCTTTGGCATTTTCTGATTTCAGTCAGTTGTTGAAGACAACTTGCTATGCATGCTAAATCCACTGAAAATGGAAATCTTTCTACAGAAAATGCCATGGCACATGGCACTCTATCAACTAGATATGTAGATATTCAATATCTTCCTTATGAATCTTTAATATTTTAAACTCCATGTTATATAGCACTTCCGTAGAGGAAAGTCATTTATACATGCAAATCATCCTCCTTCATTCTGTATCCACAAGGGAAGCAGAGATATGAATTACAGCAAGTACATTTAACTTCAACTTAACTATAATTGATTGGCATCTGGGGTCTTTCTCAAGTGATGGATCTCAAAAGTTTCATAATAGGATAAAATATTACCAATATTAATGAGTATCACTTTATTCTGAAGAGCTATTATTGAACAAAAAAATCCTATCCAAAAGGGAAATGGGATGCCATCTAAACCAGTAATAGTCAAATACTGTTAGTAGCAGAAATCTTTAAATAAAGTTAGATCTTAAACACATGACAGGACAAACTGGTAATTGCCCTAACCACTTGTCTATCTGTGATCTCACTATATCCCATAGCTTTATTGAATGGAGATTTCATCTCATTTTGTGTTTCCTTGATCAACAATGAGAGTAGCCACTAAAATCCATGTGTATGAAGGGGTTTAAGATGTTGACTTTCTCTTGGCTGAGGAAGACAGAACATAATGAAGGGATCGAGGGTGCCAATGCAAGGCGTGCTAATGCAGAAAATATCACTCTTAGTGTGGGTTTTGTTGGTTATCTTTGATGAAATGAAGCATCTTGAATTTTATTGCTATTTAATTGATGGCTGAGTTTAGTGGGCATCTGTTGTATTAACTTTTCCAGTGCACTTTGCACCTTCCTGTCCTACCTAATTTCATTGAGAAAATGTATTCTTCATCGAGAAAATACCTGCTTGTGGATCTTGTGGTCTACCAACACAGGTATCCATCCCATTGCTTACAGAGGTAGAGCTGTAACCTAAACCAAGCCAACCAGGGCTCATCTTTTGCCACTTTTATAGTAGAACTCAGAGTAAAGACACACAGGGGTGATGTCTTGCTTTGGATTAAAAGGTCAAAGGCTATGAGGTTAGCCCCTCCACTTGGAGACATCAGAGCACACTAATCTAATCCACAGCAGAAGGGGAAGAAAAAAATAGAGATGTGAAGAAACAGTTCAGAGGTCGCTGTGCCAAATCAATCCTTGGGAATGATACTTTCTTCCCTATTTATTTTTGGTGTACACATTCGTTTTTTGTTTGCTTGTGTGTTTTGGGTCAAGTTTACTTGAGTTGAGATTCTGTCACTTGTATCTCAAACCCTGACATATGTACCTAGGACATGGACCTATGGGGGAAAGATTGAAAGAGAATTGGTTGCCCACATTCTTTCTTATGTATTCTCTACTTAAAGTGCAAAAGATCTAGGGAAGATGACAGGGATGCTTCTATGGTTGAAGCTCAGGTCACCTTTCTTCTTTGCATGATAGAGGAAGGACTTAAGGAGCAAAATCACCTTGTACAAAACACGATGGAGATTTCCTATGGGAAAGGATGAGGTGATGAAGTAATGGGAATATAAAGTTTTGCCTCTCCTATAGTGCAGTCACATCATGACGTTAGCTAACCCTTGATTTAGGAACTATGTTTAACCACTAGAGATTGGAGCCCTGTATTTGGCAAACCTAAAAACAAACAAATAAACAAAACCCAAAATGTCAAAGGAAAGAATGAATGCCTCTTTTACCCAACTCAATTTGGAATCAAGCATGATACATGGGACCCTTGGATAGACTGAAACTCAGAAGCCATGTGGTTCTCAGTGGGGGTAAGGCAGAGATTCACAGAGATTCACAGTCCCAAAGAAAATAAAAGGAATCTCACAGAGAGACAACAAGATGAAACATCTGGATTACCTGGGAATCTGGTAGAATTTCCACCCTTTAAGAAAAGGAATAGAAGTAATAACACCTAGGCTACAAAGGAAAGTACCATATAAAAATTAAATAAAAACAGAGCTATTTTGTGCATGGAAGACAAAATTAAGGGGAATTGAAATCCTTTCCAAAGCCTCACTCCCTCCCCAATGGAAGACCTCAGGTCTTCTGTGGAAACCCTACACTTTCATAGAATATGGTCTAGAAAATTCTTTTCCAAAACCCTAATTAGAAAAAATGAAAAATTGAAATAGTTGTATCTTTAAAGAAGTTACGTGAACAGCTGAAGTTTACAACTACATTTGATCTAATAGAACAGCTGCATTTCATGGTTACTATCTGTCAGGAAGCTTGTGTTGACTTTCCATTTAAACTAGTACAGATCATTTTGTTTCCAGTTCTTCAAATGCACAAGAAAATGTCAAACCCATCAAAAGGCACTCTGGAAGCTCAGATTTGAGCAGGATTGCCAAACACTAAGCATTCTGAAGGTACAGATGATGGAAGTACCTTTTCTTGGATTGACTACATTCACCTGGGCACAGTTTACAATGGGCCCTTCTCAACCCAGGTTGTGTTTTCTAGCCACCAACATTAGCAGTTGTCTGGAAGGGTAGGACTCTTTTTTTACTCTGGAAGCCAGCATTTCCTACCGGCTGCTGAAACGGCCATTCAGAACATGATAGGTTTTTATTGACTCATTACAGAGGATCCCAGTGGTGTTCTGCATAATCACTTCCCTAAACTCATATGGCTCTTCAGGAAAACCGTGTGAGTGAGCTGCTCCCTGCCCTGGACTCCTGCTGAATGACTGTCGTAATTCTAGTATAGCCTTTACCAGGCTCTCCGAAATTAATCTGTTTATCAGCCTCTTACTCCAATTTAGACTCTAAGTTCTTTGGGAACAGCAACATTTTATTTGTGTTCCCTTTACATTTCCATAGTAGGTGCTTTCACTAGGTAGTACTTTCAATTCAAACACAGTTCATTTCTCAAGAGAGAGAACATAGTATATATATATCATAAAATATATATACTCTTCATTTTTTAATAATTTTTTATTATGTTATGTTAGTCACCATACAGTACATCATTAGTTTTTGATGTAGTGTTCCATCATTCATGGTTTGCATATAACACCCAGTGCTCCATGCAATACCTGCCCTCCTTAATACCCATCACCCAGCTCACCCATCCTCCCACCCCCCTCCCTTCTAAAACCCTCAGTTTGATTCCCAGAGTCCATAGTCTCTCATGGTTCCTCTCCCCCTCTGATTCCCGCCCCCCACTTTTCCCTTCCTTCTCCTAATGTCCTCCATGCTATTCCTTATTTTCCAAAAATAAGTAAAACCATATGATAATTGTTTTTCTCTGTTTGACTTATTTCACTTAGCATTATCTCCTCCAGTCCCATCCATGTTGATGCAAATGTTGGGTATTCATCCTTTCTGATGACTGAGTAATATTCCATTGTATATATGGACCACATCTTTTTTTTTTTTTTTTTTTAAGATTTTATTTATTTATTTGACAGAGAAAGACACAGCAAGAGAGGGAACACAAGCAGGGGGAGTAGGAGAGGGAGAAGCAGGCCTCCTGCCTAGCAGGGAGCCCGATGCGGGGCTCAATTCCAGGACTCTGAGATCATGACCTGAGCTGAAGACAGACGCTTAATGACTGAGCCACCCAGGCGCCCCTATATGGACCACATCTTCTTTATCCATTCATCTGTTGAAGGTCATCTCGGCTCTTTCCACAGTTTGTCTATTGTGGACATTGCTTCTATGAACACTGGGGTGCATGTGGCCCTTCTTTTCTCTACATCTGTATCTTTGGGGTAAATACCTAAGAGTGCAATTGCTGGGTCATAGGGTAGCTCTGTTTTTAACTTTTTGAGACACCTCCACACTGTTTTCCAAAGTGGTTGTACCAACTTGCATTCCCACCAACAGTGTAAGACAGTTCCCCTGTCTCCACAACTTCTCCAACATTTGTTGTTTCTTGCCTTGTCAATTTTTGCCATTATAAATGGTGTAAGGTGGTATCTCAGTGTGGTTTTGATTTGAATTTCCCCAATGGCTAATGATGTTGAACATGTTTTCATGTGTCTATTAGCCATTTGTATGTCTTCATTTGAGAAATATCTATTCATGTCTTCTGCCCATTTTTTGACTTGATTATTTGGTTTTATGGGTGTTGAGTTTTAGAGGTTCTTTATAGATCTTGGGTACCAGCCCTTTATCTGTAGTATCATTTGCAAATATCTTCTCCCATTCTGTGGGTTGCCTCTTTGTTTTGTTGACTGTTTCCTTTGCTGTGCAGAAGCTTTTAATCTTGATGAAGTCCCAAAAGTTCATTTTCCCTTTTGTTTCCCTTGCCTTTAGAGACATGTCTTAAAAAAAGTTGCTGTGGCTGATGTCAAAAAGGTTAATGCCCATGTTCTCCTCCAGGAGTTTGATGGATTTCTGTCTCACACTGAGGTTTTTCATACATTTTGAGTTTATCTTTGTGTATGGTGTAAGAGAATGGTTGAGTTTCATTCTTCTGTATATAGCTGTCCAATTTTCCCAGCACCATTTCTTGAAGAGACTGTCTTTTTTCCATTGGATATTCTTTCCTGTTTTGTTGAAGATTAGTTGACCGTAGAGTTGATTCTCTATTGGGTTGTCTATTCTGTTCCATTGGTCTATATGTCTGTTTTTGTGCCAGTACCATACTGTCTTGGTGATCACAGCTTTGTAATATAGCTTGAAATCAGGCAATGTGATGCCCTCAGCTTTGTTTTTCTTTTTCAACATTTCCTTGACAATTTGGGGTCTTTTCTGGTTCCATACAAATTTTAGGATTGTTTGTTCCAGCACTTTGAAAAATGCCATTGGTATTTTGATCAGGATGATGTTGAAAGTATAGATTGTTCTGGGCAGCATAGACATTTTAACAATGTTTATTTTTCTGATCCATGAGCATGGAATGTTTTTCCATCTTTTTGTGTCTTCTTCAATTTCTTTCATACATGTTCTGTAGTTTCTAGAGTATAGATTACCTCTTTGGTTAGGTTTATTCCAAGGTATCTTACATATATGCATATGTCTCTAAGATATATGTATTTTAGAGGAGAAGGAAATGTTATTACTGGTATATATTGTTCTACTATATTATTGTTATAATTATTATGAAGCTTGTGGAGCCTTGAAATATACTGGGAGAAACCTCAGGAGCAGGTGTTTAATACCCATTCAGTGATGGCACCCAACCAATACCTATTATTTTATAAAGCACCTTTGGTAAATATTGATAAGAATGGTGTCTGATGAAACCCTGTATTGGAGTTTGGGAACCCAGAGTGAAGAACTCAGAAAAAGCACCCTTGCTAAGCCCCAGGAACAGTCAGTGCCCCATGGCTGGATATAGAGTGGCCATGGTGGGCTCTCTGGGGTCTGTGGTTGGAAAAACAGTCTTCCTCCCTCTCCTGAAGTGAGCAGAAAGAGCAGGCTTTTTCCCATTCATGCCTGACTTTGGGAGAGAGCAGACTTCCCACCAGTACTATTCGGGAGAAGATTTCTTCAGACAGATTCCTTTCAGCTCTGCTCAGCATCACCACCCTCAGGTGCTGGAGGCTCTATATTTTCAAAATGGCAAGATCAGACACCAAGACTGACCGAGGATGGTTTTACCTCAGGGCAACAGCTGCTTTTTCTGAGCCTCATGAGAAACAGCTGTTCTTGTGAGGATTTAGTGGTGGTTAGTGGACAATTGTGTGCCATTTTGTTTCTGAACACGCTTCTCATGATGTCAGGATGGAATTTCTAAAGTAAAAATCTCAGCCTCCCCATCCTGGTTCAGCCTCTCTCAATTATGTTTCTTGGAATAAAAACAGGATCTAAAATCCTACTTATCTGAGCTTGTTATTGGTTGTCTGAACTGTTTACATAGCTCATCCCCTATGAGGGTTCAGATCCGTTGCCCACGTCCAGCAGACCAAAATGTACTTCTGTGCTTCTCGGCACCCACAGAAATTCCATCAGCCCAGCCGCTCACCATAGATATCATCACCCGTTGGTTTCCTAAGCTAGTTTTTCTAAGCTATGTTCAATTAATTATTATTGAGGAGGTAATCTTCTCAGCTTTTATTTTACCTTCCAGTTGATTCCAAGTAACAATAAAGTAACAATAATATTTTAAAAGAATAACAAACACATAGAGATAGAGTGAAAACAATATCTTCACAAATATTTAGTCATGACCATCACATACATATGGCCTGCTTATAATACACAATCAAAAACCTCTCTGAAATGATCTGCTGGTCCCAATGATATTAACAGAATGGGGTACAGGGTAAGAACTCACCATTAAGCAATCTGTTCTCACGCCTTTCTCCCTTCCACTTGCTGCTCCAAATTCACCTAAAAACAGTCATTAATATTATGTAAGAAAAAGGTAGTACGTGCTTTCTCATTCACAGAAAGTTAATTTTGAAGACACCAAGTTGCAGATGTTTCCCATAGAAAATTACAGGCAGAATCTACATCTTATATTTAGAATTCAAAGCTTCTAGCATGCTATTCATTTTGTACGCCACAATTTTCAAATAAATTGATAAATTAGTAGGAATGCAAAAGAAACTGACATGCAGAAAGTTTGAAGACAGCCTTGGTGTGTGTCCAGGAGCAGAGATGTCCTCAACATCTAGAAGCAAGTTCAGAGTTTTCCTATAAGCCATTATAATCATGATTAAGAAAGCTGGTTGACTTCTACTAACCAAACAGAAGAACCAAAAGGGTTAAAAAAAAAAAAAAAAAAAAACCTCCAATGTTTTTTCTTATTCCTCCCTGTCAGTAATCTGGTTTTATCTTCTTTTACTAAAGCAGACTCTTCTCTTTCCACAAAGCTGCTTATAAAACAGAGAAACAGATGCTGGAAAGTGACATGCTTCTATGATCTGTAGTCTGTAACTCACTTGCTACCCCAGGGCTTCAGAAGAGGATTTCCTAGCCACACAGTGTGTGGGAAGTCCACAGCTCACCAGTTCAGGCCAAATAAATGTGAAGTCTATGTGTGCCTGCTGACACAGTCCCGTGGTGAGATTTATGTTCAGGTGCCAGAACATGGATCGTGTCACCATGACATCAAACACGCAAAAACATGCAGCCCAAGAAAGACTTTATCATTTACCTGTGCAAGAATGCTCATGGATAGAATCTGATTCCCCTGACTAAGACAGAGTGGTATATTTGTTGAACCACCATATAACTCGTTACATCTTGGAATTGTTCTGTATATCTTCATTCTTTTAAAAATATTATATAGGTGATGTCATAAGCAAACATATCAAATTAATTACATCACCATATTTGTAATCCCAATCATAAAAGGATATTTTGTTTGTTTGTAGAATACTTCAAGACACTTTCCAAATTCAGCTAGCAGAATACACATATGATACCAGCAAAAACTTACAAGACCGATTCTAAAAGAAAAAAGCATAAGTTCATTAATTTATGTTTTAAAAAATTAAACTTTAATACTAATACAGTATACTAATACTGTCATATCTCTAAAATAAACTTAAAGAGCATAACGATGGTCAGAGATAGAAAAATCACTGGGGCATATTTTGAAGTTCAGAAGGAAAGCCATGCAAACATAAAGTTTTAGCAGGTGATAAAAACAGTATTTAAAATTCAACTGTAAAACGTGGATTATCATATAAATAGTGCAGAGCTACTGACTAGTCACTTGGGAAAATAGGCCTGGGTGAAAACAGTCCTGCTGAGTTCTGTACTTAGATCTACCAACAAAACAACCACAAAAAACTATAAAAATAAGAGAATAAAATGAAGATGCATGTTTTTAGAAACAACTTTGAATTATGGTTTGCCCAAAAGCTGGATTCTCACACATTTTCTCTTCCCTTCCTCATCTACCCTATTTTCTCTTCTCATCTAATCCCGTGGTTTAAAAACTGTATTTAGTTGGATGTCTTCTGAATTTTCTATCTCTGGTCCTTGGGGTCACCCTGAACTACAGACTCTAGATGCCCCCTGTCTCTCTTACTTAGATATTTATGGGACATCTCATCTTAGACACGTCCTAACAACTACTCTCAAGGATGGTGGTCCCTCTGCTTCCCCCCTGATTTCTCCACAGCTCTCACAGAAAGAGACGACAATGAGACAGAGCCAAGTCTGCACGGAAAGCCTCTAACCCGTTCCCATTATCCTCTGACCTGCACGTGGTCCTGATGCCAGAGCTCCTGACCAATGCCAGGAGCAAGCTTATTTTTTCTAAATACTAAATATTCTTTTATTTTCAGCAAAACATATTCTGGTTCATAGATCTTCAGAAACCTGCACTTACACACCATCTTTTTAAACTTGGTAAATGATATCTCTATTCCCCAAGGTCTCAGGCCAAACCCCACCCTTTGCCCTGTTGCCCTTCTGCACCAGCCCGGAGCTGGCTGATCGTCTCTCTTGCAGTCTGACTCAGCCCCTTCCTGCTGGCCTCTTCCTTCCACCCCTCCTCCATGGTCTGTCCTTGGTAGGGCAGCCAGGTCCATACTGTGGGAATGTAAGTCTCACCCATCACTCCCTTGTTCAAAGCTCTCACAGGACTTTCCTTCATATTTAGAATAGCAGCCAAAACTCTTCACCAGATTTCATGTCACCCAGCTCTGTCTCGGCAAGCTCGAGTTCTGCCCACGGCAGCTGCCCCCTTTCCCTCTGCGGCAGCACCTGCTCCCGGCTGTTCCTCGACACCCCAGAGTGTAATCCTATGTCCAGGTTGGTGCATTTGCTGTTCCACTCACCCAGAAATGCCTTCCCGTTGGTGATCATGTGGCTGAGGCCTCACTTGTCCCAAGTCTTTGCTCAGCGTCATGTCACACGTGAGTTCTTCTGGATGGCCATGGTCTCTATGCCTTCAGTTCTTTCAGTAAAGTGAAGAAACCACCTGTCATGTTCTAGCCCTCAACAGGGGTTTATGTTCAGAGTAGCTGGAGGTAGGGCCATCTGGCTGGTTCAGTCGGAGGAGACGAGGCTCTTGATCTCAGGGTCGTGAGTTTGAGCCCCACGTTGGGTATAGAGATTGCTTCGATAAACAAATAAACTTAAAAAAAAAGGAGCTGGAGGTAATTCCTAATTGATAGAATAGTTACCACAATTTTTAAAATGTGGTTTTTGGCTTCCTCTTCCTGATTTCACAATATTAAGTGCAACTGAAAACAGGAGCAAAAGCCATGCTTGCTCCTGGTTTTGAGGACAGGCCTATGCAGGTGGGAAGGTGCGAAGAAACAAATCATCGAATCCTCACGCTGTGGAAATAATAAGATAAACAAATGAGCTGAAGATGAAACTGGAGATAGAACTGTTCCATCTGCTACATGGCTGCTTTTTGTTCCTATTGTATACAAATCTGATCAAGGGGAGCGAGTTTATTCTTGATCCTGGTCTTCCTCCTAAGATTCTAAACGTACAGCATCTCAACAGTGGCATGAATCTTACGCTTCCGGCAAGAAGCTCATAGTACAGTAGAGGGTGATGACAAACTGCGGTGGGGTGAGGACACGCCGGGGCCTCTTTATCAATTGTCACGCTTTGGAATTTGTTCCATCCCTATAGTATCTGGATAATTGAATCTGACCCCTTTCCATGACACTTTTTTTTTTTTTTTTGCATTCTTTAAAAAAAGAATGTAGATGGCACTGTGGTTGAAATACATTGTGTGTGTTGGTATCTGCTCTCCAGGAATGTCATCTGGAGTGTGAAGGGGCACTGGGCGTCATGGAGGCTTGAGGTGGCCCCCGATGAGCCAGCCAGGGCTCAGGTCTCATTGGGCTCCCCTCTCCCAATCACTCCTGTAGGGTATTTGAAGTGTTTGGGCTCTTGAAAGAAAGATAATTTATTATCACTATTTTATTTCTAGCACTTTGCACAGTTCCTGGCAGACAGACATTCTTTTAATTTTTTAATTGAATTAAATTATTATCTGCTGTTAGAAAGAACTCACCTCCACCACCTTCATATATTTATATGTACAATATATGAAAATCATATACATATAAAACTTACATATTTTATATAGTGAATGTATACTCATATATATTATGTAAAACAGATATCTATACAAGGTATACCAAGAGTCTTAATTTGCATAAACTTCTAAGCCTATTGACCTTTGCCTTGGAGTGCCACACACACACACACACACACACACACACACACACACATCCACACACATAGACCCTTTCTTTATACTAACTCAGTGTTCTTGAGCAACAAGACAAGCTGGGGAAAATGGAGTCCCAGTAAGTGGAGCATAATTATATTTCATCAGTCATGCTCTTACGGAACCTGGACAGGATTGCCTGATGGAAGAACCAAGTGGCACTAGGAGATCTTGGAGGATAGGAGGTTTATTTAATGCCAGCGGGCTCAGAGGAGAGTGATCTCCAAAGGTATGAGCCCAGAGCACAAACAAAGGGGGTAATTTATACACTTTTAGTTCCATATATGTGGCACTTTTGCATGCACGGGGGCCGGGACTGGGACTCTCTCGCTGGCTTGGTCAGCCACCTTAGAACACAGATTTCCCTTATCATTCCCCCACTCTGATGCCCCTTTAAACACCTAGTTTAGAGGGCATCATTTTCATTCTCTAAGGGGCGATAGTGAGTAAGGAGTAACTGGAGTTTGGTTTTAGCAATTTGAGTAGTGATAAACCTAGTAAGGGCATTAAGAATACAAGGACCAAATGTTACTATGAGAAGAAGCAATATGAGGGGGCCAATGAGGGGGGTGAACCAAGGGACCCATTGTGAGAGGGTATCCCACCAAGTTGTCCGCTGGAGTGTTTCCCACCGGTGATGTACTCATTCCTGTAATTGGGTCAGAGTTTCTTGGACCACCCCCGACTCATTAGCATAGAAACAACATTCCTCCTGTAAGAAGAGGCAGAGCCGCCCGGCGTGGCCGTGAGCAAGTCGAGCCCACGCCTGTTTTGGAGGACCACTGAGGCCAGTGAATTGAGTTGGTGCTGCAGGGCCAGGGCCGACTGAGTGAGGGCGGAAAAGTCTGCAGTGAGTTGCTGAGTTAACCCCTGGTACTGAACCTGACACATCCCGATGCCAGTGGTGCCGAGGGCAACACCTGATGTGGCCAGCAGGCTCACGATAAGAGGGATGGCTGCGGGGGAGCGCCAAGGGGGGCTAGGGGGTCTCCATACGAGTGGGGCATCGCCCCCGGGGAGGACTGAAAGATCGGGTAAGAGACTGACAATCATGCATGACTGATCGCACGGGGTGATGCAGGTGTATACACCTTGATCACGAGCCAGAAAAGTGTTGTTAGGCGCACAGACCCAACTGTGGCCCATGATGGGAGAGGAAGAGTTTCCATACAGCAGTACCGGAGCCAGAAAGGGATAATCTGAGGTCCCCGGTGCCGAGGTGGGAGGTGACACGGTGGACTGGTTGAGGATGACACCTAGGTATTGGACGGGACCGGGCTTCATACAGATCCAGCAGTCGGACGCTAGGGGTGGATTCGAGTGGTTAAGCACTTGGTGGGAGGCGTTAATCTTACCGAACAGTTGCGCTATAGATGCTTGCTGCATGTGGATGGGGGACCAGGGGATGCACCAGGGTGAGTTATTTTCTGTCTGACTCTGGGGGTTGACTGTAAGGCTTGGAGTGAACATGGACTTAATCATAAACTTGGCCATGGGGTCGGTCCCCATGGGGTGATATTGGCCCAACAGGAGAATGATTCCTGCAGCCCATGATGTGGCATTGGGTTCTGAGACTGAGAGGGTGAGCGGTATACAGTGATTGTTAGGGCAAGAGGATGGGGTGGCGTTCCGTGACAAGGAAATCCAGATGTCACTGCGCTGTTTGAGGTGCCACCCAGTGGACCATCGTTCCATTCCTGGCCAAGTCGCCACCCATGACTCACAGCCCCAGGCTTGCGAGCAGAACTGAGGGCAGGTGTTTGGCTGTTGAGGCGTAGGGCCCCCACCGATGTAGATATCTACCAGCCGGTAACCTGAGTGAAGGCCATGGTAGGAACACCGTCTATAAGGTTTCCAGGAAGTATCAAGAAGCTGGAATCCATTGGGGCGCCTGGATGGCTCAGACGGTTAAGCGTCTGCCTTCAGCTCAGATCATGATCCCAGGGTCCTGGGATCGAGCCCTGCATCAGGCTCCCTGCTCAGCAGGAAGCCTGCTTCTCCCCCTCCTTCTGCTTCTCCCCCTAATCATGCTCTCTCTCTCTCTCTCTCTCTGTATCTCTGTGTCTCGAATGAATAAAATAAAATAAATAAAATAAAATAAAATAAAATAAAATAAAATAAAAAGAAGCTGGAATCCATCAAAATGGAGGTTAACTTTTGGTGCATGCCCATCCCAGGTGGAAGAAGTCAGTGGGGGCACTGGTGCGGGATTGAGGGGGATAAGCTGGAATGTCCATTTGCCAGTAACAGTGATATGAGAGTTTGCCCCCCTTGCCGGGCCAGGCAAGCTAGAGGCAGTGAGGAGGAACCGCACACCAGGCAGCAGAAGACCAGGACTGACTGGGGCCAGGAAAACCATGGTGAAATGTGCTCAGGAGGAAACAGCAGAGGGCCAGTAAAAGTGGGGTCTATGACCTTAGGTAGAGGGAGACATCTGCTAACCCGTCAGCAGATGAAACCCGTGGACAAGTAAGTGCAGTAATACACCCTAGGGACACCCAATAAGCAATGACAATAGTAAGCCTCTGGGGGAAAGTCTGGTCAGGAGGGACAACAGTGTAGAGTCCGACTCCCAAGATGAGGGAAATCACGCCGATGAGAGCCAGGGACCATGGCGAGCAGGTGTCCATCAGTCGGTGGGGTCTCGTCGAAGGTGAAGCTGGAGTGGGTTTGGTGAAGCAGGAGTGGGTTCGTGAAGTCTGGCTGGACTCTCCGCTGGCACAGCTCCTCGTTCAAATGATGAGCTTTCTTCACTCTGGAGTGGTGGACCCACGGGGTGACGCCTGAGACCTTGACGGCAGTAGGGGCGGGTAGAACAACAGTGTGGGACCCTGTCCACTGCGGTTTGAGAGGGTCTTTCTTCCAATCTTTGACCCAAACTGAGTCCCGTCTGGAAAGAGTGTACCTGAGACCCTAAGGAGATTAGGGCTCTCTCGATGGTGTACTTTTGTAATTTATTTAGGGTGGCCCCCAGGGCCTGAAGCTGCTCCTTTATCCCTTTATCTCCAACCTGATGCAAGTTTCCCGGAAGGCTCCCCAAGCACGGGGGAGGCCGTCCATATATTAATTTGAATGGGGAGAAACCTAATGTCCCAGGCGTGCAGCGAGCACACAGGAGAGCTATGGGTAGCAGATCCGGCCATGGCAGGTTAGGCTCCTGACAAAACTTTGCTAAGGTTCCCTTGAGGGTGCAATTCATTCGTTCTACTTTCCCTGAACTTTGGGGCCGGTAAGCGGTGTGGAGTCTCCAGGTGGTGTTGAGAGATTTGGCCAAGACCTGTACAACGTCTGCCACAAATGTGGGTCCATTGTCATCATGGATTGTTAATGGCAGGCCGAACCGGGGCACGATCTCCCGCAAGAGGACTTTAGCTACTTCCCGGCTTTGCTCCGTCCTGGTCGGGAAGACTTCGACCCACCCAGACTATGTGCATACTATTACTAGGAGATATCTGAACCCCCTGCTCGGCTGCACATCTGTGAAGTCTACCTCTAGATCTTCGAAGGGGGTTGCTCCCATCCTCTGGACACCTGGCGGGGGCCACGGTGCAGACCGAGCATTATTTTTAGCACATGTTGTGCACCATTCACTCAGTGCTCAGCAGTGCCGGCAGCTGACTGAGGTAGTGGTGCTTCTTGTGGAAGGGGGATTGCCTTGGCCTCTGAGGTTGGGCTCCTGGGATCAGTTCAACAGTGACAGGGGCCCGATTCCAGGCTAGTCCAGGTGGGTTGTTTTCAGCCCATACTGAAGGGAAGGTGAGTCTGAACTCCAGTGGGCTGCTCGGTTGGGCCTGGGCATAGAATGGCCTCCATTCTTCTTCCCTTGGCATGGTAATTGCTAGTATTAGAGACCCCGTCTCCTCTTACCTTGGGTTCAATCGGAAGCTAGTGTGTCCGGTGGGCTCAAAGGTTATCTGAGCCCTAAGCTTGGAGAGTATGTCTCGGCCCATGAGGGGGATGGGGCAATCAGGCAGATAAAGGAATTCGGGTCGGACCTTGTGGCCCCTGAGTTTGCACTGGCAAGCCTGGCAAAAGGGCTGTTGTATCACCCACGTCCTGGTGGCCCCAAGGATGGTCGCAGTCCTTTTGCTGAAAGGGGCCACTGGGGAGGTGACAACAGAGTGCTCAGCCCCCATATCAACCATAAAAGTCACTGGTTGGCCCCCCACCTTCATTCTGACCGTGGGCTCATAGGGGTCAAGGAGGAAAGAGCCTGGGCCCCCTCAGTCTGAGTCCATTCCCGCGAGGCCTATGAGGTCCTCCTCTCGGGGTTCTTTCTTGTAGCGGCCGGGCTTCTGAGCCTTTCCCGGGTTGGAACATTCATTTTTTCAATGCCCTTTGTCCTTACAGTAGGCACACTGATCCCTTGCCAAGGGATTTCTGGGTCTCCCCCCTTTCGGTGGTCGGGGTCTCCCCATCTTTGTGTTGTCCTTTTCTTTCAGGGCAGTGGTGAGGAGGCTTTCTTTTTCATCTTTTTGTCAGCTTCCCGTTCGGCTGTGACCTCCCTGTTCATGTAGACCTTATTGGCAAACTCTATTAGTTGAGTGATGTTCATCCCGGCAAAACCCTCTAGTTTCTGAAGATTTGTTCTGATGTCTGGGGCAGCCTGAGCCACGAAGGAGGTGTTTACCATCTGTTGGCTTTCCTGTGCCTCGAGGTCAAATGGAGTGTATGTCCTGTAGGCTTCACATAGTCTTTCGTAGTAGTCCCCGGGAGACTCCCCTGGTGGTTGAGTGACCGAGGATACCTTAGTCATGTTCATGGGTTTCTTAGCTCCTACCCGGATACCCTGGAGGAGGGCCTCCTGGTACCGGTGGATGTGGGCCTGTCCCTCGGTGGTGGTGAAGTCCCATGCTGGGCGCTCTTCGGGTGCGGCTGTATTAGCCCAGGCAGCAGGGTCGATGACTCCCGCTGGTGCGTGCTCTTCCAGGTGCTGCCGTGCACCTTCCATTATTCTCCTCCTTTCCTCTGTGTTAGGCAGGGTGGGGAGTAACTGTTGGCAGTCTTCCCAGGTTGGCCGATGAGTCTGGAAGAGGGATTCTATGAGGTCTACCATGGCCTGTGGTCTCTCAGAGTAGGATGGGGTGTTATGTTTCCAGTTGAGGAGGTCGGTGGTGGAGAAGGGCTGATAATACATCATGGAACGGCCGGGTTGGACCATCCCATCTTCATCATGCCTCTCGGGTTCCCACGTCTCTCATACTGGCATTTGGAGGGTGCTGTGCCGGCCTGGGATGCAGCCTGGCCGCTGGTCCTGGAGAAAGTGGATCTTTTGGGCCTGGGGGCACTGGTGGATCCTCTGGGCCTAGGGACACAGTGAGACCGATGGCAGCGGAGTGTTTGGAGCTGAAGGGCCAGGTATAGGTGGTCTTGGGGGTATGTACGGTGGGGGCAGGGTCGGTTCGTCCTCGGGATCTCTGGCTAGGATTTGTGGAGACTGGGGCTCTTGCTGATTTTCCTTAGGTCGCTTGGATGAGGCAATTAAGACCCTGGCCTGTCCCTGCCTATTGCAAGCGAATCGCACCCAGGGGGGAAGGGTCTGAGCAGTTCCTAGCCAGGGGTCAATGTACGGAAACTGGTCAGGGTGTCCTGGTTCTCCTGTTACGACTCGCCACACTCGATGAATCGTTGGGACATCCAACATCCCTTCTGAAGGCCACCCGACATCAAAGGTGGGCCATTCCAATTCACATAGGGTTCTCAACTTGCTGGGGTTTATCCTGAGTCCATAGTCTCCCAAAAACCGCTTCTTGAAATTTTTGATCATGGTCATCTAGAACCATTGGTTTACTCTGCCCTGACCCCATGGTGATGTCCCCGTGTGCGGTGGTGCAGAGACAGACGGGGGGGGGTGCTTCCTGAGGTGAGGAGACCAATCAGATGCCCGTCTGGCCGTGTCCCAAAGGAGCTTAGGTGAGGCTTAGCCCTAGCCGTCTCAGTGTTGTGACTTACGATCGGAAACCATTCCAATGCCGCCATAGACCGTATGCGTTCACCACGGAATCACAGACGGGCCCACTCAGACTCTGTAGGCTTTGGGGACCTTAAGGGTGCCTGCCCGTGGAGTCACAGAATCAGTCCGCTTGAGCAAGCCAGGTCGGACTGCACATTCACTCGCACATTCACACTCCAGAAGTTATTACATTCCCTCCCTGGGAATCCCTACCTGGGAGACCTCTAAGAGGTCTCTGGGAGGTGATCAGGCTCCCCTTCCACCCCAGTGAGTGTGGGCCTGTCTGGGTCCTGGGGCCCCAGGCCTTACCAGAATCCGACATCGGGACAGGGTCCTCACCTGCCAAGTCTCTTCGAGTCTGGCGGGAACAGTGGAGTGGGACCGACCCGAGGCGACCGGGGCGGGAGACTGCCGAATATTAGGCAGGGCGCGCCTTCTCCGTTACGATCCCTCCTTCCGTCACCACCCCACCATTGCCCCCAAACCGGTGGCAACAATGGGCCAGCGCGGTTGGGTTTCCAGGTCAGGGAACCAAATGTTGTGGAACCTGGACTGGATCGCCCGACAGAAGAACCAAGCGGCATCCGGAGATCTTGGAGGATAGGATGTTTATTTAATGCCGGCGGGCTCAGAGGAGAGTGGTCTCCAAAGGTCTGAGCCCGAGCACAAACAAAGGGGGCAATTTATACACTTCGACTTCCATATATGTGGCACGTTCCTGTGCGTGGCAGACGGGGCAGGAGGGATAACCTGGAACGGCCCTGGGGCCAGGACTGGGATTCCCCTGCTGGCTTGGTCGGCCACCTTAGAACACAGATTTCCCTTATCAAAGCTAACATATTTTTATATCATAACATCTTCAGTATGTTAAATCATCTATTTTTTTACATAATTTGCCCAACAACGTAATTTAAATCCCCAGAAGTAAATGTGTTTTTGAAGTTGTTTTCAAGCTGCTAGGGTTCAGAGGACACTGGAGATCATCAGATCCAATGATACATAATACTTTCCCAAAACAAAGCAAGGGTTGCTGCTTAAAAATAATTCTAAATCAAAAGCCAAGAACAAATATGTCTTTAAACTGTATTTTGTTTCAACTGTAACAATTGGCAGAGACTGTCCAGGTGGGGGATGTGGTGTTCTGACTTCCCCAAACTGACGAGACAGTGACACTCTTCTCTCACTGGAGAGGATCTCCCAGGACGGGAGTTCAAAGAGCACACTTCGGGGAATTCTGATTTGGGCAAATCCAATCATTTTATTGATAAGGAAAGTGGGACACATCATTTTAAAGCCACATCACTGGAATCAGAGAAAATACAAATTGTCTTCATCTTATTCAGTGATACCTTCACTACAGCATGTATGTATAAAACATCTCTCTGCGTGTTATATATTTCTATATATACTTATATAGATAGATAAAATTATAAATTTATATAGTGATATGGATACAGTTACGGATACAAATACGTGCACACATGAATGTTCTAACTCATTATGTTGTTCTGGACAACAATAATCAGAACATTACGGTTATAATTTTCCCTCCCTAGAAAATGCACAACACCTTTGAACTATTTCTGCCTTAATTCGTAATTTCAAATTATATACATATTCTACAAACACTGCCAACATTGTGCATTTTATGTTGTCAACAATATAATTTGAGAGAAAGAATTTTTTTGGGAGTATATAGCTACTGATTTTCAGAGCAGATTTCTACAGCAAGTTATAGGTAATGGGCAGAAACTTTGCATTTGGGGGCAAGGCAGGGTGGAATTTTGATTACTTAGAAAGTCCTGAGCACTATAATTTAAGTTCAAAGTCTGTCACCAAACCAAATAAAAACTGTGCTTTCACTGCAGAATACGGTTACTTCTATGGCAAGTTCGCGTTAAATGCACCAGGGAAACCATGGGCACAAACGCTGAGACTGTGAGATCAGCAATTAAAGCATCGTAGCGCCTTTTCTGCACATTCAGGCTGACGGAAGTGCCCCAGCGGTGTGCGGAGGCGGGACGGGCAAGCCACAGCACCAAGAGTCTATTCACACCTAGAGTAGGTGGGTCATTATGCAGCACAGACACCTGCTGAGACTCACGGGCTTCTAACGTGCAATTTTTACCTAAAAGGAACCTGTCAAATACTGCATTTTATTTAAGTCTGTGTGAACTTAGCATAAGTAGCAGGGGTTGCGTGATGTCGAGTGATAATAGCCCAAGAAGACTTGGCTTGGAAGCCCTTGGAGAGATGACGTGCAGTGGATGACACCTGCCGGGACAGTCTCAGCCTGCCGGCCTTCAGAGGAACATCCCCCTTTGTCTAGCACAGATTCTTATTTTATCTTCCAAAAGAAAAACCCTTCATGCTAATAAATAATAGAGTGCTCAGCATCGTTAAATAAATTATGTGCATCATTGATAAGATAATATATGGAAAGAAAACACCATCCGTTCTAGAGCTTAAAATAGTCAGAGGTGAGCTTCAGTGCCCGATGGGATTGTTTTTAGGCTGCTTAGTGACAAGTGAGGGACCATTCATGAAATGTGCAAGTCTCCTTTCCCTGAAGTTTCAGGATTCTACGACAAAGCCCCGGAAGCACAATGCGGTGTGCAGAGCCTGCTAGGTTAACCCTGGTCTTCCCTCTACTTTTCCTTTGGGGACAGGCTTCAGTGTCTGTCAGCCCAGTCTGGGCTTCCAGGGAATAAAGGAGAGTACACATTTGGACAAGCTTCTCCTCTGGCAACCTAATTCTATCAGGGTGCAGACTTCCTCATTAGGCACAATCTGAAAGAGTCGTAGAATGATTAGTAAATGTTCTGCCCTGATTTAACGCAATAACCTTTATGGAAAGCCACAACGACACAGAAATCAATGCATCGGGCACTTATGATTCCCCATCAGAGAACAGCCCGTGTGCTTCTTGCTTGTCTTCAGAAATTATTCTCCAGTGCAGAGCCTGAAAATGGAAGAGATGGCTCCTGACGCTTCTCTTGCATCCATGGCATAGAAGTGACTTTCAGTTGTAGCCAATGATCACTGAGCTAACGTCTGCTGGGAAGCTTCTGGGAAAGGTCTCACCCTTTCCTCACCCACAACTGCTGCAGTCATATGTCACCAGAGCCCAGGCAACCCGTGGCCCAAGAGCATGAGTACTAAGCTGCTGAAAGTGGCAGATGAGATGTGTGGAAGCCTTCCAACTCCAGCTGTCACCCGCAAGCCACTGAACCAACCACAGAATCGCCGTCTCATAGCTTTTTATTATGTGAAATGACAAAAGCCCTTTTTGTTAATGTACATTTATTAGGATATTCTTTACTTGCATTCCAACTGATGCAAAAAGTATATTTCCTATTGTCAAGAGTCCGACAATCTTTTTTGTTTGTTTGTTTTAGATTTTATTTATTTGAGAGAGAGAGAATGAGAGAGAGAGAGAGAGAGCACATGATGGGGGGAGGGTCAGAGGGAGAAGCAGAGTCCCCACTGAGCACGGAGCCCGATGCGGGACTTGATCCAGGACTCCAGGATCATGACCTGAGCCGAAGGCAGTTGCTTAACCAACTGAGCCACCCAGGCGCCCAAGAGCCTGACAATCTAATAACCAAGATGACGGAAATCTGCACAAATAAGGGAACTAGGAGAAACGCATCACTTAACACCCCTATACCCGGCTGTCGTCCCTGCCTGGCCCACACCGTGTTCCTGCACCTCGGCTTCCTTTGGTTCTTCCTCTGCTTCCCTTGGCTTATTTCCTTTAGGGCTGATGGATTGGCACACTCATCCATGGGGTTGGTGTAGGAATGAGCATCTAACTTGGGTTGGTCCAATAAAACTTGATTCTAAACCCCCTTTATTTCTGAAAGAATTACAAAATAGTCTTCATTCTCTGGGTCTCGAGAATATGGAATATAAACCCAAAGCAGCTGGGAGGTCCAAGAATAACACTTACCTGCCCAAAAGTGAAACTAACTGTAAGGGGAACAGAGCAGAAAAGCAAATGTGCAAATAAAATTGAGAGAGTTTGAGAGAAGGGTAATTTTACCACCTGGATCCTAACTTGCTCTAAGCTTGAATTTAGGTTTATTTTTGGCTAATAAATGTTGCTTTAACTCATAAAGTTTGGAATTATATTTACATGATTTAATTAAAATAGCTACAGAATTCAAATAAGGGGAAAATCATATTCAGTTGTCATATTCACAGAAGTCTTGAAATTGGCAATTCTTACCACATGAGATAGATTGCCAGACAGAAACGGGGGGATAGCTTTTCAGTCAGTACAAGGGGATAACGCCCAAGTTGTGTTCAGGGCCAACCAGGAAGGAGGTTTGCAGGACAACAGTCTAGTAGGTGTAGTTAATTGGAAAGTAATCTGGAGTAAGACAGGAGCAGGTCATTTCAAGGTGAGAAGTCATCTTATTTTGATTTAGCATGAAGTATGGGTCAACAATGTTGAGATGGGTGACCTCGCATCTGTTATTTGGCAGCCCTGAGCAGGTGCAGTGGAAGTGGGTGTGGAGGTTAAAGGTGGGACACTGTTGCTCCTTCATTCAGATCTAAGTGACCCTATGTCTCAATTTGCCCAAGACAATCAGTTTAATGGCAATTTTCCCAGAGTCCTACCTGGTTGAGCATGTCCCAGATAAAGGTGTCTGGCTGACACAGTAGTTCTTAAGTTCGCCATACTCAGTGATGAAGAAGTCCTGGCTGAAAGATGCAAGACAATGTGGGGCTTTCAGGCACTGTAACCCTCCTCAAGGATTCACTCCCCAGAGGCTTGGCACACCTCTGAGCCCAAGGTAAGCTCAGTACATTTTAGCTATTGTTATTTCAACTAGGGAGTCAGAAGCAGACTTGAAAAGAAGGAACTGGGTTGTATAGGGAGGAGAGAATAAAAGATCAAAGGAAAAAAATGAGGGAAAGAGAGAGAATTGAAGAAAGAGATTAGGGGGGGATGGAAGAAAGGAAAGGAAGGAAGGAAGGAAGGAAAGAAGGAAGGAAGGAAAGAAGGAAAGAGGGAGGGAGGGAAGGTAGGAAGGAAGGAAGAAAGGAAGGAAGGAAGGAAGGAAGGAAAAAGGAGAGGAAAACAGTATGTAAGTTACCAGCTTTGAAGCAAAATCAGACCAGCAGAAAGAAAACTCAGGAGTGATTCCTGTCTTGAGTCTGCATGAATGTGGAACTGGTTGACACTGCTGTTTACACATGAAAGCCAGCTTGGGAAAGTGGTTGAAAGTGTTGGCGAGGGTTCTATAAATTCAATGCATAATTTAAAATAATAGTGTTCTCAAAATATACCTGACTGGAAAGCAGTGCATTATCATTTTGACAATTCAGAGGACAGGGAGCTTTGTAGGGCTGGAGTCTTTCTTTGAAATGCCGGTTCTCACAGTGCTGGGGATGCTCAGAAGTGCCACGCAGAGTAGCGCTTTAGGGGTGGTTGGTGTGGTGCAGATCACGGAATTTCCTTCCCTTTCTAGAAAAGGCAGTGTTTGCTAGTTGACTTGAAAATGCTCAGCATAAGCTGTGTGATTTGTGTGCCAGTTAATACCCTGGGGACTTGAATGAACATTTGGAGTTCTCTAACTGGAATCTTCAATCCAAATTGGTCATTAGCATATGAAGTATTTGAAGAGGAATAAGCACCTTGAACGTTGGTCACTTAGCACCTACTGTATGCTTACTGAAATCTAACCAGACGGCAGGTAATCGTGAAGGTTGTTAGAATCTTTTTTGTTGTTATCAGTGAAATGAATGGTATTTAAGAATGTTGATGAGGAATAATGTACACATCTTGAAAAGAGCAATCACAGACCCTTGCAACCCAGCGGGGAAATCCTCTGAGCCGCGCTTGGGGGTCTGGGGGTCCAGTGGCCCTAAGGCTCTTTGCAGGCTAATCACCTGCTGCTTGCAGCTCACCACAAAACCTCCTGGCTTTGTAACAGGACAGCATCTGCGAATGGGGTGGGTGTGCTCCTCACCCCCACAGTGATGCCCCAGGTTAGAGCTCCACAAAGGGGGAGGAAAGCAGAGAAAACGTTATCTCCAGATGTGTCCCGCTCACTGCCCATCACCTGCGATGTACCAGCAGCTGTCGTAAGCCGTCCGGAGATGCGGCAGCAGATCAGTCTCTCTTCTCTGTTACCTCCCCTCTTATTTCAACTCTACTCTCTCCCATTTTCTTCCCTCGGTAATAAAAGGAAATTGGAAAAGGTAATAAGCCGCACTGTCAAAGGAGTATATATTGTTCCTTCTCTCGGACTAATGAGATGCCCGATGAGGTAGAAAATTTAAAAGTATAACTTCCCTTCTGAAATCTATATTTGGAGACTGCAAGCCTACTTAGAGCAGATTTTTCTCTAATTACGGGATGATTCACTTCAATGGCTTCTTTGCAAAGAAAGGGAAATTAGTGTCTGTGGTCTTGAGGGAAGGATTCAACCTTGCACATCTGTGGCTGAGGGCATGCACTTTCCTGATGCCCTTGGTTGTGTGCAAACCCTGGGGAAACACTCTGCTTGTTGCCTCCTCTGCTCTCACTTCTCAGCACCTGTTGGAGAACCCACACCCACAGCAGTTCTGCCACCCCAGCTGGGCATCCAACAACTGAACTCGATTCTTACCCTGCCTTCTTGGAGTTAGCCTACAGATCAGAGGTTCCTGGGACCCCTCCTCAGGGTTGAGTAATATTCTGGATTGGCTCACAGAACTCAATATTTTACTCATCAGATTGGATACAATTCAAGAACAGGCAGGAGGGAGAGATGCACGGGGTGGGGTCTGGGGAAAGGGTGAGGAGCCTCCACGCCCTGTCTAGGGCTGTCCTCCTCCCAGCATGCCCGACTACTCACCCACCTGGGAACTCTCCAAATCAGTCCTTTGGGGTTTTTAGGGAGGCTTCAATACATAGGCAGAGTTCATTAAATCACCGGCTGTTAGGTATTAAGTCAAGCTCCAGACGCTCTCCCTGCCCTGGAAGTCAAGAGTGAGGCTAAAAGTTTCCACCCTCCAGTCACACCGTTGGTTTCCCTGGAAACCAGCCCCCATCCCATAGGGCTTTCCCAACGTCAACTCATTAACATGAACTCTGGTGTGGTTGAAAGGGATTTGTTAGGAATAACCAGAGACACCCTTCTGTTCTTATCCCTTAGGCAATCCAGGGCTTTAGGAACTCTGTGCCAGAAGTGGAGAAGATGAAATATGTATTTTATTATGAATCACACTATCACAGGAGGATCAATTTGCATAGGAAATGTTGGGGGTCCTCCTGGAAAGAAAGGAACTCCTTTTCCTTCCCACTCAAAATTAGGGAACACTTGTCAGAGGTCAGCTGTTTGGACCAGAGACTGAGGGCCAGCGTGGAGAACACCCCATGAGGAATGGGGTCTGACTTAGGACGTCCTCTTCGGCACGGTGACTGTTGACTGGAAGACAGGCCACGACGTAAGTCACAACCCCCTTCAAACTGAGCCAACCTGGCTTGAGATCCCATGTGGAGGAGCCCGAGCTGAGAGCCAGCGTGAATGCTGAGGAGCACCTGCCATGGAGGACCCGCCAGTGGACAAGGGCGCCATGTCTGGCCTGCACCCAGGGGCCAGCAAAGGTCCTCACACTTGCTCTCTCTGCCTGGTTTTTGGAAGCTGGGTTTGAATCTTTTGTACTAAATAACTACTTAGGCCTTTTGGGGGGGGGTAACAGAGTTTGATATATACTATTGAGTTTTGTTTTTCCCCAACCGTGTGAGCTCTTTCCTCTCCTTCCTTTTTAGCTATTGTGAGGAGATGATCATTCCTATTTCACCAAATGGAGTTTGACCTGATTCTTGCTTACAGATTTAATAGTATTGACATTGCTTCTTTTCAGGCATCCCCCAACCCCCTGAACCAGGACTCCTGACACCTCAGAGGGGCCAAGCCCTGGCATAAGGGTGGGCCCACAAATGGCATGCAGTAAACCTTTGCTCGCCAGATGAATTAGCATTCTTTGTGGATCTGTAGGTCATCTGGGAGCTTCCCTGGCATGATGATAAAATTTAGTGTCATGATATTTCTGACTCCTTAAACGGCTCTTCAGTAAGTTAAGATCTGAGTTAGCATTTGTCTCATAAGAATGTTTTTTTAAAGGAAGATATAGTAATGAGATGTCTCACCTAAATGTCATTGCTTTAAGGAATCATTTTCCATAATGTCAGCCGTAAACCGACATGATCTTTACCGTGTTTAACTCTGAGCCCATTTCTTTTATCTTAAGATAAAATTTGAATTTCCTCTAGAAGGCACTGAGAAAAATAAATACCAATCAAATGTGTATGATTAGCTTTCATTTTACCCAAGTGGACATATACCCAAGACACATTGCCCTCCTTAAGACAGAAACAAGCCCCTTCGGCAATCTACCAGAGTTGACTCTTTCCTCTCTAAAATGTACTAAACGTTTTAGAAACTACTGAAGCTTGGAAATCACGTAGCCTCATTCACTGGTTTTAATGTGCTTGTGAGCTGACAAAAATTAGGTAGAAATGATTTTAGGGGCGCCCTAAGCTGATAGTACCAGTTAAATTCATTTGAAGAATGAAGAGGCGTGCCGCACAGAATATGTTGAAGCCGCTGGGCACACTTACTGTTTTATTTCAGTATTTGGATCTGGATTTGGTATAGAGCTGCAGCCAGACAAAAGGTAATGAAAATATTAACTGGAATAAAATTGGGGCAACTGGAGTTCTTCCAATGTAGTAGGGAGGTGATCCCAAAGGGGATAATACTGAGCAAGAGCCACAGACGGTTGGTCTGTTTTGTTTGTGAGAAATAGGATAACAGAACATGAACTTACCTTTCTTCCAAACGGCATTTAGGGAAGCGCTTATCCTGGATTGACACATTTCTCTCTTAAGGCCTCAAGTTCCTGGTGTCCTTAAACTCTTCCCTAAACTATGTGAACTACAGTAGCAATCCTTTCAAAAAAAATTAAAAACTAACATATCCAAATATTTTATGAAGTGAGTATTTATATTGCATTCGCCTGTGAAATATTTAAAATCTGCATTTTAATCTTCAAAGTGAAAAAGATGATTGCACATCTCTGGGAACATCACTGGCAGAAAAGTTAAATTTTATGGAGACAGCAGAAGCATGAAGTAACAAGAATCTACAGAAACATCTGCAGGAAGAGAAGACAGCTAGGTCCTCGCTCTGAGGACCAAAGCAGCCTCGTGTGGACACGCACCCCTCCCTGGCTCCCTGCGCCATCGGGCCCTCACACCCTGTGGCGTTCCCTCCCACACCTCATGGTGCCTCCCGCACTCCCAGATCACTGAAGGTCTTTCCCTGCGCTTTGGACACAATATCTACATTAATTCCGGTTTTGCAGTTCCTCTCCAGTTTTCTCTGCAAGATCATCCTTGCAGACAAAGGTGCCCTTTGGTCACTGAATCCCTATCACCAAGAATCAGACCTGGCACCATGAGGCATTCCACAAATAACTCTTGAACGAATGTATGAATGAATCAATAAACATGGCAAAAAAAAAAAAATCTAAATAAATGAATGTATTTGAAATTAATAATAATAAAAAAGATGCCCTTTTTTCATTCTGTTTTGCTATCTTGAGGCCTTCCCGACTGAGGAGCGCATGAAAGTAATGAGTCTACTTTAACCCCACAAACTCCCTCTTCCAAGCAGACAAGAACAGACGGACGCTGGGGCACGGGACGCGGTGTGGACGGACGACGCGGCGAGCTGGTGGAGGCGCTGAGAGGCGGACGCGTGCCTATGAACAGTGTTCTCTCACCAGGGACAAGCCCCACGCGAGGCGGGCAGTGGGACAGGCCAAGATGAGGCCCTGGGGGGAATGTGAGAGCGCGGCGGTGGGGAAGGAGCGAGGTGGTGCCGGCGGGAGGGAAGGCAGGAGCCGCGTCCTGCTCCCTCTTGGTCCTTCCTCTCCTTGCGCCTGACCTCCAGCAGTCCGTCTCTGCCCGTTCCTTGTCTCTGATAAATCTGGTCCGTATACATAGTTAAATGAGGGAGGTGAAAACCGTGGGGTAACAGGACATGTGCTGAAAATAAAACCCCAAAAGCAGACGACGCACCCTCTTCACTTCGCGCCCTAGTGCGGCTTGGCGCGCGTCCCGAAGCGCACTGACATTCGCCGCTCCAAGTCCGCGTGCGCTGCTGGCAGGTGCTGCTCAGAGTTGGCCTTTCCTTCCCTTCTTCCTTCTCCATCTGCTCACGGAGAACGGACGGGAACATCACGGGGTGCTGGAGAAACGGCCACATTTCACATAGACCCCCGCCCCCGCGATCGCAGCCCCGTGAGCGCAGTGTGGGTGCTGAGCATGGGGTCGGCACTGCCCTCGGGGCTGCTGGGGGGACCTCGGGAGCAGCAGGTGGCGACGCGGGGCGGCTGGCCGCAGCCGCTCAGGGGACAGGTGTGGGAACAGCGCTCAGGGTGCTTTCAGCTTCCTGCCAACAGCTGCAGGTACCTTGGAGCTGTTTATAGACAAAGCGAAGAACCTCCCCCCGCACCCCATAGCATAATACAAACTCCTTACACAGTGTAGCCTTCACCGATTGGAGGGTAAGCTGGCCAAGTCCTGCGTCCATCAACCCCGGTCCAGTGCCCGGGCATCTCCACCGCAGGGAGGCCCCTGGGCTCTCTGTTTGCACAACGCTGGCCCCTACAGGCCTCAGGCAACCAGTCATCCACTTTCTGTCCCTGTCTGAAAATGTGAGCTCTTCTCTCTCTCTTTATTTTAAAGAACTCCTTGGCTGTTTTTGCATATTTATTTTATTTGTCAATTTTAATGTTCTATCTATTCTAAAGAGATTCCTTTTGGGGAAAAAAAAATGTATTTCCTTTGACCTAAAACATCTTGTACTAGGTAAACAGAGCTCAAGCATTCTATCCTTCAAAACACTGAGCACCTTACTAAAGGAGGGGTTGAATGACACCTTGTGTTAATTCAGAAAATCAGGTTTTAAGGCAACAGATTTAATATACTGATGGGTGTTTGGGGAGGCTGGTGAGCAGGAAGGCTGCTGAGGGGTTTTGCTTTCTGTTATTGGAATAACAGTCACACTATGTGTTACAGTGTCTCTCGTGATTGAAAGACTCCCAGGAAAATGGTATTTTTTTAATAAAATGCTTGATGGAGGAATTCAAACTCTAGATAGCCGAAACAGGAGTAAGACTACATACGGGACCCACCTGACTTACCTTTGGCTGATCCCACACTTTCCACTGAGACGTGCCCCCAGAGATCGTGAGGACATACAGCCACAAGGTTGGTCTGGAACATTCCGGGGCACTGAGCTGTTTGCTTTACGGGTTTCCTAAAATAATAACACGGAAAACAAACTTGAAAAATAGACTGCCTTTTCCCTGAAAGTGTCTTGAGTTCTAGTTTAAAGTTTAATCAAGATCATAAATATCATGGCTGTATTGTGAATATAGATCATGCCAGAGAGTTGGTGGGAAACCTCCTACAACCCTTCCTAAGATTGCCCTCTGGACTTGCATTGGCAGATGAGAAGCTCTGGGGGGAGATTCATGTCTTAAACGATGTAAAATAGTGATGCTGAAAATGATGGAAGGATGAAGGACCCAGTAGACAGGAAGGAGCTCAAAGTACAAGAAGAGAAAAAGAAATAATAAAAGAGTCAGAGGGGTTATGTTTCCTTACTGAGTCCAGATCCCCAAAAACAGAAAGGTTGAATGACACTTTATAAAAGTCTCTTCATACTCTACAATTTTAGCATCTTTGGCAGCAATGCTGGTTTTAATCTTCTATTTTTGTACAGGTATTTTATTTGGGGAAAGAGGCAATGGATAGAATTCCTTGTCCCTCAACCATACTTCAATAAATGGGAGTTATCCTAAATTAGAATAAAGACTAAAAATCTAGAACATTTACTTAGTAACTTGGAATTAAGTTCTTACATCAGGAATTAATGTTCTCCCTCAATTTAGATGTTAATAATTTAAAATTATACATATTTAATTCATATGTATTAGTTATTAAGTTGTCCATAACTGACTAGACTTTGCATGTAAAAAAAGGATTCCTTTTTTTTTTTCCTAGCTAATATTTCAAATCCCTAGCTTAGTGCGTGGGTCATAGTAGGTCCTCAATAAATATATGTTGGGAAGTAAAGAAACTAAATTGAATAAGGTCGTTAATGACCAGGAGCAAGGACATACTGGGAATATAAGGCAGTGGAAGAAATAGGCTTGATTTATATGTTCAGATGTGAGTACCGTCCCATCACTTTGCTCCAGCTACCCTAACAAAATCCCTCAGAGGAGGTGGTTTCAACAACGGACACTTACTCTCTCACAGCCCCGGAGGCCAGAATTGCAAGAAGAAGGTGTGGGCAGGCTTGGGTTCTCCTGAAGCCTCCGTCCTGGGCCTGCATCTTCTTGCTGCGCCCTCTGTGCCCACATCCTTGGTGTCTCTTCCTGGTGTCTCAGTCCTGCTGGATTAGGGCCTCACCCTAATGGCCTCATTCATCACCTCTCTAAAGCACCTGTCTCCAAGCACAGTCACGTCCTGGGGTACCAGGGGTTAGGGCTCCAATGCATGGATGTGACGGTGTGGTGCCTCTCAGTCCACAGCAAGGGTGTCGTCTAGGTTTGCCTCGACCCGTCCCAGAATGGTTCTATTTCATGTCGGTGTGTTGTGACATTGTTCACTTCCCAATAGCATTCTGAGTCTTATTCCGAGAACCTCAGCCCTGTTAATTCCTGTCCCAGGATTCGTAGAAGTGCCCTGTTCACTGCATTGTGTTCTATCTGCTCACAGCTACAGGTGTATGAAGGATTTGCACCTAGATGCTCACCGATATTCCAGCAGAAGTCTTTCCAGGATCAGGTTTCCATGGTGGAAATGCAGCTTCCATATTCCATCCACTTTCCTGAGACTTCCCCCCCTTCCCCTCCCTCACGGTCATGGCTGTGGATTTCTCATGTGGATTTCTGACCCTTCCCATTAGGTTTTAAGTTGCTTTAGGGAGAAGAACTTCGTTTTATTTGTTGTTGTGATTTTAATATCTCTAACTGGATGCTTTGCTTACAACAAATTTCCATAAATATTGAAATAGCAATATGAAAACAGTCTTTATCAGCATATCTTATAAATTAGTATTTGCTAACTAATTCGTGACAACATCATAGATTTTTTGCAAATATGCTTGAAAGCATAAAATAACCTCTTTGCATCAGATATTACAATCAACTCTTATTATTTTCAGTATAAAGAATCTCTAATTTAAAATGGGTGGTTTTCCAAAAACTGTTGTATAATTTTAAAAATGAGACTGATAAACTAGAAGGTGCTTTCCCCTGGAAACAATGACAAAGCAGTTCAGGGAGCCTACAAGTCAGGGTTCACCACACTTGGCTAAACTCAGTCTCTACTGCTGCTCGCCAGCAACCGGCTCTCAGGGTCAGAACAAGTGAAGAAGGTAAAAGGTACGTTGATCTGACAAAAACATGGGGGGTCACTACTTAGGAGGCCTAAATCCAGGGTCCCCATTAGTCCTGTGCCCACTAGCTACCCAGTTAACTCACTCATTACATGACAGAGGTCATCGCCATAATCTTCATCCAAAAGTAAGCTCCAACATTGCGTGATTCTAAGTGAGCTTGGTGAGTGCATGTTCATGTGAGAGAGTGCATGTGCATGCATGTGCGTGCATGTATGTGTGTGTGTGTGTGTGTGTGTGAACTGAACACCAAACCAGTGGTCAGAAACACCTAGGGCTAATTCTGCCACGGCACAAATGAAAGGCACTTGGCCAGGGCTCCAGCACTGGTCATTTTAGAGCTAGTTTCAACACTTGGGACAAGACTGGACATGTTCCCTGAGGACATTTAGAGGTCCCCAGAAAACAAGGGCACCAACAATAAAAACAACAATGTCTATTCTTCAGTTCTCCTATTTAGGGCCTTATTGTGTCTTAGAAAGGGGGAAAGAAAAAGCCGTGATGGTTTTCTTGAAATGAAAACAAAACAAAATCAGAGACTATTTTTCCTGAAGCAGAAAATTAAAGGAGTTTATGATTCTTGAAAGAGTTTGTGATTCTGGAAAGGAGAAGAATTCCTTCCTTTGGTTCTAATGGGAGAGAACTCGCCTACTCCTGCAAGGGGCTGTTGTTCTTTGAAAATCGATTTGCTACATTTGCTCTTGGAAATTGAGCTGGATTAGGAATTTGGAAATCTGGTTCTAGAATATGTCTGTTAACACCAACTACTGGAGAGAAGATAAAAGTAATAGAATATAGAGAAGTAAGAATGCTGAAGATGAGGGAGGGCCAAGTGTTTTTCTCTGGCTGGGAAGTTTTCCCACGTTGCAGAGCTTTTGCATTTATTCAAATATCCACTGAGACCCAGATGAGTGTAAGCCATGGAGGTATAGCCAGAATTTCAGAAATAATTAGGTTAATCCTCTTTTCTACCATGCAAGGCAGTGGGTGACAGATTCCCAAGTTGGCAGTAGGATATAAGCACCTACCTACTAGCTGTCATTTGCACGCATAATATGTGCCCGAACTTTAACAAGATACTCAACCACGTTGGGGTTCAGCATTATTGATATAATGAGGTTGTTGTTTAAAGTAGATAATCTCTGATCTCTTATATCTCTAGAATTCCTGAATCTAAATAAGTAAACAAAGTCCCATATGGAGTAAAATAAATAAAATATTAGTATTTGGGACTGTGTGACATCACCTCAAAAGTTTTTTTGTTTTTGTTTTTTTTAAAGATTTTATTTATTCATTTGAGACACAGAGATAGATAGAGAGAGAGAGAGAGAGTGCATGAGCAGTAGGGAAGGGCAGAGGGAGAGGGAGAAGCAGGCTTCCCGCTGAGCCAGGAGCCCGATATGGGGCTCGATCCCAGGACCCTGGGATCATGACCTGAGTGAGCCAAAGGCTTAACCATCTGAACGACCCAGGTACCCCTAAATTTTTTTTTAATTAACTTTCCAGTATTTGAATTTTTTTTAATCTATCAGATTTGTTGGTTGTTTCTTGTTTTACTCAAATCATTATTTATTTGTTGTGAAGAAATCTAAAGCTTACACCCACCTCTAGAAACCTAGCACCATTGGTTCAAACATACATTGTTTTTCCTTCTTTTTTGTAGGAACAACAGTTTTCTGGGCGAGCTTCCAAACTGATTCTCTCAAGAAGTGAGGCAAGGGGACTTTCACACGGTCCTCTCTGGGAACACATTTATGAGGAAACTTCCAGAGCTCGTCCTGGGAATGGACCACAGCTACCCTGGTGCACCGGAGACTCTTGAGGGAATCTGCATTAACCACCTGGCAGGTCCGTCCCATTAGGGGTCAGCTCCGTCCCATCAGGAGTCAGCTCTGTCCCATCAGGGGTCAGCTCAGACTCAGCCTGTTTTCAGTGTCAGCTAACTTTTCTTTCTAGACCCAAGTTTCGACAAACACCTCCACATTTTACATGTGGTGAACATATTTGACTTCTGCTCTAAAGAAAGAAGAAATCAATGTGTTCAGCATATCACACAATGTTTAGAAAATAGATTTGTTTTCCCACTTGCTGACTTTGAAGTCAAAAGTACACAAACAAACTGTGAAACATCTAACTGCCGTCAAAGGTCGTTTTCTCTGAGGGAAAACATAAGTGTTCTTTTACTAAAACACATTACAGAATGATTGCCAAAAAGCACATGATAGAAACTGGCCTTTCAACTCTGTGGCACCTATTTTATCTCACCTGGAAATTGGATTAACTCAAAGCTTTTCCTTTCTCTTTTCTCACTTTTTTTTTTCCTATTTATATTTCTAAGACCCTGAGCAAAGTCTTTCATCTAAAAATTCATAGACTAACCTCCTTAAAATGCATGGCAGAAGATCTGAATATCCATTTTGGCACATGTTCCTAGAATTTTCTCTGTTCAGTGTTATTTGAATTCTTCTCAACTAAGTTCAAAGAAGTGTTACAATCTACAGTATGTGTATAGTTCCTAAGACTGAACTGCAGTTTTAAAATCTCATATTCATTAAATGGGCCACATACATGGCATGAAACAGAATGGGAAATTTGACCAGGAACAGTATGATGTGAGCTACGTCTTACAACTCAAACCAAGGAATCTTGTTTGATATGGAATATTTTGGAGCCAACTATTATTATATACTTGTCCTGTTTGAAATGGCACTCTTCTTTTTAAATACTGAAAGTTCTACTGGTTGGATTTTTTATTATCTTATAGACACAAGCCAGCCAGAATTATAAAAATCAGAAGGAAAAAAAGGGATATTGAAATTAACCCTGTACCATCTAACCCAATTAAATTCAGTATCATTATATTCTACTTCTTATTCTATTCTACCCTGCTCTACCCTACGCTGCCCTACCCTATCCAGTTTATACTAATCAGGTCTCAATGTGTTCAAGGAAATTGTAGGAAACAAAGGGAGGATCATAACACTACCTATCTGAAAGTGAATATTTTTGTGTTTGCACATGGTTAGGGCATTCTGAACATATTTTATGAGGACCTGGTTAGAAGCCAAGACATGGAAGATACCAAATAGACATTAAGGGATTTACCTCCTTGAAGATATGTGTTTGCATTTCAATGAGGATGAGATTTAGAGTGTGTAGACAATCCAGTAGTTGTGAACTCAGAGATCTTGGTCTTATCTATCCCTGAAGACATCCATTTATATTCCAAAGGGAAAGAACCCAGGGTCCTGCCCCTTCTCTCCCCCAGGCATTTGCTTACATGAGGAAGCAAAGGGGATGTGGAGGCTATACCTTTCCTCAGTAAATCCCCAGGTTAATATTTTTTGGGATTCCTATGGTATGGACCCTGATACACAGAGGGTAACCTCTGGCTCTCATCACAACACCCCAGATCAGGGAAAGATTAGAGCAAGGAAAACATGTGGTCATCGCTCTAACCAGGAAACTATAGCCTATTCCTGGTTTAGAGACCATGGGACCAGCCTCAGGATCAATATATATGAATTGATGGATGAATGGATGATAGGTTGATAGATACTGACTCTATAATCTGAGAAATAAGTATTACAGAAGGCAGATTGTAAATGTCCTCAGAAAAAATAATAACCAACTGGGAGAAGATTCAGGGAAGGATTCACCACAAATGACTGAGGGTAATCTGAGCAGATACCTTGAAGTCATCTGCTTTTCCCAATGAGGTAGAGTAGTAACAGCACTCCAAGGAAGCAGACGAGGGCAGAAGAATACATCATGGAGATGGAGGACACCCTGTGTGCAAAACTGGGGCCAGATCTGCCACAGAGGGGCTCCATGACACCGGAGCATCACAGGAGGGGACATCGGAAAGGGAGAGACCGTGTTTGGGGAACAGATGTGAGAAGCCTACATCGTTCTGAGTCCATTGGGACTTATTTCAGATTGCTGAAAGCAGAATGACATGATCAAAGATTTAATTATTTTTTTTCTCAAAGAATTTATCTTGCAGACCTGAATCAACCTGGCTCTAAATCACCAAAACCTTCTTTGATCTTTTGTGTCTGTTCCACCGTCTAATGCTTTTAAAAGAAACCTGGTTTTGAGGGAAGCTGCTGAAAAATACTCTCAGAGAACGTGGACTCATTTCTCTCAAAATACTTTGAATCCAGGAAACTGTAAAATTATCAATCTCGGAAAGGTTTAGTAATTCATAGTCCATTTCTTCTAATAGTCCCTGTTATTTTGTTAGGGCTGCTCTAAGAAGGTACCACAGACCGCGTGGCTGGAGAAACAGACATTTATTTCTTGATGTGTTGGAGTCCGGAAGCTCAGGATCAAGGCGTCGGCAGGGCTGGTTTCTCCTGAGTTCCATCCTCAGTGTGTAGACCTTGCTGTGTCCTCCCTCTGGGCACACACACTGTGATGCCTCCTCCTCTTTCTAGAAGGACGTCAAAGTGGACGATCCCACCCCCAACAGCATCCTGTAGCTCAGTCCACACTTTAGAGGCTCCACCTCCAAACACAGTCACATTGAGGAGTGGGAGTTCAGCATGTGCATTTTTGGGGGACACACACTTGTGTCTCTCGTGTATCTGTGATTCTTAAACCATGTTTCCTGACACCCCGAAGCTTATTTCTTCACAGATACAGTGCCATCATGTCTTCCAGGGATGCAACACAGACACGATTTGTACCCTTTTACTTTTAAAGCTGATTTGCATATTGAAGCATTAGCGGAAGGAAGAGAATATTGCAATGCAGTAAGATGGAAAGAGTCTCTCTTTTTGGCTTTCAAATCCTTTATTTTTGCCCCCTTTTTCCTGATATGCTATCTGAGGTTTATTGGAAAATGGACAGATTTTCCATGGAAGTGGATAAATCTTCTTCAAGAGATATATAAAAGAAAGTAACTTTCCAGTTTTACTGTTTTGTTTTGTTTTGTTTTGCTTTTTTGCTGTAAGTTTTTTTTTCTTTCTTTTTCTTTTTTATTATTATGTTATGTCACCATACATTACATCATTAGTTTTTGATGTAGTGTTCCATGATTCATTGTTTGCATATTTTGTTTTTTCTTATAAGAACAGCACACATTGGAGTATCAGGGCTTTTGGTCTAGATTATCATAAAATAATTTATGGGATTAATTTTTCTCTTTTTTTCAGAACTCTTAAGTGAGTTCTCTTTATTTTTCAGCCATTCTATTCTTGAAAATTATATAGTTATTTAAAATTCTCTAAGTTTGCCCCAAATTAAGATGTTCTTTGTGCAGACACCAACGCACACTGTGTTGGTGGTCTTCCTTCAGCAGACGTATGTCTAGAGCTTATACCAACACTATGCTGTCAGATGAACACGAAGAAAAAGAACCGGTCCTTGCCTTAAAGTAACCTATCAGCTAGTGGCTGGTGCAAAATAATAATGAAATTCCTTAAAGCAGCAAAAATTATTTGCAAGTGAATATTTTTTCATTAAATTACCAAAGGCCTCATTCTTATGCTGGACAGAAGCCTTATGAATTAAAAAATGCAAATTATCTACTTGGAAATAAAAGCGAATCTATTTTATTTCAGTGAATTTGCAAATATATGCTTGTCTTATGAAATGTGGGCTGTACAGAACCTGGGAAGTATCTCAGGCAAAATCCGAGGGAGGAGGTACATCTGATGCCCTCCATCAGGACAATGAATATATAGGAGACAGTCTCCGCTGGGCCACTGGGAGTTTTGACGCAGAACAATGACTGTTAAGGACTCAGTGAATCTTTTCCACATTTCTAAATCTTGTTTTTGTAAGTCTCTAAAGAAATAGTTTTCCAGGTTTGGGAGAAGAAAAACCTCCAGGAGAGAAAAGCTGTGTTTTCTCTGGGATCTACCCTAAAAAGTATCAGTCACGGGAGGACTGTGTGCAACCACTGAGAGAAGCTGGAATGAAAACAGGAGGTTGGGAGTGAAGATGAGAGCTATCTGCACTGGAGCAAGGTAATCAATGCACTTGGGTTTCAGCACTTCTTTCTAAGATTTAGAGAATTTTAAATACAAGAAATGTAAATATGAATTAAATGAATAACAGAGAACCACGAGAGTCTTCTGTTTGTGGCTTCGATCAACCAGTATCGGACTCAGCCTCTCGAAGTAAACAACTCTGACACCTGGACAAAGTAGACACAAGAAACGTCTGCAGGCAAATCTATAGGAGGCTGCGGGTGTGAGCCCACAGGTGCTCTGGCCACACTGTCTACCCCAGGAAGCCGGAAGGCAGAGCCGACAGAGAGCGCAGCTCTCACCGCGTGAAGGTGACAGAGACCAGAGTACGGAGGCTCTGACTCAGCTGGGATTTGGGGGAAAAGGTGCTGGAAAAGGGGGAGTCGTGAGGAGGAGCGACAAAGTCTGCATTGAAATTCTTTCAACTCCGGACTGGCTCCTGATGCAGGCACAGGGATCTGGCTGAAGGAAGACCACCAAGAACGCAAAGCTCCTCGGAGAAGGTGATTTTCCAGCAGTCACCCTGTGCTGGGGAGACACTGCAGTTGGCATCCAATCAGAGGGGAAAATTAGCTGGATATTCTGAGAATACATAAGGTAAACACTGACCGCACTAAAAGGAGACAGAAAAATCCACAATTATAGTGAGAATTTTAACACAAGCCCTACAAAACTGATAGACACATAGATAAAAATCTATAACTATATGATCTGAACAATACTATTAACAAACAACCTTATGGATGTGATACATATATGAATATCTATATGCACATATAGTTATTTACGTGTGTAAATGATAGATTTACATTCTTTTCAAATGCTCTTAGAGCATTTGCTAGTATTTTCCATGTGCTAATTCATAAAGCAATCCACAACAAATTTCAAAGGGTTGAAACCATTCAGACCACAGTTTTTGATGAGGATGGATTAAACTAGGAATCAGTAATTGATAGATAAGCAGAAATTCACCCACAGATCAGAAATTGAGCAATACATTTTTAAATAAACTCTAATTAAAAATTCAAAGCCCAATTTCTAAAAGTATTTTACATGAATCATAATGAAATTTCAAAATATCAGTATGTGTAGATAAAAGCAAATGAATGCTCAGAAGGGAGTTTGTAACAAAACATATCAGAAAGAATAGTGAAAGTAAAATATCTACACTTGCATCTCAAGAATCTAGAAAAATAACAAAACAGAACAAAGTATATATAAAGAAGAAAATAAGGAGAAAATGAGAAATCAGTAAAATGGGGAAATACATTAATGTTTTCTATCCTAATAGCATCCATGTGCTTACTTCAATGTGGAATTATCCGCCACTAATTCATTTCTAAACAAGGTGATGTCGGTGTGTGAAACGTCTTGGCCCCCAGCACAGAGCAGCATCGTGCGTGAGGTTGAGCAGTACCAGGCAGCCCACTGTGTGCGTGTTCCATGTGCCAAGCAGAGCCTGGGGCATCTTGTATGTGCACACGCACTCGATTCTCCAGACACTGTTACCCCCTTCCCTCAGGTGAGAAAGTGGACATGCAGAAATGCTGTGGGTCTTGCTGACCTCCATATAACTAAGAGAAGCAGAGCCAACATTTTCACCTTGACAGTCTGTCTCCTGAGTATGCTCCCTCAACCATTCCCATTAGCTCTCCATTCACACGTTCTACATCATACTGTGCTGTCTGGGCCAATTAAAGCATTTCTCTTCTTGCTATATACTACTCTAGTGTGGAAAAATTCATATGGTGTTAAAATGATCGTTCTGTGTCAGATTTATCCCTTGATCTACGCTTTCAAGGAAGAGAGTACTATGTTTCTGTCTTTGAGTAACTTTAATTAACGTAGTATCTCTATCTCTATCATCTATCATCTATCTCTCTATCTATCTATCTATCTATCTATCTTTCTATAGTTCTATTATCTAAGCATCATCCATCATCTATCTATTTATCTATCATCTATCTATCTATCATCTATCTTTGTTGCATAAATAAGAACAACTTGTTTTTCTGGGTCATTTATCTAAATGCATATGTTAAATGCACACATGAAAAGAGTTTTGAAAAGTAATAAAATTATTTTTGATCTCAAGTGAAAGCTTTTCTGAGTAATTAAAATAGTAGAACATCAGAAACAGTTAAAGATCATTACATTTTTTTAAAATGTGATGCTCAATGTTTTAAGTACTTTATGTCCATCTTCTAGACTAATGGGAAAAAAATAGTCAATGGTTTATGCAATAAATAGTGTTCACCAATTTTATCCAGTCTTTTTAAAATTTTTTATTTTTTTAATTTAAATTCAATTAACATATAATATATTATTTGTTTCAGGGGTACAGGTCTGTGATTCACCAGTCTTATATAAAAATTTTACCCAGTCTTAATGGGAAACTAGATTTGTTTTCAATAAATCAATAACCTTCATATCCTTTCCCACAAAAAGCTAAAAATGTCATTCAAAGTATGAAATGCAATAATTTCGAATTTTATTCTCCCTCAGCTAAACATTTTACATTCCCTTGTGGTAAGCAAATCTGAGGATCTGGGTCGCAGCCTGTTAGAATACAGATAGAGAATGTCAATTATGAGTTTGTTCTTCTTCCAAAGGATCAGACTCGAGGTTAATAGAATCACACTGATAATGAAGGAGAATGTCCAGACACATTTTATTAAAAAAACATGACCTCTTAAAATTCAATTATCTATATGCTCAATAAAAAAGTTTAACCTAATTATAATGACTCACCCAAATCGTGTAAAATAAATCATTCCAGATCTCCAAATTCATTATGGCATGACTCTGAAATCTGCTCACTTTAAAAATTATATTGGAAAACAAAACACTATACTTTCATTTGGTATTAACCTTTTAGAACATGAGTCAGTCAAAATTTTTGCCAAGTATGTGCTACCTCGTCTTACATTTTAACAACCCATTAAGAAGCAATGTGGAGACGGCGTGGTTTCCTTTCTCTCTTGCTTTCCTCCAGGTGCACAGATGAGAGGTAGTTAGTGGCATTTGATGAGCGTAGCTTGCACACTTACTTTCCTAATTTTTATCCACTTTTCCACAGCAATGTTACTGTCCCAGTCAGAGCCACTATACTTTTACGTAATGGTTAAGGTTATCATCAACCTACGGTCTGTTGTATTTACATGTATATCTTCTGGCTACAAAGTTACACAATCTCTAAATCACTCTCTGTCCCAGGGATGATTTTTCTTGCCTTCTAATCATCGCCTGTACGTTAATTGTGATTGGAAACATTTTCCCCTCCTCTTGGCCCACTGAACTCCTCAGCTTCATTCAGGATTCAGTGAAAAGCATATCTTTTTTCTCAAGAAAGCATATTCTAAGCTCTACGATGGCCTTCTGTGTGATTCCCTGTGCTTAGTCAGATTATGAAATTTTTATACAGAATCCAATTATTTCTGTATCTTGAATTCCTCGGACACTCGCTGGTCTACCGCTGAGTTATGAGGTTATGAGCAGGTGGCCTGACTCGTGGAAGTGAGCAGAATGCGCAGCACAGAGTAGGGCTTACATAATACCCGAACAACAAAGAAATATTGAATCTAGAGCTCTCTGTGATGCTCCTACTATTACTGCTTGGGTCACATAAGGCTTCTCCTGGACCTCATGTCCAGAAATCATTAAACCTGAAGTCATCTGCACTTTGTCTTATTTCACTGGGCTCCATGTTAAGAAGAAAGATGAATACCTTCCAACAGTATTCAGCAGTCCGTGTGCCTAGTACATTCAACTTCAGTATATTCAACTTCTGAAGAGTTATAAAAATGATATATTTTTTCAAAGAATGGTTATAATAAGGAAAAGTGTTATTTTCCCATAAGATTTTTAGAAATTACAGCTTGTACCAATTTTGCTTTTATTTCATTTTGAAATGTTTAATGAAAAAACATCGAAAGCATCAACAGCTATGAAACAATAAGCCTGTGTATATATCTTGGGAAATTTACTTTATTATACGTTTATTTTTAAAATAAGCATATTTTGGTAGCTATAGCATTTGACGCTCTCTTTGGGAGTCACAGGCAAATTGTTCCTTTTTAAAAAAAAATGTATAATTTAGAAGGGGCAATTTCCTTTAAAAGATTCTTTTTTCCTGAATTTGTTTTCCTACTGACATTTCACTCTGAACATTAGTTTTGATTACAAACGCACATTCTAAAATTCCTATCAAGTGGATAATTATTGTTTTCTTTCTTCTTTAAAATAATTTCCCTCATGATGTACTTGCATATGTAAGGCCTGTCAGTCTCCTGCAATCAGCAGTCCCCACTAGAGACTAACACTTGCAATCCTTCTAGTAATTTCTGCTGCTCGTTGCCATCATTTCTTCAACAAACCAATCAAGAAACCCAACAGTATCCGTACTGTTCATCTTGATGATTGCATTTTAGGCCATATGTCCCTGCTTACTGCTATCGTAAAGCCATCCGTCGCAAAACACCCGAATTGCATTTGATACTACTAATGTTAGGGAGAAGGAAATCTGAGGTTAAAATGATTAGCAAATCCGTAATTTGAGGACCCACTTTTATTTGCCAGTCTCACCTTCTGTTCTCAGTGTTCAAATGATTCTGAGTTGAAATCCCAGCCATAATGTAATCGCTTTATGTCTTTGGGAATTTATATCAACTCTGTTGATCTCAGGGCCCTATGTAATTGTGCTAATGGTACCCACCCCAGCCAGAATTTGAGGACGACAGATAATGTAAAGTTGTGCTCAGCATATGCCAAGGTACCCAGTAAATCATTATCACCTTTCTCCTCCATTCACTTTCTTCAAGTCAGGGTCTTCTACCTGCTCAGGGTTTTAGTGCATATTACCACAACATGAGTTGAGCAGGTAGGCTTACTACTTTCTAGGGGGCTTACATTTTACTGAAGGGCCTGATAGAAATGATGGCTCCATGTGAGTGAATCTGGAATGATGAAACGATAATACGGAAAAGTATCTGGGGACAGGGAATCTGTTGATGTGGCCATGGAATCATTTCACGTTTAATCTTCCCCAGATTCTGTGCAGTACCAGAGAGTAAAGCCAAGGTTGCTTATATTTCTACTGCAGGCTTTCAAAATGTGATTTTATCCTAAAGGTAAGATCCGTAGAAGTAACAAAATGGCAATAAACCTAAACTGCCTTTAAACCGTATTCCTTCAGGGAAATTGCGAAGGCACAGGATTCAAAAGCTTCACTTGTTTGTAAAGTAATTTAGGACCTCATAAACGCACTCCACTTTACTTTTAGAGATGGGAACAGGTGTTTCTGCCTGGTCTGGGACAGCCATCACTCACGCTCAAAGGGGGGTTTAAAAGACTTCAAACAGCAGGTACTTGACTTGAGCAGGTTTCCACCTGCAAGCAGTTCCTGCCATTCTGTTCTCTCCAACAGAACAGTAAGTCAGAGAGCCACAAAGTAGCACCGAGATCCCCACGGATGGCAGAAGCCAGCCTGCAAAACGACACCAAGGGCCTAAATCATTCGCTCTCAATGGGCCCTGCAGTTTCCTGATACCAGGATAAAGTCAAATATGAGTCGTCTGCTAGGTTCTTAACTTAACTATCTCAGGACCCTCTTACCACCTCCAAACCTACCCCTTCGATTTAATTATTTATCAGGTGAGTTAGGAAACATGATCATTCGGTGCATAATGGGGCTATGGAATCGCATATAAATACTCCACAGTGAAAACTATTTCTTCTGTGTGCTACCTTATAACTTGGAATCAATTTTGGCTTCCGATTGCATGCAAGAACTGCAAAATATGAAATCTTTAAAAATCCAGTTTTATTATGTCAAACTTGCTGGTTAGCTGGTGGTGGAATTTCTTTTTCTAGAACAAGTGAGGGGACGTGCTACGTGTCCCTTCCATAACTGGATATGGTGAAGCACTGAAATCAGGCAAAACGAGCTGATGTCAAAATCAAATCAAAACAATGCAAAACAAAAATCTGTGCTGTCTCTCAACTCAGAAGTGGAGTTCAGCTTATATTTGAAATCATCGTGTGGAAAATGTAAAACATGGAGCCAGAGGTCATGTTGGCATCTTTGCCTCCCTGATGTTTGGGAGTCTAAAACCAATATCAACATTTTTCAGAAGAATATAACCAAATCCTGACAACACAACATTCACGATGTCTGGGATATGATCAGTTTGGTGACCACATTATAAGTAATGCTAATGCTAAGGGAAGTTTGCAGGCTGAGAAAGTTGGGTCCTCGGGGATAAATAAGTAGTCCTAGAAATGGTAACTACTGTGTCATCTGAAAATGCCTTGGTTTTGCATGTTTATTGAAGGCCATTTTCACTGAATATAGAATTCTGGGGAGGGAGTTTATTTCTTCTCCTTGTTTTAGTTTGGGTATTTGGTCCAAAATTCATAGTTGTTAAATGACGGAGGGTTCTTTTGTTAAAAGCTCACTCCTCCGTATCTGAAGTATGAGTTCAAATACAGGTAATTGAGGAAAAATAGAAAAGCACTCCTTGCCTCAGTGTGATCTTGCAGATCTGAATCTGTAAGAGGAGAAGCCAGCCTAAGCACTGTGACATATTCAGTCACCTCTGTTAGAGCATACATTTGGTAAAGTCATCTAATCAAAGCCAAAATGACACAAGAGCAGTTTATACAATTTGGGATTGGTACATGGAGAGAGGAAAAACAAACTTGCATAGGGAACTTGTAGAAGAACTAAGAAAGAGTCCCCAAAGGAAAGAGATAGCCCCATGAAAAAGAGTAGCTGAAGAGTGTTTAATAAAGGGAGTCCAGGCCAGGAAGCCGACAGGAGCAGCAAAATCCCAGGGTTAGCCGAAGAGAGGGCGTATTTCTTCCCCAGCAGGTGGGGGAGGGAGGGAGTAGCTCTTGGAACCTGGGAAGATCCCCGGCTTTAGCACAGGAGGGGACACGCCCTTGGAGGAGGAAGACAACCAAGGCCAGTCCCACTCTCTCCCCATTCCCTGGGGGAGCCTCCCCTTGCCTGGACATTGGCACAACCCCAGGGAAGCACAGCTACATGGAGGCAATCCGGAACAATCAACCCTAAGCCCCACGCTGGGCAAAGCCGGCCCAGTGGACTAAAGGGAACACAAGTGATGAGCGTGTCCTACTTGCCATTTGTTTTGTCCAGAACTAAAGCAAGCACAGATGTCCAGGAGAGCTTGTTTCTTGACTTACACAGAAAGGAAGAAAAAGAAAGAAGGAAAGAAAGAAGGAAGGAAAGAAAGAAAGAAAAAGAAAGGAAGGAAGGAAGGAAGGAAGAAGAAAGAAAAGAAAGAGAGAGAGAGAAAGAAAGGAAGGAAGGAAGAAGAAAGAAAGAAAAAGAAAGAGAGAGAAAGAAAGAAAGAAAGAAAGAAAGAAAGAAAGAAAGAGAAAGAAAGGAAGGAAGGAAGGAAAAAAGATAAATGAAAGAAAAAAATGAAATTTAGATGCTTCATCGCTTCTTTTTACTGAGCGGTTGGTTCTTTTTTGTGTTTCTTTCTTTCTTAGTGAAGGTGCCAGTGGTTGTAATGCTTTCTATGTGGTTATACATGCGAGATATACATGAGTTAATGTTACTATCCACGGGTCTAGGACACAACAGGAACTCAGCAGACATGTACTGAATAATGAATAAGTGCAAAGAAATGCAACCAAACATTTATGTATTACAGGTATGATTAAGGTCACATAGTGAAATGCCTGTATCCTGACATCGCCGACGCCTCGAGGGCATAGAAAGCGGGCATTCGTTGTGCTTTCCCCCCATATTTCTGCCTGTCCTCCAAGGAGAACCAGTATCTTCCCAAACCTCTTCTCCGCCGGCCCCACGATGATGCTACCCTGGGGAGGAGCGCTGCGGGCTGAGCAGGACTCAGTGTCTGCTCCTCTGCTGCAGGAGACTGGAGGGTTTGCGGGGCCGCCACCCACAGCTGTGTGTTTCCTCTATTAACCACAAGTCGTGGCTTCCCTTGCCACCTTCTCTCCTGTTTCTGCCTCTCGGTGGGCAGCTGGCCCGGAGACATCCCGCAGGCTGTTCTCTCCGCGGCTCCCACTCTGGCCGCGCCGGATGCGCTGGGTGCCGGCTGGGCATCCTGAGCCACTCCTGAGCAGTGGGCGCGCTGGTGCTTGGGTCCTCACACGCTCCCTGAGCCTGCCCCTCCCTGTGGGTGACGCCGCACTCTGATCTGGTGGGCCCTGGGGGATGCACAGGGAGCTGGACCTCCCCCGGGGACACTACACCGAGCTGCCTGCTCTAAACCAAGTGTTCACAGCGTTTTGCAAAGGTGCGTTTGGCGCTTGCTCAACTGTTGGTCAAATGGTACTTCATTACCAATTTGACTATGTATCTCAGTGAATCTGGAGAAGAATCAGAACCCCAGAAGAGAGGAGCAGTGAACGAGAAGCCCCAAGCCCCTGACTGTGGAAATCAAGGATGCGCCATTAACTTTTATCAAATCAGGTTTTGACGTAGAAAATCTTTAATTTCTCTTCTAAATCAAAAATTCTGCAAGTCTATGAATTATTAAAATGGAAAAATACTTCCTATGGACATGAAACACAAAGATTCTTTATTAGTATTGTTAATTATTATATGTTATTTTAAGTTAATTATAATGTCAAATTTCAAGATTCTAATAGCTGACACCAAAATAGTTTCAACAATATTTTGAAAGATCATTCTTTTGTGGAGTTTTCACAGTCTTAACTTTTAATCCATCACTAACGGTTGACTTTTCCCCAGATACTTTCATATAATCCCCATTAACATTCTGTCATGAATTAACACTTAATTAAAATATATAATCATGCTTTAATTCCTTGCTTGTTTCCCTAAATTCCTTGCTATTTATTAATACATAACAGAGCATGATATTTGCATTTTAATTAAATTCTTCATACTTAATAATCATTTGTTATTGCTTTTGTATCTGTTCACAAACAATAGCTAATTCCCTAATCTATTAATCTATACTCCCACTCCACAATTGCTTTATCTTGTAATTTCTCACTAAACTGGGAAAATATTTACAAGGGCTTTCTTTCTTTGTTAAATGCTTTTTAAAATTATTGCTGCATGCTTCAGGAAAGCTCACCATATTAAGTTGCAGAATCCATCAATCTGCTTAAAATTTATATAATCTGGGGAGAATGGGGGCCATGTAAAAAAATTAGTAGGGTGCTAGCCAAGCCTCGTACATGATTTCATTACTTTGTCACTTTTGACAAGAGGATCTTTTCATTTTACAATACGCTCAATCAATACTGCTCTGATAGAAATAACAACCTATTGCTTTCCTGGTCTGGATTCTTACTCCACAGGGAAACCAGAGATTCCTTTTTCTTCGTAGTGAATCAATCCTGGAACATTCCTGAACTGTAATCTTGAGCAATGTCCCTCATTACCTTCAATGAAGAAGGTCGGTGCTTCGTCAATAATAATGCCCAGCTTCACTGTCAATACACAGGCTCTGGGTCATTCTTAAAAGGCTTTCTGAAGCACTAATTATAGAAAAGAAATCAGTTTATAAAGAGACATTGTCTTATTTAATTTTTAAAATATTAGAATCATTGCTTCATATAGATATAAAGTGAACCTATGCCAAAGCTTTTATTTACCTCGTTAACGAATGAGTGACCCAGTGAGGCACTAAACAGGTCCAGACACTTGTGGAGGAGGCGTACATGGGGACCACTTAACAAACGAAAATTAGGAGAAGGTTGTGGTGTTAGATACAAAAGTGATTGATGAGAAACAGGACAATCAAGCACCACCTTTTTTTATCTTTTGCACTGACTAGAAATTATTTGCATTTGTAACAGAAGAGAGAAACTTGATAGGTTCATCTCTGTCCCTAGAAAGTTATAAAATAGCCCATTCAATTAAAAAAATTAATCAAAATTTCAAGTCCAACACTGCCTTTTTTAAGTACCAGATAATTCTTCTGACAAAGGCTATTTAACAGGTAAAAATTAAAAAATAAAAAAAGAAAGAAAAACATATATATAAACAGTGAGCTGGGGAATGTGTGCGGAGTCCAGACGGGGCAGCTTGTTCGTGGCTCAAGAGCCCTGCACCTCGTGTGTAAATAGTCCCAGCACCAGCAGAGTCTCCTAGTATTATTTTAACAAAAATCTAGACAATTAAGAGACGGTGTGGAGGACTCTAGGGGAAGGGAGGAAAGCTGAATGGAAAGAAATCAGGGAGGGAGACAGACCAGGAAAGACTCTGGACTCCGGGAAACAAACTGAGGGTTACAGAAGGGAGGGGATGGGGGGATGGGGTAGCAGGGTGATGAGTAGTAAGAGGGCACGTGTTCTGATGAGCACTGGGTGTTATATAAGACTGATGAATCATTGAACACTAAAAAAAAAATCTAGAAAATAGAAGTTTTTTTGAGAAAAAAATGATTTGTAAAATGCTACATGGACCAAAAAAAAAAAGGTCTCTTTGGGTTCGCATTTTCATCTCCTAAACAGCTCAAGATGACCTGACCCTGGAGGAGTCTGTCCTGGGGAATGCTGAGCATCCAGGTGACTTTGGACAAGGCTATGATTGGCCACAATTTGCCTCATTCACGTGTTGTTAGTTCCCCTGAAGGCAAATTAAACATTTGCAATGTTTATTTCAGGCTGCGGTCCCCAGTTCTCTCCCTGACACCGGAGGGCTTCAGACTTAGACATAAAGCCTTCAAGCTGCTCCTCCCCTTCTGCTCTGGGTCTGTTGCTGGACCCCGGGGAAAAGCACTGGTCACTGGCTGGGGGAACAGGAATCCTGCTGTTGGCCGAAAAGCCCTGGCTTCCTTTTGTGGAGGAGTTTTGGGTATTTGAGAGTTAACGGACTGAACACATATGGAGCTCGGGCCTCATGACAGAGTGGAGATTCCGGCCAACTGTTGAAAGTGACCTCACTCGCTCATCAACCTCTGGACTGTGACCCCGTGGTGACTATGGGGCCGCCTGACGGGAAGGGACCCGGCTGCCAGTCTTCGACGCCCCTGCCTCATCCAGTGTGAGGGACGTTTCCAAGTGGAGAGAGTTTGGAGTTCTGTTGGATGCAACATTCAAATAATGGGATGGGCCTTCAGAATGAGGCCGCTCGGTATAATGCCTCCAGAACACGAGCATCCCCAGTGGGGACACCCACAGTGCCACAGGGACTCTTCCAACGCCATGATCTTCCTTAAGTCAACATGATAAAATGGACTGCCTTGCACGCACAACCTGAGCTCTCCAGCTTCTGCATGTTTAAGCCTCTCTATGTATTGTTTTATTCTAAAATCATTTGAGTATTATTCAATGACAGTAAATATGAGAGACTACAGGAGACTCTTAGCAGTGTGTTTGCATTTATACAACAATATTTATCGACCATTTTAATTTGTACCAAGCACCTCACTTGCTGTCAGGGTTCTGGGGGCTCCTAAAAGACAAAGCTTGAGCCCTCACAGAACCAATTTCAAACAAAAAAAGGCCAAGAATGTACAGGATAGAGGGTCAGTCACGGAGTAGTCTTGCCTAGATACGGGTATGAAGATCACACGCTCCTCAATCCATCCTTCAGTTGTCTGTCATTCTTTCAGTGTCTGTCTGCTTTACAGATCGTCTGTCTCCTTCTTAACATTCTCAGCCAGAATCTCAGCTTTCCCTAGGCTCAGGAAACGCTAACTTGTCTTCAATTTAGTCAAATTAACAAATAAGGAGCAAATAACAAGTCAGCACTTTCTCCACGGGGAAGTGAATGCCAGTCACTGAGCGACGCCAGCCTGTGGTTCCCAACCAGCCGGTTCTTTCAAGTTGCATTTGTCGGTAGCATTTAGAAGTTTAGAACTCGCAGTCCTAGAACCTTACACCGCATCACCGCCGTCTCTTCCACTCCGTGCTTCTCCAGGGTAGGTCTGTCCCAAAGAGTCCTGTTTCTGAGTCCTGCCCAAGGCTGGGTACCAGGTGCCCGTCTGGTAACACGTCACTGCAGATCCTGGGAGAGCTGATCTCACTGCCAACCAGGATTGCCCAGCCTCCGCCCACGAGCTCGCCGCAAAATCTGTGTTTTCAAAATCCGTTGGACGGTCCTTGTCTAAATTCCCACCTCTTTTTCTTTCTGCATTGGTCAATGAACATACACTGAGTTGCTAACTGATAGTTAAGAGCAGATATTATATCTTGCCATTACAAGATCATGGGTCGATTTGATTAATAATGGCTGGCACACTAGAAAATTAAGTTAAAAAAAAAGACTAAACGCGGTTTGCTTACTTATCAAATGGGAATAAAAATCCCTACTTCAAAGGGTTGTTATAAAAATCACAGTAGCTAATGCAGAGCTGTTACATAACCCATGTGTCTCCTCGCACACCGGATGGGACCCCATCAGGGACACCCCCCTGGGTCCAGCATCCTATGAGAATATCATATTCTATGTGATGGTAAAAAAAAAAAAAGAAGAGTCAGGAAGCACTGCGATGTACAAACATCCTGGTGAGCTGTGCAACAACATTCAGAGCTAACTGTTGGGGTAAGCCGTGTGTTAAGTCAGTGGAAAACGTGGAAATGGGCAGCAATTTTCATAACTGAGCAATGCTCTGGTTCAGTTTCTGAGGGGTCATAGAAGCCATAGCCTAGCTGGGATGTTTTTTCTTGTCGTATTGAGCCTGGGACCCTGCTACATCTGTCCCAGTCCTGTGTCACTTGTCTTCTAGTGTTGAAGGTCATGCAAGAGTACCGTTCTCCTACCTGATCCTGGGACCCTGACACCATTTCTCCGGTCTACACCTCCTGAAAAGAACCATGTATTTCACTCCTGGCAGTGAGACTTTCCCAGGATGCTTCTTACTATAACACAATGCCTGACGCCTTGACTATGATCCCTCAGGAACACTAGATTTCTGTAGGCTGAATGCAGGGACAAATGGGTTTATGAAAGATTCCCTGCTTTTTGTGCATTCAATTCCTTGCAAGGGCCTTCATTCAAGATGTCTGAAAAAGGAACTGACATTCTAGAAGCAACACCACACTCTCTGGATCCTCCTCGAGGTGCAGCAGGATTCAAACACGGCAGAAAGAAGCTCTCCCACCCACTCTGGGGAACTTACTCGACTAAGGGATTCCCCTCTGGACCCAGCTAGAGGGCAGGGTAAACAGTCTCCCGGCTTCTTGTCGCTGTCGTGGGCCATCATCGTTTAACATACCCAATTTACTGCGGGTTAATATAAACATGAAAACATGCTCGGTGTGCCATTGCTTACATTCAGTGAATTTCCCCATTTCCTTATAAACGGCCGCAGCTAAGACCGCTTGCCACTACTAAATGGGGAAGGGGTGTGTTAACAATTCCCCAGGTTTAACTGTGAGCCTTGACTCTGACCCTTTCATAATATTTCTCCCACAGAGGAGTCTTCCTCATTCCTTTGCCGTCAGCACGGTCTGTCCCCTTCAGTAGCTCCCTTTTGTATGGCTCCCGATAAATCCTAATTTGCGTCCAAACGGTATACAAGGCGTAATCACTCATTTATCGAACTGGCGTCTGTTCCGGGACGGCTCAAAGTGCTGAGGATGCAGGAGTCTGGGCACAAGTTAAACGGGATGAACCCCTTCCAGGCCCTGGCCTGGGGGCCTGCCGATGTGTTGCAGGAAACAGTTGTCTGGCTTCCGTGAGTCTCCCCTCTGGAAGCTGCCTCTGCCCCCACCAGGTGGTCGGTGGGGCTGACCCCTCGTGCCCTGCACTGCTTCCTCCGCAGAATGGAGACAAGGTGCATCCCCACCCAGCCAGCCCTTCGGAAACATTCCTGACAAAGCTAGCTTATCCTCACCCATTTCCTTGGGATGGATTGTGGATCCAAATTTCAATAAGACCTGGGGATAGTGTTTGGCATCCTCGTTAGCCCTGGGATCGATGCTACAGAAGGGCGGTCCAGGGACTGGCATTGGGGCCAACACCTGGGCTTGTTAGCGATGCAGAAGCCCAGCCCTCCCGGCACCTGCACCTAAGGTGCTGGCTCCGCTCTAACCGGATCTCCAGCTGATTCACGGACCAACTGAAGCGTGAGAAGCACTGATCTCAGAAGGTCAAGAAACAAAACAAGCAAATCTCATCTCTGTCAACACCATCTTTGCTCCGGATTCATGCCTTTAAAACGTAGCCCATCCCTGGATCTTCTAGTCAGATCAATGAATAAGTAGATTTCTTCAATTAACAATGTGTGATCACTATGTTTTGTCTTGTGGATCCAAGTGTCCGCATTCCCCCAACAGCCTGGCTCATTTAATCCTCACCACCAAAGGAAGATAAACATTTAATCCCATTTAACAAAAGCAAACTCCAGGGCAGGAAGGACACATAATCTGATACCTGGCACAGTAGGGTTCACCACTGAGTGTCCCTCTTCCAAACCTTCTACCCTTGCCTGCCCTACCTGTGAAATGAGGGAGACCTGATTTTCCCCACCAGGAAAGTGACCTTCTGCAGTAGCGAGGGGCCCAGCAGGTGCTACGAGCGTCATGGGTTCTGCACTGGGATGAGCCCAGGTGCTTGGGGTTGGGGAGCAGCTGCCGAGCCCCATCCCCCCTGTGCCGGTAGCTGTGGCCCGTGGCTCCTGGAGGGGAACCGCGTCCCTCCATCTGGGGCCAGTACAACATACACCTGCAATCCCTCTTGTATGTGTTCAAGTCCCTCAAACAAAGCAAAAGGTAACAGTTCATTTGTCTTACACAAATTCTGTACAAGGACAAAACAAAGAGTCCATCTACTGCTCTAATTTGCAGACTAAAGTCACTGCCATCTGTGGGTTTAACCTTTTAAGACCATTCATGTTATAAAAGCTGCACACGGGAAATAAAGAACATCTTCAAATGTAAAACTTCCAAGCATTTGCATTGTTATACATTCACTTTTCAATGGGTATTTCTAAAAGATCATATCTACTTGAAGGTTCCCTTTCTTGCAGTAAAAAGGACTGAAAAAAGGTATGGTCTCTGAAGAGAGACAGGGTTATGGACAAGGTTAATTCAGCCCAGTCTTGCTTTGAATGGTTTATTATTGCCCGTAGTTTCTTCCATTGAACTTTTTTTTAAGAGAAATTCACCAGGAATTTCAGCCACACAAAAAATATCTTCAAGTTACTGCACACACTTATTTTTTCTTTTTCTTGTTTTCCCCCCAAATGAATGATTGAAGTGACTGAAGGAGATTCCACTCCTCCTATTTCACTGTGTATTTTTACAAAACTCTGAGGCCTCCGTGTGAATGAGGGGTCAGGTGGTCGGGGGGCTGGGCGGCTGCTTATGCGTGTGCAAGAATCCCGTGAGTGGATGCTGTGGGGGGAATGGCGCCCACAGACTGGCTCAAGGAAGGCTTGCCACAGACCGTCAATTTGCAAAAAAACCCCAACGTCTGCAAAACACAATGAAATGAGGTGTGCTTGTGTTCAATTCAACCTCGTTTAGGGGGTACGTGTGAAGCTGGAAGGGAGGATAAATAAAATTGCACAGGACTCCTGCTCTTTCCAAAGAGAATGTGTTCCCATTATCCAGAACAACGTGATGTTTTAAATGTTTCGACGTTTATGGATATGCTGTATTCTCTGTTTCTTGAAGGTTGTAGAGTCTCGCTGTTCATTGTTCTTGCTTTTCATTTCCATAAATGCATTTCCTAGCTTTTAGGAGTGCTTTAATATCTTTAACTGTCCTTCATTTACATTTAAGTATTGGTATTTGGTTAGCTAAGGGTGACTGTCACCATGAGTCTGGAACAACTTTCTACCGAGCGACGTGACGTTCTTTCATAAGCAGTACTAAGATTGGGTTTTTTTGGCTGTGATTCACAGATGTGCTTGCCCTTCATCTCTGCCTCTCCCCCCGTCTCTCAAAAACCCACACGAAACATACAGACATACACACAGATTCCACGTTCATTCGTGCATAGTAAACACACTTCTCTGATGCACGTTCAGAGAACTCTTTATTGTTTGGATTGATTTTTCTTATCAATCTATTGGCATAAAATCACCTTAGTCATCTATCGCTCTTATTACATTAAGTATATGTGTTTCCAATTGTCTGTATCATGTCAATAAAATAGTAAAAAAACTCATTCTGTAATGAATATAAAATGCATCCATTTTGTTGGACCATCTCACATATGAGTCTATCTCCAACTATATAACTATGGCAACATTTGAGCAGGAAGGCCTTTAGTAAACACTATTTGCATTGAGAAAGTCATCAGAAATTACAGAAGGGATCTGCAGCCCATACATTCACAAAAGGCTAATTTTCTTCTCCACAGTGTGGGTTTATGACGGCGAAAATGCTTGCCAGCATTACGTCCAGATGGCCTGCTCTATATAAAATGGACTGGATGTTTATGTCCCCAGAATTTACATTTTGAGACCTCAACATGTCAAGAGGTGGGGCTTTGGGAAGTGGTGAGGTCATGAGGGTGGAGCCCTCATGAGGGGATTTGTCCAGAATCCGAAGAGTCCGGCGAGCTAGCGAGTGCTCTTCCTACCATGTGAAGACACAGCAAGACACAGCCCTCCATCAACCAGCAAGAAGCGCTCACAGACAACCCGACATGCCAGCACCTCATCCCAGACTTCCAGCCCCTAAAACCGTGAGACACAAGTGTGTTGTTTGAGGGCCCGGTGACCAGTAATTTCTTACAGCGCTGAGCTCAGCCACCTCCATTGTTAACACGCGCCCAGCACTTTGGCCCCCCTGCTCCGACTCGCCCCTCTCCAATGGTGGTCTGAATCATAGGTTACTCTGAGTTGGGGTTCCAATTCTTCCTTCTAAACCGAAGGGCCACTGAACACATTATAGATCAGAGGCTCTGTTAATTCTTTGCAATAGGGTCCCAATTAACCTAAATCATATCTATAATATTTAATTTGCTATTTTCTCACTGTTGGATGAAAATGATTTATTTACCTATTAATTTTTTTTAACTTCTAGATTCAGAGGCTAAAAAATGATTGTTTATTTCTGCTGATATTTTTGCATCCATATGTGATCGTAAACAGTCTGCATGCAGAGAATGCGCCCATATATTCAAGAGGCAGATAAATTCGCCTGATGCTTCTCAAAAAGCTATCGATTTCCACTAATGTCTTCTTTATCCATTTTTCACTGTTCAGCAGAATAAAGTGATAAACACATACATCTTTTTTAACCAGACAGTGAGTACTGTGCCCCCCACCACACACACACACAGTGTACTTGAATCTCAAATGAAACGAGTACTGGAAATGTGTTTTCTCACCTGATTCCATTCTTCACGGTTCTTTTCAAAATGTGTGTACCTATAACAAAATAGCTTTCATACTGCATTCCACCCCCCAAAACTGCTTATTACAGTGACAGTCACTATTACGTATTGCAATTATAAAGGAAAATATCGGTCTGGGAATAGAAAAGAAGAAAACAAAAATTGCAGGCAAATGTTCCTTGAAACTAGAGAGGGTGGGGGGTGCCCCCTCCCTCCCTGGTAACAATCTTGCCAGGACCATGGGCTCCTGGCGGCTTATCTGTGAATTGCGGGAGTGGGAGACGGTCAGGACCTCCTCTTACCGTGAGGTTTATAGACAGCGCCTGTAGAGTTTGTGGTTTGGGCTATGCACACAGTAAAGTGTGTGCTTTATACTCAGTAACAATTCATGGGTAATCACCTGTCTAACTACGGGCTCCCCCAACAGGATGTCATGGGGGGGCGCCAGTCCGCATCCCCCTGGTGCATAGACGCTGAATCTATAACGTCGGGCCAGGCTAACTATGGTGCAGCTCAGAGCACAGTTGTTGAATTTGTTGTCTTTAAACACTTGAGAAAAATTATAGTTATTTAAAAGGCATGTTTAGAATCTCACTGAAAACAGATTAAAGCTTCAATGTACACACACACACACACACACACACACACACACAATTGTTTTGTTTTTAAACCATCCAGCTAATCACAGGCAAAACTCTCTTAAGAAAATTCGTTCTCTTTCATTGGTAAGCTTGGCACTAAAAAAATATTAAAATTAACTAAAGCAATTAGTTGGATTAAAGGCAGGAAGAGAAGACTATCTGACAATACCCAGGAAGTTGGATTTTCCACACGTCCTTCCTGAATTGATGTGTTTTTATTTGTACCCAGTTTCGATGCTCTTCCCATTTGCTCTCCAGCTTTCTCTTCCATAGTTGGAATTCTGGGTGTGGACTGCAAGCAAACCAATGCTGTACCAAACATTGGATTAAAAGCATTAAAGAGTGGATTGCTTTCTTTGTGCTAATCACAGCAAACCTTCTCTCCTACTTTTAAAATACGTTAATGATTAAAAAACAGTGAAAATGCTTGAGCCCTTCCCGTCACATTTACGGTGTTTTCTGAAGAGGAAAAGTGTCATCCTGTCCAGAGGGTCATATAAATCCAAACCTAAAGTGCGTAGCCTTTAGTGTCTGGCATTTTTGCTTTGTGATGTCAGCTGAAAAATGGCCCCAAGAGACGTCCAGATCCCCAGTCGTTGACCCCGTGGATGCTACCCTGTAGGGCAGCGGGACTTGGCCTGTGTGATCGGTTAAGGACCCTGAGATGGGACGAGCATCTCGCCTTCCCTGGTGGCTCCCACCATTCTGACAAGTGTGCACAGGCAGCAGAGGGAGCTTTGACTTTAGAGAAGAAGACTGCCTGTCAAGACGGAGGCGGAAGCTCTGTGATGCTCCTTGAGAGAGGAGTGGGCATCAGGCCAAGGACACCAGGCGGCGGCCACAGAAACTGTGAAAGGCAAAAAAAATCAGACTCTCGTCTAGAGCCTTGGAGAAAGCACAGCCCCGATGACACTCATTTCAGCCCAGGACGGTCACCGTGGGGCTTCTGGGCTGTGAGAACGAGAGACTAAGACGGCTCACGGCCGCAGGTTACAGCAGGTCCCAGAGGTGCGCACGGCCAGCAAGCTGTCCGTCCGCAGCCTGTCCGCGGGCTCGCCTGCTGGGAATCCGCTCCTTTTCTACTCCCAAGTAGTATTCTGCCGTGAGGATGCATCGCATCCTGTCCTTCCAGCATGTGATGGATGTTTGGGTTATGGAAGACTTCTGGTCCCCAGGATAACGACGCTGCAAGCATCCAGGTTTGGATTATTTTCCGTGGTAATATGTTTTCATTTCTCTCGGGTAAATACTGAGGAGCGTGATTACTGGATTGCATGATAAATGATGTTTATAAGAAACAGCTAAAACATTTTCCCAAAGTAGCTGTATCATTTTTCATTTCAATAAATCATGTGTACGCGTACCAGCGCCCGCCACTTCCAGGCAGTTTATCTCAATTTCTGTTTCTTCTTTTCCCAATTTTAACCATTTTCGTGTGTGTGTAGGGGTATCTAATTTGCATTTCATATGACTTACAAGTGTCTAAAATTCTGCTTTTATAGCTATAAAATCTACAAAACTGGTAGATTTGTCTTCACGTATGATACAGGAAGGACCGTGGGTGGTAGCTCGTAGAAAGCTGTAAGAATAAGATGCTAGCGGGAATACAAAGGTAGACACAAAGTAGGTATTCAATTAATGCAAGTTCCTTTCTCTTGTTTTCAGAAAATAAATCCGTGTTGCCCTCTTCATGATACGACACAGCATACGTACTCTGATGACATTTACCTTAGTGCTTTTTATGAAATGAAAAATTTCACTTTCCTTGTACATCAAGAAAAGTTACATTAGAGACTTTACAAGATTCCCTTCAACTTTAATATTATAACTCACTGAACTTAAGAATCTGATGTTCTCCTTGATTAAATTCCAGTATCTTTAAGCGGAGGAAGGGTATAATTTTGATTTCCAAAACTATTATTAAAACCTGAAATCACTCCAAGACATGGCCGTGTATTATATATACTCCGGCGAAAAAAAATCTAATATTTCTCCAACATTGCCTATGCGACATGCACGGTGCTAAAATATGCAAACATATGGTTCTTTGATTTTTATGGAAACCAATGATACACAGTTGTATACTGTCACCACTCGACTGACATGGACACTGATATTTTAAGTAGTAAGTGTCTTTCCTGATGTCACGAAACTAGTACAATGTTAGGCTTCTGAGTTAAGAAAATCTAAAACCGTATAACCACATTCCTGAGAGGACACCAGGGATGTACATTTAAAAGAAGTTTTTGTTATTCCTAAATGTTCATGGTAATTTCAAATCGGCTGTGGGCAGGGAAATTGGTCAGGCTGAATGAGCAGAACAGGAATTCACGAGGCCCACCCTGGGCGCACGAAGAAAGTAGAACCAAGGTTGTGAAGACGCACAGTAATGATGGTAAGAAGGTGTCAAGTGTGGGTCAATCCTTTAGGGAAAAATGACTGATATTCATAAATGCCAGTAACAAAACTAATAGGTCACACCAGGTGCGCGGGATACAGGAAGCCGTGTTTTAAGCACCTGACTCGTATGAAGTCACTGATTTATGACACCATTCTGTGGAGGGGTTGTTCTTAGGATGCTCGCTTTCAGACGGGGTCACCAAGTTGTAAAATGTCCAGCTCATCTGTGGAGGAAGCACCTTTCCAACCAGGCCTTCTGTCCTCTTTGCCCTGATTTTCAACTAACCTGCTGTGGGCATGACACTCAACCGTTTTTCAGGGATCTGTTTTTAAAATCTTCCCACTGGATAAAAGTCAAAAGGATTTTAAAACATGTACCAAATGATCCTCTGTGGGCACAGAGGCAAAGATTTCTACAAGTGAGGTAAGGAAGCTGATGGAGGTGAGCAGGATGAGGTGAAGGGCATTTGCTTCCCCTTGAGCCGCCGTGAGTTGTGGCTTGACCTGCCCTGGAGGGGCATCTTCTAAGCAGCAACCCGATGAGGGGGACCACATGGCAAGGCACACAGGTCGGACCCCCGCTTACCAGATCTTGATGCAACGTCTCTCAGCTTTGGGGGAGAGATCCATATTCACTAAATCCCTACTAGTGTGGACAATTGTAGGAATATCAAGGAAAAATATAATAATGGTATGCTGGTGAATTCGAGAGATTTCTAAAAATGTAGGAAATGGGGAAGTACTATACAAGGTGGACACAAAGGAAATCATGAATTTTATGAAAGTATTTCATAAGATGACATTTGTTAAGTCTTGTGTTCATTGATGGTGGTAACACCCAGATTTCTTTTCACTAAGTACTTGGAAATGAAGGAGAATTCAAGAGTGAGACAGATTATAAATTTTTAAGCATATTGTTAATTGGCATATGATTTTAACTGAATTACAGAGTTACCATTGGACTGAAATCCTGAGCCCCAAGAATCCTAGCAATAATGTGCACCACACTTAATTGGTAGTTTTTTTGAGGAGCTGAAGGAGCAGAGAGCTAACTTTGATGTTCTGTGATATTGTTATTTTTAGTATGTTGCTATTTCCCACAACTGCTGTCATAAAACCATAGATTCTATTGTCCACCCCCATGAAATTAATGCATGATGTATCTGAGACACAAAGGAGTACCTAAGACACTTGGAGTCTTACAGATATTCTATGGAAGAACCAAGAAAAGAACTTGATCCTCCTCACTCGTAAGTCGAACAGTTTCCACTATGCTACATGTCTGCCTCTCCTACCTCCCTTTATGCTTAGCTGTAGGGAGCCCTTGGCCCCATCTGTCCCTTGAGTGCTTAAAATAAACAAACAAATAAATAAACACACACAGAAAAGAGACTCGGAGAGGATTTCAGGGATTTGAAAAATACACCTTCTTTCGTGGGATTCCACTTGGACAAGCAGCCAAGTGTGCAGAATTTCACTTTGTTTGTGGAATAATTATCCTAACATGGGTCCAAAAATAAGTCCTGTAAATAAGAGTGAGTGGAGAAGCAGATTGTGGATGAAAAATGCAAAACAATGACGGGTGGGTCTCGATATGCAGGTTACACCAGAAATCAAAGGTAATGAATCAGAGGAAAAGTGATCAAGGGGAAAAGGAAATTAAGTACATAAGTGATCCTCATCCTGCTACCCGAAAAAGGTACCTGTTCATTTTCAGATTTAATCGTGGTTACCCATCCAACCTTTAAACACGGTCGAAGCCGAAGAATGCACAGAGCTGACAGTCATGCAACAAATTCATAGAAACAACTTGCAGACCTTTCATGTCTGTAGAATCTGGGAAGACAGGGGAATAGCCGTCACTGAGGTTATACAGAACGAACTGCAAACACACAGGGAAACAGACCCGAATTAAAGAGAAGACAGGTAGTAACAATAAGGGTGGAAACGGAGGGTCGCGCAGGCGGGGAGCTCAGCAGCGCCCCGTGTGGCCGTCCCGCACGCACCCCACAGCAGGGACGTGCCCGGACCTCATCAATCAAGGCCCAGTGTCTCAGAATCTATATAATATCTGGCCTTTTGGCATGAATAAGGTGAATTGGAAGTGGCTGGGGAGAATTTTCAGCTCCACAAATACAAACTCCAGGATAAAACTAAGGAGCATCACGTGTTGGTCACTTTGGAGAAGCACATTTGACCAGAGAAGGACACACTGGAAAGTTTTACCCTAAAATAGATCTCAGTGCTCTACTGCAAAGGCCTGGTACGCAGGAGAGACACAGCGCTGTCTTCTCCTCAGAAACCAGCCTCCAAACGCGGGCAGACACCCAGTGGATGCCCCCGTGTTTCAGATCTGCGAAGGACACATCCCAATCATTCGTGTTAAATATCAGCCCTCGAATGTCGAGAAAAAATGTAAACTGGAAGACATTATAACAAGTGAGAATTATGAAGCCAAACATGGAATTTATGAAAGATGCTCTGCGTGAGCACTCTCAGCTCTTGTGGTTTTTCATTTTCCTGGACCAAGACGGACCAAGAGTCCGGTGGTCTCTGATGTGTGTCAGTTCCAGCAGAGGTGACGTGGCTGATGACTGCACAGGAAATTACACTAGTTAGGGCGCCGACCACTGACGGCCTTCATAAATATGCCCCCCAGTAGAACACGTATAAAAATTTCAGTACGCATTCATAATATTACTCAAAAAAACGAGGTCTTGACAGCCCTTTTCCAGTTCACCACAAGTTATGTCATTATTTCCAGGGAAAGAGGCTTTTACTCAGAGTAGGCTGGGTGATAAACCAAAGTTCTGGGTTAGGTAATCACCCATTTGTCAAATAACGGTTTGGGATATAAGGCTCGCTGGAAAGGCAAGAAGAGCGATGGCATTTATTAGGCGCTGGCCAGGCTTTCCTTTCTCACCTCTGACTTGCCGAGGGTTTGTGCTGTGTCCCTTCCTAGCAACTGCACATGTCAGTGAGTGAGTGCAGGGAAGGAGCGAGAACACGAACGGGACACTCAGCACAGCAAAGGGAACCCTCTGCCCTGCTGTGTGGAGCTGGAGGACAGCCCCTGGGACAAAGGCTCGGCTGCAGAAGAGAGAGGAGCCTTCGTGCTGGCAGAGGCTCAACGTTCTCGCTGACATCCAGGCAATCCCCGCTCTGCACACGGGAGCGCCTCCTGGGTCACCCAGCGGCGGCGTCCTGACGCGTGTCCTGCAGCTCCCAGGGGCGCCGCGCTTTGTGCCACAATTATCCCAAACTGGGGCTACAGAGGCATTTAGGGAGCAGGCCCATGGGCCTCTGTGACATCACGCGCCCGAGGTGGTGGGGACGACGCGGGGGCACGGCTGCTCTAAATTTGACATTTTCAAGATCTTGAGTGTGCTTGTGTGCCGACAAATGCTTTGGTTCCTACCAGTTGGCCTGTGGGTTCCACAATTATCTTATTAGGAAGATGGGGTTAAAATAATTTTTAATTAGCCACAGATGGGCTGCATGTATCACAAGATATTTATTCCCCCCAAAAATGATAATCATCCTTAATGACACTTGGTTGAGAATGTCGTGTTTTCTGAATCCCAATGTGAGCTAGATGGTCAGTCCTCCTGTCCTCCAGACAGGAGCAGGATTTGTCAGGAATACATAGCTCGTGTCCTGAAATCTGCTATTTTCATGGCATTTCAATACTTTAAGAGGTCACCGAGACAGAAACTGGAATTCTGGGTTATCAGAAGAGCTTAGTTTGGCTGGACCAGTTAACGGATGCGGAAAAGTGAAACTCTTTCCAAGCCCTGGGTGATGCGATGGGGCGCGGTGGAGGTGATTCAGAGTTTCCAAGAGCTACTTTACAGGAACACGCGTATTTGAGAAGTGAGCAGCTGAGTACTGATAGCCTTTCATTGGCTGCCGTTGGCATGACGCGAACGGGCAAAATCTAAACCAGGGAGACGACAGGACGGGGGGAAGCAGGTCAGCGGTCGGGGTGGGGCATCATGGACCTCCGTGGGAGTACCTGCAAGGAAGACTTGAATCAGAGCGTTTGTAAGCACTGAAGCAAGAAGCTCAGACACTGACCGAAACCTTCTCCACCTGAGAGCCATGGCTCAGAAGAGGACGGGTTCCCTTTGAATTTAATAGGTTTTTAACTCCCAGCGCTTTTGATTTAGTTTTACTTTGATCAATGAGTAGCCTCTTTCTGACTCTGGCATAAACCTTCAGCGCCTCTGAGGAGAAATTGGGTCACTTGAACAACCTTTGCTGTACAATGTTGGTTTCACAGACGTAAGACCTCGACACATTTCTGTGCGCATCTCCTGGTTTATCCATGGAAATTGCAACAGTGATTTTTATGAATATTTATAGATAAGAGTCAGTGTTCAAATCTACCATTCCCTTTGTTCTTCCCAGCAATCTTAGGAGGTGAATATTGCACCACCCCTGTTGTAAAAACTGGAAAACTGAGATTAAAAATACTTAAGGAAGGTGTCAACAACGCCTGAATGATTGGTCCTGTAGTCAATTTCTAACAATCAAAATATTGTGACCTGGGGGGCGCTGGGTATGAAATATGAGTATGAAATAACATTTGCACTTTTAGGCAAATATAAATATCAGCCCGTAAAATCAAATTAATATGGCAATCAGGGGCATTTCAACAATGGCATCATTCTCAGTTTTAAGTAAAATAGCTCTGATTTCCTTAGGGAGAAATTATAATTACTCTCAAGAGGGTTCGTAAATAGTTAAGGGAGACTTTCACTTATAAGTTACATGCTTCTTTCTTATTTGAATTTTTGTGATGAAAGTACATTCACGTTTTAACTGTGTAAATAAACACAAACGTGACAACCCATTCTTCCAGATATATATGAAAGAGTTTGCTCCATTAAAACAAAGAAAAGTGACTGATCAAAATCTTTGTTTCTGAATGTCTTCGGTTTGGGGAGAAAAATGTGCTGGAAGGAAAGGACAAAAGAAGTTAAATATAATCTCCTACCGTGTAGTGGTGACCAACCAAGGACACAATTATAATGCCCCGAGGTAGTCCAACCTTTCCAGGAAAAGTATACTTGTATACTGAAATTAATAAATGTGTAGATCTTAAGTTATTTTTCAAAGACTTTATTTATTTAACAGAGAGACACAGCAAGAGAGGGAACGCAAGCAGGGGGAGTGGGAGAGGGAGAAGCAGGCTTCCCGCGGAGCAGGGAGCCCGATGCGGGGCTTGATCCCAGGACCCTGGGATCATGACCTGAGCCGAAGGCAGACGCTTAACGACTGAGCCACCCAGGCGGCCCTAGATATTAAGTTATATTCACATACTCCTTCAGAGTGGTCCCACATGAACCCCTCAATAACACATTTACTACAGTCTTTTCTAGAATATGTCTTAGTAACTACGTAATGGTGAACAGCGAATGCACAGGAAAACATTAAAAAAATGTAAATGTCCACGTAAATATGAGATAAGATATCCTCTCTCCTGTGGCGATTTTGGAGGGAAGTCCTGGATATAATGCCCATTACCAAGGGCAAGGATAAATAAGCAATTTACCTCAGCTGACTTGGAAGAAAAAATATATCATATTCTTCATCACCTGGATTTGGTAATGTAGTTTTAAGCTAATATTACATGGTTCTCATTTAATTCATTTAGGGCTGGCTGTTTGTATATATTTTTTGTACTCAAGAAATTTAGAGAAAGCTTAAGACAAAATATAAAAATAACCAAAAGTAAAAAGGGTTTGCGAGCCAATGTTTCTCCAAATTACTGGTTAGTGCTCAAGACCAGCCTTCAGCCACCCACTCCTTGCTGATTTGTATGACGAACGCACGCAGACAGGAATAGGGAATAGGATTCACCTGGCCGTTTTCCCCAAGCGCAGCTATGGTCTTCTCACTTCTGTGAAGAAAAGCAGCCATTTACGATGGCATCCCATCCAAACAAGATCACAGTCTGCGGTACTGGCCTGTGATTTCTTATTTCCCGGTGGTTCCAAAAATTGACAGTTTTTTTTTTTTTTTTAAATCTCCCTTATATTGACATCTAACAAATAATAAATTTTACAAGGAGAGTTTTCTTATAGATTTATATATAAACAAAAATAGATCTTTTTTGTCTGTGAAATATAGAGACTACTAGGTCTCTCAAACTATTAGCAATGGTAGATATGACTGTATACTTTTGCAATTAAATCTATGTCAAATAAATTCTAGAAACCTATCTTAACGAGCTTAAAATAAAATGTACTTAGGTAAGTGCATTTAAAGACGAATCATGTCATTAGGCTTCAAGAGAAAAGGGTGAAATTGAGTCTAATAATAGTTTTAATATGGTTAATGATGAATAGTAATTGCTATTAATGAGAGTATAAATAAATTTAAGCATGAAGAATAGATATGCAGGAATACCTATTACATTTTCATTCTTGTTATTCTTCATTCAACTGAATAGAGATTGTAATTTTTTTCAGTTTGTTTCTATCAAGAATAATTTTGGTAAACTATTTAGAGTTTTTCATGTTGCCACCATCTTTGTTTCATCTTTCGTATTCTGTTCATTATCATTCAGACAATATCCATATAAATGTTCCTTATATCTTAATTATGAAACTGTTGTTAGTACCCTTGAAATAGGTTTTCTAGCATACAGTTATCTCCTTTCCTGAATGTGCAATTAGATTTTTCCCATCCAATGTTTTCATTGCAAAAAATAAAAAAAAAAGAGTGAAGTAGCAAATTGTTGTTGAATATAATTACAACATACAAAATCATCAGTTGGCAAAAAATACCACATACAAAAAATATATTTCATTTAGTCTTTGAGCCAAAGCTTACTGTTTAACAAAAGTGGGATCATGGACCTCACTGTCAAAATGCCAAGTACTCTGGTAGAGCTAGAAATACATGAAGGAATTCCAAATTCTGTTGTTCTCAAATATGTCTCGTCCTTACACAGGTGGTTCAGCAAGCAAATTCCCTCTGCTGAGCTAAAACATCTCCTGAACTATTCAACATTGCACACGTAAAGTTTTATTTTAGGGTTTCTTTGGTTTGTTTTTGTTTTGCAGTAGTCATCTGATAGATGTACACGTGAACTGGCTGGACATCAGGCATGCTATAATTTCCAGTCCTGAATCAGCCAGCCAGTTTGGTGGATAGACATGCACACTATTCATCTCTACCATATAGTGAAGCTGCAGTAAACAAGCATGCAGATTGCCCAGACTCTGCCAGCTAAGGGAAAGCTAACTGCTAGCAAAATCTAAGATAATAATTAACACAAATGTGCTGATTTATTTATATCTTAGTCATGTGAAGTTCAAAATGGGTCTTCTGGTCAACAAGAGGCTCTGCTCTAATAGTGATTCAATACTGACTCCTTGAAGTTTTGTGGTTATGTTATTTTCAACACAGGACAGGCTTCACACGTCATCCACCCCCTTCCATTGGCCACACCTCTGTGACAGGAGGTGGGAGATGTAATCTCACTTGTTCCCCAAAGGAAGAAGAAATGTGGATTTAATTAAAATCTAGCTAGACTCTGTGCAAGGACAGGCTCTTCAGTAAAATGTGTGTGTGTTCAGATGCTAAGAACTAATTAACTCGGGTCCCAAGTGACAAAGGTCACTGCACACTTGAGGACATTGATTCTTACATGTTCAGGAACCAGAGGTCATATAAAAAATCTGATTACAGTTCTGGATCCTTGTCCCAGAAAAACGTGTGAATGTGGAAATGATGAGTCTGCATCTATAGTACATACATATATTGCATTTTTAGGTATGCAATTTCCATGACTTTATAGCGCCCTGATATTCCTTTCATTTTCTACAGCTCTTTGTTGGAATTACCTTTGTGCTCCTAAATCCTGATCATCTGAGTCAGAAGGACTTGGGCTCCTTTCTCAAATCAATGGCAGAGATTAAAAAAAAAAAAAAGTTGAAGGACTCTTAGGATCTCAACGAAGGAAACTCAAGGAACTGGCACAAGAAAAGCATTTCTCATCCCAAGTTACAAACGGAAAAAATCTATCTATGATCAAAATACTATATGTTATTTAATTTCCTTGGACATGAGATTGCTCTTCTAACAAAAAGCTCTTATCTTTAAAAATACTACTGATTTTATAGCTCACCAGGTAACCCACAAGTAATCCAATTAAAATGGTTAGAAGACCCGGATATTTTTCCAAAGAAGACCTACAGATGGCCAACAGACACATGAAAAGATGTTCAAAGTTATTATCATCAGGGGAATGCAAATCAAAAGCACAATGAGATACTACCTCACACCAGTCAGAATGGCTAAAATCAACAACACAAGAAACAACAGGTGTTGGCGAGGATGTGGACAAAAAGCAACCCATGTGCACTTTTGGTGGGAATGCAAGATGGTGCAGCCATTGTGGAAAACAGTATAGAGGCTCCTCAAAGTAAAAATAGAATTACCATGTGATCCAGTAATTCCACTACTATTTACCCAAAGAAAATCAAACCACTAATTTGAAAAGATATATGCATTCTTGGGCGCCTGGGTGGCTCAGTCGTTAGGCGTCTGCCTTCGGCTCGGGTCGTGGTCCCGGGGTCCTGGGATCGAGCCCCGCATCGGGCTCCCTGCTCGGCGGGAGGCCTGCTTCTCCCTCTCCCACTCCCCCTGCTTGTGTTCCCTCTCAAGCTGTGTCTCTCTCTGTCAAATAAATAAATAAAATCTTTAAAAAAAAAAGAAAAAAAAGAAAAGATATATGCATTCTTATGTTTATTGCAGCATTATTTACAATAGCCAAATTATGGAAGCAACCCAAGCATCCCTCGATATATATAGGATGGAATATTATTCAGCCATTAAAAAGCAGGAGATCTTGCCATTTGAAACAACATGGATGGACCTATGGGGTATGATGCTAAGTGAAATGTATCAGGCAGAGAAAGGCAAATACCATATGATTTCACTCATATGGCAGAGAAAGGCAAATACCATATGATTTCACTCATATGTGGAATTAAAAATTAAACAAAGAAAAAAGAGACCAACAAAAAACCCAGACTCTTAACTGTAGAGAACAAGATGGTAGTTGCCAGAAGGGAGGTAGGTGGGTGAATCAGTGAAATAGAGAAAAGGGATTTAAAAAATACTACTAATTTTATTCAGACATTTCCACTGAAATTCTTTCTATATTTGTTCTATTACATTGAGCATTGCCTCAATTTTCATCTGGAAGCACCTATCTGCAAACTGATGGGTCTACCCATTAGATCTGAAAGCAAATAGATGACAGAGATGTAGACACAGCCTGATTATGTAGTTAAGAAGCAAGTAAACTCAAGTTGTCATACAGGCAAATTTGAATCATTAGTCAAAGTCAAATCACTTCAGTCTCTAAATTTTGTAGCTCAGGGTTTACCAGCATGTCAAGTTCTTTTTTGTAGTGAGGCACCAGCCTTGCACTCCCTTGCCATGTAATGCTGTTGCGGGTGCAGCCGAAATCCCCATTCGTAGAAGTCCTTTCTGAATTTATGATCAACAGGTGTGGATCATGCGTATCTATCCCTGGCTTAATGCTCTCTTAATCTTTCGCTCTTTCTTGGTGTTCAGACACCAGATCCAAATGAAGGGACTACAAATTTACCTTTAAAGGAAAATCAGCACATGGTACGAGTCCTGTCAATAACTTCATGTGCATCACTTTCCAAAAACACCTTTCCAGTTTTAGACATTTCCCCACAGCAGAAAAACAAGCCAGATAGTGCTTATCTCCTACTCCCATACATTTAACCATGTGCCATGGTAGTAAAACTAAAATCTAAATCCTTATCTTGAACTTGCAAGTTCCTATATGACATTCGCTTCACTTCTTACACTGCCTACCTCAATAACTGTTGGTTCCACCTCATTTTCTCTCTCTTTGACCATATTTCTTATGATTCTCTTAGTTGGGGTATAATGCACCTAAATACAATGAACTGACATTGATTGTATAGCTTGATGAATTTTGACAGGTGTGCGCAACCCTGGAATCCTGCCTGGCCATGTTAACATGGAATTTCCCACCTGGGTCAACCTCCCTACCCTCTTGCACTTGCTTCTGTCCCGGTGCCAGGCACCCACACACCCCTGTACACTCATCATAGGCTAAAGGACCTTTACTGGAACTTCTTATAAATGGGATTAGATATGTACAATAGTTTGTAGATTGCAGGGAACCACCCTCCTGAAGAACATAGCCAGGTGGGTTCCTGGTTCTCACACATAACAACAAACCCACCTAAAGCCTTCTGACTCCTGCCATAGGTCATTATGGTGTCCAAGCTTCAAGAAGCATTGGTAGCAGATTGCCAGGCTCCAGGTTTTCTTGGCATCATGTTCCATCCTAAGTCACAGGAGTGAGCTTCCATTCAGTCCAGGCTGACACCCAAATACACTCCTGCTCCGTGCCCCCATTTCTAGTACTGCGGTTCCTATAGTGAGTAGGCTTTTCTCCTGAAGCAGGACTGTGCTTCCCCACGTGGGCTATGCTGAGCCCTGATCATGATCGTCGGCCTGAAGGTCAGAAGAAGAGGTGGGAGAGAGAAAGACTAGCAGTATCCTCCCAGGCATCTGCCTTGGATGAGGTCTTCAAGGTGCAGGGCTGCTTCCGTGAGGCAGGGGGCTGGGGGAGAGCCTGGGAGCTCAGGGAGTTCAGGCTCATAGCACCGATGTCACCCTCCAGGTCACAGACTTCATCCCCCCTCCAGACCTGACCTTGCATGTCACAGTCCGCACAGCTGTTTAGCCAGTCGGCTTGCAACACGACCTCCCTTGCGAGCAAATCCTGAGCCTGATTTTTCTCTTGCCATAGCATGAGCCTCTGTTTAAACTCTGCTTGGGTTAGAAGTGGGGCAGTCTGGCTTTCACAGCTTCCGCCAAGATGGTGGTCAATTGACCTTTCCACAGGCTTTCACGGCAGAAGCTGGTAAACTTGACTATCCTTATGCTTTTCATCACCTGATTAGAATGGCGGAACTCATAACATAAAGCTCCTCCTCCTCATCCAACCTATGACAGGGAGAGTCCATCCTCGGTAACTAAGCATGTGAAGGATGAGGACTCTCCACTTCCCACTAGTGCAGGTCCTCTGGACCCTCTGAGCAGGGACAGACCTGGTCCAGAATTCCATCACGGGGCCCACTTGTCTCAAACAAAAGTCTTAGCCTGAGTTTTATACATATATATATGTGTGCACACAAACAAACAAACAAACACACAAATAGACCCTGAAACAAGGACTTTTGTACAAAGAGTTTATCTGGAAGGAAATCCAAGAGTGGGCATGGGGGGTAGGTGGTTGAAATCCATCCTAAAACTCTACAGTGACACATACCTAGTTTTTTTCTGTATACTTGATTATGCAAAATATGTACAGGTATACTAAATTATTAAAATATGAATGTACTTTATAAATAACTAGGTCTCATAGACATTTGCCATTTTCCTCTCTCTCCAGTTTGCATGTTCTTCTGAATTTCCCATTTATCTTCATTTCCTGGCTGAGGTAGTGATTTGTCTTCCTTTCCCCCATACCTTATGCAAAGAGTTACCAAATCCTATCAAACTTCCTTTCAAGTATCTTTGAAATACAACCCTCTTTGATTCCAATGTCACCCTCTTAGTCCAGACCCTTATCACCTCATGAGCAGATTATTTCAAAAGCTGCTAAGTGATGGGAAGGCAGCTGGTTTATTACTGCTGCCTTTGCATTATAATTTCTCTTGGATATATATTTAATTTATCCAGAAATCAGAAATAGAGTTGGCCTAATACAAAAATATTTTTATGATGCTGACCTCTTGCTAAATGAGTTCGATGACTTCTTATTTTCCAAACTCTGCTTTTCAGTATTTTTCATGATCTAGTTTCAGACTTGTTCTCCAGATAGATCTCCTTCTCCACCACAGCTGATTTTCTCCTTTCCAACAAAACAGAGCTCCTTGTTTGCAAAATCACTGTTCCCATTGTAACACCTATGATCAAGCAAAGGTATGTTCTTTTTTTTTTTTTTTTTTTTTTTTTTAAAGATTTTATTTATTTGACAGAGAGAGACACAGCGAGAGAGGGAACACAAGCAGGGGGAGTGGGAGAGGGAGAAACAGGCTTCCCGCAGAGCAGGGAGCCCGATGTGGGGCTCGATCCCAGGACCCTGGGACCATGACCTGAGCCGAAGGCAGACGCTTAACGACTGAGCCACCCAGGCGCCCCCAAAGGTATGTTCTTCACACCTGGAATGTTTTCCTGGTTTTCTTGCTACCTAACATCACAGACATGATTACCATTTCTTTGGAGCCTTTTTTGACATCATCAGACATGCTTATTTCTGCAACAAATCAACTCAGAGTCTTAAATATCTGTGCTCTTCATTCTGTTCCTTTGTATGACATTACTAATGATCTCTTCTGTGCATGCACCATATCTCCTCAATTAGGTTCATATCTCTTGCTCAACAGGTCTTGGAGCTTATTCCAAGATTCTGCAAAATTTTCTGTCATAGAAACCAGGAGGATCTATCAAACACAAGTTTATACTACTCATTTCATGTATTTCTTTATTCTCTACTCTACTTCAAAGCTGGAAAGTAACAAACTGTGTTTTATTCATATAAAGTTTATGAGTAGTGCACTAAACTTCAAAGGTCAAATTTCAACATTAATCTGACTAGCTACAACACCTCATAAAAATAAATGAGGTAAATAATAATGGAATCTAAAATGTTTGTGCAACCTAAAGATGAAAAATGGCCTGGCATAAACTATTATTTTAGGATCCTGAATATATTACAGTATATTGTTTAGTATTAAAGTTTTGAATAAAAGCTTTTTAATGATACTGTTGTCAGGAAAAGAATAACATATAACTTAGAGGTTAAATATTTCATACATTCCTTACCTATATTTAATTTTTGTTTTGAGGAATGCGATTTGCTCCTTCCTCAGTCAAAATCATCAGAGTAGGAACTGTGTTTTATTTTATTCTTTAGCTATCCTGCCTTATCCCATTAGGTGTGCATAAATGCTCGGTGCATGATAGAATACCTATCAGAGCTTCCCCTAATTCAGGCATTCGAGATGTCAATCATCTTCAGAAATAGGGAACTCAAAATGAAGGAACTGGCCAAAAATGAGTAGAGATCTCTAAGTAAAAACACGAAGGCTTCAGGACTATGTGTAGGAGTTGGATAACAGCATCCCCTGATGTATATGCAAGCAGACCCGATACCCGGATGCATCATCGGTTGGGTGGGTGACAGCTGTGGGAACGCCAAGGAGCGAGCTCACAGAATCCGGAGGCTGGCAGACAAAATGCAGACACAGGAGGCATTCAGTCTCGAAAGACAGGGACTCGAAACAATCAAATAGAGGCAGAGCTTTGAGCCTAGGATGGAGGCTATGCTTCTACGCAGACAAGTAATTAGAACGAGAGAAAAAGGTTTCTTGCTACACTTAGTACACATCTGTTACAAACTACCTGGAGGTCAAAACCTTTTGAGGGCAAGAGATCTTGAATGTGGTTATCTTAGGAGTAACCGGAGGGATGCTAAAAAACCCAACAATCTTATAAGGACAAAAGAACTTGGGTGGAGAGAGTATTTCATTCAAAACCTCACCAGATGAAAGGACAGGGACAGATTCCTTTTAGTATTTTTCACTGAGGAAAAGCATATGGGAAAGTATATGACAGGTGCTGACGTGAAGTGCACATTTGTATGACCGTTTGCACCTGTCCGTAGCTGGGAGCCAGCACAAAGACACGGAACATGCAGAGCTCTAGACGTTTCTCCCATGATTTCTCAGTCAAGGAGCTCCGCACTCCAGGGCAGTTAAGCCCTCTTCTGACCTCTCACACTCCGTAAATTGGTTTTGCCTGTTTCTGATTTTTATCAAAATGGCATCATACAGTACGATCTCTTTCACATTGCATGATGTTCTGATCAGCACAAGCTCTCAGAATTATTTGTGAATCCATAGCCTAATTTTTATTTATGGCATCCCATCGAGCATGGATAAAATTTAATTATTCATACTCCTTTGGATGGGAACTGTGTTTTGTTGTTTTTTTTGTTTGTTTTTTTCCTGTCTTGTGGTATTATGAACAAAGCTGCCGTGAGCCTTGCTGTATGTGTGTTTTGGACGATGTCTATAGTCATTCTTTCGAATATGTAAGTAGGAGCACAATGCCTGGTGCTGGGCCAGACCTTACTTCTAGCTCAGTGCTCCCTGCCGACCAACCGTCCAGCAGGGCGAGCTTCACTCTCTCCAGCAGTGTACGCGGGTTCTGCCCCTTCCACGCTTTTCTTAATACCTGCCAAAATTTCCCAATATTCCAATACTTTCTGCAATATTGACAATCTTTGTTTTGGTTTGTTCATTTGTTTCAAGTTCAGCCCTCCCGATGGGTCTATAGTGGTAACACATTCCAGCTGCAGTTTGCACGTTCTTGAAGAATAGTGTTGCTGGGCACCTTTCCAGTAGCTAATTAGGCATTTGGATATTATGTTCTTCTTAGACTTAACTGGTGTTTTCACCGTATTTTGTGTTTAAAAAAGTACTCTTATTGATCTGTTGGAATTCTTTAAATATGCAGTATATGAGACTTTGGTGGGAAATGTCTGGCAAAGCCTTGCTTCTGTAAGCATTATCTTAGAACCGGAGGCAATCCTTAGCTGAAAGCTAGAGGCACTGAGGAACTCGGCCAGGTCACAGAGATTGCCCTGGGTTCAAAGTCGGTTGGAAATAATGGCTTGGATTCTAACTGAGCTGCTACATTTTCATCCTACTGCCGACCAAGAAGACAAATAGTGCAAAAGTCCCGTAACCTGATACGGGCGCTAGAGTTAGCCCCTTAACGTGTCCTGTGGCTCTCATGGGGGTTCAAAGCTGAGAAGTCCTGGCAGCCCGCGGGAAGGGCCCAGTGCGTGGCCAGAGGGCCCAGGGCTACGGGCTTCCTGCCGTCCCAGCACCAGGACTGGGGAGGGACTGGGCACCAGGCACCCACCGGGTCACCATGTCAGCCATTTCCTGTGAACCACACTGTCCTATGCGAGTGTCCCTTTCCCTAATGTGACAAGCTCTGGGATGCCATGCAGAAACCAGCTTCTGGTAGTGGAGGAAACACAAGGCCAGCCAAAGAAATGAGGTCTGGGATCACTCAGGTTTGAACAGTGTGCCTGATTTACACGACCTACTTTCATCCCTCATGTGACATTAAGAACACTGAAAATAGAACGTAATCCTCAATAAAAGTGAGAAAAGAGCAGAGTCAAGCATGGATTTTGCTCACATTTGCAAAGATGACACATAAAATGATGTATGATGAATTTATTATGCAAAGATTATATATGTTATAATTAATAATTGCCCAGGCAATAACTGCCATAATTGCAGGAGAAATAAAAATAGAATAACTGTTTCAAGATATTTCAATACAGGGATGAAATTTCAGCACCGGAGTGCTTCTGTCAAATTTGTTAGAGTGTCTTTGCATGTGAATCATGAAGGCTATCCCCTTGGGTAACCACAAATCTAAAGAATGTTCCCCTTTTTTGAACAAAACCTATGAGGTTCTGGGTTTCCATTGATTTGAATAATTACCTGAAACTTAAAGCTCATGGTAATTACATTGAATGGACTAAATTGGCAGAGTTAGTATTTACTGTTTGGAGTCTGCTGCAATTTGGTTAAGCTAGTGAACATTCTAGCATCACTAAAGACTACATGACGTAAGCTCTGGAATTTCAAAGTGAGTATCAGGGAGGCTCAGTTCTCAATGAGATTTTCACATTGTGGTATCGTTTTAGAAGTACGTGCATATGTTATGGATATGTAAGTAACAGAAAACCATGGTTTTCCATTTCATGTTATTTTCATAATCCGTGTAGGTCACACCACGAAAGACTGAGCTGAATTCTTTTATATTGTCTTTCCTCCAGGTTGGAGCATTCTTCATGGTGCTGTCCTTCCAAAGCCCGACATGTGCACCCCCTTTGGCCGGGGAGGGTTTCATGAAGACAGACAGCTGGTGCGATGTGCTGCCAGTGGGGTTTCGCTCCAGGATCCGATTTGCTGCCTTCCTTTGACTCTGCCACAAACTAGCTTTGTAATGTCAAGTAACAGTCAACCTCTCCCAGATTTACTTTCCCTATTTGTAAAATGAGACCATTTTACCTGTAGTTTTGAGACTTTTGAGTATGGGAGACTTTATTTTTCAAAAAAGAAAACATCATTTTTCAGAAGCCCAACCTATAAAACAAATTAAAACATATCTGCCGCCCTACTTGAATTGAGGTCTGGACTTGGTATCTTCCCCACTTTGATCTGTGGGTGAGCTTGAGACACAGTCATGAGACCCATAGGAATTATATACAAGCACTCCGACTAGCCAGTTTCTAAGCCTGGGTGGCAGCTTTTGTTCTTCTGGCCTTCTCAATCACTTCCAAATCACCTCTACTTGGTATACATGCCAAAACCTATTTAGTAACTATGAACTCTTCAAAAGGTCTCTGGGAAGTTACATTATACAAATATGCAGGGTTTTTAATTATATATAAATAGTCAAGAATAACACACTTAGAGTCCTTTGTTGGCAAATTTTTATTAAAGTAAAGCTAAATAAGTAATATATCTGTCCGGGTCCAATCAGAAAGCAAAACACACAGTGATTTTGATAGGGGAGGTTTCATGTAAAGCAGAGGTGAGCAAACACGTTCTGTAAAGGGCCCAGCATGAATCATCTTCGCCTCGAAGGGCTATTCAGTTCCTGTCACACTTACTCACTCCCGCCATTATGGTTCCCACAGACAACTGGTAAACCAAGGTACGTGTCAATATTCAAATAAACCTTTATATTCAAATATAGGCAGCAGGCCAGATTTGATATGCAGGTCGTTGTTGGCCAACAGGATGGAAATAAAATCCTAATGGTACTCTAGGGTTGAGGGATACCGCCCCAGGAAGGACGCACTTTCAGGGGCCCTGCCCTCGGGGAAGAAGAGGTGATTGCAGCCCATTGGACAAGTGACAAGTTGTCCAGATGCCGAGGCCAGTGGAGGTCCAGAGTCACCGGGCAGCAGGAACGCCCCCAGGGCTCGGTGAGCAGAGGCTGACCAGGGGGCATGGAGGGGACTCAGACTGCAGGAGGGGTCAGGCGCTGCGGCGCACCCCTGGAGTGAATGATCTCTGCACCAGGAGATGCAGTGTAGACAATCCCCCAGGGCGCGGGGGAGCGGAGGTGAGGGGCAGAAGCACAGGTGAATCAGGTGCACGGAAGGCGGGCTGGTGCCCCTGCAGATGCTGGTGGACCTGGGTGCTGAGAGGACTCGCCCGACGAAGCCCAGTGCGCTTCTGTGTTCAGCTTGGAGTGGGGCACCTGTTGTCAGTGGCCCGGAACGCAGCCTGGCTGCCATCTCTCCAGACCGCCGGCCCTGCAGGGTCCTCCACACACACAGGTGGGACTGCCCAGAGGCATGGAGGACCTTCCTGGGGGCTTGGCTGCAGGAGCTTTCAATTTCCCCCAAAATATGTTCCTTTCCACCCACCATGAGGATTACTCTGTCACCATGTGTGTCCCTAATGGTGGAGCACTTAGCTTCCAACCAAAATGATAATTCATTCGTTATCTCACAAGAGCCCTGGGGTCATATCCATGGTAGACAGCTGGTTTACTCTGAGGGAGGTGAAATAGCCCCGAGACCTCCAGGGGGATTGAAGCTTATCTTTCTAGGTGTTCACATTTCAAAGGCGATGGAAGCCCTCAGTTTTCATCCCCCTGGTGAGATCACCCAGGTCCTTCCCAGCCAGGCTATAAGAAACTCCCAGAATCCTCTTTTCCCTTTAGAAGCATAGGAAATTCATATTCCAGGGCGCCTTTCCAACGGAACGATTCCACTGGTTCTGTGGGCTGTTCTTCATTCAGCTCTCGTCGTGTTGCTTTGGGGAGTTCTGGCGTTGAGGGGCCTGACTTCACAATGTTATTCTGACACAAAGTAAGGTCAGACCCAGATGCCTGGGGTTTCTGAATATCTATATATCTACATCTACCATCTGTCTATCATTATTATTATTATTATTATTATTATCTATCTGTCATCTATCCACCTCCTTATCTATCTGGGCATGTAGGGTAAGCTCTTTATAGTTTCTGACTTAAAAGACCTCTGTTGTCTTTGTAAAGCACTTTCCTGTTTAGTAGGTAAACTTTCTCATTCAAATTCTGTTACAATTCCTAGAAGGTTGGGAGCATTATTCCCATCTTAGAAATGAGTGAAGTTTTCTAGTGCCCATTGCTAGAGAAGAAATGCATACCCAGTTCTGATTCCCAGCCAGTTCTCATTAGTAAAGGAAACCAAGGAGAAACAATGCTCTTAGAAACGGGATGCCTTCAGCCTCCTGGAATAGGCATAAAGAACACAAAAGGAAGAAAGAAAGAAACCAAAGATGCAAGTATTTAGACCTACTTAGCCTGGGGAGGTAAGAAATCAGTCTGGGGAAGCTGTTCTACTTTACTTCCCTCTCTGCTGCATCATAATCATTCTGCAATAGCTTCCCAGGTGCACTTCTTGCTTTTCCTAAGAGTTTACTTGCTACCTGGAATCACGGCTTGAAGACAAGCCTGAGGAAATGACAGGAGGGAGGCACAGAAACTTGGTCAATCCTGCACATTTGTCAGAAACGTAGGAAGACCATTTTAAGGTCAATGCCTTTCAATGGACATTTATAGTCAAAGGTGCACCTATCAGACTCCTTACTTTTGTAGAGTAGTGATTATGTTGGGGCTAAAATTTTCCAAAGGCATCTGAGAATGCAGAAAAGCTTTTGTGCTAGTTATTATTACTAGTCTCCTTCCATACTCAGAGATTTCCTCACCAGGCCTGGCATGAGCAGGTTTACACCAGCTTATCCCCCACCATACATCTTAAAACCTAAGCGATGTGGGGAATCTCATGCACGAAGTAGAGATTACACATAAAAACAAAAATTCTATATTTGAAGAAGTCATTATTTTTCACTTGGAAATTATAAATTTAAAATGAAAAGACCATTTTATCGAAGTTTCCTATGGAAGGAGACTGCTCGCGTCATGCGGTGCTTACTGATTACAAAGTTGCTCAGAGTAAGGGGCTAATTATGTGGTGGCATTACATACCAACAAATTTTCAAAAAAACATTTTCACTGAACAAGACAATTATAGTGTGGATGCAGGAATTTAGATTTTTTTCCATCTTAAAAAGTCTTTCTTATCAAGAGAATTCCTTCCATAATGGACCACCTGCAAATGATGCTTAATTTGGAGCTTCCTTCTATACATTTAGTACATCTTTGTCTTGGTGAAGATTCTCAAAACAATAGGTTGATTATGACAAAAAGCATTTTTAAAAGAGTATTGTAAGTAAAGAATACTATAATAGTTTATTTAGAATAGGGTATTTCAAAGCTAAATTTGATCTATACAATGTTGGGAATTCAAATTGATTCATATAGTTTATAATACATTGTATTTATAAAGTCTTGTGGATGAAAGGTAGAGTAAAATATTAAAAGAAAAATAATATTCCTTGTTTCTTGCAAGGTAGAATAATTCTGATTTAAAAGACCTTTTTACACTCAAGTACATGTGAAGAGTATGAATACGGTGTTGGGTATGACCATTCACTGTGCACCAGGACTAAGTTCCTATTCAATTGTATGATGACTATCATTCCAAACGTCCCTTGGAACACATGCTGAACTCCCTGCTGACAACAGAAACATCACTGAGAGACTGGAATTAATTTGTGGGCTTTAGAGAATGAGTTGGTGTCGCTCTGAAGATAGCAAACTATCCCGGTTTTATTTGAAGCTAATCTGTTGCTAAGGACTTTGCAATATACAGAAGAGTTTCTGACTGTTTTTACACAGAAATTCTAGAACTAACTCAAGAATTTATGATGTTTGCTAGGGCTAACTTTGTCAGACACTAATTATTGAAATACTAGAGGAAACTGAACAGTTGTGGGTTTTTTTGCTGTTATAATAAATTATAATATTTGCAGAAACATCCTATTACATACAGGGGATATATAGAAAGAGATGTTAGATTAAAGCAAGGATGAATTGATTTTTTTTTTTTTTTTTTTTTTTAAGGATGAATTGATTTTAATACTGAATTAAAATCAGCTTGTCCCTCTCAGACACTTCTAACATTTAGGTGCTTTGAAAAGAAGCTAAATTTAATTGCAGTAAAAATTTAAGTGTTCGTTGCATATCATACAGATTCTTAAAAGTAGTCATTTTTGCTGGTGTAATTAAAAATGAGTGCTAATTTATTTTTGAACAGAAAAATAGCTTTTAAAATTGCCTTACAAATTAATGTGTTTCAAGCCTATTTCTTTTTGAGAACTCTGCGATCTCTAAGTGAAATATAAAAAGTCAGCAAGGTAATCTTGTAGTTCCAGGCAAAATCTATTTCTCTCTGAAAAACTCAAAAGTAACACTGATTAGGGTGATGTGTGCAGAGTCATTCTATACCATCTTTAAGCTGCAACCACAGATAACTTTGGTATAGATTCATTATATATATATATATATACATATATATATGGCTTATATTCTTTATTGTATAGATTCTGCATATATATAAGCTATAGAGACATATTAAATATACATGTGATATGTATATATTATATATATAAACATATTCTGTTTATATGTAAACATATAATCACATTATTTTCTCAAATAAAGGGATAATTATTTTGGAAGAGTTTTAGAAGTAGTAAGTAAATGAATGAGGTATTCCAACTACTTTCGACGATGATTATCAGCCATATAAACAGGAAGAATTTTTTAAAGCTGAACTCTGAGAGTGAGTGAGCATAACTTCTTTAAGGACCTGATTCACGTGGCTGACGGGCAGAATCATCACAGGTCATCCAGCTGGAAGGCATGGGGGGTGTGGGGGCGATCCCGGTATGGAGAGCTAGACTCTGCTCTATGACAAACAGTGGTTAGCTTGGGGGAAATAGAGTAGGAATTTATAAAGCATGGGTTTAGACATATTATTTTGAACCAAGAGGCTCTGCATTGAGAGCTGGTGGTTTGGTAGTTGGGCCCCACTGAACAGTTGGTAGCTATTGATTCTGTCTATCAAAACACAGAAAAACTGATTGTGTGTAAAAACAGTATTCTTTTCAGAAAGCACAATTTTCTGAGTGATTACTCAACCAGAATCCTAATGAAGAGCTTTAATAATTCCAAGGAATGTCTATTTTTATATAGCTTATTGGATCATACAAAGAGCTTTTGACTCATTGTTTAAATATTAAATGTCCTTAGCATTTTGGATGATCTCTAAAGTCCTGTCCAGATTTTTAAATCTGCAGTACTCTGGATTGAACGTAGTTGGGCAGGAAAACTGACATTTGAGCTGATGCGTGGAAAAGAGGTCTCTGACATCTGGGAAAATGCTTGCCCCATGATCACCACTTGAAAAGTCCATAAAGCCACCACAAACCCATGTCAGACGCTCTAAGGATGCCCTTATCAGGAGCAGAACCCAACTAGGCAGACGCTTGCTTTAATCCAATGTAGCACTTCTGCTATCGTGATGTATCTCTTTGCTTTTCTCACCAGTTTCTTTTTGAGAACTTTTATTGATTTTTGCCAAAACGATCACAATGTTCACAGTAGGAACTATAAGGGAACTCTGGGAATCGCACAGGTGTGTTCCTGAGTGTGGCATGTACAAGGACCAAAATCAGTAAAATTCAATCCGCTCTCATCACATAAAAGATCAGAGCAGAGATGTGTTTCTCAGGGTAGATTGATGTGATGGCACATTCCAGAAAATAACGAGAGAAATCAGACCGTAGGTCAGGCCCATTTGGTAAGCCCTGACTCACTCTACAAAGCAGAGATAGCTGACAGAGGTACCAGGACAGACAGACGTAGGTGTTGAATATTTTGAGAAAAAAATCCAAGTGAAAGTCAGGCCTTCAGTGCCCCCAGCAGCCTCCGACTTAGGACAGATAGAAAATGATGCCCACCAGTTTGTACACCTGTTAGAGTGCATACAGGTCCTCTGAGAAATTTGAATTGATATACTAATATTTAAATCAATGTACGATGTTACTTTTCCCCCTGATACAGGATTATTTCTTCTTCCCATCACGCTCCAGAACGTGCCACTCAACATCATGCCTTCCACAGGGGGCCAGAGTCTGAGGAGCATGGGTCCCTGCCGGCAACGTCAGAAGGGGAAGAGCAAGAGGGGCTGTCTCCCCGAAGACTTAGCTGTACTCCTTGTGTTTGAAAGACCAGCACATCTAAAACACTCAAGCACCGGGGGCGCCTGGCTGGCTCGGTCAAAGGAGCATGCGACTCGATCTCGGAGTCCTGAGTGCAAGCTCCACCTTGGGTGGAGAGATGACTTAATAAAATAAAGGCACTTGAACACTTAAGTCATAGATTACTAGATCAAAATGGTCTTATAACTGAAAAATTATGGACCAAGTTGAATTTTAAGAAACATGAATTTTAAGCTTTAGAAAGTATGTCCATTAGAATTCTCATTTTGATTTTTCCTTTCCCTGTTTTCAAAATAGCTTGAAGAGTGCATGAACAGCCACAGGGAAAACACTTTTTATTACTTTTCGCCTGAAAATAATAAATATTTTTTTCCAGAGGAAGGGACAGTATCTCATCCTGGGAAATCATAGCTTACTGGGTCCCAGGGAAAACATTATTCTTTGAAAATAGAGTGTACTCTGTTATTAAGTGCTTTTGAAAGTACATTAGAAACTGTGTATTTTATAGAATTGTATATCTTGCTAGATTTTAGTCCCAATTTTAATCCATTTATGACTTCAGTTCCATATCATTATTAAGCTTGCTTGTAGGTTGATAAGTATTTCTGATTTTTCTTCCTTTGTCCTTATAGAACTTGCAGTGAGGAGAACAACTCTCTTAATTTCTTTAAAATAATTAAATGGCATTCTCAATATATCACCAAAAATAGAGGAAAATAAGAATAAATGAGCTAAAGAATAAAACTACTATTTTTGGAAACACAGCTTTCCAGATTTATAGTAGTTTGGCAAAACTCATCTAACAGTTTACTCTTGTTTTAAAATGGTTAAAAAATAATTAATAGAGTATATTTGTAGTAGATCTTAAATTTCTCTTCCCTCTTTATTTCTATGACATATTAACCTTTTGAATTAAAATTGTGGGGGAGTAAACACATTGTGTTGTTTGTGTTCAATGTAGCTAAAAATTTCACTTTAAAATAAAAGCAACTGAACCTAGGATGATCTTCAATCTTCATGAAATAGTTCTTCTGGTGCTCCTCACATTGGTGGATGTTACTGACTTCCCTAAATACAAATTATGAATGTCGGAGACATGGGAGTGACCTACAAATAAAGCCCAACATCTAGAAAAAATAAAAACAAACAAAACTCAACCCAAGATATTAATGACATAGCTTCTGATTTCCTAGTTCAGCATTTATATTTTAAGAATTTACAAACTTAATTCCTTCTCCATAATTGTACCTATTTTTCTTTAAACTGGACTTCTACATAAGATTTAACTTAGGCATAGGGAAAAAAGCATTCTCTTAATTACCAGCAAATAAACTAGAAAAGAAACAACCAAAAAATCCCACAAACATCCCATGTGTTTTGAAATTACAAAAATATGTTTCTGAACATTCCAGTAATCAAAAATATATTGTTGACTATAGAAATATTGTTAGCTGAATGTTGACAAATGGGATATAATCTCCATGTTATACTAATGAGGACCTTCTGAAACCTCAGACAGCACCTCAATGGTGAACATCAAAATAATTTCGCTGGAAAGCTGTGAGAGGCGAGAACGCCCCTATCACCATTTCCCCTGAAAACCACACTGCAGTTTCTGGGCAGTGCAGAAAAGCAAGAGAAATACAACAACAAAATGTACAGCTTAGAAAGGAAGAATGAAATTGTCATTGTCTAGTGATATGATTTCATGCGTGGAAAATCTGAGAAATTAGAATTAGGGAAACTTTCACATGGTTGCTATGCATAAGACTTCCGTTTGTAATATGGCAATATATAGTATGATAACATTATATATAGTATATCATTTAATAATATAGGAAGCATGCTATATAGTAAGGAATATGAAAGCCGGGGCGACGTCCCCTAAGCAAACACATTTCTATTTTTCCAGTGTAACATGCAAATGCTCACACTGAGCGGGCTACAGGGAGACCCAAAACAGCCCTACGTTAATCTTGCTGCCAAATTTACCTTAACTTTAATGAAAATAACTCTATGTTGTCATACTCTCTTTCTGAGTTTCATAACTGTAGAAACATTATTAAGTTATTCATGTTCTATGACCAGCATCTCCCTCGGGCACAGATATCCTAGAGAAACTAATGCAAGTGTGCACCATACGTGCGCATAGACACCACACATGTGTGCACACCAGGTTACGTGTGCAAGCATGTTTATAGAAGCATTGTATTCGAACCACACTGGAAGACATCAAAATGTCTATCAACAATGCAATGCATAAATTAAAGGGGAGACTTTCACAGCGCAGAGCACTGTATAGCAATGGGAAGGGAAGCACCCCAGTTACCCATAAGCACATATTAGAGCAAGGATGGATGCCACGCTTCCTGTTCCCTCCAGCCACGCTCACTCTCCTGCTGATCCCCCCAGTCTTGTGGTTTTCCCTACGATCTGCTGATCTCGCCCAGATGTGCATTTCCAGCACAGACATTTTTCTTCAGTTTCACACATCTTCCTGAAATATCTACTTAGCAGATTAGGTTGAAGGAAAAAAAAAAAAAAAACCACAGACACCTTGTATTTCAAATCCATTGGGGAAAACATCTGTTTTAAAGTAGCTAAAAACCCAATAAATCACTTTTCGTTATCATTTACTTTTGGTCATCTGACAACTCTTTTATGTGATTTTGTCATGGAACTTTAAGAAATTATCTACTCCTTCAGGCTGAAAATGGAGAAAAAAAAAACCAGAATGATTTATTTCCCTTTAAAATGATGTTATGGATGATGATGTTTCATCAAAATAACATTGTTAAAAAAGAAATGGATGTAAAATGTTTGACTTATGATAATAGTGTTTCATGAAAATAGTTTTTAGCAGATGGGACTGAACTTACAAATACTGAAAGAACATTTAGGAAGGCAGCTAGAAAAAGCATTGACATAGAATATATTTAAGTAAAGAATGGAATTTCATTGTAATGTAAAGAAAGAAACAAATCATGTTTTCCTTGCTATTGAAATACATCTTGTGAAATGAGACCAATCCTTGCAGAACTCTGGACTCTGAAGAATGACAACAGCATAGCCCTGATGAAACTCACAACGCCTCTTGCTACTTAGACCTTCCCACAAATTATAACACCAATGCTCTGAAGATAACTTCATGTGTCTAAAATCCTGCTATGTCTCCTGAGACCTTTTTAGAGAGCTTTTCTAGGTCATGTTACATGGTTTCACTTCTCTTCTTATTGTAAACATCCATTGCCTCCTTTTTCTGCCCTGCAGTCTCCATAGATCAAAGATTAGGGTTTTCAATTCTTTCCCATTTCTACAGTGTCCTGCCACCAGAAAGATGATCAACGGGAAGCAATTCATATTTGAGAATACCTTGCAAATGTTTTCACATGCCATCACATTCAATGTCAATATGATGTTCTAGTTATCTACTATTAACCCAATTTTATCATCTCTATTACCATTTTACTGGTCAGGAAAAGCAGGCATGAAGAGGTTAAGTGACTTGCCTAAAGTTACATTAAAAAGCAAAGATGATTGGGCGCCTGGGTGGCTCAGTTGGTTAAGCGACTGCCTTCGGCTCAGGTCATGATCCCGGAGTCCCAGGATCGAGTCCCACATCGGGCTCCCTGCTCAGCGGGGAGTCTGCTTCTCCCTCTAACCTTACCCCCTCTTGCGCTCTCTCTCTCTCTCTCTCTCTCTCAAATGAATTAAAAAAAAAAAATTAAAAAAAAAAAAAAAGCAAAGATGATTAAGTGCCAGTCCACTTGCCTAAGAGCATTTCATGCTTCCTCAGCTTGGATTAGATAAGAGAAGTTCATTTTCACAACACTATTCATTTTGAAAACATTTGACTTCTTAAATTCTTTCCATAGGACTTCATATCTTACTTGCAAATTGGTGCCTAATATAGTCCCCCAATTCAAAACAATTTCACTTCCTCTTTTCCCACCCATTTCTCCAACGTTTCTTATAAAACTTCCCACCTTTTAGGTTTCAAGTTAAATACCTGCTCCCCCTAAGGGACGCCCCAGCCCCTGTCTAGGGGAGGTATTCCTTCAATGGGTTCCTACACACAGAGCAGGCCTGGGGTAGCTGGCCTTTCCCCGTGGACCCGTGCTGGGCTAGGGTTTCCCTCTTACAGACTGCACCAGTGCAGGTTAGGGAAGAGAAAGCATGAGCTTTTGGAACGTTTATATTTCAACCCTGAGCACTGTGAACCCCTATAACATGGGGAAGTGTTGCCCAAATCTATGGACTGTTGAAAGGCGTAAGTTTAGATAAATAAAAATCCTATTACGGTGACTAGTTGTTATGTTCGACAAAGTATAATTCTTTTGTCCCCTTTGGCGTCTACACTGGCCCTAAGTCACCCTCGGGTCTCCCTAGCCTTGGTCGATCCTGTATCCACGTGTCCGCCCCAGTTCCTGCTGCCCAAACAAATCGGAGGATGGGAACTAAGTTAAGGAAAAGTATCTAGAGCTTCTGAACATTTGACAGAAAGAAACCTTCCTGTGGATTTCCCTGAAATCCTTCCATGAATGGGGCTTACCCCTTCAGCTGATACTCATTAATCACCCAAATTGAATTTGCTCATATTGGGTTACCATACTGGAGTGCAGGAAAGAAATTTCACATAACAAATGGGAGAGCTAAAAGTTGTCTCATTTGGGTAATAGAATGTTTTGTGCTTTAAATTTATTTCTTTTCAGAAGTTCTTGTTTTGTTTTTCCTGCTGTTTACTTCTGCATCCAATTGAGATAAGACAAGTCTCTGTGGCTCCAAAGAAATTAGGGGTTTTGTAGCCTGTACGTTTCTCTAGGAAGGAGAATCTCATACTCACATGTGACCTACAAGTCACAGATCATTTAAAGTAGGAACGTGGGGTAGCCTATTTAGAGACAACATGCCTAGGAATTAATAAACAGCATCTATTTATCTAAAAATATTGCTCTGCATGGTTCAAAGAGAGGGAGTAAAAAGCATCGAACTGACAATTCAGGGCCACTAGAATTGCCTCTAGGGAGAGAGCAATTAACTACATTTCCTAGACAATACACAGACCGATTTACACACTGTCATTTGAAAACAGGATTATGCTAGAATCTGCCTCTCCATCATCTGTCATTTGTTTTTCAAATCTCGGTGAGCGCTGTTCCCACCACTGAACCAGGAATGCACTGAAATTCTCCAGGCGTGTTTTCTGTCCACACAGCGAGAGCTCACTCAGACCTTACCAGCCCTCTCCATCAACTGCCTTCAAACCCTTTATGACTCTCTATTTGATGTCTGTCATCGTGCAGCTATTAATTTAATTTCTCTCCTCCCTGGTTAACTCTTTCCATGCCTTGGCTTTACTTGAACAATCAGCTCAGTGCACCTCTGATTCCAACCACTGAGCGTACCCACCTTGTCCTCTGAGCAGACACAGGGAGTCTCACTATAAATGCAGCCTATCAGATGGGCCTTCTCCTCACTCCAGGCCTTCTGCCCCCATAGGTGTGTCCCCTTATTCATCTCCCTTTGTGTCCTGTCTTTCTTCTGGAGCCCTATGTAGGTGCTAATCTGGACAATGCTGTGTTCCTCGTGAAGTCACGGGCAACATGTCAGAAAACCATGTCTCCTGCAGGTGTTTGGGAAACACTTGGAGCTAACCACATAGTAACTGTCAGCATGACTCACAGCCCAGAATTATGGACAGTGGGACTGGCCTGCATGGGGAACTGTGCTCCCCACCCCACCCCTGCATCTGGCTCTCCCCCCCTGGACTACCCACCTGCCCACACTGCCGTCAGCAGCCTCCTGTGGTCAGCATACCAGTCTTGACTCAAAACATCTGTTCTTCACATCAGTCCCTCAATCAAACAGGAAACTCAAACCGGGCTGCCATGATTCTTTCCACCTAAGAATCTCAGTGCATTTTCAAATTATCTTTCTTTCCTTCTTTTTTCCCCAAAACCATCCATCTATTTGCAGGTCTTCTAAAGCTTTATTTTACAGTCTCCATTCAAATTAGGAAGGTTAAAATAAATCAATTTGAAAAAAAAAATAAATTCTAGGTTTCCATTGACACAGTAACCTTGTTATAATACAAAAGAAGAAATAATGTTTTACTGAGACAGTAAGCATATATATTTCTGTGATGGGTCAGCAGGAGGACCATACACCTACCTAATTCCACCTGGTCTGTGTGAATCGTTAGGTTTCACATTTATCTGAAAGGTCCCAGTGGTAATTTGGGTAGTTGGGGCAAGTAATATTTGAGGGAAGCATTTTACCTCCTATTTTCATTTTATTTACTTTGTTAAACTAGTTCAAATAATATTCAGGCAAGTGGCTGCCTCCACTCAGAGTTTAGAGAATGATGCGTGCACATATTCGAATCTGTTCCTCTCAGTTCAGCTCTCTATTGGAACCTTCCAGGCAAGGAGGGAGTCTGAGCGGGGTTTACTGAATCCATACAGGAGGGATGCGCTCTAGCCACTGCCCGGAAACCACGGAGTGAGCCTCCTCACCAGACTGCAACAGAAGCAGAAGGTAACACTGAGGTATGCTGCTGTCTGACCTGGACAGGGAAGCCTGTGTCTCCGCCCTGACCAAACAATTCATGCTGAACAGTTAGCACAGTGACCTGCCTATAAACTACCAATATTTTTAATGAGGAGAGGGACTTTCCTTCTCTGATGCTGCTTTTGTGAAATGCAAAGCTAGCTTGTCCTCACAGAGTGGTTGTGATACCCACTATCGGGGACTTTTATTCTAGCACAGAAACATCACAAATGGCTAAACTCTCGGATCTAAAGGAGATACTCTGCCCTAACAGGAATGAGATTTACATGCACCAGGGGCCCAGAAAATGGGATTATTTTAAAAAGCTAGCACCTCCCAAAATCCTATTCCACTCTGATCATTGTGCATCCTGAAAGGATCATTTAGAATTATAACTCGATTTTCTACATGAAATAGACACGGACTGATCAGGTCCATTTTGCCTCCCCAGTGTCTTTAAAAACTGTTTTCTAGGTCCATTTCTGTATCGGTTAGGGAGGTCGTTAGGTTTGAGGTTGGTGTTGAGGAGAATAACTACCATGACTTCCAGTGCTTTGGCGAAACCTCGGATGCGAGGCCTTCTGGCCAAGCGTCTGCGATTTCATATTGTTGGAGCGTTCGCTGTATCCCTGGGGGTTGCAGCTTTCTATAAGTTTGCTGTGGCTGAACCAAGAAAGAAGGCATATGCAGATTTCTACAGAAATTATGATTCCATGAAAGATTTTGAGGAGATGAAGAAGGCTGGTATCTTTCAGAGTGCAAAGTGATTTTGGAATGTAAAGAATTTCTTTGGGTTTTGTTCCATTGAAGTCTGTCACTGACCTGTGTTCCTGAACTATGAAACACGAATATTGGGTTATGGAATAGTTTGTCTTGATAAATAAGCAACTAACAAAAAAAAAAAAAAAACTGTTTTCTATCTTTTTCCATTCTGACTGATATTTCCCTAAGTTTTTCTTGCAACAAATAGAATCATCTAATGTAATCTTGACGAAAGCGTGTATGATTAGATATTTCAAACACATGAAAACAAATGCCATTTGGAGCCAAAGCGTCAAAATTCTAATAAGAATATTTGGTTTAAAACCAAACTATCAAAATACTGCAGTGAAAAGCTTGCCCTCAGAATCCTGCTCCACATTGTTCTAAATCAGATGATTTTGCCACTATCTCTTCAGAATTATGACCCATCCCAGTACGTCTGCGAGTCGGCTGGAGGTCACCACTTTCTTCTCCGTTCACTACTGCCAAGTTTTCTTTTGTTTATGATGGTTTTGGACACTGGCAGCCTAGCCACTGAGGTTGACCTGAGGAGAGTTCATGTTCTAGATGCTTCTCTCTAACAAGGTGAGACTCTCAGAATTATCTGAGCTCCTGTCCTACAACTCACGTTGAGGTGACCGTGGGATAGCCCAGTGGGTTACCCTGTGACGTGGTTCTCACAGCTGGGCTTGGGGCCCATTATAACGGGAAGTTCTCATTTATGAAGCACCTCACAGGATATAATCTCCCCAACCCAGGGAAGTGGTTGTCACGTCCCCTCATTTTGCAGACGTGGGAGGAAACAGGAGGTTAACGGTGGAGTTGGCCGTGCAGGATCAGCCCGCGGGTAGCATGAGGTCCCTCTCTCCTGGGCAACAAGGTGGCTTGTGAGGGCTTCCTTCTCAAACATGTTGCAAAGGCCGGCTCTTCTCACCTTGGTTTATCAAGGTTGGAGCTGGGATTACAGGCATTTTGCATTGATACATATAACAAGAGGAGAAAAGCTATTTGTTGGTACATGACTCCGAGAAAGTTGTTCCAAGTCACTTGACTTCTCACTAGATTTCTCCTACGGAGTAATTCCCCATTTGAACTCACAAAGTTGGGAATGACCAAGCGCGGGAGAATTTTCTCTTCCCTGCTGAGTCTCAGGCTACGTTTCCGAAGAGCTCTGAGAAAGAAGGGACAGGAAGCAGAGCGTTATCAAGACCAGGCAGAGGTTTCTGCAAGTCAGGGATAGGGCTGAGGTTAGCTACCTCTCCTCTGGGTGTTGCACTCACTCCCCAGCGTGTGAGGGGATTGTCAGGAACGGGGTCACACGAGGTCCAGGCCTGACCAATCAACCTGCCTATGTTCTATCACCTTCCAATCACTTATCTTGACCTTCTTAGAACGAAACCGAATCACTTCAACGCTTACTATATTTTTAGCTTTTAAAAAATAGCCCTTTTATTTTTTTCTCTTTCTATTCTTTTTTTTATTATTAAAATAGTCTTTTTTTTTAATTGTTTTCTTGAATTGCCTGCATCATGACAGAGGGCCCCACACAACATAAGGTTGAGTAAAAGTCAAATAGTAAAGCAAGAAGGGGATGACTTTTCAGAAAGTTAACGCCAGTGTGCCGTGGGATGGCCTTCACAGGTGGTTTTCCTTTATTTTTGCAATCAGAACATTTCCATGTTAGCTTTCTGAGTAAGTATGAGGTCCCCTGAAACTAATGCCAGTTAAATTTAGATATTTGTATATATATTAAATAAATGGTTCAGAAAGTGGAGGATAAGGTGTTGTAGTCACAAGAAAAGATTAAATGCTTCATTCAGGAAAATTTCTTCATCCCTCCTCATAAAAATCTCCCCAGGCCTCTCTCATGGAGGCAGACAGCTACATCAATGGTTCCCCCAGCTTCAGTGGGACATTGTCAGCCTTCGTGACTGGGGCTGGGCGACAGTGACCTGCAGACCCGCTCATTTCAGCCTCATTTCAGCCGCGCCTTCTGTTCCTGAGCTCTGCCTTCCAGCACCTCTGCCCCTGCCTGGGACTCGGGAGGGACAGGCTGCCCTCCTCTGCAGGGCCCTCCTGCCTGCTCTCGGGGGACAGTTCCTACTCAGTGCCCCTACACTCCACAGCCTTCCCCCCACCCCAGCCTGGGCCAGGCTCTCCCCCGCCGGGCAACCCCAAACATCCCTCCCTCCTGCCCCCATCAACTGAGGAGCACTCCAATTCTCCTTCCACAATATCCTCCCAACTTGCCCTGGCTCCCATCCTTAGAGTCTTAGGGAACCTAGCTTTGTCCTATCAGCAGAGCCAACAAAATCTTTTTATTATCCCTACGGGGGAAAAAAAAAAAAAGGTGCCCAAACACAGTGCATCCTATTTTCGAAATCTCTGGAATATGCCAGTGCATGAAGAATGCAACGAGCAGGACTCTGGTACCGTTCAGCCTTTGATGTGACAACATGGTCACGTGGGTTAGATGTACAGGTGAAGTCCCGCACACGATAGGACCCATGCCCCATTAGAACCATGGTTTTCCTTATTTTTTTCCAGCTGTATCACTCTATGATTGACAAATAAATGTATTGCAAGCTTATTTAAAAAATGCAACAAATAGCAAAAAATCGTTTAGAATGATGACCACATGGTGGTCACTGTGGTACATGGTTAGTGGTGGTTTTTAAATCAATTATCCTGTTGGAGCTGGGATTACAGGCATTTTGCATCGATACATATAACAAGAGGAGAAAAGCTATTTATTGGTACATGACTCCGAGAAAGTTGTTCCAAGTCAGACAGCTCATTACTGATTGCAAGCTGCAACTTTTCTTTTCAAGGACGCATGTTTTTCAAGTATAAAGCCAAGCATATAAATTAATATGATGCTTCATACTGCTTTCTACACAGGACTGCTTTCAAAATCCTCACACGTCTTCGAATGCCACTTCCTTGACAAGATTCTGCTGGCAATCATAATTTGAGTATTCAGTATCTTCTGAAAACTTTCCATGGCTTGGGTAATTTAATACCACATGAAGTATCATAAAGGATAGACAATGATGATCCCTGATTCATAGGTGAGCAAAGTAATCATTAGATTGCTAAGGAATTTGCCTCATTTTGGGTCACAGAGCAGGGCAATAGGAGGAGCAAGACTGAACTCCTTCTATTCTTTCCTATGGAAAGCCAAAATGCTTAGAAATTGCATTAGACCTTGTTGAAACAAAAGCATGTGTTGTGGTGTAAAAATCTGATGCTTAGTTCAGTTTAGACTTTTCATGATAACACTAGTGCTCTTGTTGACTTACATGGCAAAATACGGTGGTAGAATTTGAGATTTGGTGTTAGTAGCATGTTCTTGCTTGTTTGCTTGCCTTTATTTCAAAATCCAAAAAATAATTTTAAAAAAAAGAGCATGACATAGAATAATCCAACGTATGATAGATTCTTTTGCTTTATCTCCTCTTGGCCATTCACGCGTCCTTTACTGTGTCCTTGTTCCATTCGAGGTAGTTCTAAACCATCTGGGATGTGCATCATTTTCAAGACAAACAGGATCAGAGCAATCCAAAATGTTCCCTTTTTGGATTTTGGAGTCATTGTGGAACTAGCAACTTCCTGGCCATTTCCTAGGTGAAGGGGCAACAGCCTCTGGGCTGAGAGCAGAGTGAATAGAGTAATTTTTATTTCTGGGGGCTAATATCCATTTGAAAGAGATTTGTAAAATGGAATGAAGGTAGGTCTTTTGGCCCCTCCCCATGGGAAAAGGCTTTATTCTGTATCCATATCCCACTAGACCATAGCTAGCACCAACTCCTGTAGAAACTTCTCTCTTTCTCTTCTGTACATTATGAAATGAGATTGGGAGTGTCCCTAGACAAGGGAGGGGGGGACAACTGAAGGTCCTGTAAAGCCACATGACGTGGTGTCAGGAAAAACAGGTGCTTTTGAATACTGTTATTTATGGAATGTGAATTACATGAGTGTTGGCAGAAGAAATCATAGTTTAATTTGACAGATCTCTAGATTCCCTTGACAAGCTTAGCCAGACATAGTCACTCGGCGCGAACAGAAAAAAAATAATTTATATTTGTCGAGCAGTAGGCACTTCAACATTTCATACTCAAAGCGGATCAGTGTCTATGCAACATTCTGCCAGTTTGTAGAGATGAAAAACCAAACTCCAGGGTAAGACTTTTATAACAGACATCCCAATAGCTCTCACATTCCTAAAACAAGCGCTGTGTCATGCACTTATTTTCTGATTTCTAATGAGAAAGAACGAGGTAAATATAGCTGTGTTTTATTAATGAAAACATGAGCTGCACTTAAAAAAATCAGTTTTGAGTATGGAAGCAGGTGTTTGCATTCTGTTTTGGTTTGCATGTGGTTCGGCAAGAACAAGGCAGAGACACCCAATGGGGAGAAAAAGATACACTTCAGTTGAAGATATTCCATTCTTTTAATTAGGACATACACATGGTGACAAAGGGCAAGCAGTATAGCCATTACAAATGAAATGCACACAGGTCTGTCGGGGTCCCTGGTCCCCTTCCACATGCACACTCCTTAGCGGTCACCAGCGGTCACCTTTTCTCTCTTTGGCTCTTCTGATGGTGAACCCTGTAACCTGCAACTTCACAACTGAGAGACTGCCACCAAGGCCTCCATCAATGGATCAAACTTGCTATCTCTAAAAATGGGCCACTCAGACAGTAGGTATCTCTGTCCTACTACAGTTGGAGAGAGCACCAGCCATGACACCGAATCAAGCCTTTCAAGAGTTGACTTCTGGTCTGGGGAATACAGTGATAAAGAACCAATTTTAAAAAAATAGCAGCAGAAAGTCACTAGAAGGAGGGATATTCATAACAGTGTTATGTTAGTGTCAGGTGCACAATACAGTGATTCAGCACTTCCATACATCAGCCTGTGCTCATCATGACAGGTGCACTGCTTCATCCCAATCACCTGTTCCCCCCATCCCCCGCCCACCTCCCCTCTGGTCACCATCAGTGTGTTCTGTGTAGTTAAGGGTCTGTTTCTTGGTTTGTCTCTCCCTCTCCCTCCCTCTCTCTCTTACTTTTTCTCTCGTTTTTTCCCCCTTTGCTGGTTTGTTTTGTTAGAATGAGGGATATTCTAAACCACAAGGGACCGGATGTTATCCACAGTGAAGGCATGAAATACTGGTGTCACATGTGGGCGTACATTCTACGTTAAAAATGTTCCAGAGACTCGAACACAATATGCGGTCCTTGTTTGGATACTGATTCAAGATTCAGAAAAATTAGATTCTAATGAACTATTATTTTTCGTTAGGTATGGCAATAGCATTTTGGTTATAAATGAGAATGTCCCTAATTTCTTATAAATTTTGTATGTAGGAGTGTGTGGGAGTGACATGGCTCAGTGTCTGGAATTTGCTTTAAAAACTGCAAAAAATAAGCAAAAAGGGATTAGATATGGTAAAATCTTGATAATAATGCATATCTAATATTTTTTGTGCACTTGAAAATTCTCAAAACATTTTAAAACTTATTGGGTAATGATTCAGCAAAAGGAGGACTGAACAGGAGAAACTGTCTCAATTGATCAAATTCTGGACTTTTCAGCTAATTTAACATCAATTATTTAAAAAGTGAATGAATTGTTTTGCATATTACCTATAAATTCTGTTGTTTTCCTCTCCCCGTTTAATCTCTCATTTAATTTTATTTCTCATTAACATTTTCAACAGCCAGCGAGGTATAAAATGAAAGTAAAAATAAACTCAGTAAAAGGTTAATTTTGAAATTTTACATTGGTTCTAATAAAATAGTTTGGGGACTGGAAAGCAATTTGCTATAAAGATTATTATGACTAAATGGGGATTTAGTTCATTCATTCAACTTTTGCATCACAATAAATGTTTATTCATGAAAATCCGCTAAAATAAACACTTTGTAAGAAGTAACAATGAAATTTCATTTCCCTTCATAGGCACAGAGTCCTTCATTATCTTAGGTACTTAAAATATAGAACTGGTTAAAACAAAAACAGACAGACTTTTTACATCTGAATGTGGAAATTTTAAGAATTTATTAAAATAAATTAATATTTTAAAATGATAATTTTACAGCTCAACCTAGTATAATGGGCACTCAAGCCATCCTCAATGCAATATGCATGATTCATTTACATACTCACAGATGTAAAATACTTCCATTTAATTAGAAGTACTTTATTCTCTCAACAATTAGTACTTTCCATATTGTGAAGGATATCCATTTATTATGGAAGAAAACTCATCAAATTTTAATAGGACTACAGCTTTTGCATTATTTGAAGTGCAAACCCATTATTATTTTTTTTTTTTAAAGATGTTGTCTGTGTTGGTTTTAGGAAAGTAACAGTTTTATAGCTGAATTCTATTTTCCTCGATGGAAGGACTTGTGGGGATTATTTATCACAGGTAGAAACATTTTTTAAACTCTAGTTTTTTTTTTTCAATTTTCTTCTTATTTGTGAGTCCAAATGAAATCATTGCCTCTTTACTGTGATTAACTTTTGCAGGCTGATGTAGTCAGCAGGTACTTAATAATTAGTTATTGCTGACAATAAAGCACTAAGCATCTCAGTCAATTGTCACCACATATCAATTATCATCTTATTTTTATCAGATATCAGGGAAGAATTATTTCCAAATTTGGGCAAGAAAAATGTATGATTCACTTCTAGAAAAGGAAAGGTATGTCTTTAGCCATTCATGGATATTAATGCTACAAATATTTCCTGTTCTCTTATCTGCCTATGGTCAGAGAATTATGAAATTAAAAACAATAATGATTTAAAGAAATAAACCATCCAAGGATTGCCCAGCCCTCCACCTGTTGTTACACAGGATGCTTCCACTATCTCCTTACATTTTTTTTTTTTTTAATTGCCAACTCTACATGCAGCATGGGGCTTGAACTCAGGACCCAGTGATCAAGAGTTCATGCTCTACTGACTGAGCCAGCCAGGCACACCTCTTTCTACGACCTTCAGCATGTTCCTACCCATCCTATAAACCAGAGAAAAAACCTCCTCCAAAGCCCTACACAACCCATCCTTCCTTGACCCTCTGTGTTCACTCACACTGTATTTTTTTACTGTTTTTTGAAGGTCTCTTATCCATCAAAGGTGGGATCAAAGACACTTTTTTGAAGACTAACTCAACTTCACCTTTAAAAATGGAAATGTTTTGCTTTAAAATATTTAGAGAAATGTGGTCTTAAATGTCCTTCTTACCAATGAAGAGCTTTGCACCAGGGCCGTGCCTGCATGCCTTCTCACTTCCTTGGTAGCAAATGACTGCTGAGGGACTCTGTCTTCTGTACACAGTCGGTACCAAGTATTTGCTGCTTGAGGAGAGTGGGAAGTCAGTGGAACATGAAGGCTTGTGTCTCTCCATTACAATAGCTGATGCTGGTATGAACCTCAGATACCAAGAAACTGAAATGTTTTCTAAATTGTCAGTCATTCATGTAATTCATTGTTGTTTTAATTAAATGTATACCGAGGCATTATACTATTAAAAACTGGTAGTTTTTTTAATAATTGTTGATAAAACTTACACTTATCAAAATGCCAATTGCGTGGACGTGGCTTGCTAACCTGGACTGTTTTCACTAAATTGAGTTAGAGAATTGCTTTTCATGGAAACCGTATTTAAGAGATTGAGGTGTCTATCACCCAGCTACCATCAGATTATCACAGGACACATCAGCGATGTGCTCTGCTGTGTGAAAGCCAATTAACAAATACAGCAAATAATATGGGATGCTGACACATTCTGACAGTTGGATTCTTCACGAGAAATCTCTGCAGCAACGTCAATTTCCGAATCTGAGAAAGCAATCCAAGTCTGAGAAAGCAATCCGAGTCTGGCATGGCTCGGTTGGCTTGGTTTCTGTCACTATAACAATGTGACATAAACTTATTTTCTCAGCTGGGATGAAGTGACAGGCAATTAGCTCACATCCTTCATTACAGAAATACAGGAGGCAACACCACCTTGTAATTTTATGTGTAGATTATGATTACAGGAAGAGTTAACTTGTGCTCACCCAGGAAAAGAGCATCTCGATTTCACAGAAAGCAACGTGCCCTTCACCACGCGCTCTGTGTAGTCCTATGGGCTTCTTACTTCCAAATAGGGGACTTCAGAACTGACTTATATCCACATAATTTAGAGACATGCCCAGAGAATGTGGCATGCATTGGTTTGATCTTTAAAAACAGTCAGTCCTGCAAAGCCACCAGACTTCTTGAAGGGCATACATCTCTTTTTAATGAAAAATATAAAATATGAATTAATTTCTCTAGCTATTTTGAGAATATTGATTAGGAAACTCTTCTTCTTTCCATAAATTATGTTTTTATTATAAAACTGCAACAGTGACATCCAGTGTTTAGTAAAATTAATGGCACGTTGCCTCTAAGGACAGTTAAGGACACTAATGTTTTGAATAAAGATATGTGTGCTTATTTTTATATGGAACACATACATGGAAAAATATGCTAATTGACCACAATGGCTTTACTGATTTGGGAGTGTTGTCAGCATCTCCTACGAGGTGAGCACATAGTTCACATTGGCTCAGTTGTGTTCAGACTAAAAACTTGCTGCCCTAAGATTCTGGGCTGTTGGTCTTAAAACTGGTTTTGATGAGGAAGTTTGCTGAACTGAATGGGCATCTGTCTTCCCTGTTGACCTCATTTCTGCTTCTTATGACTCGCGCACCTAAGAGCAGCCGAGCAGTGGCAGACACGCATTCCCGTGGGTGCCCACGAAGTGACGGGCCCTGGCCACTCCACTCTCTCTAATTCCCCTCTGCTCTTCCATATCAAGGTGTATCCTCCGGCAGGTAGAGAATTATCCTACAATGGTGGAGGACGTTAGTGTCTGGCTGTATCTTTCTTTTTTAAAAATTTATTTTATTTTATTATTTTTTTAAAGATGGTATTTATGTATTTGACAGAGAGAAAGAGAGAGAGAGAGAGAGAGAGCACAAGCAGGGGGAGGGGTAGAGGAAGAAGCAGGCTCCCCGCTGAGCAAGGAGATGGATGTGAGGCTCCATCCCAGGACCCTGGAATCATGACCTGAGCCAAAGGCAGGCGCCCAACGACTGAGCCACCCAGGCGTTCCTGGCTGTATCTTTCTTACCAATGTGTGCGCCATCTGGACTTGAGTTTTCCTTTCTGCCATGCTGCTGTACCTGTGGAAAGCCATCACCGGGATTCCAGATTCGGGAGTAGAGAGGAACGGCTCTCTGCAGAGACCATATACTGCCTATTATATCCATCTGAGACACAAGCCAGTCAGGTAAAATCCTGGCAGGTCCTCTGTGTTCTCATGAAGACGCACTTCTAGGTTCCTGAACTGGTAGAGTGGGTTCAACCTCTGGTCCCAACTTATTTCTCTAGTTCTTTCCAGGTTTTAGTGTGCACATAACTTTCTGCTATTTCCACCATTTTGCCCGTGTGCCAACAACACCTGTCTATTCTCGGAATAAATCACATTGCTTCAGATCTCTAGTCCTCAGCTGCGCTGTTCCCTCTTGATGAGTCCTCTTCTGACATGTCTGTGTAGATCCTTCGGTGGTCTCTGCATTCGTCTTTTTGTAGATGAGTATAAGCAATTCATCACCTGCCTTTCTCATGAGGCTGATATAAAGATAAAGCTGATAGAAGGGAAATACATCTAAATGAGCAAGTCATACAATGGTCAGGTTCCATGGATATTTTATAAAGCTTCTTTTGTTTACATATTATCAACATTTGTGGACTGTGTAAAAAAAGTCGGACAGTTGAAAATTTTTTAAATGTATCTTACAGGAGGACGGAGCAAGATGGCGGAGGAGTAGGAGACCTGGATTTCGTCTCCTCTCAGGAATTCAGCTAGATAGGGATCAAACCATTCTGAACACCTACAAACTCAACAGGAGATCGAAGAAAAGAATAGCAACAACTCTCTGAACAGAAAAGCGACCACTTTCTGGAAGGTAGGACGTGCAGAGAAGTGAATTCGAGGCGATATTCGGGAGGCTAGACAGCGGGGGAGGGGCCTCCGTCGGCCGCTTCTGGCAAGTGATAGAGCCACGGAGCACAAAATCGGAACTTCTAGAAGTCGGCTCTGCTGAGGGACGTCACTCTGGTGGCTAAGCCGGGGGTGGAACCCTCGCGGGACGGTGTGGTCTCAGGACCCTCGGGGTCACAGAAAGACCGGGGGTGCCTGAGTGCGGCAGAGCTCCCAGGTATCGGAGCAGGGAAGCCGGCTGCAGAGACGGAGCCCAGGCGCGGGCTCTCAGCTCGGGGTTGTCATAAACCGTGATCCGCGGCACAGTCGGGCCACTGCTCCTCCAGCAGGGACCCAACAAGCGGCAGATCCGGGGAGACTCACCTTCTTCCCCCGGGAGGAGAGGTGCGGGAGCGCACCGTGGGGATCTGCTGGGTTTGGAGACCCCACACAAGGTCGGGTGCCGGAGATAGAAACGCGCAGTCACAGGCCGGGTGAGCGCGGAGTGTGGCCGGAGACCGGGGAGATGGGAGTGACTGACGGCTTTTCTCTGGGGGCTCGCTGAGGAGCGGGACCCCGAGTTCTCGGCTCCTCCGGGGCGGAGACTGGGAGGCCGCCATTTTCACTCTCGGCCTCCAAAGCTGTACGGAAAGCTTGCAGGGAACAAAAGCTCCCGAGAGCAAACCCGAGCAGATTACTTAGCCCGGACAGGCAAGGGCGGGGCAATTCCGCCTCCGGCAAAGACATTTGGGAACCACGGCAACAGGCCCCTCCCCCAGAAGATCAGCGAGAACAGCCAGCCAAGACCAAGTTTACCGATCAGTGAGAACGGCAGAACTCCAGCGCTAGGGGAATACTGCACATAGAATCCATGATTTTTTACCATGATTCCTTAGTCTTTCAAAGTTAATTTTTTTTAACTGTTTTTTTTTATTTTGAATTTTTCTTTTTCCCTTTTTCAACCAACATCTTATCAATCCCTTTTTTAAAAAACATTTTTATTTTTCATTTTTAGAGTCATATTCTATCCCTTCATAGTAGGGCATATATATATGAGTTGTTCTCTCTTTAAAATTTTGAGATAGTTTCTTCTAACAAATCAAAATATACCCTAAATCTCTAGTGTATGTTTTTTTTTCTACTCCCCTGCCTGATCACATTCTCTCCCTTTCTTTTTCTTTTTTTTTAAATCCTCTTCTTTCTTTTTTCAAACAACTTCTTATCAATTCCTTTTTTAAAATTTTTTATAATTTCCATCTTTACAGTCATATTCCATCCCTTCATCATATCAACCCTTATTTTTGTACATATATAAGTTTTTCTTTCTTTAAAATTTTGGGAGGCACTTTCTTCTAACAGAGCAAAATACACCCAAAATCTAGTGTGTGGCACTGATCTATATACCAGCCTGATCATATTTGATCACATTCTGTTTTTTTGTTTTGTTTTGTTCTGCTTCTGTTTGTTTTTATCTTTATATTTTTCTTTTTCTTCTTTTTTCTTTTTCTTTTGTCTCTCTTTCCCTTTCTTTTCCCACTGCTTCAGGTCTTTTCTGATTTGTTTAGAGTATATTTTCTGGGAACGTTGTTACCCTGTTAGCATTTTATTCTCTCATTAATCTATTCTCCTCTGGACAAAATGACAAGACGGAAAAAATCACCTCAACAAAAGAACAAGAGGTAGTACCGACTGCCAGGGACCTACTCAACACGGACATTAGTACAATGTCAGATCTAGAGTTCAGAATCATCACTTTAAAGATACTAGCTGGGTTTGAAAAAAGGATGGATGTTATTAGAGAAACCCTTTCTGGAGAAGTAAAAGAACTAAAATCTAACCAAGTCGAAATCAAAAAGGCTATTAATGAGGAGCAATCAAATATGGGGGCGCTAACTGCTAGGATAAATGAGGCAGAAGAGAGAATCAGTGAGATAGAAGACCAAATGATGGAAAATAAAGAAGCTGAGAAAAAGAGAGATAAACAACTACTGGATCACGAGGGCAGAATTTGAGAGATTAGCGATACCATAAGACAAAACAACATTAGAATAATTGGGATCCCAGAAGAAGAAGAAAGAGAGAGAGGGGCAGAAGGTATAATGGAGCAAATTATAGCAGAGAACTTCCCTAATTTGGGGAAGGAAACAGGCATCAAAATCCAGGAGGCACAGAGAACCCCTCTCAAAATCAATAAAAATAGGTCAACACCCCGACATCTAATAGTAAAACTTACGAGTCTCAGAGACAAAGAGAAAATCCTGAAAGCAGCTTGGGACAAGAGATATGTAACCTACAATGGTAGAAACATTAGATTGGCAACAGACTTATCCACAGAGACCTGGCAGGCCAGAAAGGACTGACAGGATATATTCAGAGCACTAAATGAGAAAAATATGCAGCCAAGAATACTATATCCAGCTAGGCTGTCACTGAAAATAGAAGGAGAGATAAAAAGCTTCCAGGACAAAAAAAACTAAAGGAATGTGCAAACACGAAACCAGCCCTACAAGAAATATTGAAAGGGGTTCTCTAAGCAAAGAGAGAGCCTAAAAGCAACATAGACCAGAAAGGAACACAGACAATATACAGTAACAGTCACCTTACAGGCAAAACAATGGCACTAAATTCCTATCTTTCAATAGTTACCCTGAATGTAAATGGGCTAAATGCCCCAATCAAAAGACACAGGCTATCAGACTGGATTAAAAAACAAGACCCATCGATATGCTGTCTGCAAGAGACTCATTTTAGAACCAAAGACACCCCCAGATTGAAAGTGAGGGGGTGGAAAACCATTTACCATGCTAATGGACACCAAAAGAAAGCTGGGGTGGCAATCCTTATATCAGACAAATTAGATTTTAAACCAAAGACTGTAATAAGAGATGAGGAAGGACACTATATCCTACTTAAAGGGTCTATCCAACAAGAAGATCTAACAATTGTAAATATCTATGCCCCTAACATGGGAGCAGCCAATTATATAAGGCAATTAATAACAAAAGCAAAGAAACACATCGACAACAATACAATAATACTGGGGGACTTTAACACCTGCCTCACTGAAATGGACAGATCGTCTAAGCAAAAGATCAACAAGGAAATAAAGACTTTAAATGACACACTGGACCAAATGGACTTCACAGACATATTCAGAACATTCCATCCCAAAGCAACGGAATACACATTCTTCTCTAGTACCCATGGAACATTCTCCAGAATCGATCACATCCTAGGTCATAAATCAGGTCTCAACTGGTATCAAAAGATTGGGATCATTCCCTGCCTATTTTCAGACGACAATGCTTTGAGACTAGAACTCAATCACAAGAGGAAAGTCGGAAAGAACTCAAATACATGGAGGCTAAAGAGCATCCTACTAAAGAATGAATGGGTCAACCAGGAAATTAAAGAAGAATTAAAAAAATTCATGGAAACCAATGAAAATGAAAACACATCTATTCAAAATCTCTGGGATGCAGCAAAGGCAGTCCTAAGAGGAAAGTATATAGCAATACAAGCCTTTCTCAAGAAACAAGAAAGGTCTCAAGTACACAACCTAACCCTACATCTAAAGGAGCTGGAGAAAGAACAGCAAATAAAGCCTAAACCCAGCAGGAGAAGAGAAATCATAAAAATCAGAGGAGAAATCAATGAAATAGAAACTAAAAGAACAGTAGAACAGATCAATGAAACTAGGAGCTGGTTCGTTGAAAGAATTAACAAGATTGACACACCCCTGGCCAGACTTATCAAAAAGAAAAAAGAAATGACCCAAATCAACAAAATCATGAATGAAAGAGGAGAGATCACAACCAACACCAAAGAAATACAAACAATTATAAGAACATATTATGAGCAACTCTATGCCAGCAAATTAGATAACCTGGAAGAAATGGATGCATTCCTAGAGATGTATCAACTACCAAAACTGAACCAGGAAGAAATAGAATACCTGAACAGACCTATAACCACTAAGGAAATTGAAGCAGTCATCAAAAATCTCCCAAAAAACAAAAGCCCAGGGCCAGATGGCTTCCCAGGGGAATTCTACCAAACATTTCAAGAAGAATTAATACCTATTCTCCTGAAACTGTTCCAAAAAATAGAAATGGAAGGAAAACTTCCAAACTCATTTTATGAGGCCAGCATTACCTTGATCCCAAAACCAGACAAAGATCCCATCAAAAAGGAGAATTACAGACCAATATCCCTGATGAACATGGATGCAAAAATTCTCACCAAAATACTAGCCAATAGGATCCCACAGTACATTAAAAGGATCATTCACCACGACCAAGTCGGATTTATCCCTGGGCTGCAAGGTTGGTTCAACATCCACAAATCAATCAATGTGATACAATACATTAACAAAAGAAAGAACAAGAATCATATGATCCTCTCAATAGATGCAGAAAAAGCATTTGACAAAGTACAGCATCCTTTCTTGATCAAAACTCTTCAGAGTATAGGCATAGAGGGTACATACCAATATCATAAAAGCCATCTATGAAAAACCTACAGCGAATATCATTCTCAATGGGGAAAAACTGAGAGCTTTCTCCCTAAGGTCAGGAACGCGGCAGGGATGTCTACTATCACCACTGCTATTCAACATAGTATTAGAAGTCCTAGCCACAGCAATCAGACAACAAAAAGAAATAAAAGGCATCCAGATCGGCAAAGAAGAAGTCAAACTCTCACTCTTTGCAGATGATATGATACTTTATGTGGAAAACCCCAAAGACTCCACCCCAAAACTGCTAGAACTCATACAGGAATTCAGTAAGTGGCAGGATATAAAATCAATGCACAGAAGTCAGTGGCATTCCTATACACCAACAACAAGACAGAAGAAAGAGAAATTAAGGAGTCGATCCCATTTAAAATTGCACCCACAACCATAAGGTACCTAGGAATAAATCTAACCAAAGAGGCAAAGCATCTGTACTCAGAAAACTATAAAATACTCATGAAAGAAATTGAGGAAGACACAAAGAAATGGAAAAACGTTCCATGCTCATGGATTGGAAGAACAAATATTGTGAAGATGTCAATCCTACCTAGAGCCATCTACACATTCAATGCAATCCCCATCAAAATACCATCCACTTTTTTCAAAGAAATGGAACAAATAATCCTAAAATTTGTATGGAACCAGAAAAGACCCCGCATAGCCAGAGGAATGTTGAAAAAGAAAAGCAAAGCTGGCGGCATCACAATTCCGGACTTCCAGCTCTATTACAAAGCTGTCATCATCAAGACAGTATGGTACTGGCACAAAAACAGACACAGAGATCAATGGAACAGAATAGAGAGCCCAGAAATGGAGCCTCAACTCTATGGTCAACTCATCTTCGACAAAGCAGGAAAGAATGTCCAATGGAAAAAAGACAGTCTCTTCAACAAATGGTGTTGGGAAAATTGGACAGCCACATGCAGAAGAATGAAACTGGACCATTTCCTTACACCACACACAAAAATAGACTCCAAATGGTTGAAAGACCTCAATGTGAGACAGGAGTCCATCAAAATCCTAAAGGAGAACACAGGCAGCAACCTCTTCGACCTCAGCCGCAGCAACTTCTTCCTAGAAACATCGCCAAAGGCAAGGGCAAAATGAACTATTGGGACTTCATCAAGATAAAAAGCTTTTGCAAAGCAAAGGAAACAGTCAACAAAACCAAAAGACACCTGACAGAATGGGAGAAGATATTTGCAAATGACATATCAGATAAAGGGCTAGTATCCAAAATCTATAAAGAACTCATCAAACTCAACACCCAAAGAACAAATAATCCAATCAAGAAATGGGCAGAAGACATGAACAGACATTTTTCCAAAGAAGACATCCAAATGGCCAACAGACACATGAAAAAGTGCTCAATATCGCTCGGTATCAGGGAAATCCAAATCAAAACCTTAATGAGATACCACCTCACACCAGTCAGAATGGCTAAAATTAACAAGTCAGGAAATGACAGATGTTGGCAGGGATGGGGAGAAAGGGGAACTCTCCTACACTGTTGGTGGGAATGCAAGCTGGTGCAGCCATTCTGGAAAACAGTATGGAGGTTCCTCAAAAAGTTGAAAATAGAGCTACCATATGATCCAGCAATTGCACTACTGGGTATTTACCCCAAAGATACAAAAGTAGGGATCCGATTGTGCACCCCGATGTTTATAGCAGCAATGTCCACAATAGCCAAACTGTGGAAAGAGCCAAGATGTCCATCGACAGATGACTGGATAAAGAAGATGTGGTATTATATACAATGGAATATTATGCAGCCATCAAAAGGAATAAGATCTTGCCATTTGCAACGACGTGGATGGAACTGGAGGGTATTATGCTGAGCAAATTAGTCAAACAGAGAAAGACATGTATCATATGACCTCACTGATATGAGGAATTCTTAATCTCAGGAAACAAACTGAGGGTTGCTGGAGTGGGGGGTGGGGTGGGAGGGATGGGGTGACTGGGTGATGGACACTGGGGAGGGTATGTGTTCTGGTAAGCGCTGTGAATTGTGCAGGACTGTTGAATCTCAGATCTGTACCTCTGAAGCAAATAATGCAATATATGTTAAGAAAAAAAAAAGGAAGATAGCAGGAGGGGAAGAATGAAGGGGGGGGAATCGGAGGGGGAGACGAACCATGAGAGACGATGGACTCTGAAAAACAAACTGAGGGTTCTAGAGGGGAGGGGTTAGGGGATGGGTTAGCCTGGTGATGGGTATTGAGGAGGGCACGTTCTGCATGGAGCACTGGGTGTTATGCACAAACAATGAATCATGGAACACTACATCTAAAACTAATGATGTAATGTATGGGGAATAACATAACAATAAAAAATTAAAAAAATGTATCTTACAAAAAATATTCCTTTAAATTTTTTATTTTGAAATAATGATAGATTCATAGGAAGTCGTAAAGACCGTGTAGTGAGGTCCCATGCACACTTCAGCTGGGTTCCCCCAGTGGGGACACAGTGGTAAGGACAGGCCATTCTGGAAACCGGAAATGGGCACAGGTACAGTGTGTGGGGACATCATCTATCACATGGAGATTCGTGAAGCCGCCCACACAGTCAACATTCAGAACTATTCCAGGACCACCAAGACTTCTCTCCTGCTACCTCTTTCCAGTCACAACTATACCTCTCTTCATCATCTCTAACATGGGCAAACACTAGCTCTATAATTTTGGTATTTCAAGAATGTTGGATGAATGCATCATGGAGTAGCCACCCCTCGCTTTCTCACTTGGCGCGGTGCCCTTGTTTCTTAGCTCGCTTCCTTCCATTGCTGAGTAGCATTCCAGTGTGTGGACATATGAGGGTTTTATTAGTCATTCACCTATTTTTGAGGTTTTCAGGTTTGAGCTATTAACTCTGTCTTGAGTAATCATGTACATGGTCTTGGGGAGACACAGTTTCATTTCTCTGGGATAAATACCCAAGAGTGCAATTGCTGGGTCATATGGGAAGTGTTTGTTGGTTATTCTGAAGACCTTGAGCAATGTCCCTGCCAGCAGAGAGATCACTTCTCTGCATCCTCACCAGTGTTTCCTAATGCACGGGAGTGAATTCCTGCGGCCGGATGGGTGTGCGGTGGCCGCCTGGCACTGTCTCCCTGTTTCCTCAACAGCTGGTGACGAGCATCTTTTCAAATGCTTATTTGCCATCCATCCATCCTCTTCAGGAAAGTGTCTATTTATGTCTTTTGCCACTTCTCAAAATGCATTTTGTTTTTTCATGTTGAGTTTTGAGATGTCTTTGTCTTTACAGGATGCGAGCCCTTCCTCATATGCGTGGTTTGCAAATGTTCTCTCCCAGTACCCAGCTTGTTTTTCATGCTACTCAGGGACTCTGGCAGAGCAAAAGTTTTGTGTGTGTGTGTGTTTTTTTATTTTTTCTGTTTTGTTTTCTGGTGTCTTCCCTATTTTATCATTTCTGTTTCCTCATTTTTGCCTGCCTTTGGGTTACTTCAATACATTTTTATTTTATTTATTTATTTTAAAGATTTTATTTATTTATTTAAGAGAGAGAAAGAGCGAGCATGAACAGGGGATGCAGCAGAGGGAGAGGGAGAAGCAGACTCCCCGCTGAGCGGGGAGCCCAATGCGGGACTCATCCCAGGACCCTGAGTTCATGACCTGAGCTTCACGCAGACGCTTAACAGACTGAGCCACCCTGGTGCCCCTTGAATACATTTTTAGAATCCCATTTCCATTTGTCTGTAGGGTATTGGAGTGTATGTCTTTGTTTCACTTTTAGTGGCTACTCTAGGTATTACATTGTATGCACATAACTTATCACAATCTACTGGGTCAACCTTTCACCTGTTTGAGTGAAACTTAAAGACCTTCTCTCTCTTTACACCCTTTTGCCTTTTCTCATTTTTAATATAATTATCTTAAGTATTTCCTCTATGTACATCAAGATCACATTGGACAATACCATAATTTTTACATTAAATATTAAACATAATCTAGAAAACTCACAGGTGAGTGAAGGACTATTATATGTACCCTAGGGCTTGTTTTTTCTGCTGCCAACACATTCTGAGTCTTCCTCCATCCGGGAATGCCTTAGTTTTCCCTGCATTCCTGAACAATATTTTCACAGGATAGGTTGTCTTGGAAGTCTTTTCTTTTGAGTACTTGAAAATGTCCCCAGGGTTTCGATGAACACTGGCTGTCATTCAGAGTTCTCTCCTTCTGGTAGATGTCCTTTCTCTCTTGATTTCAGGATCTTTTCTTGGTCTTCAGTTTTCATCAGTTAGACTATAATGGGCATTGGGGTGGATGTATTTGGACTTATGTTTTGGGGTTCAATCAGCTTCTGTAATCTGTAGGTTTATGTGTTTTGCCAAGCTTAAGATGTTTTCAAGCCTCATTTCTTCAAACATTTTTTTCAGCTCCATGTCCTTTCTCTTCTCTTTCTGGGATGCCAATGACATGAATGGCATATTCTTTATTACAGTCCTACAAGTCTTGGAGCCTCTGGTCATTGTTTTCCACCTATTTTCTGTCTGTGGTTCAGATTGGGAGAGACAAGACCGACAGACTTGTTGGAAGAACAGACCTGTACTACAGACAAAAGAAGAAACAGGGCCAATTTTTATGTCCCAGGTATGGGCTTGCCTGATGTATTAAAATCTGAGGCAGCCCGGCTGGGGTATGAGTCTGCTCTTCTCCACCAACTAGCCTTCCTTCCTTGAGAACACTGGGCTGGTCTGCTGGAGCCTGGGGGCAGGAGAGTTCAGACAGCAAGCTAACCAGTAGAGGTGGTAGAGTGATGCGTACTAACAGGACGCAGGAGTCAAAACACAGAAATGTAGAAAGATGGATAAAATCTTTAAAAAAAAAAAAAAAAAGGGTGCCTGGGTGGCTCAGTCGTTAAGCGTCTGCCTTCGGCTCAGGTCATGATCCCAGTGTCCTGGGATCGAGTCCCACATCGGGCTCCCTGCTTGGCAGGAAGCCTGCTTCTCCCTCTCCCACTCCCCCTGCTTGTGTTCCTGCTCTAGCTATCTCTCTCTCTGTCAAATAAATAAATAAAATCTTTAAAAAAAAAAAAAAAAAGAAATGTAGAAAGATGGGACAAACAGAAAACACATGTCCAGATGGTAAACTTCCAACCCAATTTAAGTACAACTAATATAAAAGAATGAAATAGTCCTACTGAAAGACTGTCACATTGGATGAGAAAGCTAGATGCAAGTCTATGCTGTTTATAAAAAAACACACGTTAAAAAGATACAGATCGTCCAAATATAATAGAGTGAAAAGAGACTTAACATGCAAATTTTGAGCATAAGAAGATAGGAGTGGCAAGATCATACCAGGCCACTCAGGCTTTAAGATAGAGTATTGCAAGAAATAACGAGGTACACTTATTAGTGATAATAATATTTCTTCATCAAGAAGGATTAACAGTCTTAAACATGTATGTATCTTCAAAACTATAATGAATGAAACAAACATTTAAAAACTAAAACTAAAAAGGGATGAATTCACAAAAAAATGGTTGGAGATTTAAAACCATCTGTCCCAGTAACTGATAGAGCACTACAAACAATCACAGTGTAATCTGTTTCTGTTTTAAGGGGTTACGGAATATTAACTTTACAGTGGGCCAGATAACAACTCTCAATACATTACAAAATATAGAATTCACAAAGACTATTATCTGGCCATACTGAATTAAATTAGAAGTAAATTACAATATTATATTAATGAATGAAGTGATGGGCTGTAAAAATAGCCCACAAACCAAAGGAATACCTACAAGAACAAATAGAAAACATTTTGATCCCAACAAGAAACACACCTAATCAAAATTTGGGGAGGTGCAGTGTTTAGAAAGAAAACAGAGCTATAAAAAAGGCCTATTTTAATGAATAAGAGAGATGTAAAATGAAGAAACTAAGCTTGCACTTCAAGAGGCTGAAAAAAATAAGCAAATTAAACCCAAGTGGGTAGAAAATAAAAGTTATACTAAAACCAGAAATTGATGAAATAGAAAACAGAAATTCAAAAAATATATACAATACCATAGGTATTGAAATTACTGTAAAATTGATTAGCTCCCAGCAAGACTAATCAAGACAAATAGAAAATGCATATTATAAACATCAGAAAATAAAAAGCAAATTTCCAGGAATGATGTAGCCTTAAAGTAATAGCATAATAATACAAAAAAATTATGACAGTAAATTATGAAAACTTAGGGGAAATGGGCAGTATCCTTGAAAACAAGAATTTATCAAAATGGATTCAAGGAGGAATTGAAAAATAAGAATATTTCTACCTATTAAAGAAACTGAATTTATAATCACAAAACCTTCCCACAAAAGTGCAAGCCCAAATGGCTTCATTGGTAGATTCTATCGTCCCAAAAAAGAAGTATATAAGAAATGGTATCAAGCTTAGCCAAATTCTTCAGAAAATATAGTACTTGTAAAATACAGTATACATGAAACTAGTTTAATGAAAACAGAATAATCTTTATATTAAACTGAATAAGAATATTACAAGGTAAGTAAATTCACACACTAAAAAGCAACAACCCATACAAGCCATTAGAAAATTGAATGCAACTTTATATAAGAAGATAATATATCATGAACAGATGGATTTTAACCAGGAAATGCAACGTTTTGTTAGCATTCAAAATCATCAATGTAATTCACCATGTGAACCAACTAAAAGATAAAAACCCATGATTACCTCAATAGATGTAGAAAAAGCTAGTGGCAAAATTCAACCCCCACTCATGATAAGCCCTCTTAGCAACTACCTCCATCTAAAAACAGATCTTCACACAACTCAGCTAGCATCGTCCTTAAAGGTAAAACAAAAATAATGTATCCATCATATCAGGAAAAGACGGGATTAGGTACTCTCACGGTTTTCATTCATAATTGTACAGAAAATCCTAGTCGATGAAATAAGCAAGAAAAGTAAATAGAAGGATAAATTTGGAAAGTAGGTAAAACTGTCATTATTCAAGCGAGGACATATCTGCCTACACAGAAGACACTCCTGAGCCAAGTAGAAATAAACTACAGAAACATAAATTAATTCAGTGAGGTCATAGAATACAGAGTCAATTTATAAAAGTCTATTACATTTCTATTTACTAATTGGAAATATAACTTTTAAAAACACGCCACTTTATGACAGGAAGATGAACAACCTAGATATCATTTTAAAATATGTTGCAAAGAGAAATTAAAGAACCCAAGTTAGTGAAGAGATGAGCTATATTCATAGTCTTGGAGAATAAATATTTATTCTTATAAATAGTTTAGGATTAATAAATGTTTTTAAGATATCAATACTCCCCATCTTGATCTATAGATTCAAAGCACTCCCAGTCATAATCTTTGTGGATTTTTCTGAGAAGTAGAGTGTGTATGGAAATGTAAGGAATCTGGAATTCCTTGGAATTCATGGAAAAGAGGAGCAAACTTGTACCATCACCATAATCACTAGAGCGTGGTACGATTGTAAGGTCAGTGGAAGAGAGTAGAAGCAAGACATGGGACCACACACAGGTAGGGTCAACTGACCTTGGATAGAAATGCCCAGGTAATTCAGCAGAAATGGTGAGGTTTTTTAAACAAAGATGCCAGCCTACTAGATAGTGTATAGAATAAAAAATTAACCTTGACCTCTAACTCACTTGATACATAAAATCCATTTGAAATGGATCAAAGATGAAACATGTATTTGGGAACCATAAGCCTTCTGGAAAACACAGCATGACTTTGGTTAGGGCAAACACTTCTAGAGCACACACACATATATGCACACACAAATAGCTATGAAAATGGATAATTTTATCTTCATCAAAATTAAAACTTTCCCCTCTTCGCCACTAAGAAAGAAATAGGCAATCCACAGACTAAGGAAAAAAATACATAATGCATTAATCTGACCAAGACTTGAATCCAGAATATGTAAAAAATCTCCTACAGTTCAACAAAAGAAAACCCTATACACAGAAAATTGGCAAATGGCTTGAACAGGACTTTGCAAGAAGATGTACAAGTAGCCAGTAAGTAAATGACAAGCTCCAACTTAAACCACAAAATAACATCTCATATTTATTGGAATGATTAAAGTCAAAATTATAGGCACTACCAAATGTTGATCAGGACGAGGGACAAGGAGAATTCTCATGTATTTTTCTCAGGATGGTAAATTACTTTGGTAACTGTGTCACAGTTCCGTCTAAAGTTACACACTTGCCTGGTCTAAGCCCTTGCAATCCCACAGCTAAGTATTTATTCAAGAAAAACAAAAACATTTGTCCAAAGAAGGACATGAAAGCAAATGTTCACAGAAGCCTTATTCGCAATAGCCTCTGACTGGAAAGAACCTAAATGCTCATCACCACGGGAGTCAATAAGCCAATTTGTAGTATTTCCCCAGAATGGAATATTAATTAGTAATAAAAATGATATCAATACTCATATATGCAATCACATGAATGAATTTCCAAAACATTATGATAAGAAGCCAAGCACAAAAGAGATCGTTTTGCATGAGTCCGTTTTATGAATCACTATGATAAGCAGAGCTAATTTGTGGTAATGAAATCAGATAAAGTGATTGCTTCTGGAGGGGGTGATTGAATGGAAAAGGACATGAGAAACCTTTCTAGCCTGATGCAAATGTTCCGTATTTTGTTTTCTGTGGTGTGCATATTTGTCAAAAACCAACCAATGGAACACTTATAACCGTTTCATTGCATATAAGTCATACCTAAAAAGCCGACAAGCTAAGAAGAAATGATGTCATCAGTTCCTACACACAAAGAGTTTGTGTTGTCATAGTGGCATCAAGAGAAGGACCCGCACGGTAGGAATGAAGCCCAGCATGGCGGCTCTCCGAGAAAGTGACCACCACGAGCTGCCCTGTCTTTGCGTCTGAAGCCCCCATCAGTGCCTCCTTCTCCATGTCTGTGCTGGTTTACCCACGTGGCGGTGGGACTCGGGCTTTGTGCAGAGCTTCCAGACTGCCTTCAGAGTAATTGTGGCCAAAGGAGAATGAAATCAATCAAAATACTAATGATGTAGTAGAGATTTTAGGCTTAAGGTTTTGAGAATCCCACACACTCAGTTTGTCATCCTCGCATCTCTCTTCACTTTGTTCCACCTACTTTAGGCTGTCTTTCCCCATCTGTAATAAACGGGGCTGCAGAAGCAAAACCATCAAAGGTTCTTTTTTGACATACAGATGTTTTTATTCTTACAAAGCAATGATTCCCAACCAGGGGTGATTTCGCCACACTGGGGACTACTGACAATATCCGGGGACATGGTTTGTTGTCACAACTGTAGTAAAGGGGGTGTGCTACTCTCATCTAGGAGGTAGAGGCCAGGATGCCACAAAATATCCTAAAGGCATTTTGTGTGTCTTCTTTGGAGAAATGTCTGTTCATGTCTTCTGCCCATTTCTTGATTGGATTATTTGTTCTTGGGGTGTTGAGTTTGGTAAGTTCTTTATAGATTTTAGATACTAGCCCTTTATCTGATAAGACATTTGCAAATATCTTCTCCCATTCTGTCGGTTCTCTTTTGGTTTTGTTCACTGTTTCCTTTGCTTTGCAGAAGCTTTTTATCCTGATCAAGTCCCAATAGTTCATTTTTGCCCTTGCTTCCCTTGCCTTTGGCGATATTTCTAGGAAGAAGTTGCTGCGGCTGAGGTCGAAGAGGTTGCTGCCTGTGTTCTCCTTTAGGATTTTGATGGACTCCTGTCTCACATTGAGGTCTTTCAACCATTTGGAGTCTATTTTTGTGTGTGGTGTAAGGAAATGGTCCAGTTTCATTCTTCTGCATGTGGCTGTCCAATTTTCCCAACACCATTTGTTGAAGAGACTGTCTTTTTTCCATTGGACATTCTTTCCTGCTTTGTCGAAGATGAGTTGACCATAGAGTTGAGGGTCCATTTCTGAGCTCTCTATTCTGTTCCATTGATCTATGTGTCTGTTTTTGTGCCAGTACCATACTGTGTTGATGATTACAGCTTTGTAGTAGAGCTTGAAGTCCGGATTGTGATGCCGCCAGCTTTGCTTTTCTTTTTCAACATTCCTTTGCCAAAAATGCTCAACATCGCCCGGCATCAGGGAAATCCAAATCAAAACCTCAATGAGATACCACCTCACACCAGTCAGAATGGCTAAAATTAACAAGTCAGGAAAAGACAGATGTTGGCAGGGATGCGGAGAAAGGGGAACCCTCCTACACTGTTGGTGGGAATGCAAGCTGGTGCAGCCACTCTGGAAAACAGTATGGAGGTTCCTCAAAAAGTTGAAAATAGAGCTACCCTACGACCCAGCAATTGCACTACTGGGTATTTACCCCAAAGATACAAATGTAGGGATCTGAAGGGGTACGTGCACCCCGATGTTTATAGCAGCAATGTCCACAATAGCCAAACTATGAAAAGAGCCCAGATGTCCATCGACAGATGAATGGATAAAGATGTGGTACACACACACACACACACACATACACACACACACAATGGACTATTACACAGCCATCAAAAAATGAAATCTTGCCATTTGCGACAACGTGGATGGGACTAGAGGGTATTATGCTAAGCGAAATAAGTCAATCAGAGAAAGACAATTATCATATGATTTTACTCATATGTGGAATTTAAGAAACAAAACAGAGGATTATAGCAGAAGAGAGGAAAAAATAAAACAAGATGAAACCAGAGAGAGAGACAAACCATAAGAGACTCTTAAGCATAGGACACAAACTGAGGGTTGCTGGAGGGGAGGAGGTGGGAGGATGGGGTAATTGGGTGACGGGCACGAAGGAGGGCACGTGATGTAATGAGCACAGGGTGTTATATGCAACTAATGAATCACTGACCTCTACCTCTGAAACCAATAATTCATTATATGTTAATTAACTGAGTTTAAATTAAAAAAATAAGTAAACAAACAAAAAATATCCTAAAGGCGCAAGAGTCCTTCCCTGCAAAAAGCATTATCTGCCCTAAATGGCTAATAGCACTGTATCTTCCCCCATGATTACTTCTGTTGATTCTTTAAGATTGAAATGTGTCACCTTCTAGAGGCTTAATTTTTAGATGTCTGTTAACCTGCAGGCCATTTTTAATATTTAACTCTTTAAATCACCTGCGTAGAAATCTATGCTCAGTAGGAATTAAGCACTTAACCCTATTTCCCCTTCCATGTGTAACCAATTGTCTGATACCATGATTTTTTTTTGTTCTTGTTCCACTGATTTGTGGTGGCAAATTTCTGATAGATGTTAAATTATTATACTGTAGGTTCTGTTTCAGGACTACTCTCTCCCTTTACTCCTTGCCCCACACTTAAAAAAAAAAAAGGATCACTTTTTTCAATGTTTTAGTTTCTAGTAAGTGAATTGGTTATTTACTATATCTTCAAATAGGCTTCAAATATCATGAAAGCATTATTTAGTGTTTGTATCCTGGTGTATAATTTGCAATAACCAGATGTTAAATTGTTTGAAAGATCTTTGCAAAAATTTTCTTAATTTTTTTTAACTTTTTATTTTTCCAGGTAAAATTTGTCACACATCAATATCAAGATTTAACAGAAAGCCAAGTGTATTTTAGGAATTGAGGAAATGAATTTTTTTGTTATACTAAATTTTAAATTTTTACAGGATTTATGTGAAAATGACCAAATGTAAAATGCTTGCAAAACTTTATATTAAGTGTTTTAAATATTTCTCTCCGAGAGCTTATCCAATTGTTTAGGAAACATTTTGCTCTTACAGTTAATATAAGGCTTATTTAGCTTCTAAGTGATCATTAATTGTCATTATTGGGCTCCAAATAAATGCTGTAATTAAATTTAATTATAAAATAAATTGAAAATATTTCTATCTGGTTTTATTGATAAAGTCATTCAGCTGAATGCCTTGTGTTTTGTTTTTAAAACTCACTAACTTACTGTCAAATAACACGCATAGCCGTATGGAAAGAAATTCTCAAGTGTTAATAATTATTTGGGATAATAATAATAATTATTATTATTAACCCAAATAATATTATTTGGGTTAATAATAATTAAGTGGGATAAACTGTTACAAAAACTCATTATGAAATATGGATATATGTGTGGATACATCTTTTAACTTTTCTAATTAGTTATTAGTGTCCTGAGGACCTATCTGCCCCTTGAATTGTCTCTGGACCCGAAACTGGGCCACCTTATTCCGCACCTGTCAAGAACTGGTCCCATCAATCTGTGGGTGCTGTTTTTCATCCTGCCACCAGGTGGTGCTCTTCAAATGGATAATTTTGATCAAGGCTCTGCCGTTTTCTGTTTGTCCTGATTCTTTTTTTTTTTTAAGATTTTATTTATTTATTTGAGAGAGAGCGCGCACGCTAGCACGAACAAGGGGAAGGGGAAGCAGGCTCCCACCGAGCAGGGAGCCCCATGTGGACTCGATCTCACCTTGCTGGGATCACAGCCTGAGCTGAAGGCAGAGGCTTAACTGACTGAGCCACCCAGGCGCCCCCGTGTTGGTCCAGATCCTTAACATAAGCCATGAACTGGATCTTCAAGACATGTGATCCCAGTCTCTTAATCCGAAGTTTGGCCAAGCGCACCTCATTTGGGATCTGAGATCTACAGCTACTCTTAGGTTAGCTGTGTGACTTCACATTCCAGCCCTGCTGAGCTGGGCCCGCTCCGAAGCTGTGCACTTGCTAATCTCGTCGGTAACAGCTCATCTAGGGCAGCTAATAGGCCCACACTGCCCGCTCCCTCTGGGACCTCATCAGTACCCAACAGGCGGGGCAGCTTTTCTTTCAAACCATCAAGACGCAAGGAGTTTACCCACGTCCTTCTCCACAGACCAGCAGTCAGACCAGCTTCCCGAGGGAAACTCAAGGCTGATTCACGCTCCTAAGGGAGGCGCTTAGCCTTCAGTTAGAAGTTCACGCCAGTGACTGGAGGTGCGTGCTTGCCTCCCCCGTGCCCAGGGCTCTACCATCCGCTCCTCCCGACCAGCAGGGAGACGCTCAGCCAGAGCTCCCTCCGCAAGGTGCGCACCCGAACCGCTGCGTGGTCCACGCTGTTCACACTCCTGTGAAAATGGAGCAGCCGGGTGTGCGGCATTGGGGGATTCTGCAACTGGAAGAGATGGAGACACCCTTTGGGGAGGGTCCATACAGAGGAAGAAGGCGTAAGGTGGCTTATCTAAGTCGTGGAATTAAACAAAGACCGACCGAACGGGAGCGGGCAAAGGCCGGTGAGTCAGAGCGTCCTGAATCGGGGGAGCTGGCCCTCCGCACCTGCAGTGGTGGAGTCTCAGCGCAGGCAGAGGGCTGGGAAAATACTCCCCGAGGGAGAGGCAGGTTCAGGATGTCCGGGGGTCCTGACTGGAGGCCGGGGCCGGGGAAGCTGCAGGCGGCTGGAAGTGGGGCCTCTGACGTGGTTTCTGCGACTGGCCGTAGGCTGCAAGTGGGGGAAATGAGGGGAGCTCTCGGGGATCGATCGAGTCCTGGCCGTGGACTGATTGTCAGTTGTTGTTGGGCTTCCTGGATTGATTGCTGGAACAGAGGTCTGACTTCCCAGAGGAGGCTGGGCCCTCGGGGCTGGTGCCTGTAGGGGTGGGTGGGGTTCCGGCTGATTTCCGGGCTGCTGGCTGCAGACAGCGGGTCAGAGTTCCACTTGTGGAAATGGTCTGGCCTTTGTCAGTGTATTCAGTCTCCCAAAGTACTAATATCTTAATAAAATACAGAAATTTTAAAAGGTGGCTAATATATATGATTTCTCAAGAAAGAAGAAATCATTATTTTGATTATAATTTCCCATTTACCAGTAAAAATAGTTGGTTGTGTTTTTTTCCCCTTTTGGGAGCCAATTCTAGAAAAAATATTAATACTTAAATCCTGGGGCGCCTGGGTGGCTCAGTCAGTTAAGATTTGCCTTGGGTTCAGGTCATGATCCCAGTGTCCTGGAAAGGAGCCCAGCAGTGGCTCCCTGCTCCGCCGGGAGTCTGCTTCTCCCTCTCCCTGTTCTGCTCTAGTGCTCTCTCTCTCTCTCTCTCAAATAAATAAATAAAATCTTTAAAAGAATACTTAAATCCTATAAATTGCATTCAGTAATAATTAATCCTAGAAATGAAGAGAGTACCCAACACTCAGACAATCTTTTAAAAAGCACATTAATATGTGAATGGACGAAGAGCACACATCAGCTCCGCACACTTTGAGTTTCTTCTTTACTGATCACCTTTGCATGACAAATCACTTCTGTGCATATGCTATCACCTGACCCGGCAAGTAAAGAAACAAACAGTAATTGAAAAAGAGTTTGCTTTTACTACTACCTTTTCAAGACTTTAATAGCTTTGCCATAAAATCAATATGCAAAAGCATCTGTGTTTCTTTGCAACAGAGAGAACGTTTAAAGAGCAGGGGTTCCGGGCCCCGGTCTTGCAGCACCTGAGGGGAGGTGCTGTGGGCAGGGTAACGGGGATGCGGGCCGTGGGCTCTGCGCAGGCGCGGTGCCCAGGGCGAGCCACGTGGGTGGCCCCGAGCGCTCTGCGGGCGGGAGCCTGAGGACAGACGCCAAGCAGTCTGCAGGTGCCCCTAGTGGGAATGACTTTGCATCGCTGCAGACATGCGTGGGCTTGGAAGTGGGGGCCTGGGGGCGCCCCTGGTCTTTGCCCCCAGTCCTGGAGCACTGCAGCCAGGGTGGGGGCACTTCTTGGCACTTTCAAAACCCTCCAAAACCAGCTCTTTGACCGTCAGCATGTGCGCTGCCCTTTAGTTTGCTTTTTTTTCCCTCCACAGATGAAAGGTGTTTGCTATGGTTTCCCCGCCTTTGAGATACAGCCGTGGCTCTCAGAGGGTAGAGATGGGAGGTGGTCGCCAGTACATGGTGCTGACTGCGCGGCGACCTCCTCCTCCCCGTGACTCACGAGCATAGCTTTCCGCCGCGCGCTGCTGCCCGGGCTGCTCTGTCCTGTGGTTATGGGTGTGATATGAGCCTGCACTGGTGATCCCACCACGTGTGTACCTTTGCGCCTGGCAAAACGCCTAACGAGTCCTTGCCCCCTTCGGTGAGCTCTTGGGAACCCACGCGGGACGCGACAGTGCGAAGTCAGGGCTCCCGCGTGCTCCTCACTGTTCAGCCACACTCACGGGATCCTCCCCAAACCCAAGATCAGTAACCCATGCTAGGTCCCAACCTGGTGCATGCTGAGCATTCCGAAGTTGCCCTTTGCTTCTTGTAAGTTCACAATATAAACGAGACTGGTCCTGGGCACAACCATAATTTCCCTTGTTTGAATTCATCATGTCATGCGGTAGGTTCTGTCCTCCCATTCCCCAGCCCTCTTGCTTTCAGATTGGGTTGCTTCAGGCAATTTATCCTCCAGATTGTTCCTTCTTTCAAATTTTTATATTAGGTGAATTGGGATCCATTTTCTCAGGGCTCTTAGAGATGATCAATGATGGATATCATCAATCGCTTTACCTAGTGAAGACTTAACTCAAGATTATTTGGTAATTTGGGGTAGCTAATTCTTGAAAATAATCAAGTAACATTTGCAAACAGAAGCTATTCAGGCAAGTGTCTCTATTTGGAATGTCAGGCCTGAGGCTCACTCTCTGTAAAGCCCTTTGTCCCCGGAGTACCATTTATTTTCTATTTGTGGCATCTCCAGAAGCTGTGTGAAATGAGTTCACCACATCTTTCCATTAGATGTGTTTCCATACTGGATGGAAACCAACTGAATGTAGACTTTTGAAGGTCTCTAGGGAAATCAAAAGAAAGTGGAAACCAGGACCTCCCGTTAGCCACTTGCCCACGTCTCTTGTCTTGGTGTTTCCCCAGATGCACCTCCGTCCTCGGAGAGCATGCAAAGCTGGTGCTGCTGGGGACGAGAGAGCCTGGCATGGCGGACAGGTGGCAGGTAGAGCCCTCACGGATGTGCTGCACATCACAGGTGGGATTCTTGCTGCCCCCCCCCCCCAGTGCTCATAAGTAACTGAATTCAGAAAGCCAATGAACCCCTACGCTCATGAGCCAGAGCAGACGATTGGTCGAACACACCACGGTTGTGCCAAACTCCATCGTTGGCTTGTGTTTTCCTTGCGAAGCTGGAAGCTGCCTTCTTCCCTCTGTATCTGTCTGTATCCTTTCAGATAAAAGTTCATTCAAGGGAAGTCCTTCCTACTGGAGCCAACTTCTTTGGGAAATTTTTCATTCCTTCTGTCATTCCACAGAGTGTGCTGGGTACAGGCAGCGTGCAGACGTGCTTCCAGCTCCGGAGATAAGAGAGCGGATGACAGACATGGTGTTACACCTCAGGCAACAGGCAGTTTGACGGAGGAAAAGCGAGCACTCGATGATGAACTGTCGGCAAGTCTGTAGGATGAAGAGCACGATGCTGAGCAGGTACAGTGGAGGAAAGATGGATGCAGATAAGGGAGTGGACGTGGCCTCTGAGGAAGGGCCCAGGGACACAGGCGTGCGGGGCAGGGAAGGGTTAGCCAGCGTGGAAGTGGACAGAGCCTCCAGGTAGAAGAAACAGAAGTCTGAGGTGGGAAGGAGTCTCGTGCTCTTCAGAAAATCAGGTGGGAGGCAGGTGGCCAGTGAGTGGAGACGGCCAGCGTGGGACTGAATGACGTGATCTGTCCTCAGAGAGGCAGGTAGGGGGTCATGTCATGTGATGTTTCGCGGCATGCAACACAGGAAAATACAATAAACCACTAAAGGATTTAAGTGGAGGTGTGATATTGTCCAATTTGTGCTATAAAAATGGACTCTTCTAAAAAGGACATACTGGCGCTGGTGGAAAAGGGACTTGATGTGCACACGGTGGCAGGTCCGGGGCAGGGAGATCTTCCAGAGGGACAGGGACAGGCTACGGAGACACCTGCTGGGGAGAAAAGAGGACGAGCTCGAGAAGAGTTTGGAAGGAGAAACTAGGTGGCAGTAGATCTGGAATGGAAAATGTAAGGAGGCAAAACTCAGTGATGACAGACAGACGCCAGTACGGACAGAGGCACCGTTGCCTAAGACGGTAAAGCCTGGAGGAGAGGCAGGCGTGAGGGGAGAGAGCACGTTTCCGTTTGGACTGACCTGTTGTCCGTTACTGTGCATGGTTCGTTTCTGTTATCACTGTTCTCTTTTGTTTTGCTTTGGTCTGTTTTTTGTTTTTTGTTTTTTATTTTATTTTATTTATTTTATTATTATGTTAATCACCATGCAGTACCTCATTAGTTTTAGATATGGTGTTCCATGATTCATTGTTTGTGCATAACACTCAGTGCTCCGTGCAGAACGTGCCCTCTTTAATACCCATCACCAGGCTAACCCATCCCCCCACCCCCCTCCCCTCTAGAACCCTCAGTTTGTTTCTCAGAGTCCATCGTCTCTCATGGTTTGTCTCCCCCTCCAATTCCCCCGCCTTCATTCTTCCCCTCCTGCTATCATCTTCTTCTTCTTCTTTTTTTTTTTTAACATATAATGTATTATTTGTTTCAGAGGCACAGGTCTGTGCTTTGTTCTGTTTTGATGTCAGCCTTGGTGTAGGCTTTAAGGATTAAAAGATGAAGAGGAGAATACAATCTCTGGCATTAAGGATTATGTCTTTGATCCAAAGACTTCACAGCTAAGGAAGGAGTGGAGACAAATAGACCCTAACCTCGATCCCAGGCAGAATGGGATCACGATAGAGAGAGGTTGGGTGCTCGTTGAGGCAGGACTCTGGACCCAGGTGCATGTGTTAGAGCCCAGCTTCCCACCTCCTGGCTGGTGAGCACAGGCATGCCTCTGAGTGTCTCTGGGCATGTTAACCCATGTGTAAAATGGAAATAATAGCCATGAGGGAGACATGAATACTTATAAACACCTCTTGTGGTGTTTTGAGCAAAGTTAGCATCCGTAAGTGCTGTTGCTATCCTCACAGAAGCAGAAGGGCCCGTGCAGGACAGGACGAGCATCTGCTGGGACGCAGTCCTCAGACCACGGCAGCACCCACCATCCCCAGCGCAGTCCCATGCCCGGCCATTCTGCATCACATCTGCCCATATCCATGCATATATTACCTCTACTTCCACTGTTCTTCTATGGATATGGTTTCAGGTTCAGTTACATTTATGAGCTTATGGTTTGTGGTTTATAGCTGCAAAATTTTTGCAAGCTTATTGAGGTCAAATCCTATGTCCTGTGCCTCCCAATTTCCTTTCCAGCTCCTCTGGCAGTAATGTCTTCCTCACATGAAGTATTCAGTAAACATCCTCTGGTTGATTAGCACCAAACAGAACAGCTCTCTCAGGATACATATAAAACCCTCTCGAGCAATCAGCCGGCTATTTCCACCGTCTCAGACAAGCATAAACTTAGCAATATTGATGCAAGATGGCTTTGCCTTCTACACGGGCGCACACTGAAAGGAAACATTCCCTGATGGAGATGCTTTTAGAAACACCAGTGATATACCAGTAAGTAGCTCCGTCGCTGAGTTCAGTGGCTTGCAAAGAATCGTCGTCGACAACTGAACGGTGACTCTTCCCGTGATTTTAACACCTCCTCTCAGCTCCTATGCATGGATTTTAAATTAAATACATGTTGCCTTTACAGAAAGCTACGGCAGTATGACTGGAAATGAGAGAGAAAGGCATGGCAGGCAGTCCGAGACGGGTGCTTTCAGACCTGTCCTGACTGAGCCCTGGGACAAGAAGAGTCAGAAGTCGGGCGGACAAATCTCATTAGGAGACCTTGCAGAGATCCTGCCTTGAGAAAAAAGATACTAAATGAGATGAGAATACTCTTCAAGGAACCTCTTAAAGAGCAGCAGATCTGTTATCAACTTCTTCCATTTTAGAGGAACACCGTCTAACTCTCTGGCATGAGCCCTGCTGGGAACAGGTGGGACAGGCACACGGGGATCTTGGCACCTGCCTCTCTTCACATTAAGTCAGTGTCCTGAATATTCCCAACACTCATACATGCTTCATTCTTTTTTTTTTTTCACTTTTAAGAAGACAGCAATAACTTCAGTCCCTATTCTCGAGTGTCCTCTTTATGTTGTAACTCTATTATTTCTGGCTAGTTCCCCCTTCTGATTTAGTTTTCACTGCAGGGTGTGTATTTCCAACCTATCACATCACTCCCTGGGCGGCCGGCCGTCCTTGGCTCCACACGACTGAAAGTCACCTGGTCTCCCGGGACCGCCCTCGGCAGCCGGCGCTGACCTGGGCGCCTTCCCTGCGTTCGGTGTCACCTGCACGCACGCGTGTCCTCCTCAAGTGAAGCAGAGGTTGCTGCACCGAGTCAGGAGGGATGATCATGATACCTGACACGTGACACACTCGTTTATCATGTGTGTCGTATCACAGAGAATAATTAATGAATATCATTTGAATAAATGAATGGAAATATTTTTAGACTAATCACATACAAAGTAACAATGAATGATAAAGTGCAAAGAGCTTTTTGGGTTTTCAGAGGCAGCAATGAAAGGGAAAAAAAGAAAAGAAAATACAGAGGCAGTTTAAATATTTAAATAACTCTAATTGTTTTTATTTTATTTTTTTATTTTATTTTATTTTATTTTTAAAGATTTTATTTTTATTTATTTATGTGACAGAGAGAGACACAGCGAGAGAGGGAACACAAGCAGGGGGAGTGGGAGAGGGAGAAGCAGGCTTCCCGCTGAGCAGGGAGCCCGATGCGGGGCTCGATCCCAGGACCCTGGGATCATGACCTGAGCCGAAGGCAGATGCTTAACAACTGAGCCACCCAGGCGCCCTAATTGTTTTTATTTTAATAACAGTATTTTCAGTGGAGAAAGAATTGCAGAACAATAATTACCCATATTAATAGCACTCAGAGATAACAAATCCTAAAATACTAAAACAGCTTCCTACCAGCTTCTTTATCTCTCTTAACAAAAAGTTACTATAATACAGGTAGTGTTTTTATCCTAATTTCTTTTTCACTTCATCTTACCCAAAGAAGTATTGTGACAGCTCACAATAGTTTGCTCACAACCAAGCTTCCTCTTTGCACACACGTAAGAACAGAGACAGTCCTGGTGTAGAAGCATGATGGTTTATCGCGAGGCAGGTGGCCACTGCGGGACCCTGATGGCACCTTTTGGGCTTATCCATCCGCACCCTTGTCTGACCTTCCTCACACCCCAGACATCACGCCCCCAAGCCCCTCTGTAGCTGGCATTCCATAAATGTTAAGCTTCTTCTAAAGGGGGTTGGGAACCTCATGATTTGCCTGCCTGCCTGGTATTTCACAGGTGGTAGTTAACGTGGTCCTCCCAACCGTCACATCAGGAGAAAAAATAAAATGTCTGTAAATGGATGTAAGAGGAGATAAATCCACGCCCCCTTTAGCCACCACAGATCAAGTGCAGACATGCCATTTGCTGAGTCTCCAGAATACAAGGAGAAGCAGGGTCTACTACTCAAGGGAATGCCTCCGAAAGTTTTAAAATAAAAGAAGGGCGGAATCACATACAAAGACTAACATAGAACCACATTTCTCAAGCATCTCATCTCAGAACACATTTGCAGACATAAAATCATGGAGGATCCAAGGTAGCTTGGAAACATGGGTTAAAATCTACTGAGTTTTGCCAAATTAGGAATTAAAATAGCACCTTAAAAATACTAACTCATTTTAAAATAACCATAATAAGTCCATTGTACATTAAAATAAATAACACATTCTTATGAAAAATAACTACTTCCCAAAGCAAATAAATTAGTAAGTAGAGGGTTTTACCCTTTTCTAAATTTCTTTAATGTCTGCCTTAATAGGCAGCAGGTGACCCCAGCATTAACCTGTGGACAGGCAGGAAAGCCTACAGCACATCCTCATAGAATGCGCTCCGCACAGAGCACCAAGCCCAGCGCCCTGCATGCTGTCCTCTCTCTTATCCCGACCAAACCACCTGAAGTACAGACTCCCATCATCTGACCTCTCACAGCGGGCACAGAGAGGTTAACCAACTTACGTCTGCTCACACAGCTTGGAAATGGTAGAGCTTGGGTTTAAACACAGGAAAACTGACTCTTGCCTCTTTGTCCTGAAAACCTGCATTTCAAGGAAATATGCACAAAATAGATACCAAGATTTTACTCATAAGTTGTTCTTTGTCTTTATTACAGATCAGATCTGGAAATTCATTCCAAGAAGGAGTTATAATGTCATTGATATGAGATAAGACATGATGTAACATATAACTCACTCTGGTAAGTGTGACTTTGAAAACAGAACAGTGTCTTCTGGTAAACACCCAAAACTCCTTCAAACATTTCCCTCAAGAAAAAATATACACCAACGTACAAACAAGCAAACAAAAAAGACATAGAAATCTCTACTTTTCAGCAAAGCCATAGATGTTATTTTAGTAATCATAAAGACAAAATTTACAAGTATGATATAATGTATTATAAAACAATAAAATAGCATAGAACATTTTGTTAAGCAGGTTTTTAAAACTTGCTATTGAAATAATAAATACTTTAAATATTTTTATGAGCCCACAGCCATGTAACTCATAACATATTCATCTGTATTCTTTTTCTTTTCTTCATTTTCGCATTTGCTTAAAATTATGAAGAAAACGTCTCAACTATTTCTTCCTTTATCCATCTGAATCAGCTCAAACCATGATGACTTAGGAATAATTTTTAAATTTATTTTAATTTCCAACTATGACCAGAAACCAAGGTAACAGGCTTATGGGCTTTTTCAGCAGTTCCTTTCCATTTACATCTGCCAACAGAGGTAAGACGGTGTTTTAAAGAGTTGAACGGGGCGCCTGGGTGGCTCAGTTGGTTAAGCGACTGCCTCCGGCTCAGGTCATGATCCTGGAGTCCCGGGAACGAGTCCCACATCAGGCTCCCTGCTTGGCGGGGAGTCTGTTTCTCCCTCTGACACTCCCCCCCCCCATGCTGTCTCTCTCTTTCATTCTCTCTCTCTCTCTCAAATAAATAAATAAAAATCTTTAAAAAATAATAAAAAAATAAAAAAATAAAGAGATGAACGCACATTCATCTAAATATTGAGAAACTCTTCATCAATCTCCAATCTCTTTTGACAAATATGTATTTAAATAATATGTCCTCACAGCTGGAAAATCACCAGCTCCGTCCTCCCCACAACCAGAGACTTAATGCCAGGGGCACCTAAATAGGGTCATCTCTTCCCACCTCTGCCCCCAGGAAAATCCTAGCTACGCCATTGGCTCTGCTATAACCAAGGGAAGCAGTTTTGTGAAACAAAACACACAGAAAGACGGAAGGCACCCGCAGGTTTGTGATGCAGCATGCTGAGGCGGGGTGCTCTGCGGGCCACCCCTTCGGGGATGAGCCGAAGGACCAAGATGGCAGAGCCATATTTTCCTACCTCACTGGCTCTTCCCCTGAACTACTATGAAATGATCTAGAGCCTTCAGAAATACCCAGGCCAAAAGCAGTGCTGAATGACTGAGCTTAGGGCATCAACAAGGCAAGAACCGTATCTGTCATTCTTCCTTACATATATTTCAGAAAAGGACCCCAGGAGTCGACATGAATGAAATACAACTTTGCTGAGCACAGAATTCGTTTTTGTTTAGGGGTGGCTGGGCGGCTCAATTAGTAAAGCATCTGACTCTTGGTTTTGGCTCAGGTCATGACCTCAGGGTCATAGGATCCAGCCCCACTTCAGGCTCTGCACCCAGCAGGGATTCTGCTTGTCCGTATCCCTCTGCTCCCCCCCACACACAATCACACACTTGCAATCTCGCTTCCTATTTCTAAAATAAATAAACAAAATCTTTAAAAAAATTGTTTTTATTTGGAAAAGCAAATGTGGGGTGGGGAAATGGAACCATAATCGGAAAGGGCCATAATATAGATGGTGCCCATGCTTCTGAAGGTCTTTGTTTAGCCCTATGCACTGCATCGGGTATTTGGTTATATTACTGATTTCCCATAATACCATGATTCATAAATCTTATGTAAAGACTCAGACAGTTACTATTATTTGTATTATTATTAAATTTTTATCCTTTCCATACTGTGACATCTTCCAAGCACACGATACGTTATTATTGGAGTTAAATATTAGGATTGGAAGAATATGTTGAGAACTCCAAAACACACATACCTATTATGTACTCTCGCTTACGACATTTTATTTACTTATTCCCAGTTGCTTTTAAACATACGATTATGATACGTGTGCATTTGTTTGTATAACATGCCTAGATAGCGTGTGTGTGTTTTTAGTGAAAGAGTCAAAGAGAAAGTCACATTGTGAAGTGCGCGTTTGGGATGGACTCTGACGTAACACACTGGTGGGTGAACGTGCTGAGCGTTGATATAAAGTAAGCTGCAGAACGCGCAGGCCCGCAGTGGGTCTGCACCTCTGAGTGCAGATACTTCCTACTTGGAACCACACTTGGGGAGCAAAGGCCCAGGAAAGCTGGCAGCTCTGGCCGAAGAGGACACAGCCGGTGACGGAGGGTGAGAGTGGCGCGGTTCAGAGGGCCAGGCCCGACGCACGGCAGCCCCACGCTGGGTCGGAGCAAGCAGAGAAAGGCCAGCAGTGAGGCTGATGGGGCGCGTCGCTGCAGAGCGGACCAGCAGGCCTGTGTCACCCGCACAGGAAAGCCCCTCCGTCTGTGTTTCTCTCCATGACGTTATGGGTAAGTTTTCCCTCATTTCTTTTTTCTTTCTTTCTACACAAACACAAATATGTAAAATAGACCAAGTCTGTTTCTAACTTACAGAGAATCTCTCAAATACTGCCCGGTCTATATTACAGCTACAAATAAAGAGGTTTTATAATACTTTTATGATTTTCAAGATAATTTGTAAAAAATCAAATGTTTTTATTCCTCCAGGTCACCATGATGCCAGACTGTCAGGGTTTGATAAGCTTTTCCAAGTTTCCTCTTATGGAGCAATCAACACACACACACACACACACACACACACACACACATACAGACACACAGAGACACACAGACACACAGAAACACACACACACACACTCACACACACACACTCACAGACACAGAACTCCAGTTTGTGGCAAACCACACGCTTGCTGAGAACAAACAGAAACAGAGAGCCGGAGAGTTTACAAAAATAAAACATCTCTTCAAAGGCAATGAAATCTTTTAGGGCAACCAGGTCCCAAGGGCCAAAGCTGTAAAGAAAAGAGAACGACACAGAGGTGAGTCTATATTATAAAACCAGCTTTTCACATCTGGCCTCTTGCAGATTCATGGCTCTGTGTGGAGATGTTTCTAAGAAGTAAATATGCCAGCAGAGCTTTGGGAGATTCACTGCACTCGAGAAATGACATGGTCATTTGGGACTCCCGGGGCAGTCCAGACTTAGGGGGCCCGCATCCAGGTGAGAAGAGAGGGCCAGAGCAGTGACGGTCTGCTCAGCAGTTTTGACTCTCAGTAATTTGTGCTTGAGTTTAGGAACAAACAAAGGTGCAGGGCTTTGTTAACGCCGCATGCTCTCAGGAGGAACTCCAGGTACTTCAGAGGGAAAGAAGGTCAACAGAGAGAGTAAACAAGGATGAAACTGTAAGCAGCTATGGATGGCACGAAGTAATATCAGCCTCATATTTTTAGAATTCAAATAAATGCCAATAATGTGTACATATCACCAAGAAGCTAATAAAAGGAAAAATATTAAAAATTTTAAAAAATAACCATTGCAAAAGAAGAAAGGACAAAAAGGGAATTTAGAACAGGTGAGACAATTAGAAAATAAATGAAATAAGCTCATAAATAGAAACAAGATATACCAGTAACCATATTTAATGTAAATGAATTAAACTATCCAATTAAAAGACAAAGGTTGCCAGGCTGGATTAAAATACAAAGTCCTTTACATGCTACTAACAAATGACATGCCTTAAATAGAAGAACACAATAAGTCAAAAATAGAAGCACAAGAAAAGACACTCCATGCAAACTCTAAACAAAACAAAGCAAAGATGCTTTATAACATCAGGCCACAGAGCAAGAATTACATCTGAAGAGTAAGGGGGATGTTTCATGACACCCACCAAGAAGATGTCACAATTTTAAATGTATATTCATATCTTACCATAACTACAATACATATAAAGCAAAATGGACACACTGAAAAAGAGAAAAAAAAATCTACATATGTCCTAGAAGGCTTTTATACAACTCTGCCAACACCCGATAAAACAAACAGAAACATTTTTATCACAGTATGGAAATGTGAACAATACCATTAAGAATGTTGACCTAATTTATATTTTATATATGATTACAACTATGTGCATAAATACATAACACACCTAAACCAACAACGTTTCTTCCCTGCCATGAGTAATAATGTTCAGTGTCTCTGGTTCAGGAGCCCTGTGTTTTCTGCCAGCATCCATGAAACCCTGGCATGGCAACTTTGGAGCAGGGTAAACTCTCAGACCCTTCTTGGATATGGCTGATGTTGGCTCACGGGGTATTCAAAAACCTGAGGAGTCCAAGAAATCTGAAATACAGTGAAAAAACTTTTCCAAAAATCGAAAGCTTTCCTGAAATATGGTTACTGGCTTCCCAACCCCCAGTGCTACTTTGCTCATCCGATGGATCAAATAAGTTGCTGTTGGAGAAATTGGGTTTTTTGTTTTCTGGTGGTTTTTTTGAGAGATGTTATAATACCTGTGGGGGACTGGATCATTGTTCCCAGTTATTCATGCTCACCCTGTATTCATGTCCTTTGCCATATGATTTTGCAGTATATTTTCCCACATCTCATCGATGTTGGACTTGCTTTTGGCTAATGGAAACATAAAGAAGCTATGCATGCCAGTTTCCAGCCAAGGCCTTAACAGGTAGTATATACTTTGCTTACCTCTCTTGTTCTTCGGACCCTCCATGAAAAAAAGTAGGTAGTTGCTAGTCTGTCAGCTAAGTGAATCCACCTTGACTTCTGGAGCCAAGCCTAGTGGATCAAGCTGGGCCTAGAAGTTCCATCTGATGGGAAGACCTGATTAAGAAATAAACATTTCTTGCCTCCCGTGTGGTCCCGCCCCGCCGCGGCAGCGCGCACGTTTTCTGCACTCTGGGGCTGGCGAAGGGAGAGGTAAACCAAGATTTCATTTTCAAGATGGAAAGCCCATCCGACTCAGCTGTGATTTCACCTAGCACTCCACAGGCCTGTGCCAATCCACCATCTCCCCATACAAGTAGCACAAGAAAACAATGTGGTGAAACGTCTTAAAGCAGAGAATGAAGAAAACGATCAGATTTTCCTGAGAAACCAGCATCTTCAACAGAAGAAAACTGTTTGGAACTTCAAGAAAGTTTTAAACACATAGACGGTAAATTCAAAGAAAGTACATATTTGAAAAATACCTTCAAGAATATCAGTGCATGTGAATCTAAATCTCTTGATATTGAGTCATGCAGTGATCTCCAAAGTGACTTTGTGAATGAGGATCTTCCCAAACAGGATTAAGTGAAGAAAGAGCAAAATTGGTGAAGCAGATTGAGGAGAAAGAAGACGTTCTTCGGAGGCTAAAACTGGTCAAAACGTATAGATCAAAGAATGACCTGTCTCAGTTCCAGGTGTTGATCCAGAAGTGGAGAATCCATAGCCAGCCGCTGCTTTATGAGTTGTAGTCAGTTATGTCTGAGGAGAACGACAAACTCAGCCTTACTCAGTTGATAGACCACTGTGGGCTAGATGATAGATTGCTACACTGTAACAGAAAGGAAGAAGGGCGCCTGGGTGGCTCAGTTGGTTGAGGGACTGCCTTCAGCTCAGGTCATGATCCTGGAGTCCCGGAATCGAGTCCCGCATCGGGCTCCCTGCTCGGCGGGGAGTCTGCTTCTCCCTCTGACCCTCCTCCCTCTCATGCTCTCTCTCTCTCTCATTCTCGCTGTCTCAAATAAATAAATAAAATCTTTAAAAAAAAAAAAAGAAAGGAAGAAGAATTTATGGGTATTTAATTCATAATTTTTTCTCCAGAATATTTTTGAGAATGACAACTTAAAAGATAATACATTTTAAAAGGAAGGTAGAAACCATTAGCGCCTAGAGAAAGGTATCTTGATGAACATCAATTTAGAGCACTCTGTTATATAAATATAAAATAAGCTCTAAAATGAAAAATTAGTATTTTGGATAAATTTGCCAAAGAAAACTTGACATTTAAAGAAATGTGAAAAAAAAATTAAATCATGTTTAAAAAATAATTTGGTCACTTGTGGAAGTCAAATTTAATACATCGTTTTGTTTACTGTGGTAAGAAAGTTCTATTTTTTTTAAGGTTGTATTTTAAATGTTAAAAAATAGTTCAGTCTGGTTAATGGCTAAACCTAAAGTGGTCTAAAAATGCCTGCCTGTCTCCTAAGTTTATGAACCGTGTTTTTATCCATTTACCACATATCTCCTTCTGGATAGTGTAGCAGGTAATTAAACTTGTTCATATGTCCAAAAATAAATAAATAAATAAATAAACACTTCTTGTTTAAGTCATTGATTTTTTTTTTTTTTTTGAGATGTTTGGGAAGCTGCAAACACTTAGTAATACAGCATTTCTATGCTTGTAGAATTCTAAGGGCCTTGTATGGCCTGAAAATGAAGAATATGACTTATGTTCAATGTACTCTATATTTTTGCCCTATCTGTCTATTTAGTTTTATCTCTCTCAATTCCCTTTCATTAACCTGGGCTTTTACTAAGACAGCTCTATGATTTAGCCCATGAGAGATTACTCCCTAAAATACCTTTACTTTGTCAAGTCCAAATATCTTTCCTCACAGCACATTCCATAAAAATCTATCCATTCCAACAGGCCATTACCTTGATGGACCTTCTTACTAAGAATTACGTTGCTGTACTCACATTTCATATCTTTAAATCCACTAATGCAAAATTTTAGTACCACAGTCTACCTCATCAATGAGCTGTCTTGATAAACTTCAAATTCATTGATGACAGGAATCACACGCTTTTCATGCTAGAATATTTGACAGCATTTTACCACCACGTCTCACACAAGCTCACTGAGATGACTTGAATTAACAAGGAGAAATATCACGGAAAGTATTGTGCAAAAATAAACAAGATGGAACAAATATAGGGGGATTAGACTAAACAATGAACCTTCCATAAATGTGACTTGTTACGATTTTTCTCAGAATTAGTCACAAGGAGCAGATGGAAGTTGATCACCACAGATTCATCCTCTGGTATAATGAACAAAGTCAGAATCTGGGGCTGAAGGCAGATGTGCAGTCAAGAGCAAACAGGCTTATACAGAATCGTTCCAAGTAACCAATAGCTACAAACTGCACGACAGGGGAGTTGTTACCTACGCACTGATACCAGCTCCCAGTTAGGACTCTGGGGCCCCGGCCGACTCCCCACCCCTGGGCAGAAGGAACTGGTAGACCAAAGGAGAACCCTCAGTCTGCCCCCCCAGCCTATAATGAGCATTCTGTTCATAACGAGTGGTTTGTTGAGGAAAGGGTGATTTGCCTCATTCAACTAGCTCCAGAGCAAAATTTGCTATTTTAAAAATATGTATATACGTAGTAAGTTCCCATCTTAGAATTGCAGGCAAGGTAAGGCCTAGTTTCTCTGGCATTCGCCTTCTGGCCATGGCTGCTCTGTCTTCACTCAAGGACAGAACAACCATGTTCCTGTAATAGGACCCACTCGATGCTTCAGCTGATCGTCTACATGTGCGAGGCTAGGTCAGAGACAGTTATTCTCTTTTTGGGGGGTGATTAGAGCATAGAACTGATGAGGTATTCCTTTTTTTAAAGATTTTATTTATTTATTTGAGAGAGAGAGAGAAGAGAGAAAGCATGCACAGGGGGAGGGACAGAAGGAGAAACAGACTCTCTGCTGATGGGGGAGCCCGATGCGGGGCTTGATCCCAGGAGTCTGGGATCATGACCTGAGCCAAAGGTAGACGCTTAACAGACTGAGCCACCCAGGAACCCCTGATGAGATATTCCTGACACCAATTATTTTCCACCATGTGTGCTGGAAACCAGAAAATAGCTGGTCAATGAGAAAGATCAACAACGTACATGGACAGAGAGCCACAGAGATGGAAGGTGGGCAGGTGGGACTTCCTACATTCTTGCAGGCTCCAGCTTTATTACTGCCATTAGTTCCTTGAAGACAACTTCATAGCCTTACTATAAACTCGTCTTTCCCTAACACTTATACCAGTTAAGTTTCTTTTGACTTTCAACCAAAAGACTCCTACATTTTCAAAGATATTGAAATGACACATTTTCAGAGCTGGTGGTTCTTTCTGCAGATGTAAGCAATTATTCATGGAATTACAGTGATGTAGACAGAGATGATTCTGCCAAAGAACATGTCTTTTCTCTGGACACGCTCTTGTTCAACATATTCAGAAAGCCTGACGGCGCTGGATTTTGCCCATGTAGGATTCGTGAACTGGAGGGCAAAGTACAGCTGTTATCCTGTAGGAAACTATTCAGAATTCCAAAGATATGAAAACAAAATGTCAGAGGTGTATGTGGCACTTACAACCACATGGATATTGAGATGGAAGATAGTTCTGTATTGGTTGAAAGTATAAATGCGTAGAGTGCTCGGGAGCTAATTCTACTGAAGCAGCGGGAAAGGGGCAGTAGGAACATGTCTTTCAGCTCTTGGTTTTATATTCCTTTCGTTGACACCAACTACTAAAAGTGGACAGATCATCCTCACTCCTCTCCTGATGCTTGCAGGAGAAACATCTACCACCAGACACTCCATGGTTTTGCTTTACATTTGGGAGGAAGACCCACCCAAGACAGAGTTCATTTTCCTCTCATTCAAATTGCAGCCTGGGGATAATTTTGATAATCATAGTAAGATTTTTCCCTTGCATCTAAATGCATGTAAACACCTCTATATCAACTTTCTCTTATGTTCAGTTCCTCTGTGGCCTTCTTCAAGACCACATTCATTTGTGTATTTATTCCCATTAAATTGCAGGGGTGAGAAATGAGTCACAGCAGTCAACATTATCTTCACTAATACATGTCAGATGTCTTAGTATCATAGTGCACTATGTAAGCAAAATCAGCCCTTTTCTCTGCCCCCTCACAGAGTTATGCAAGCATTAACTGATTACTCTAAGTCAAAAATAAGATATGGAACCTACCCTGCAGAGCTCAGAATCTATGTGCATTGGGCTCAGTGAAATGATAGTTTTGTTTTATTTTTTTCTGTCCAATATCTTACAGGTCCAGTAGTTTTCTGTGTCACTCGTGATATTCACCTTTCATTATCAATCATTACCAAAGATCCTAGAAATGTTTTTATTTTCCTAAATAAGTGGTTCATGGGGAAACTTTCCTACTCCTGGATTATGCCGCCTTTCAGGTGATGGAGGAAATTCAACTAGCTACCCAAGTCATACTTTTATATCTAAATTTATTTCAGGCAGTCATGATTACAACTAAGTATGCTGATGCTTTATTATAACCTCAGCAGGGTTGACTGTTCTAAACTGCTTACATCTGTTTATGTCTTTGGCACCGTAAATCAATCCAAACAAACTCCATTCCGCTAACACTGCCATCTGCCGACTCCCATTCACTGTTTACCAATAGTAAAGACTCCCCATCATTCTAATAATAAGTGAATGGGCCATTTTGTTTCTTTTCTCAGGCAGCAAGAAGTCATTCACCATGCTTGCTAGATGCTACTTAGCAAATAAATGTTTAGTGAAGGATTTCGCAGACGGGCAGGTCTCTAAATTCTGCAACAAAACAAATTTAATCAGAACTCTTGTTCCACATATTTATTCCACTGATAGTGTGCAAGGAGTTCAATATAAAACCTTCTTAATTGACTGACCAGGGACAAATCAATGAGGTTCTCGTTCTGTTTTGCCTTCTCTGGCAAAGAGACTGACTGCAAGAAACAGAATCAAATCTTAGACCATACCACACAGAGAGGTGGAAGAAACCGTGAGTGATGAGCTGTGGGAGACAATCCCTTTGAGAAGGATATTGGCTTGAGTATACAAACAAGGACAGATCGATTAAGAAAATAGGGCTTTGTGGTCTGAAGCCTTGGCTACCCAGATCAAAACTACCTCTAGATCCATGACAACTTACCAGCTGTGTTACACGAATGGCCAAAGCCAAGCACTGACCAGGGGCTGGAGATGTAAAGTGCCACGCTCAATGGGGTGGGGACACAGAGAAGTCATTTGACCTCATATCTCTGAGGCCGAACAACAGGAGCTTATATTCTGGGCTCATTCACTTCCTTCTGCTTCACCAAGGAAGAGCCATGTGCCCTGAGCTGAAATTTAAAATATTTTTCTAATACCTCCTTTTAAAACTCTTATTTCCTCCAGTGTCTACAGATAAACGTGGGTCAAAGAGCAACACAAAGTATAATATCTGGTTGAAGTTTCTGAAGGGCGTGGAAACATAGAATTTTAATGTGAAGCTACAGAGTTTTACATTACTTTCTAACCTGCGATAATACTATTTAATAATTTCCCTATAACAAAGTGACTCCCAGTTTAGGATTACTATATAGGCTTAAAGATCCTCTGTTATCTTTCTGGAATGGGACAGAGGCATTCCTAATGTCATTAAATTCTAAGGTCACTAAAACTTCTAAAAAACAATTGTGACTAACTTTGGAACTTAAGAACGCACACTGTCAATTAGCAACTAAGTGGCAAAGAACAACTTATCACTCTAATAGCATTCTAAAATCATGTTGTACAATTTAACTTTGAGTAATAGCTGGTAGGATACATTATAATATGAGAAACAACAGCAAATTACACATTATTAAAGCTGACTCATGCGAAGATTTTTTCATTATTTCCAAATTTAATTGAAAATATCCTTTTAAGGATGCTTCAAATGTGTGAGTCATTTTTAATATGAAATTACAAGTAATCAAAATGCATTAATTATTCACACACATGTCCCATATGGCTACGTTTAGAAATTGGCTTCTGACCCACACATACACAACACAAAATACCATTTTACTGTTTTTTATTAAAACAATTGGTGACAATTATCTGAGCTCGCTAAGCATTGTTTTAATGACAGGCAAGAACAGATTAAATAAGAAAGGAAGAGAGATAGATTAATTCAGTACTGACATAGCTTCTCTCAGTGACCAAATCCACTGTGGTCCCTCACCCTGATGGACCCCTAGATGATGTCCTCTCCTTTCAAGTGGAAGCAAATTTAAATCTTTCTTTGAGAAGGATAATGTTTTCCTATGCTTCAAATTATCCCTAAAATGTTTCATATACACTGAAGAGACACAATTAAAAAAAAAAAAAAAAAAAAACAACCAGGCATATGAGGAACCATCACAATGTGATTGAAAGTCAAAAAATAAAATGTTACATAATAACAATAAACTGATAAGAGATCCAAATCATGAAATGACCAAACAGATTTCATTATACTTATGCTTAATATGTTCAAGGAAATATAAGACAAAACTGAAACTTTTCAGAAATAAACTTAAGAAAAAAAGAGAAAGAACAAAATAGAATTTTAAAACTGAAAAAGCAATGGGTTAAAATGTTAAATGTTAAAATAAGATTTCAGTAGGAGGGTTTAATAGCAGATTAGATGCTGCTGAGAGAGAATCACTGAATTGGAGATTGGTCGGAAGAAAATACCCAGGATCTATCATCAAACAGGGAGGAATAGAAGGGTGGCGACCACAGGACAGTGCATAGGAGACAAAGTGTGGAGGTGTGATATGCAGAATTGCTGTCTAAGAAGGTGGCGGAGGGGAACAACAGGCCATCGATAATCAGACAGATAAATGAATCAGTGTATATCCACACGTGATTTAGAGGTACATGCGATAACATGTTTGAATCCTAACTAACATAATGTTGCACAAGAGAAACTAGACATGAATAAATGTAAATGGCATAATTCCCTTCACATAAGGTAAAAAATTAAAACAAATCTGTATTGTTTAGGGCTTTGTGCATAGATAAAAAAATTCTTTTAAAATGCAAAATCAGGGCGCCTGGGTGGCTCAGTTGGTTAAGCGACTGCCTTCGGCTCAGGTCATGATCCTGGAGTCCCGGGATCGAGTCCCGCATCGGGCTCCCTGCTCAGCAGGGAGTCTGCTTCTCCCTCTGACCCTCCCCCCTCTCATGCTCTCTGTCTCTCATTCTCTCTCTCTCTCAAATAAATAAATAAAATCTTTAAAAAATAAAAAAATAAAAAAAATGCAAAATCATTGCTATCAAAATCATAATTACAGTTTCTTTGGAGGAGATATGAGAAGAGGGGGAACAAGGTGATCTGAGACTTTTCCTTTTTTCTCCTAGATGGTGGTTACACTGATGTATTTGCTGTCTGTAATTTATTATATCGTCTATCTATGGTATGTATTTTATGTTGTATTTCTCAAAAGTGTTTTTAGTAAGTAGTAAAATATAAGGAACTAGAAACTATTAAATGAAAATATTTCCTTTCAACTTTCTTTTGAATGTTCTTAGTGTATTTTTGGTTTTTAATTTATACTTACTGGGCGCCTGGGTGGCTCAGTTGGTTAAGCGACTGCCTTTGGCTCAGGTCATGATCCTGGAGTCCCTGGATCGAGTCCCGCATCGGGCTCCCTGCTCGGCAGGGAGTCTGCTTCTCCCTCTGACTCTCCCGACCCTCCTGACCCTCCCCCCTCTCATGCTCGCTCTCTGTCTCTCTCTCTCAAATAAATAAAATCTTAAAAAAAAATAATAATAATTTATACTTACTGTTTTTTTTATTTTAATATATCAACTTTTTTTTAAAGATTTTATTAATTTATTTGAGAGAGAGAGAATGAGCAGGGAGTAGGGGCAGAGGGAGAGGAAGAAGCAGATTCCCCACTGAGCAGGGAATCCAATGCGGGACTTGATCCCAGGACCTGGGATCATGACTTGAGCCGAAGGCAGATGCTTAACCAACTGAGCCATCCAAGCACCCCAATATATCACTTTAAAAAAATCTGAATTTATCATCTTCTCATTACACTTTGATTCCATATCTTGTAAGCAAGCCATGTGGTCTATTGTTGGACTTTCTGTTGATTTTATTTGTAAGTGCGTTCTTAAAATAGCATCACCCTGTTCTCATACTTCCAGTATGTTAGACAGTAGTTGGCTTAGGCATCATTGCATTGTTTTAGATTTAGGAATTCCTCCGGTTTTTCCCCATTAACTAAGACTCATGCTTTAAGACTGAGATAAAGGTCTTTTAGATACTAAGAAAATATTCTTCAATTGTTATTTCATTGAATGTTTTAAAGAAATATAGCTGTAGGACTTTGATGAAATTTATTTTGTAATCTTGGAAATAAGCAAATGTTTGTACCTCCTTAGATATATAGATATTGTGAAATATATTCATGCATTTTTAACAAATTGGATGTATCCTGGTATTCCAAGAGAAAGTTCAACTTCTACATTAATAGGATGTGTTCTTTTCTTACTATGGTAGTCAGTGATTTGTGCTAACAGTGTCCACACTTGGAGCAGGCAATGTAGATGCTCCACCCAATTCCTCTTCACAAATTAGGTTTGCCTTTCTCCCAGATTCTGAATGCCTGTCTTCCAAAAGCTCACAGCTGAGGCCTGTAGTAGAGGACTCTCTTTGGGCTACCTGGGATGCTTTAACTCTTGCCTTCCACGAATCTCTGCCTGAAACACCTGCAAAGTGATCCATATGATCTAAACTTTCCAAACCGTCTGTATATAATTATGCAATTAAAAGAATTAATACCCTTTATTTTCCTCTCCCCTTTTTGGTTGCAATTTTTTTTCTCTTAGAATTTAGTGATGTTTTCATTTTTTTTCCCAATGGTTACTTTTATACTACTGCTTTATTAACCAGCCCTAATTTTTCTTTCTTAAGCTTCTACTCTTTAGTTTATCAGCTTTGCATTTTATATTTTGATCCTTACTAGTACATATATAAAAATAAGAAAGCAAACTTACCATTTTCTCCCCTCTCATTATTAATTTATTTTTAGCTTTGCTATTTCTACCTTGTAGGAACATGTTACATTTACACATTACTTTTACATTTATTCATCTACCTAATTTTACTATTAGATTTATGTTCATAGACATTCAGGGCTCATGATCTTGGGTTCCTGGGATTGAGTCCCATGTCAGGCTCTGCACTCAGTGGGGAGTCTGCTCCTCCGTCTCCCTCTGCCTCTCCCCACACTCCTGAGTGCTCTCTCTCAAATAAATAAACAAGATCTTTTTAAAAAATAAAAACAGAATGTTAGGGACACCTGGGTGGTTCAGTTGGTTAAGCATCTGACATTAGCTTAGGTCATGATCCCAGCATCCTGGGATCAAGTCCCACATCAGGTTCCCTGCTCAGTGGGGAGCCTGCTTCTCCCTCTGCCTCTGCCTCTCCCCTGCTTGTGTTCCCTCTCTCTCTCTCTCTCAAGTAAATAAATAATCTCCTTTAAAATTTTTTTAAAAAATTAGAAAAGAATGTTACATAAACAGAAGCATGCAGTAATCTTTTGAGATTGGCTTTTCTCACTCAGCATAATTCAATGGAGACTCATCCAAATCCTTACTGTATATGTTGTTCCTTTGTATTGCTGAGTGGCACTCCTTGGTGTGGAGACAGCACATTCTGTTAACCATCCACCTGCTGAGGGGCATCTGGGTTGTTTCCAGTTTGGGGCTCTTAAAGTTGTGTGGACTTTCTGCACAGGTTTTAGTTTGAACATAAGTTGCTGAGTTTTTTGTTTTGTTTTGTTTTTTTATCTTATTTTTTTAAAGATTTTATTTATTTATTAGAGAGAGAGAGAGAGAGCATCAGAAGGGGGGAGGGTCAGAGGGAGAAGCAGATTCCCCGCAGAGCAGGGAGCCCGATGCGGAACTCGATCCTGGGACTCTAGGATCATGACCTGAGCCGAAGGCAGTCGCTTAACCAACTAAGCCACCCAGGCGCCCTTGTTTTGTTTTTTTTAATTCAGTAGTTAAGCATCTGAGAAATGCATTGTGCACAGCAGTCTCTGGAGTTCCGACTCGCTGCAGTCTGTTATAAGAGCTGGTCTTAAACCTTCATTTTTCTTAAATTGAGGTATAACTGACATACAGATATTAGTATATATGGTGAAATGACCACCACAGTAAGTCTAGTCAACATGTATCACCACACACAGTTACAAACTTTTTTCTTGTGATGAGAACTTTTAAGATACACTCTATTATCAACTTTCAAATATGAATTAGAGTATTATTAATTGTAGTCTCCATGCTATACATTACATCCCCATGTCTTATTTATTTTAAAACTGGAAGTTTGAATCTTTTGAGCACCTTCACCCATTTTGCCCTCCTCCAACCCCCACCTCTGGCAACCACCAATCTGTTCTCTGTTATCTACGAGCTTATTTTTTGTTTTGCTTTGGTTTTGGATTCCATATATAAATGAGATCAGTATTTGTCTCTCTCCATCTCATTTATTTCAATTATCATAATGCCCTCAAGGGCCATTCATGTTGTTGCAATGACAAGATTTCATTCATTTTTATGGCTGAATAGTATTTCATTATTCACACATATATATGCACATTAAATATAAAACATTATATATATGTTGCCCTGTCCATCCACTGATGTATGCGGGTTATTTTCATATCCTAGCTATTATAAATAAAGTTAGCATTTGTTTTCTTTATCCTTTAGATAAATATCTAGAAATAGGATCATATGGTAGTTCTATTTTAATTTTTTTGAGGAACCCCGACACTATTTTCCATAGTTACTGTGTCAGTTTACATTTTTACCAACAGTACATGAAGGTCCCCTTTCTCCACATCCTCATCAGCACCTACTCTTTCTTGCCTTCTTTGTAAAAGTCATTCTGACAGTTGTTAGGTGATATCTCGTTGTGGTTTTGTTTTGCATTTCCCGACGATTAGCAGCGTTGAGCATCTTCTCATGTGTCTGTTGGCCATCTGTATGTCTTCTTGGGAAAATTTTCTATTCAGACCTTCTTACCATTTTTAAATTGGATTGTTTTTTGTTTTGTTTTGTTTTGATTTGATTTTTTTTTTTTCCTATTGAGTTGTAATGAACTTAAGTTTTTATTTACGTGGGATGAATGCCTAGGAGTGCAATTGCTGGGTCATATGACATTGCACCTTTAGTTGCCAAATTGTTTCCAGAGGTGCTGTTTTACTTTACATTTACACCAGCAATATAATAGTGATCCATTTTCCAGTTTCATGGTTTCATGGACAGCATTTAGTGTGGTAACTTTTTTTTTTTTTTTTTTAAGATTTTATTTATTTATTTGACAGAGAGAGACACAGCGAGAGAGGGAACACAGGCAGGGGGAGTGGGAGAGGGAGAAGCAGGCTTCCCGTGGAGCAGGGAGCCCAATGTGGGGCTCGATCCCAGGACCCTGGGACCATGACCTGAGCCAAAGGCAGACGCTCAACGACTGAGCCACCAGGCGGCCCTAGTGTGGTAACTCTTTTCTTTTCAGCTATTCTGATACAGGAACAGTGATGTCTCATTGTGCTTCTAGTTTACATTTTCCTAATGGCTAATGATGGCGAATATATTTGCCATCTGCACATATTCTTCAGTGAAATTTTTGTTCATAAGTTTTGCTCATTTTTTAAGTGGATCCTTTGCTTTTTCCTGTTGAGTGTTGAGAGTTATGATAGGTCCTACTATTGACAATGTGATAGCTAATTTTGTGTCAATGTGGCTAGGCCATGGTGCCTGGATATTTGGCCAAACATTCTGGATGTTGCTGTGTGTGTGTGTGTGTGTGGGGAGGGTGTTTGAATGACATTAATGTTTAAATTGGTAGATTCTGAGTAAAGCATATTGCCCTTCATAGCATGGGTGGGCCTCATCCAATCAGTTGAAGACAATACTAGACCATAATAGACCATACTAAAACTATTTCCTCAAGCAGGAAATTCTGCCAGTAGACCTCCTTTGGATTTGAAACACACCTCTTCCCTGTGTCTTCAGACTGCCAACGTGTCCTGCAGATTTTGGACTTGTACCTCCACAGTCATGTGAGCCAATTCATTAAAAAAAAAATCTCTCTCTAAATATAAATGCACATCTTATTAATCCTGTTTCTGAGGAGAACACTGACAAATAGAGACCACCAAAGAGAGCTAGGATGGCGTGTTCCCTCTAATCTTGGAGCCGCTGCTGGCTATCATGTCTCCACGACCTGGGAATAATTCTCTTTGCTATTTCCAAACATTTAGGGTATAAACAGTGTCTCATTGTGTTGTTAATTCACATTTAGTCAGTACATGGTGGGGTTGACTTTTTTTCCCAAAAAAGTGTTGGTCATTTAATTTTTGTTCCCTCTTTTGTTTTAGCCTCCTTATGTCATTTGTTACTTTGGGTAAATCTACTGCCACTTTCATCAGAATCCACCCCTACACATACACACATATACATACCCCTTGATTCTGGACCATAGTCTTGATGTCACATAGCGTGTGTCCTTGCGGGTTGACCAGATGCTTCTGTTCTTCAAAGGCTGGGCCAGTCTATCATGGGTTTGCCCATAGGTTTGTGCTCAGCTGGTGAATTGTCTGACAGCAGGTTGATCTAGGATGGTCTGTTCACATGTCTGGAGGTTGGCAGTCTTTTGAACAGAGTGGAGAGCTCTCTGAGCCATAAATCTCTCATAATCCAGCAGCTAGCCTGGGCTTCTTCAAATGACAGTGAAGATAAGTTGGCAGGTCCCCATGTGCATGCACTATTCAGTCCTGACTTCTGTCACATTTGCTATTGTCCCATTGGCCAACTCAAATCACAGAATTAGGGTGTGGGAGGGACTACCAAGGATGTGAATATAGGGAGGTGTGAACAATTTGTGCAATAACCTTCCACAGGCCTTGCTATAGTGAATAGGTCTAAGATGTCTGGGGTAAATCTAAGTTGAAATTCTGGCTCAGAATCTTAGAATATGTTTGACTATGGACAAGCTACTTAATCTCCCTGAGCCTGACTCTTTTTATCTCCAAGATATGCCTAATCACAGTGGCTATCATGTAACAAAAAGAATTAAGTAAAATGATGCATATAAAGTGCTTAACACAAAGCACACTACATAATAAGGACTAAAAATATTCGGCTACTATTATTGAGTCAAATTCTTGGGTTGTAATGTTTCTTCTTTTTGATAAATTATTTCCATTCCTTATGGAACCATGTCCCCAGTGTACCCATCCACTGAATGATGGCATATGTTTACACGCCTGAGTCCAAGGGTGAATACAGCTTAGATTCAAAATGGGTTCATTGCTATTTGAGTTAAGGGCCAGATTATTTATTGTTCATAAGTACTGCTTCCCCCCTCCACTGGCTTACTGAGGAATTAATAATGCAGCAGTATCCATCATCCAACCTAGTTAGCAAACACTGATGTGCTACCTTCACCATGGAGAGATTATTCAGATTTCTTTCATTGTAAAAATGACAAAGATAATTCTTCAGTACCACAATATTTCATTACTATGTTGCAAGAGGCAATATGTGTGCAATCTGTTTTCATGAATTTAGCCTCTATTTGAGAACTTGTCTTGCCAAAATATTACTTCTGACGTGATTTTCTAAAAATTGCTTCCAAATTTCAGCATTCCCAAATAACTTTTCACTATTAAATAGTCTGAATCAGCACTGCAATAGCTTCAGGAATGGTCTTCTTTCTTCCATTTTGCCCTTGGCAGGACAATCTCCAAAAACACAACTTAGATTGCATACTAATGAATATATACCTGTTTCCCTGAGCTCCAAAGCTACCATCTATGTTCTGCTGATGCATGAACTCTGCTAACCACATTTCCCCTGTGACTTTGTCAGATGGTTTCTTGTTATATTCCATCAACAGGAGGGAGAGTGGTGGGTAGAGGGAAGTAAGAAGTCTGTTCCTTCCTATTTTTCTGTTCCTCTGGCATGGTCCTAGGAGAGGTGGTTAGCTCCAACAGCAGCAACTATTTTCAGAATCCAGCTGAAACTCCTGGAATCAGACTCAGCATTGAGGTCCAAGACCCCCATAGAGGTATAAGAATCCCTAGGCTGTGCCTCAACCCAGACATCTGAGCGTCAACATCATAGGCTCATCCTTCATGTTCCTGAAGTCACAGCAAGAACTGGTTCATGTCTCCTCCAAGGAAGGGAGGGCAACATATCTGTGGAGCCTATCATTTGGATTAACTTTTCTTAATACCAACTTTTCCCCAAACCTTAGAGATTATAGCTACTTCCCACATGTATTATTTTGGGTTACCTTAGCGATATCTTTTTCAGATCCTTTAGTTTTTCTAACACCTCTGAATAACAATCCCTTGTATTAATTCTAAGTGTGTAATGTATTCTCCATTTTCCTAACTGAATACTGACTAATACAGCATGGGTATTGGGAGCTGTCCTAGAAAAGAGAACAAAGATCAAAAGATGGAATTCTGGAATTGTCCTGTGATGTTCTTGGTTTTTAAGATGTCTCAGGGCTCCTTCCTACTGGAAAACTGAACACAGGTAATCCACAGCATGTTGGGCCATCATACTTATGCATACCTGGGTTTGCTTGGGATGAACTGCCTCTTTGTACCTGTTGGAACCACTGAGATCCACAGACTTGGGTCAAATCCTATTTATCCCTGACCACTCTTATTCCCTAATTTGACGTTGGGTCACTAGGAAATAACTAACATCAATTCATTTCAAATATTTAATAACCCTGACAAGCTCAGTGTACAAGCACCCTAATAACTGGATGTAGGTTTATTTGGAGGAAAGCTTAAAGACTTTGAGTCTCTATTCATGACCTTATCCTAGGATCCAAGGTCAAGTGAGGACTAAAATGATTCCACCATAAATGACAATTTAGCCCAAGTTCATGCCACATGGCTCCCAGCAGCTGTGGAGACCATCCACATGTTATTCCCATAGATTCTAATTGCAACAGGCATACTTGGCTACAACAAAGTCCTTGCATCAGCTCCCCAGCCCACAGAGTGGTAACTCTTAGGTAGGAAAACTAAGTGGAAGATGATTGAATTTCTCTACCAGAATGCCAAGCTGGGAAAGTACTGCATCCTCAGCATAGGTCAGCTGCAAAGCCTGCAGAGATCACGAATACTTTCAAGATGTCAAAGATGCAGGGATGGAGCCTGTCCATGCAGGTTGCTTGATGGGCCAGTGCAGAAGGTCCTCCAGAGCTGGAGAATAACTGTGAACCACCAGAAACTTCAGCAGGTGATTATTCAATAGCACATGTTATTCCATAGTTGGTAACTTCACTGAAGCAAATCAGCTCCCGGCACCTGGTGCAGAGTTGCTGACTTGGGCAAATGTCTTTTTTCTTTTCTTTCTTTTTTTTTTTTTTTTTGCCTCTGTACAACTCTGCAAGAACCAGCAGATGAAATTTTCTTTCCATTTAGTGGAGACGACAGTGCTCCTTTACATTTCTCCCAAGACAGAACAAACTCTTCTGCTCTCTGTCACACTCTAGACTAGGGTCAACAAACCATTTCTTAAAGGACCAGATTATAAATATTTTAGGTTTACAGTCCTTGCAATCTCTGTTCCAAATAGTCAGTTCTGACACTGTAGCTCAAAAGTAGCCATAGACAATGAGTGGGCTTGGGTGTGTTCTAATCAAACTGCATTAACAAAAGCAGGCAGCCAGAACGTCCAATAATTGGCAGACTCCTGACTTAGACCATAGAAATTTGGTCATCCAACACCTTATAGGACACCACTCTGACACTACACATTGAAGATCTCAAATTAACTGGACCTGATAAACAGTAATTAGCACATTTTTAGAGGGTTTAGGAAGACTTTTATTTACAAGGATGGGAGATAAACCTCTAAATATTGACAGACTAGCTAATTGATAAAGTTAATGGGGATCTAGTGTCTGGAAGCATGTTGGAATATCTGCTCCAATGTGGATGACATTTTCCTGTGCTTTATATGAATTTTTGGTAATAATATATACCAAATTTGGATGGCAGCTGATAATCAATAAAGGCTGCCAGGTTTTAATAAGGTCCAGAATAAGAAATTATTCTATAGGTATCTTCTGGAAAAACAGTAGGAGAAACAGTTCTGATCCTCAGCATTTGGAAATAAAGCCTATGCTCTATATGTGTTTGAAAATAATGTTTAGTTTCTAATTATTAGCAGAGGATTCTATTAATTTCCATTTGATTAAGCTTGATAATTGTATTTTAAATACATCTTTGATATCAAACCGAATATAGTCTTATTAGTCTATCACTTAATGCGAGAAGCATGTAAATGTCAATGTTGTTTAGACACCAGATTTTTTTTTAAATTCCATGTATAACCATCAGGTTTATTGCCCAGAATAAATACTTCTTTTTACCACACATGAGAATGCTCCATTGCATATTTTAAATTTTGAGATGCTTTATTTGTGTTGTGTGTTTCTTTAGCTCAGGCCATGAGTAGTTTTAGAGCTTTGGGCCAATCCAGTTTCTAAATGTTAGTTTAATTTTTTGTGAAATTAGGTCTTTATTCCAGTTCTATGTGTTCTTTTCAATTTCATCTATTTGAGAAATACATTTGAAATACAGAGTTTTATGTACTGAAAACATGAGCTCTATAGAGAAAAATGCATTTACCACTGACATCTATGGAAAATTGAAGCAAGTTTTAAAACCTTGCTAAAACTCTCTTCTTGGCTGAAATACGGTAATCACATCATTACATATTTCATCTCCATGATATATTAGTAGGAAAAACTTTTGTAAGTACCAAAGAGCACCAGGTGAAGTATGTTTACATTTATATATAAATATACCAGAAAGAGTCACAGGGAGAGAAGAAAATAAGAATCAAAAAAGAGAGAGATGGATGGGGCACCTGGGTGGCGCAGTTGGTTAAGCGACTGCCTTCGGCTCAGGTCATGATCCTGGAGTCCCGGGATCAAGTCCCGCATCAGGCTCCCTGTTCAGCGGGGAGTCTGCTTCTCCCTCTGACCCTCCCCCCTCTCTTGCTCTCTCTCTATTTCATTCTGTCTCAAATAAACAAATAAAATCTTTAAAAAAAAAAAAAAAGAGAGAGAGATGGAAAGAATTGAAAGCAACAAGCAAGGTGGTGGATTTAGATCGAACCATATAAATAATTACATTAATTTTAAATGGTCAAGGCCTATCAATTAAAAGGCAGAAATTGTCACTTTGAATGAACATGTAATATACAATTATATATAGTCTCTGTGAAGCTCACATTATGTTAAATATGTAGACATGTCAGAAATAAATTTATAGGAAAAGATTGCATGCAAACACTAATCAAAAGAAAGCTGGACTGGTTATATTCATATGAGACAAAATTGACTTCAGAACAAGGAATTATCAGGAGTACAGAGGAGTACTACATAAGGATAAAGATGAACGTTTACCAACAATGCTAAGTGTGAAAGCACTAAACACTAAAGCTTTAAATAATTGAAACAAACACAAATAGAACTATGTGGAATATAAGAAATAGCATGGAGGACCACAGGGGAAGGGAGGGGGAAAAAAAAATGGGAAGAAATCAGAGAGGGAGACAAACCATGAGAGACTGTTGGTAAACAAACTGAGGGTTACAGAAGGGAGGGGGGTGGGGAGTAACCAGGTGATGGGTAGTAAGGAGGGTACATGTTTTGATGAGCACTGGGTGTTATATGCAACTAATGAATCATTGAACACTACATCAAAAACTAATTATGTACTATGTGTTGGCCAATTGAATTTAAATTAAAAAATAAGTAAATGATTAAAAAAATAAAGACAGGGGCACCTGGGTGGCTCAGTCGTTAAGCATCTGCTTTCAGCTCAGGTCATGATCTCAGGGTCCTGGGATCGAGCCCCTCATCGGGCTCCCTGCTCAGCGGGAAGCCTGCTTCTCCCTCTCCCACTCCCCCTGCTTGTGTTCCCTCTCTCACTGGGTCTCTCTCTGTCAAATAAATAAATAAAATCTTAAAAAAAAAAAAAAAAAGACAGATTGTATCATTATAAAAAAAAAAACTAATAGAACTCAAAGTAGGAAGAGTAAGGATATACCCTCCTTACTACCCATCACCTGGTTATCCCATCCCCCACCCCCCTCCCTTCTGTAACCCTCAGTTTGTTTCCCAAGAGTCTCTCATGGTTTGTCTCCCTCTCTGATTTCTTCCCATTTTTTCCCCCTTCCTTCCCCTGTGGTCCTCCATGCTATTTCTTATATTCCACATAGTTCAAGAGAATTCAACAGATTCCTCTCAGTAATTAATACAGCAGTAAACAGAAAATCAATCTGAATAATTCTATTAACCAACTTCACCTAATTCAAATTTTTAGAACTACTTACTGAACAAAAGCAGAATACACTATTTTTATTAACTGCACATTGAACATTTTACTAGAATGGGGGAAAAATGAAATCATATAATGTATAGTCTTTGTCCAAAAACAATGAAATATCAGTTACAGGAAAATATCTGGAGTATCACCAAATATTTGTAAATTAAAAAGCACAAACTATGTTAGAAAATACTTTGAATTGAATAAGAACTAAAACATAAAGTATCAACATTTTTAGGACAGAGCCAATGCAGTGTAGAGGGATATTTACAACATTATATTTAGCTCATATTATTGTATTAAGGTTCTCTAGATAAAAGAGAGTAATGTAGATAAATGTGAAGAGATTAAATATGAAGAACTGCCTCACACAACCATGGAAGCTGACAATCCCCACAGTTCCTCCTCTGTAAGCTGAAGATGCAAGAAAGCTGGAGGTCTGATTCAGTCCCGAGATTGAAGGCCTGAGAAATTCAATGCCTCATTCATGAAATCAGGCAGGAAGAGCTGATATTTTTCTGTCTTTTTATTCTGTTCAGACCTTCAGTGTATTGGAGGATGCTACCCACACTGGGAGGGCAATCTAGTTTATCGAGTCCCCCAACTCAAATGCTCATCTCATTTGGAAACACAGACACACTCACCAATAGTATTATAAAATATCTGGGCACCCTGTGATCCAGTCAAACTGACATATAAAATTAACCATCATAATTATAAAGAAGAAAAGCCTTGAATCAATAATCTAAGCTTTTATATTGTGAAACTAGATACAGAAAACCCAAGAAGAGCAGAAGTCAATGAAACAGGAATGAGAAAAACAATAGAAAAATCAGTGAAGACAAAAGCTAGTTATTCTAACTAGACACATTATCACATCAGCACTAAAGATAAGCCATCACTATGCTTCCTACACACATCACATGATAGTAGAATAATGTAAACCAATGAACAAAGCCTTTAAACACTCATTCAAGAAGAAAGAAATAACCCAAATCACCCATTAATTATTAAACAAATGAAGTTTTAGTGAAAAACCTTTCAAAATAAACTCTAGTCCCAGATGGCTTAGATGGTGATTCTATCAACTACTTAAGGGGTAAATAATACCAATTCCATAAAAATTCTTCCCACAAATAAAATAGGAAGGAGCATTTCCCAACTAATGTTATGAGACCAGAATCACCCTTTAGTGAAAACCAGATAAAGATATTATATAGAAGGAAACCTTCAGATAATTTCCCTCATGAATAGATATGCAAATGTCTTTAATACAATATTATCAAATGAAATCCAGCAATACATAAACTAGATATAATATCATAACCAATGGGGAGGTTATTCCAGAAAAGTGAGCTTTTTTTCAAAATTCAAAAATCAACTGATATTTTTCACCATATTAGCAAAGCAATCTAAATTGATTATTACACATATGCATATATAGTCATCTCAATAGACACCGAAAAAAAAAAAAAAAAACTCTTAATAGAATCAACACCCATTCATATAAAAATCTTAGGGAACTAGCCAAATTTGATAAATGTATCCATACCAAATCTACAGTAAATAAAATATTTAAGTTGAAAGCTTTCCCCTGAAATTGGAAATCTCAAGGATGCCCACTTTCACCACTTCTATTCAACATTGTACCAGATGCCAGACAGTAAAATAAGGAAAAAATAGACTAAAATTGTTTGAATTATAAAGGAATATGTAATACACTTTATTAAGAAATATCCTATTTTCGGGCGCCTGGGTGGCTCAGTTGGTTAAGCAACTGCCTTGGGCTCAGGTCATGATCCTGGAGTCCCTGGATCCAGTCCCGCATCGGGCTCCCTGCTCGGCGGGGAGCCTGCTTCTCCCTCTGACCCTCCCCCATCTCATGTGCTCTCTCTCTCTCTCTCATTCTCTCTGTCTCAAATAAATAAATAAAATCTTAAAAAAGAAAAAAGAAAGAAATATCCTATTTTCTTAATACAGAAAACCTAAAGGAATTTGCAAAATATTTGTTAGAATTAATGAATGAGTCCACAAGATTTCAGAATTAAAAAAAAATGCTCTGTGCATACTAGCAATAAACATTTTTATATCGAATCTAAAAAATATTGGCACTATATAATCAAAAAACATGAAATGCATAAGAATAAATCTCAGTAACTATATATGAGATTCACATGCTAAAAATTACAAAATATTGATGAGAGACATTAAGTACAATAGAAAAATTCAGAGATAAATTTTGTTTATGGAACTGAAGACTCCATGCTTCTAATATGTCAGTTATCCTCAAGTTGATCTATACTCCCTCATATTGTAATAAAAATTTCAGCAGGCATTTTGAGCAAATGACAAGTAAATTATCAAATTTATATGGAAAAGTAAACACCTTGAAATAACCAAAATAGCCTGATTTTTAGATGGAATATAACAGGAACACAACACAGAGAAATAGTGTGATATCAGTGTTAAACATACAAATGGAACAAAATGAAATTTACCACAACATACATAAAATTTTATTGAGTTCATTTTTGTCAATGTTGCCAGGGTAATTCAGTATAGAAAGTATAATCTTTGAAATAAATGACACTGGTACAAAAAAAAGTAATAATCAAAAGTGAAAACTCTACCCTTCCCTCAAACCTTACACAAAATTAACTTGATCTAAGTCATCTCATGGATTATGAGGACCCACAAATTTAAAATTCTCCACAAAACACACAAGAATGTCTCTGTAATCTTGGGTTAAGGAAACATTTCTTAGAGAGGACACACAAAAAAATATCATAAAAAATCATTAAAAATCATTAAAAAATTAAATGGGACTTAAAATTACAAATTTTTGCCCTTTGAAAGAAACTAGTAAGAAAATAAAAGAGAAATGTATACTTGGAGAAATTATTTTAAAAACTCATATCTAATAAAGTAGTCACTCAATAATTCAATAATTGAATGATTAAAAGCAAAACGGCCAATTAAGACAATTTAGGTGCTGTGCCAAAGAAAAGTAATAAATAACAAATGAAGTATATAACAAGAAACTCAACATCATCCACTTGGGAAACTCAAATTGAAATCTCAAAAAAATACTACCCCATGCCTACTGGAAGTGCTGAGATCAATCAATCAATAAACAGAACAAAAAGGACAGTAATCATATCTAATTTTTGTGCAGATTTTGAGCAACTGGTACTCTCATCCATTCCTGGTTCCATACAAATGGTTTACCAGGCTAGAAAACAGTTTGATAGTTTTTTACCAAATTAGCAATCTGACTCCTGGCTATTTACTCAAAGGAAATAAAAACATTTTTCTACTGAGATTTGTATGCAAATATGTATAAAATTTCATTCATATTGTCAAATATTGAGGGAGAAAAGCTAATGTCCCAACTATTGAGTGGAGTAGCACATTGCGGTCCACCTACACAAGAGAATTGGTCAATGACATAAAGTAACACACAATAGAAAGGATTACAGGAGGACGGGCAAAGATGGCAGAGGAGTAGGGGACCCTATTCCAACTGGTCCCTGGAATTGAGCTGGATATCTACCAGACAACTCTGAACACCCACAAAATCAGCCTGAGATGTCAGAAGATAGATCTGGATCTCTACAAACAGAATATCACAGGCGGTTGGTTTCGAGGTATGAAGCAGGGAGCCATGATTCAGCGGGCAGATATAGGAAGGTAAATGGAAGGGGGAGGGAGCTGCCATAAGCACTTCAGCCAGGAAGGTGAAATAACACAGGAGCGCAAAAGCCTCCCATACTGGGGACCAGACACAGACTCACAGACCAGTAGCAGCGGGGAAAGGAATTTAGGGCAGCCCCCTGGACTGAAATCCGGATTAGCAGGGCTGCATGTGTGAACTGGGGGCGGCTGCTGGTTTTAGAAGCACAAAGGGCAGAGTCATGCCCTGACCTGGAAGTGAGGACTCGGAGCACTGCTGAGGGGTGCACAACCCAGGACACTGCAGTTTATAGCAGCACAGACAGAAACAGAGATAGTGTGGCCTGGAGAGCTCATTGAAGAACAGACTGCAATTTCTCTGCTCTGAGGCAGAGGGTTGGAAATGATTTCTTCTGCTCTGATTCTCGGAAGAGATGTGGAGAGCCACCAGGGAAAGCTGCCAGAGAACAAAAGCCCCCAAAAACGGTTTTCACTGAGCCCATCCCCCACCACAAGGGGGAGGGCAACTCTGCCCAAACAGGGTTACCTGAGTAACAGCACAGCAGGCCCCTCCCCCAGAAGACAGGCTGGAAGAACAAGAGGCGGCAACCCTAAGGTCCCTATAAAACAGGTGCATCTTGCTTGGGTTGTGGTCAATAATTTGGACTCTGTACATTCCCTCAACCACCCCTCAATAGAATGACTAGGAGGAGGAACCCCTAAAATAGGAAAGACTCAGAGACTGTGACTTCTGATGCAGAATAAATAGATAGAGATAGAAGCAAGATGTCAGAAATGAACTTTAGGGTAACAGTTATGAAGACAATAGCTAGAATGGAGAAAACGATTAGTGGCAATATAGAGTCTCTAAGGGCAGAAATGAGAGCTGATCTGGCAGAACTTAAAAATGCTATCAGTGAGATCCAATCCAATCTAGATAATCTAACAGCTAGGGTAAATGAGGCAGAATAATGAATTAGTGATCTGGAAGACAAACTGATAGGAAAGAAGGAAGAAGAGGAGGCCTGGAACAAACAGCTCAAAATCTATGAGAACAGAATAAGAGAAATAAGTGATGCCATGAAATGTTCCAATGTCAGAATTATTGGGATCCCTGAGGAGGTGGAGAGAGTGAGAGGACTAGAAGATATATTTGAGCAAATCGTAGCTGAGAACTTCCCTAATCTGGGGAATGAAATAAACATTCATGTCCTAAAAGCAGAGAAGACCCCTCCCAAGATCAAGGAAAGTAGACTAACTCCCCAGCATGTAATAGTAAAACTCGCAAATCTTAGAACCAAGGAAACCATCTTAAGGGCAGTTTGGGGGAAGAGATTCCTTATGTACAGAAGGAGGAACATCTGAATAACGTCAGACCTGTCCACAGAGACCTGGCAAGCCAGAAAGGCCTGGCAAGACATATTCAGGGTACTAAATGAGAAAAACATGCAGCCAAGAATACTTTATCCGGGAAGGCTGTCATTTAGAATGGATGGAGAGATACAGAGCTTCCAGGACCGCCAGAAACTGAAAGAATATGTAACCACTAAGCTGGCCCTGCAAGAAATATTAAGGGGGGTTCTATAAAAAGAGAAAGACCCCAAGAGTGATATACAACAGAAATTTACAGGGACAATCTATAAAAAAAACGTCTTCACAGGCAACATGATGACAATAAATACATATTTTCCAATAATCACTCTTAACGTGAATGGCCTAAATGCTTCCATAAAACAGCACAGGGTTGCAGATTGGATAAAAAGGCAGGACCTATCCATATGCTGTCTACAAGATACTCATTTTGAACCTAAAGATACACCCAGACTGAAAGTGAAGGGATGGAGAACCATCTTTCATGCCAACGGACATTAGAAACAAAGCTGGGGTAGCAATTCCCATATCAGACAAATCAGATTTTAAGCTAAAGACTGTAGCTAGAGACACAGAAGGACACTATATCATTCTTAAAGGGTCTATCGAACAAGAAGATCTAACAATTGTAAATATCTATGCCCCCAACATGCGAGCAGCCAACTACATAAGCCAACTGTTAATCAAATAAAGAGTCATATTGATAATAATACGTTAATTGTAGGAGACCTCAATACTCCACTCTCAGCAATGGACAGATCATCTAAGCAGAAAATCAACAAGGAAACAAGAGCTTTGAATGATACACTGGACCTGATGGACCTCATAGATATACACAGAACATTCCACCCTAAAACAACAGAATGCTCATTCTTCTCGAGCGCACATGGAACTTTCTCCAGAATAGACCACACACTGGGTCACAAATCAGGTCTCAACCAATACCAAAAGATTGAGATTATTCCCTGCATATTCTCAGACCATAATGCTTTAAAACTGGAACTCAATCACAAGAAAAAATTTGGCAGAAATTCAAACACTTGGAAGCTAAAAACCACTCTGCTCAAGAATGTTTGGGTCAACCTAGAAATCAAAGAAGAACTTAAACAATTCATGGAAATCAATGAGAACGAAAACACTTTGGTCCAAAACCTATGTGATACTGCAAAGGTGGTCCTAAGGGGGAAATACATAGCCATCCAAGTCTCACTCAAAAAAATAGAAAAATCCCGAATTCACCACCTAACTTTACACCTTAAAGAACTAGAGAAAAAGCAACAAACAATGCTTAAGCCACACATTAGAAGAGAAATAATTAAAATTAGAGCAGAAATCAATGAATTAGAAACAAGAAACACAGTAGATCAGATCAATGAAACTAGAAGCTGGTTCTTTGAAAGAATTAACAAGATTGATAAACCACTGGCCATACTTATCCAAAAGAAAAGAGAAAGGACCCAAGTTAATAAGATTATGAATGAAAGGGGAGAGATCATGACTAACACCAAGGAAATAGAAACAATTATTAGAAATTATTATTAACAACTATATGTCAATAAATTGAGCAACCTGGAAGAAATGGATGCCCTCCTGGAAACCTATAAACTAACAAGACTGAAACAAGAAGAAATAGACAACCTGAATAGACCAATAACAAGTAAAGAGATTGAAGCAGTAATCAAAAACCTCCCAAAAAACAAGAGCCCAGGGTCTGATGGATAACCTGGGGAATTCTACCAAACATTCAAAGAAGAAATAATACCTATTCTCCTGGAGCTATTTCAAAAAATAGAAACAGAAGGAAAGCTTCCAGACTCATTTTTGAGGCAAGCATTACCTTGATCCCCAAACCAGGCAAAGACCCCATCAAAAAGGAGAATTTCAGGCCCATATCCCTGATGAATATGTATGCCAAAATTCTCAACAAGATCCTAGCTAATAGGATCCAACAATACATTAAAAGGATCATCCACCACGACCAAGTGGGATTTATCCCCGGGATGCAAGGGTGGTTCAACATTCGCAAATCAATCAATGTGATAGAACACATTAATAAGAGGAGGGAGAAGAACCATATGGTCCTCTCAATTGATGCAGAAAAAGCATTCGACAAAATACAACATCCTTTCCTGATTAAAACTCTTCAGAGTATAGGGATAGAGGGAACATTCCTCAAGTTCATAAAATCCATCTATGAAAAACCCACAGCGAATATCATCCTCAACAGGGAAAAGCTGAGAGCCTTTCCCTTAAGATCAGGGACACATCAAGGATGCTCACTCTTGCCACTATTGTTCAACATAGTACTAAAAGTCCTAGCAACAGCAATCAGTCAACAAAAAGAAATAAAAGATATTCAAATTGGCAAAGAAGAAGTCAAACTCTCTCTTTGCAGATGACATGATACTTTATGTGGAAAACCCAAAAGACTCCACCCCCAAATTACTAGAACTCATCCAGCAATTCAGTAATGTGGCAGGATACAAAATCAATGCACAGAAATCAGTTGCTTCCTTATACACTAATAATGCAACTGTAAAAAAGGGAAATTAGAAAAACGATTCCATTTACAATAGCACCAAAAACCATAAGATACCTTGGAAACCTAACCAAAGAAGTAAAGGATCTATACTCTAGGAACTACAAAACACTCATGAAAGAAATTGAAGAAGACACAAAAAGATGGAAAAATATTCCATGCTCATGGATTGGAAGAATAAACATTGTTAAAATGTCTGTGCTACCCAGAGCAATCTATACCTTCAATGCCATCCCGAACAAAATTCCAATGACATTTTTCAAAGTGCTGGAACAAACAATCCTATAATTTGTATGGAATCAGAAAAGACCCCAAATCGCGAAGCCAATGCTGAAAAAGAAAAACAAAGCTGGAGGAATCACGTTGCCCGATTTCAAGCTATATTACAAAGCAGTGATCACCAAGACAGCATGATATTGGCACAAAAACAGACTTATAGACCAATGGAACAGAATAGAGAACCCAGATATGGACCCTCAACTCTATGGTCAAATAATCTTCGACAAAGCAGGAAAAAATATGCAATGGAAAAAAAGTCTCTTCAATAAATGGTGCTGGGATAATTGGACAGCCACATGCAGAAGAATGAAACTCGACCATTCTCTAACACCATTCACAAAGATAAACTCAAAGTGGATGAAAGACCTCAATGTGAGACAGGAATCCATCAAAATCCTAGAGGAGAACATAGGTAGTCACCTCTTTGACATCACCCACAGCAACTTCTTTCAAGATACATCTCCAAAAGCTAGTGAAACAAAAGCAAAAATGAACTTTTGGGACTTCATCAAGATAAAGAGCTTCTGCACAGCAAAGGAAACAGTCAACAAAACAAAGAGGCAACCCACAGAATGGGAGAAGATATTTGCAAATGACACTACAGATAAAGGGCTGGTATCCAAGATCTATAAAGAACTTCTCAAACTCAACACCCAAAAAACTAATAATCCAGTCAAGAAGTGGGCAGAAGATATGAAAAGACACTTCTCTGAAGAAGACATACAAATGGCTAACAGACACATGAAAAAATGTTCATCATCATTAGCCATCAGGGAAATTCAAATCAAAACCGCATTGAGATACCACCTTATACCAGGTAGAATGGCAAAAATGGACAGGGAAAGAAACAACAAATGTTGGAGAGGTTGTGGAGAAAGGGGAACCCTCTTACACTGTTGGTGGGAATGCAAGTTGGTACAGCCACCTTGGAAAACAGTGTGGAGGTTCCTCAAAAATTTAAAAATAGAGCTACCCTATGACCCAGCAATTGCACTACTGGATATTTACCCCAAAGACACAGATGTAGTGAAAAGAAGGGCCATATGCACCCCAATGTTCATAGCAGCAATGTCTGCAATAGCCGAACTGTGGAAAGAGCCGCATGAGATGCCCTTCAACAGAAGATGTGGTCCATATATACAATGGAATATTACTCAGCCATCAGAAAGGATGAATACCTAACTTTTACATCAACATGGATGGGACTGGAGGGGATTATGCTAAGTGAAATAAGTCAAGCAGAGAAAGTCAATTATACAGTTTCACTTATTTATGGAAGATAAGGAATAGCATGGAGGGAGGACATTAGGAAAAGGAAGAGAAAAATGAAGGGGGGTAAATCAGAGGGCAAGATGAACCATGAGAGACTATGGACTCTGAGAAACAAACTGAGGGTTCTAGAGGGGAGGGAGGTGGGGGGACGGGTTAGCCTGGTGATGGGTATTAAGGAGGGCACGTTCTGCATGGAGCACTGGGTATTATAAGCAAATAATGAATCATGGAACACTACCTCAAAAACTAATGATGTAATGTATGGTGACTAACATAACAATAAAAAAAAAAAAAGAAAGAAAGGATTACAACATGGATGGATCCCACAGGATTGGTCTACGTGGAAGATGGCAGACACATACTATCTGATTCTATGTGTAACATTCAGGAAAAGGCAAAACTAGAAGCTCAGCTGTCATCAGATTATGAGTTGCAAGGGCCTGGGGTTTCAGACATGGGACTAATTACAAGGGAGTTTAAGAGAGCTTCTTGGAGGGATGGAAATTTCTACATCTTGAGTAAAGTGGTAGTTATGCCCCATATACATACATCAAAACTCCTCTAAATATAAACCCTAAAAAATATATATAATGATACCTATACGAATCTAAGTTATAAAAGTACAAGGAAAGAGATACAAAATATTAAAATCATGCCTTGCCTTCCCAATCTTCCATAATTACTTTATTTTTACCAAAAATAAATGTGATCTACTAAATTCTTTGGAGGATTATATTTTTAATTTTTTAATTCACTGCAGCAAGAAATTATTTGTAATTTGTTGGGCTTCAATATTTATTAACTGAATTCTAGAGATGAGTACACTGGCTACTGTCTTGAAAAGAGTCTTTGTTCTTATGTTTAAAGCCCTAATTTATAGTTCCAAATATAATTTCCAGACCTACCTATATGAATTTTCATCTCCAGTCCACATTGGTGTACTCATCATGTACTGAACCATATTCTTATTTCTATGTTCCTAGTGATCCACAATTTGGGAACTTACTCATTAGAAAATAAAAATGAAAACACAAAAAAATTGAGACCTATACCTTAGTTTTGCTTTTGTAAGTCTTCACTGTATAGGAAAGTGAAATATCATGAACAAAGAGAAATTAAACAAATATGTCCTTAGAAAACTTACAGTTGCATGAACAGATTTAGAACCCAATGCACAGTGGCGGATTTTCAAAGGGATATGAACTTTTTGCCATGAACATGAGAAGAAAACATCAAGTTTTGCCAAACTGACTGGCCAAAGGTCAAGAAATTACGAACTAAATGTGGCATGATGAATTTGATGGGGCAAATGGAGGCAGGGTCAAATAAACTGAACCAGTGCCCCTAGGAGAAAGGATATATGATTTCATTTCAAGGAAATGAAAATGCCAGAATGCAAATGGTACCTTATTAATCTTTTGTCCTATATTTTTATTTACAGTTTGGATGGGAAGAAGGAAACAGGGAAAAAATAAAGAGCAGAAGGAGGTGTTATTCCTAACAGTCGTTTCCGTGGGCCTTGCTGGGATGGCTGGAGGGTGGTCACAGATAAAGCTATTAGCTATATTGTACATTAAACTCCTAATTACCGTCTTGATGCCCAAGAGGGACAGCCAGAAATGTGAGGCTTTCCAGCTGGGCAGCAACAACCCCAGGTGGATAGGTGCTTTAAGCCTTTTCAGCCTCTCAGAGCAAAAACAGCTTGATGCCGTGTTATCCAAAGTTGTTCTTCCTGGCCCACTATAAGCAGCTGGAGTCAAAGAGTGCAGTATTTCCCAGAGGCTTCTGACTTTGGAGGGACAGGATCAGATTTCTAAAAGTCTTAGAGTTTCGGCGAAAGCAATGTCACTCATCCTGACCAGTGAATTATATATTTAAAGGTGCAAGTTTATATTTAAGTATTTAGCAAAAATGAGTCATCATATTCTCTTTGGGTGGGTTGGATCTTTGAATTCTTTTTTTTTTTTTCCTAGCCTGCTATTTTACTGGTGAGAAAACTGAGGTTAGTTGTTTTGCCTAGAGTCACACAAGTTCAGTGGCGGGTTTGGTGGACCCTAATTTCCGGGAGAATTTTCTTTCTTCCACCTCATCGCAAAATATTGTTCTGTTTGGGAATACAAATTAAACGATGCTTGAAAAATTAACATTCTGGTCCAAATTCTCCCAACCTCTGGAGTATGTCATCACCTCCCAGGCATTTTAGCAAAGTCCAGTCACACAACAAGAAGAACAGAAGGGATTTTTAGCCCCTACAAGCCAAATGGAGTGATAGATAAACCATAAAAATACTAGTCAGCATCATCCCAGGGACCTGACCTTTGTTTGCATGGAAGAGCTTCTCCCTTTCCCCTCTGGCAGAAATGATTCTGGTCATCTGCCATGTGCTCCTGCAGCTGCACATGCTAGCCTTCATCCTGCTCTCTGTCCCGGAGGATCATCTGTATGCACAAAGCACTGCCAAACTCTGACTTCTTAAATTCTGTGGAGCTTCCATAGAGACTGGAGGCGGGGGGGAAATGCAGTTGGTGTCCTGATTTCCCTTGGCTCCCTTCGGAGAGCTGGTTTTACCCTTGAGCAAGGTCAAAGATGACTAAGCCAAAAAAAAAAAAAAAAGAAAAAGAAAAAAGGAAGTCTATAGTTAAGGAATTGGCCCATCAGCAAGAGTAGGAGAGAGATTTTCTCCAGGGCATTGGTAAGCCACCAGTTTTTATGAAATGGATATCTCTTAAATGGCACCAGAAGAGTTCCCAATACCTGGAAGCCTACCAGCTCTGCAAATTAAACTCCTGCCATGTGTTAGGGACCCACTGAGTGAGGGTTTGCAAGTACAGGTGAGACACAGCCCCACTGTTTGCACGGCAGAGCGGCGTGGCCTCAGTGTTGATTATAGGAAAACCATGCCTACGTCGGCCTCTTTGAAAAAGTCCGTCCAAGAAACTCAACTTTAACCAAATAAGAGGAAAAAAAAGTAAAAAAGGTGTCCTCATTTTTTTCCCCCTCCAGACATAGCGTAACTCATAGGCACCTTCCTCAAATCACAGCTTGGAAAAGAACTGGCCAAACAGGCCCAGAGGAAAATTGCAGCAGAATGGCAAATTGGGCAGGCGAATTCATTTCTTCTGCCATATGATGGCGTTTACAAGGAGAGAGTGGCAGAGGGCCAGCTCTATTTCCAGCCTCGGGTCAGAAGGCTGGCCGGCGTGCCCTTACATGGAGGCAGAGGTCAGCAGCTTGCTTGGCAGGCTTGTGTAATTAGTCAGAGCCATTGAAGAACAGACCTGCTGCTGTTTTCTCCACCCTGGAACTGTCTGAACAACATTTCTCTGTTTCTTTCCAAACAAAGGTTAGGCTTTCTGCCAGAGAAGAGAGAAAAATACGCCATAAAAACAAGAAGTTGGCCAATTGATGTGGGGAAAATAGTGCATGGTCAGCGAGTGACTTTTCTGATGCTTAAAAGGGCTGTCAGCAACTCCCAGGCCCCCAAACCATAGTGTTAGAGGTGCCTGACAGGCATCCAGTTTGTGTTGTGTTTTGTTGTTGAGAAATCCAGGACAGCACTGAGCTCTTCAAATTCAGGCTTTCAGAAGACTACTCTAACCTGTCATTCTCTGATCCAAATTTTCTCTTACATGTTGATGCACCGAGTTTACTTTGTTTTGATCTTTGTTACCACTTACACAGCTCAGTGCTTAAACAAATTTATGTTTTCTGGATAGGAAAATGGGAATACACACATATTCATCGATTTGATGAATATTCTAATAAGGATACTGATGTGGTGGTCAGCTAGCCACATTGCCCCCTCACTGGGGAGGTGCTCTCCCTGATCACATCCTATAACCATGCGCTGGATGCTCTTTGACCAGCAGACGAGGCACCAGGGCATTATACACTTCCAATTCTCCTTAGCCAACTGGCATTGAGGTAGAAGTACTGTTATTCTTTGCATGTCAGGAGACTTTAAAGAATATAAGAGGGAGTCATTTCTAAGGAGATGCCAGGGACAGTGATATTCTAATGACTGTGATGCCAGTCAGGTTGTCACTGATAACAGACCTAAATACAGACCTGAGGATCCTATAAAATCCTAGAGAACTGAGTACAGGCTAATCCTAATATGACACCAATCTCTTACATAAATTTTCCCAAGAGTCTAAAAATTGTGGATGACACTATCTCAATGCAGAACATTTCAGAGATTGAAACATGTAGATAGGTGTGATGAAATTATCTTCCTGATAGGTTTCAGGTACACATACATTGGCATTTAATATAATATTTCATATAATCTCCTTTTAGCAAATGAGATTAATCCCTTTATACTTTCTTATGCACGATGATCTCACAACCTATTTTCCCACTTGTCTCAGGATATCAAGGTGGATATTTCAGAGTCAGACTGTCTGAATTTGATCCTGATTCTGCTATTTGGCTTTTTGTGCATGTTTCTTAATCTCTCTGAGTGCCGGTTAGATAGTGAAAAATAAAGGAGATATCCTATGAAAAACAAAGGACCTGGGGCACCTGGGTGGCTCAGTCGTTAAGCGTCTGCCTTCAGCTCAGGTCAAGATCCCGGGGTCCTGGGATCGAGCCCCGCATCGGGCTCCCTGCTCTGCGGGAAGCCTGTTTCTCCCTCTAACTCTCCCCCTGCTTGTGATCCTGCTCTCACTGTGTCTCTCTCTGTCAAATAAATAAATAAAATCTAAAAAAAAAAAAAGAAAAACAAAGGACCTATCCCAGGAAAAGAACCTAGTTTTAGGGTAAATACCCAGTAGTGAAATTTCTGGGTTATAGGGTAGCTCTATTTTTAATTTTTTGAGGAACCTCCACACTGTTTTCCAAGGTGGCTGTACCAACTTGCATTCCCACCAACAGTGTAAGAGGGTTCCCCTTTCTCCACAACCTCTCCAACATTTGTTGTTTCTTGCCTTGTCAATTTTTGCCATTCTAACTGGTATAAGGTGGTATCTCAATGGGGTTTCGATTTGAATTTCCCCAATGGCTAATGATGATGAACATTTTTTCATGTGTCTGTTAGCCATTTGTATGTCTTCTTTGGAGAAGTGTCTGTTCATGTCTTCTGCCCATTTTTGTTTTTTGGGGGTTGAGTTTGAGAAGTTCTTTATAGATCTTGGATATCAGCCCTTTGTCTGTATTGTCATTTCCCCAAAGATACAGATGTAGTGAAAAGAAGGGCCATATGCACCCCAATGTTCTTAGTAGCAATGTCCACAATAGCCAAACTGTGAAAAGAGCCGAGATGCCCTTCAACAGATGAATGGATAAAGAAGATGTGGTCCATATATACAATGGAATATTATTCAGCCATCAGAAAGATGAATACCCAACTTTCGCATCAACATGGATGGGACTGGAGATTATGCTAAGTGAAATAAGTCAAGCAGAGAAAGTCAATTATCATATGGTTTCACTTATTTGTGGAACATAAGGAATAGCATGGAGGACATTAGGAGAAGGAAGGGAAAAACGATGGGGGGGGAAATCGGAGGGAGAGATGAACCATGAGAGACTATGGACTCTGAGAAACAAACTGAGGGTTCTAGAGGGGAGGGTGGAGGGGGGATGGGTTAGCCTGGTGATGGGTATTAAGGAGGGCACGTACTGCATGGAGCACTGGGTGTTATACACAATGAATCATGGAACACTACATCAAAAACTAATGATGTAATGTATGGTGATTAACATAACATAATAAAAAAAATCTTTAAAAAAAAAAAGAACCTAGTTTTACAGTTTGGTTGGGTCAACAAATTCTCTAAAGGCCATGTGCTTAGACTGCTATACAAATTTCAGGACTTGGGGAGTGATCTAAAATCCAAACCTATTCTGTAAACATAGGAAGAATATAATAAACATCTCTTACATGAAAATAAATAAAGAAAATTAATTTTTAATGGAGTAATTTTAACATTTTAAGTGGAAAACCAGTGAGTTATAGGTCTTAGAGAGAGTTAAGGAAGAAGAAAGTAAATTAGCATAACTCATGAAGCACACCTAAGTCACTATAAGTGTTATTATAAATTAATCTTAACAATAAACCTTGACTTCACAAGCTCCTATAAGTAATTTAAATTTCTACTCAACATTCATGGCTTAAAAGTAAGTGTCTGACTTTAAAGAACATGACCCAGAAGGCAGACAACTTAACATCATTCTTAAAGATTATAAAATGAAATACATGGTGTAACGATTGCAGAAGGACAAAGAAACGTATGGTTTCTTTTATTTTAAAAAGATTGAATACAATGCAGTAATCGGCACAACCTTGCCTGCAGCCTAGCGGCAAGTTGGCGTCTCTGTTCAACCCAAGCCACTCCGTGGATTCAAACACATTTCTGTGGGGAAATGCCGGACTTGATCTCAGGGTTTTGGTAGCTTCCCCTCGTAATTCTTTTTTTTTTTTTTTTTTTTTTTATTCTCACCAAGGCCATGTCCTTTTTATCATGTTCAAACATGTAAGTCATTTGAATCACCTGAACACATGTGAAGTAGGATCTGTGGGTTTTAAACAGTGTCCCTCAATAAAGTAATGTGAAAGTTTAGCAAATAAGAGATATCTACAGACATTTTTTTTTTCATTGCATGTGAAACACGATTTTATGCGAGGCAACTTAATTGGCGTAGCTAAGAATGTGGGTCTGGGAGGTATTACAAGGCAGCCTGTCTGAGCAGACACACATACTGACTGCCTGGGACACCTGGTCCAAGCAGGTATGATGACTTTGGAATGTGTAATGTGTGTTTTATAAAATATTAAGGCTGATACAATGACTTTTGTGTGTGTCAGGGGTTTTCTGAAAATCCTCATAAAGGGACACTAGACTAAAGTTATAGCAGACGCCAAATGACTGTTCACGACTTGCTTTACAAAATCCCCTGCGGCCCCCATCTGCATGTACACTAACCCCCAGCAGCTCTATCTAGGACCTCTCCCAATCCTACCCTGTCCACTTCAAACCGAACCCCACACACTCGCAAAATACCATGCCTTGCCCTCCTCTTTGCAAGATACCAAGACTCTCGCAAAGGAGTGATCTCCTGTAACTTATATTTGCTTATCATCATTCTATTTTTGGTAGCATCTTCAGAGAATGAGCATTGGGCTTCTATATTGCAGATATTTGTGATGTATTAAAATTATAGAGAATTGGGACACCTGGGTGACTCAGTCGTTAAGCGCCTGCCTTCGGCTCAGGTCATGATCCCAGAGTCCTGGGATCGAGCCCCACATCGGGCTCCCTGCTCCGAGGGAAGCCTGCTTCTCCCTCTCCCACTCCCCCTGCTTGTGTTCCCTCTCTTGCTGTGTCTCTCTCTGTCAAATAAATAAATAAAATATTTAAAAATAAATAAATAAAATTATAGAGAATACTGTGATGCACGTCTTTATATATCTTTGCATGTATGTATAGATGAATATATGTTATCGTCATTTATTGTTTGTGGATTTCATATTGTCAATACATTGACTCCCTAAAATTTATTTGTAATCCCCAAATCAATACTTGGAGTAATCCTGTGGTCATTTGTGTATATGTGTGAGAGTTTGAAAATTGCAGTTGGCCTATGCACACGTCCCCAGTTGAGGTAAAGAAAGGTGAAGCTCTGCCTTCTTGTTTTAGCTCTCAGTACCTTCATTGTGGTATGTTTAGTGAGATGTTTCTGTTTGTGTTTTTCAATTTTGTGCCTTTTCTTGGCAATTTTGCTGTTTCATGATGCCCAGTGCAATCCAGAAATGCTATCTCGTGCTGCTAAGTACAAGAAGGTTGCACCGTGCCTCACGGAGAAGAAGCCTGTGAGACAAGCCTCCTTCAGGCATGAGCTGCGGTGCTGTTGGCAGTAAGCGAGCGTGTCATGAACATGCTGTGAGCAGAGGCTTGCAGGAACCTAACCTCGAATTTCCCCTGAGACCATCGGTCCCTATTCACCCAGTCAGTGTTTGTGGCAACTCTACAGAACAGAACCACCCCATCAAATGACAATCGACTGCACATACCTAGATGTTTTTCTGTCCTTAATAAACTCTTAGAAGTAGATTTGCTACATCAAAAGGTATGCACCTAAAAAAAAAAAAAAAAAAAAAAAAAAAAAAAGGTATGCACCTGTTTAAGGTTTCTGAAATATAACAAATGTATCCTCCAGAAAGATTGCAACAAGTCACTCTCCGGTTTTCCACGGCCTGCTTCCCAGTACGGCCACCGCTGTTTATTGTGTTGCTGATACATTGTGTCAGTGCGATCTGTGTAATATGCATCTGGGCCACTCTTTACATAAATCTAGGAAACTGAAAGGAGTATACTGAAATAACTTAATTCTAATGATCCAAAGTACTGACACCTAACTAAACATATTGTTAACTTCTGCTTTCATCTATTATTTAATTCTTTATATGCAAAATGTGCATCACATGGGAACATAAAATAACACCAGGAACCACTTTAGTACATTAACATGACTTACCCTTCCAATTTTATATCTAGAAATCATTTAAAAATCTTGTCCTGCCAACTCATATGTTACCTATAAAGATATAGTTCATGCTACACAGTTAAAACCCAAACCCAACTTCAAAATAGTTAATCTAATTTCAGTCAATTATTTCAAAAAGAAGCATCTCTTTATTGGGCATTAAAACACCTGTAGTATTTCAACTAGTGTATTCATAAAGGCTCCGGCAGTTTACAAATCAATGACGGCCTCATGTCTAATCTCTTTTAAAAGGTCATCCTCATATTTCTAAGGTTTTAGACATATAGTAGCTAGAATTTTTTGCAGCAGATCCGTGGCATTATATAGTAAATCTGTGACATTTTCTTGAGGAAGAGTCAATGGCTTCTGTAGCAATAACTCTTTCTTTCCGCAACCCATTATCTACCTGGGGGGGAAGTCTCCAAAAGTATATTGTAATGCAAGAGTGAAATACTGTCTTTTGCAAGAGAAACCGAATAGTGGCTAATAATTCCATATGTGTCTCTTGTACGGGTGGCACAAAACGCTTGTGTGGGTACTCACTGGATCTGTGCAAAGCTGTAGTTGGAAACAGATGTTCAGACAGGATACATTCAGTCCCAAGTTTCTACTTGTGTGTGATACTTGGAGGTAGAAGGCTGTGGGGCAGGAAAGGCACCTGGGATTCTGTGCTGCTCAGGGACTCTGTCAGATAAAGGAACCTAGGCTTTCAGAGATGCACAGGTGAACAGCCTGGAACACCTGTTCTATATGTTGGCTAATTGAATTAAAAAAAGGACAGAATAAATGGAGTAAAAAATAAAATAAAATAAAATAAACAACAGAATAAACATTCTGCGAAGTTCATTTTCATCAGTGGGTAGGGGGACAACTGGACAGAAAGTATTTTGTGTGTGTGTGTGTGCAGAACAGACTAAAATAAAATTCTGAATAACTGAGTATGCTAAATTTTGTAGGAAGCCTATGTTAAAAATTCAGTATGAAAAATAAAGTAAGCTGCATGTAACTTTCATTTTCTTACAAAATGTAGTGGACATATTATATCCTGAAACAATGTAAAGAATTTCATTTCTCCCTGAAATTGTATTACAGTCCCATGGAAAAAACACCTGTTGTCTGCATGCCCTTTTTCCTGCGATTGTTCTGCATTTCAGCTAATTGGCCACTGGATGTCACTACTCCACATTGACCTCTACTACACTTAAATTCCAGAAGATGTTTAAATGATTTTCGGATTGTGATCAAGCCTCTAAAATGTCACCTTCCAGAATAAAATTGTTGAGATTAATTCAAGTTAAGCTTACTTGGTTATCCCTAAAAACATTTTTTTTAAGAATAGGAATAATAACTGAGATCATTTAAACAGGAAACAAAAAACAAAACAAAACAAAACTTGGGAGTTTAAGGAGGATCGGGGGTAATGCTATCATTGATTTCAACATTGCATTACATTTCAACATGTATTGATACAAGGACAGGTGTTTAGTTTGGTCTAGTTGGTGTTTTTTTTTTTTTTTTTCACCTTGAGCAAGACTCAATAATAGAGTTTCAAGGACTTTAGAGATGTTCAAAACTCTCCATTTTTACCCTCATAACTGGCAATGATGAGTACAGAGAAGATAAATCATCTAACTCAGGTCACACAGAGAATTCGTGTCAGAACAGAAACTCAGGGCACTTGACTCATAATGTCCATTCCCTCCCCCCTTATCAGTCCAGCACATCATATTGTCAACAAAACATGTAAATAGACAAGAACTTCTTATCTTTCCCCTAGCTCAGTGGTTTTTGGATGTGAAAGATCGAATAACTTGGGATTCTGGATTAAAATGCAGACTTCTGGAGACCTTAGAGGTTTGGGTTCAGATGCAGAGGAAGAGCCTGAAAATCTTTTTTAAATGAGCATCTGAGCATCCCAATGTATTCTGATGCGGCAGCCTGAAATAACCGCTTTGAACACAGCACTTGGGAACACTTGGAAGATGAAGTTCACTTGCATATGATGCCCCTGTGGGCACCGCCGGGCTTGTGGCTGCCTCCCTCAGACAGAGCACCACAGCGCTCACCCCAGGAATGACAGCAGTGGCCTTGGGTCTTTGGTATGTGGCACATGGACAGGATTTCAAATTCGTAGACTTTAAGAATGACTAAAAAGCTACATTTCTGAGTAGTGTTCATTGCGGTAGATTTTATATGACGTAAAATTCACTTTGTATAGTTTTCAATCTTGAGGAGTTTTGACAAATATAAGCAGTCACGTAGCCACCCGAGGGTTCCCCTGTGGTTAGAGCGGATCCTCTTCTTTTATCCTCAGCGTCTAGCAATCCCTGATCTGTTTTCTGCCCCTGTGCTTCTGTCTTGCCCAGGATACCATAAAATTTCTTTCACTTCCTTTTCTGTAGAAATTTCTACTAAAGATTTTGTTTGGATCAGGATTGTCACTATGGGAAGAATTGATGTGTGGCAATTTTTAATCTTTTCATCTATATACATGATATATTCTCCATTTATTTAGGCTTTATTTATATTATTTCAGCAATGTGTTTTATGGTTTTCATCATACAAATCTTAAAGGGTATCTTACTAAATATATCCTAAGTATTTTTTGATGCTAATATACATGATTTAAAATATCAATTTCTAACAATCGTTGCAATCATATGAAAGTACAATTGATTTTTCTATATTGATTTTGAACCCTGACACTCACTTATTAGTTATAGTGGCTTTTAAAATAAATTCCTCTCAATTTTCTACCTAGGTGATTATGTCATTTCTACATAGGTGATTATCTGTGAATAAATTCAGTTTTCTTTCTTTCTTTCCAATCCATGTGTTTTTCATTTTCTACTCTCACATTATTTACAGGATAGAACCTATAGCACAGTGCTTCCCAGGAGTGGTGGAAATGGGTGTGTTTCTCATGTTTCTGATCATAAGGAGTGCCGTCTTTCATAAGTTAATGCAGTGTCACAGATGGACTTAAGTTGATGGAAAGAAGAAATCACTTACTATTCCTACTTACAGAGCATTTTGATCAGGAATGCATGTTGGATTTTGGCAAATGTTTATCAGCATCTATTTAGAGAATAACATAGCATGTTTTATTATTCAGTTTGTTAATATGATGAATTACATCAGTTGATTTTCTAGTGTTCAACTGAACTTGAATTCCTGAGGTAAGCACCCCTTGGTCATGACATGTTATCCTTGTATGCACTGTTGGATTTAATTTGCTAAAATTTAGCTTAGAATATTTATTTCTATATTTATGAAACATACTTGTTTGTAGTTTTCTTTTCTTATAATACTTTTGTGTGACTTTGGTATCAGGTTAATGCTGACCTACAACAAGCATGTAAGTATGCTCACATCTGCAATGTTCTAGAATTTATGTAGAATTGGTATTATTTCTTCTTTAAACCTTTGGAATATTTCACCAAAGATGCCTTAGTAATTTAAGGTAGGTAACTTTGTCCTTTTTGAGGAAATATTTTTAAGTACAAATCCAATTAATAGCTATAGGGCTATTTGGAGTTTCTATTATTTCCTAAATAAACTTTGAAAGTGTATTTCTTTTGTGATATTTGCCTATTCATCTAAGTGGTTGAATTTAAATTTTTGTTTTAATTTTTATTTACTTTTTAAGTACTCTCTACACCCAATGTGGGGCTCAAATTCACAACCCCGAGATCAAGAGTCACATGTTCTGGGGCACCCAGCTGGCTCCATCTGGGGCAGCATGTGACTCTTGATCTTGGGGTTGTGAGTTCAAGCCCCACGTTGGGTGTAGAGATCACTTAAAAAAAAATCTTAAAATTAAAAAAAAAGAGTTGTGTGCTTTACTGACTGAGCCAGCCAGGCACCCCTAAGTTATTGAGTTTACTACCATAAATGCCCTATCATATTTTTTTATTATTCTGTTAATATCTGTAGGTAGGTTCTCTAATGATGTCATCTTCCTAATATTCTCTCTCTCAGCCAGAGTTTTATCTCTCTCTCTCTCTCTCTTTTATTTTTTTTTTTTTCCTCTCAAACACTCAGCATTGGTTTCATTGATTTTCTCTATTGTTTCCTATTTCGGGAAACTGTGATGATTATTTCCTTCCATTTACTAAGTTTGGGCTAGATTTGCTTATCTCATTCTCCTCATGTTATAAGGTGGAAAATGGAGTCATTAAATTGAGAAGATGCTCCTTTTCTAATATCGGCGGATATATTATAACTTTTACTCGATTGCTTTAGTGTTATCCCATGCATTCTAATATATTGTGCTTTCTTATTCATACTGTTTAAATATTTTTCTCTCCTTTGAGGTTTCTTTTTTGAACCATCGATTGTTTATAAATGTGTCATTTCCAAATATTTGGGAGTTTTCCAGAGATATTCATGTTATTGATCTCTGATTTAATTCTATTTTGGTCAAAAAACAACCTTTTGTGACTTGAATCTGATGAGAAGTCTGCTGTCATTCTTGTGTTTGCTCCTCTATACAGCGAGCTCTTCATTCTGGCTCTGATTAAGATTTTCTCTTTGAGCCATTCAACTCCGAGATATTCTTCATGCTTCTTTTGCACCAAGGCAATTTAAAAAATGATTGACCATATTATTTTTAAATACATTTTCTGTCTCCACCTGTCTCCTTTTGGAGACCTCAGTGACGTCTTTATTAGGCAACTTAAATCATTCCACATTTTTCGGAGGCTCTGTTGAATGTTTATTGCCTAGTGTTTTCTCTGTTTCAATTTAGACAGTTTGTATTGTATGTCTTCAAAGTCACTGCTCTTTCATTCTGATATGTCTTATTTGCCATTAATCTCATCCAATGTATTTTCCATCTGACACATTGTAGTTTTCATCAAGATAATTTTGAGTTTTTAAAAAATATTTTCCATGTTTCCACTTGTTTTTTGAAATACAGAATACAGCTCTATAATTCACTATATCTAACTCATAATTCTGATAGCTGTGCCAGGTCTGGTTAGGTTTCGATCAACTGATTTATCTTCTCCTTACCAGACCCTATTCAAATGTTTTGCTTTTATTAGCTCATTTAATCCTCATAAGAACCCTTAGAGACACATGTAATTATCATCTCCATTTCAGATGAAGAGGCTGACATGTAGAAAAGTTAAGTAACTTACCGAAGATCACACAGTTAATATGTAGGACTGGGATTTGAAACCTAATCTATGCCATACTGCCTCTTAAAAATGAATATGATGAATAATAAACAGAATTCAAATACATCTGCTCTGTGGAATTTTTTAAGATTTCCTCAGGGGTTTTTATAAGCTTGCTGGAGAAAGTATGGTTCATTCTTTGTGTTTTAGTGATTAAAAAAGAAAAACTGAAGAATCTAAATATTCTGAAGTCCATGAAAAACTGAAGACAAACCGCTTAGTACAAAATGCTCTATTATCAAAACTCTATGTTGATTTGTAAGATAAACTATAGATAAACAAAGCTTAAGATTGTACATGGAATGTGTTAGAAGCACTGCTTTAAATAACAATGATGACCAGTCATCGTGGACAATCTACCCTTGTTCCTCTCGAGTAATCTGCTAAAATATTTTACAGAACAGCATCAAGAACATAATAGTCATCCTTTATGAGGCAGTGACCTATAAAGATATTAATGATTGTTTCAACTTATTTTATTTTTTATTTTTTTTTAAGATTTTATTTATTTGACAGAGAGAGACACAGCGAGAGAGGGAACACAAGCAGGGGGAGTGGGAGAGGGAGAAGCAGGCTTCCTGCGGAGCAGAGAGCCCAATGCGGGGCTCGATCCCAGGACCCTGGGATCATGACCTGAGCCGAAGGCAGTCGCTTAACGACTGAGCCACCCAGGCGCTCCTGTTTCAACTTATTTTAAAGAAGAATATATATCAAGTATTAGAGCTGAATTAACTTCTAATGCAGTTTTTGAAATTCTGTGCTGCGGACACACTGTTCAGACTAGAGCGTGGAGAACAGCACGAGAGCCTTCGGCTGTGTGAGAGGCTTGCCCTTATCACTCACAAGGTGCCTTGACATTGTACAGGGGGCTTAACCTCTGGGGTCTGTGCCATTGGTCGGTCAGGGGGGTTTCTGAGAATATGAGGCTCTATAGAGAGTTCATTATTTGAGATTCACATTGTGCAAAAACCTTGATAACCACATAAAAAGCAGCCAAGAAATTTTGAATTTCTCTTGTTCGTCTTCATTTGATAGCTTTAAATAAATGAACAAACAAGCCAATAAAATCATTTTCCTTAAAACAGAGCAGAAAAGTGCCTCGAGCCCCTGGCCCCTGCAGTGGGTCCCGCTGCCTTTATACCACCTGCTCTCCACGTCCTCGACCTCCTTGCATGTCCATCATCCTACCTTCTACAGTCCGACGTGCGCTCGCACCCACTGGGGTCTGCTAAATACAAGCAGCGCACCTGCAGAGGAGTGTACCCAGCACACAGTGGAGCCTACTTTTCCCATAACCTTCCTGTGACATTGGTTTGAGCCCCATTTCCCACCATCAGGTGCCTCCGGGGCTCATTTGAAACTTACATTCCTATGGTCTCAGGTGGAGCCAAGTATCTGCACTCCTCAAATAGCTCACTCCCTGGGTGTCTCTCGACCCGGGGGTTCCTGCTGGCTTCGCTGGACTGCTCTGCATTCACAAAGGGCAGTGGTGTGTGTGATGTTCTGCGCTGCAGTGAGGCGGGGAGGAAGCGTGTCAGAGCAGCTCAAACAGGGGCGCTAATCATCCCCTGACCACATTCTCTCTGCAGAACTTTTTATCTGGCTGCTTTCCTTAACCTGATCTCATTTTTATTTTTCTCCTTCTCATTTCTTCTCTCTTTACACATCCATCCCCCAGTTCTCCTTCATTTTTTTATGTGGAGCCCTGTTATCTCTTTGGTTGAGTTGGATCTGCAGACCCATTTCCTCAGTGTCTAATGTTTCCTCTGTCTCATATCTAAGATCCTTTCCAGCATTGTTTTCAAACAATTTTTAAGAGGATTTTGGTTTTCCCTGTTAAAATTTTTAAAATTTGAAATACTCTATTTCAAAGAAAAAAAAATAAAGAATACTTCACTCCTGATTCTCATTCAAAAGGATTTTTTCTCAGTTTTGATGTTAATTTCTCCTTGAACACTCAGTCTACATTGGCTTCATCTCCCTTACCAGCATTCAGTAATCAGAGAATAATATATGGGATGCAGACATATATCTCCACCAAAACTCTACATTTAGTAACAACAAATGATAATTATCACACATACCCTCTTCCCATTCCTCATCCTCTTTGAAACTGGAGACATCCATTTTTGATCACTTCATCTTCCCAGAATATTTTCTTGTCTTCTCTAATAGTGGACCCTCCTGAGCTTCCTCTATCTCAGATCACCATTGCTGGTCCTTTCCGGTTATTCCTCCGTATACCCCACATCCCTCTCTTCCCCGACTCTGAACTCAAAGTCCTATCCTGTCCACCTGCCTTCTCCATCCTTCCTTCTACATGCTGCCCCATGCCGCCACCCAGACTTCTCTCCTCCTGGACCCAGCAATGGTGTCCTGCCTTCCATCTCCAGAATCTACCTTCCTGCTAATCTCCCGTCTCCATTTCTGACTGAGGTGTGAATTTCCACCACACCCCAAAGTAAACACGTGCCCATGCATGCACGTGTGAACACGATTATCACTCACGGGCATGCCCTCTTCCTTGGCATCCACATAGTGATTAGTGTTTAGTGGTGCCCTTTTCAGGAAGGGTCCTGGGCCTCGAATCTCAGGGTCTGCTTTCTTTCTCTTCACTTCATCCTCCCTAGAAACGTGACAGGTTGGTTGTACCTGTGCAGCATCACTCACATTAAGATCTAACCCCTCTTTTCCATCCCCACTGCCCTGTAGCTACCTCAGGAGCTGCCTCATATTTCCCTGGATGGTGACCACTGCTTTGCATATGGCTTTTGCGTGCATAGTTCCCATAAATATTTCCCCAAGGCAGATAACCTACAGCTTTATTCATGTTCCTCTGCTGCTTGAAAACTTCCATATGCCTTAATGTTTAATAAATAACATATGTACCCTTCAAACAAAAACTCAAGACGCTCCGAGGTACAACATACATTTCCAGAGTAATGTTACCCTGTTTCCCTAGAGGGGCCCATACTTCATTTACTTTGGATTACTGGGTTTTTTTATCAAACCTGTCTGCCACTTTTTGTAATGCTCATGCTTTGAACCTTTCCTCCTAGACTTTTTACTTCTAATTTGGGTTCATGATTTTCATTTTGTGCAATCTTCACCTCCTCTAAGAGACTGAGGTTTTACATGCAGACTATGTCTTAAACATCTGTGTGTCTGACTGTGTGATCTGAACTTTCTTATGCGTGGCTAGTGCGTAAAAATATTTATTCAGTTAGATTGGATTCAGGTATTATCTATTTAATGTTATTTTTGTAGTTATTGGTATATATTTACAATGAGTTAGGTATATGAAAATTTCAACTAGTTTAGTAGTCCCCTTCCTTTAGCTTTACTGTTCACCATAATTGGTAATTTAAAAAAAAATAATAGTGTTGTAGACGTGAATTTCAAATGTTATAAACTCACACATAATTCTATTTAAGAATCCCTTCTCTTTTCTTTTTTTTAAATATTTAATTATTTATTTTAGGTGGGGAGGGGCAGAGGGAAAGAGAGAATCTCAAGCAGACTCTCCACTGAACGCAGACCTCCTCGCCCCGTGCAGGGCTTGATCTCAAGAATGCTTAACCTACTGAGCCACCCAGGCACCTCTCCCTTATCTCTTTTCTGATTTTTACTTTCCTTTCTCGTTCTTTTTCTCTTTCTCTTTCTTCTCCTCCTCCTTCTTCTTCCTCCTCTTCCTCTTCTTTAAATTAGCATTAGTCTTGCCAAACACATGCTATTTAAGAACTTAGTCCACACTTTCAAGAAATGTTTGAAAATAATGATTTTCACCCTATTGACTCATTCCTTCACTTTTACTATTATTATTTAAGAATTTGACAGAGGCATGCATATTTAGTAAATGGTGTTTTAACATGTTTAGAATTCTAAGAGGTAAAGCTAGAAGCAGCTTAGGAAACATGAGCAGGAACACAACTGTCAAAGGTTCTTGGAGGCAAGAATGTTGTTCATCCCACCTCACATCTCCCACACTGAGAGCAATACCTCCCCCACACACAAAAACACGCATTTGAGGAAGATGAGTTAAATTGAACTGTTCAAGAAATGTTTAAAAATTAAACTGCTGGCTTATACTCACGTCTCTTCTACACTGATTGCCCAGCTCAACCTGGAACATCCCATGCCTGGTTTATATCACCTGCTTCAATGAACATCAGCTGCGTAATGACTTGTCAAAATGTAGGTTGAATGAGAAAGCAATGTCACTGGACTCTACCAATTATATGCTAAAGAAATTTAAGAAAACCAAAGTCCAGCACACAACTGCTATCATAACATAAATTAATAAGCTTAGTATAGAAGAGTAGAGTTATAGATATATTTTTACTTGTAAAGTGGTAACGTCCTAAGGCATTATGAACTCTGCACGTTTGAAATCATGGCATTCTTTTAACAGAGATGGTAATTCATAACTTACATAGAGGTGTACATAGAGATGTGAACTTGGTAGAGATGTAAATTCAAAAGTTATTTAACATTGGTTGAAATTACTAAACAATATTTTGTTACAAAAATAGCACTTTAGGCAAAGAATAAAAAAGAAAAATCAACATATCAATTATAACCTATACTAATGACCATACATCGTACCTCGCTGTGTGAGTACATGAATTAAGCTCAATGTCATTGCTAAAAATATTCACCCTTCTCAATTTAGCTAAAATGTTGCAAAAATTATATAACTGACCTTTTCAACAAAGCTCTTCTGAACTTTTTCTTGAAGATGTAGGATAGAGAATTGCTTCAAAGGAGCTTACACTTGAACTTCAAAGTATATTAAATCACACATTCTGCTTTATTTTCTGAAATCTATAGCCTTTATTACTCTTATAGACTGTATTTTTCAATTACTTCCCTTATCTACTCTCCCCAAAGCATCCCCTCAAAAGAAAACACTCCTTTATTATGTCCCTGCAAAGAAAACATTCCACAGAATATTTCTGCACATTCTAAAATTCTTATTTCTGAAATGGCACATGGACAGCAGGACCAGCACATGCTAGTCCTGGAGGACAGGCTATAGTGTTTCTATCCCCAACTCTGCCATCATCTATCTGAATGAACCTTGTCAACGTTCTCCCCCATTTGTGAGGCAGATGGATTAAACAATTTCTGTGGTTCTTTGTCATGCAAAAGTTATGATTGTTTTCAATCGTTCAAAACCTGGAAAGGGGACCGTGAAATAGTACTGAATCAAAATACTGACCTCTATTTGTATCAACAGAAAAAGAGTGAAATAGGGACTTGCACTGAGAGGGTTCATTTAAGAAAGGCAAGCTATTAAATACTATTAAATACTTTTCTGCTAATACCCACCCCTCCCAGTGTGAGCTTAGGCTATACCCACAGCTAGAGACCACGTGTTGTGGTCTCTGTGGCATCTGGATGTGACCACATGACAAAGTTTTTGTCAATGGAGTTGGAACAGAAGGGGTTGACCACAGTCTTGGGGTTAGGCCACTAGTAAAGGAATGTACATCATGTCCTGGTAATTGGTAAGAATTTTTAGAGCAACTGCCTTGAAGGCAGTGAAAGGATCTGTAGCCTGGACCTTGCATTTAGAGAAAAAATTCTATGTTTTTTAAGCAAGCGAGTACTGAACTTTTTCTTTTTTACATCAGTGAAGTGTCTATTCTACTACACCCACTCACAAGGAAAATTAATAATAGAAAGCAGTTTAGAAATAGTTACAGTTTCTAGTCAGAATTGAGTATTCAAATGTAGTGATTTAATATCGGATGGTTGTCTATCTATGGATCTACATCTACATCTACATCTATCTCTTCCTTTTGTGGGGAACAAACTTGTTAGACTAAAGCTAATGCATACAGAATTAACAGAATGCCCTAGAAAATGTGGGGATTCTGGATGAATGCTGGGGGTATGCCAGACTCCATGAGGATTGCACTACATCTTCCTATGAGCCTGTGATTTATAATACCAAGAACAATGGCCCAGCAGAGACAGCTTCAGCCAGAATCCCAGCTCGTCCATCTGGGCATGTCACAAAACCACAGAGCCCCAGTGTTGTCACTTATGAATTGGGTACCCTAAAACACCCATTGTCCAATTCTCAGTGCGATGATAAAGGTGAAATGAACTCACATCTGGTGAAGCTGATTGGAAATTTTCACGTGAGAGCAGGGCTGCCCAGGTGCGAGAGCAGCAGAATCAGGTGGAGGGCTTGCTGAGACCCACAATGCTGGACTCAGTTGGTCTGGGGTGGGCCTGAGAATTTGCATTTCTAAGCCTTCCTTCTTCTTGCTTCAGTTTTAGGTTTTAGTTTGTTCTCAGTTTTAGGGCTTAGTTTGTTCTTTTTCTAGTTTCTTAAGGTGGAAGGTTAGGTTATTGACTTGAGATTTCTATTATTTATAGCTATACACTTCCTCTCAGCACTGTTTATGTGTTTACAATTATTATATCAACCGTGTTATCATTATACAACTTCCGTCTTTGTCTGGAGTATAGGGTTTTGTCTCAGTCCAGGCTAAGGTGTCTGGTATGAACACGGCCTCTCCAGCTCTAAGTTCCCATTTGTCGTGTATCTTTTCCATCTCTTTCAAACTATTTATGTACTCTGAAACTAAAATTTGTCTCTTGTCTACAGCTTATAGCTGAATCATAGTTGTTTTTGCTTGTTTTTATCTATCTGCGTATCTCTGCCTTTTCATGTAGTCTTTAGTCCATTTGCATTTAATGTAATTACTGATAAGCTGGGTTTACGTTTGCCATTTTGCTATTTGTGTTTTATATGTTCTGATCATCGTGTTCCCTCTGCTCTTCCACCACTGCCTTCTTGTGTGCTCAGTGTATTAGTTTTTTAGTAGGCCAATTTAATATCCTTATTTTTCTTTTATTATATTTTTGAATTATTTTTCTTACTGGTCATTTTGGGTTTAAACCTAACATTTTATTTTATTTATTTTTTTTAATAATTTTTTTAAGGATTTTTATTTATTTACTGAGAGAGAGAATGATAGAGAGAGAGCATGAGAGGGGGGAGGGTCAGAGGGAGAAGCAGGCTCCTCGCTGAGCAGGGAGCCCAACACAGGATTCGATCCCGGACTCCAGGATCATGACCTGAGCCGAAGGCAGTCGCTCAAGCAACTGAGCCACCCAGGCGCCCTAAACCTAATATTTTAATTTATAGCTATTCAGATTGGAATAATACGAAACAAATTCCAGTTGTATACAAAACTATGCTGCTATATATCTCTATTCTGTCCACCTTCCTCTGTGCTGTTATGGTCACACAAATGACAGCTCTCTGCATTGTATGTGCAGGATTGCAGTTTTATAATTACTGTTTTATGCAGTATTTAAATTCAGATAGGAGGGAAAAGGAGTTACAAAGAAAAAGATACATTTGCAATGCCTTTTATCTTTACCAATACAGTGACCTTTACTACTGTTCTTTATTTGTGCATGGGTTGCTGTCTAGTGTCCTTTTAGGTTTTTTGAAGGGCTATTTTTAGTATTTCTTGGAAGGCAGATGTTCTAGTGACAGATTCTCTCAGTTTTTATTTATCTGAGAATGTCCTTTTATCTCCTTTATTTTTAAAGAACTGTTCTGCTGGATATAGAATTCTTGGTTGACTAGTGTTTTTCTTTCAGTTCTTTGAATACCCACTGCCTCTGGCTTCCACAGTTTCTGGTGAGAAATTTGCTGTTTATTTTTTGATTATCCCTTATACAAATGTGTTGCTTCTTGCTTGCTGGTTTTAATATTCTTTCAGTGTTTTGACAATTTGATTATAATGTGTCTGGATGTGGACCTCTTTTAAGTTTATCCACCTGGAGATCACTATGCTTCTTACATGTCATATTAATGTTTTAAATTTTTTTATTAAAATTGGGAAGGTTTTGGACTTCCTTCAAATATTTGTTCTGCCTCTTTCTCTCTCTCTCTCTCCTCTTTTTTCTGGAACTTCTACTGTGCTTATGTTGATACATCTGATGTCACACAGGCCTCTGAGGCTGTATTAATTTCTTTTTTCATTCTTTTTTTTTCCTGTTCCATAGACTAGAGAATCTTGACTGACCTATCTTCAACTTCATTATTTTTCTTTCTTCTTCCTGCTCAAATTTGCTGTCAAGTTCTTCTAGTGAATTTTTCATTTCATATACTGTACTTTTAGTGCTGGAATTTTCACTTGGATCTTTTTTTTTTCTGTTATGTTAATCACCATACATTACATCATTAGTTTTTGATGTAGTGTTCCATGATTCATTGTTTGCATATAACACCCAGTGCTCCATGCAGTACATGCCCTCTTTAATACCCATCACCAGGCTAACCCATCCCCTAACCCCTCCCCTCTAGAACCCTAAGTTTGTTTCTCAGAGTCCATAGTCTCTCATGGTTCATCTCCCCCTCCGATTCCCCCCCCTTCATTTTCCCCTTCATGCTATCTCCTTCTTCTTCTTCTTCTTCTCCTTCTTCTCCTTCTCCTTCTCCTTCTTCTTCTTCTTCTTCTTCTTCCTCTTCTTCTTCTTCTTTTTCTTCTTTTTTAACATATAATGTATTATTTGTTTCAGAGGTACAGGTCTGTGATTCAACAGTCTTACACAATTCACAGCACTCACCATAGCACATACCCTCCCCAATGTCTATCACCCAGCCACCCTATCCCTCCCACCCCCCACCACTCCAGCAACCCTCAGTTTGTTTCCTGAGATTAAGAATTCCTTATATCAGTGAGGTCATATGATACATGTCTTTCTCTGCTTGACTTATTTCGCTCAGCATAATACCCTCCAGTTCCATTCACGTCGTTGCAAATGGCAAGATCTCATTCCTTTTGATGGCTGCATAATATTCCATTGTATATATATACCACATCTTCTTTATCCATTCATTTGTTGATGGGCATCTTGGCTCTTTCCATAGTTTGGCTATTGTGGACATTGCTGCTATAAACATCGGGGTGCATGTACCCCTTCGGATCCCTACATTTGTATCTTTGGGGTAAATACCCAGTAGTGCAATTGCTGGGTCATAAGGTAGCTCTATTTTCAACTTTTTCAGGAACCTCCATACTGTTTTCCAGAGTGGCTGCACCAGCTTGCTTTCCCACCAAGAGTGTAGGAGGGTTCCCCTTTCTCCGCATCCCCACCAACATCTGTCGTTTCCTGACTTGTTGATTTTAGCCATTCTGACTGTTGTGAGGTGGTATGTCATTGACGTTTTGATTTGGATTTCCCTGATGCCAAGGCACTTGGGTCTTTTTTGATAGCATTTCTGTCATTTTATTAATATACTTTAGATATGCTTTCCCTTAGCTTTTAAAACATATTTCAAATAGCTGATTTAAAATTTTGCTCTGTAAATCTGAGGTCTGGGCTTCTTTGAATACCATTTTTACAGATTATTTTTATTTCTATGTAAACACCTCACTTTCTTTGCATGTCTCATAATTTTGTGTTGATAACTGGACATTTTAAATAATATAATGTAACAAATCAAGAAATTAGATTCACCTCCCTCCCTAGGGTTTGTGGTTCTTGAAATTAGTTTAGTGGGTCTCTGAACTGATTCTGTTAAGTCTGTATTCTCTGTTGTATGTGAGCCCTGAAGACTCTTCTGGTTAGCTAATGATTTGGTAGTTCTACTCACACACCTGGAATCATAAAGACTCCCAGTCTGTACCACACAGGTCTGTGTGCATGTTGGGGTATGCCTTTAACACTCAGCATTTAAAGATTTTATTTATTTATTTGAGACAGAGGGTGATAGTGACAGAGACATGAGTGAGGAGGAGAGGGAGAAGCAGGCTCCCTGCAGAGCAGGAAGCCCAAAGCGGGGCTCAATCCCAGGACTCTGGGATCATGACCTGATCTGAACGCAGATGCTTAACGAACTGAGCCACCCAGGTGCCCCTAACACTCAGCGTTTATGTCAGAATGTTTCAAAGTTCCTATGGACATCTCTTTCCCTGGCTTTTCCTTTTAAGTTTTAGGGTGAGCTTATTTTTTTCTCCCAACTCTTACCTCAGTGTCCAGCAGCTGCAATGTTAAATGATTGGTGCTAATTGTTTTTGAATAATGCCCATGAGGAAAATGCTGTTCACACTGGGTGATCACCAAGTCAGGTCAAGTAACTGACAGGCATTGAACATGGATTTTTCAGGGACTAGTGGACAGGTCAAATAATAAGCAATGTTTTGAATATGGGACTTTAAAAGAGCTTCAGTTCTGATTTTATTCCTCTGGAGGCAGCTTGGTTTCTGGTTTTCCTCATGGCTACAGAATGCGTATTCTCAAGGATGCCATCGAGCTGGAGTGGGGCCAGGGATAAAAAAAGTTAAAATGCTGAAAAAATCAGTCTTTAGAGAGATTCAGCTATTCCTGAATAAATGCTCCCCAGATTAACGCAAGCTGGTGGTTCATTTACAGATAACTGAAAATGCTGGTTTTGTCAACTTTTGCCAGTGTTCTCAAGTCTTTTATAGAAGAGAAAATGCTCATAGATCCTTACTCAGCCATTCCCAATGACAACATTTAACAAGTAAAATTTGTATAACTGTGTTCACAAATTAGCTCTTGAAACCAGTAGTTTCAGAAATAAAAATAAAATGTTATTTAACATAGGTACATAAATCTGAACACAAATATGAGGAATGTGAAAATAAAAGACATATTTTCTCCTCATAAGAAATAACAATGAGCCACCTTCTTCATGAAACTGTTATTTCCGAAACTATCTATGGTTCAACAGCACAGTTACCCAGGTTAAATTTCTGAGAAGCCTCTGTCAATATTAGTCATATTCCACATTTAAATATTTCAAGATTGTATCCTACCCAAGTGTTTAAGCTTCCACCAAGGAACTCAGTGAAGATAACATATGCTAGTTGAATAATTGCATTTTAAAATTAGAACAATTTCAATGACACCATCTTCTATTTAACCTGAACATCTTACTTTTCTCAAGAACTCACTCCTTGTGTTGTTCGACAGACCTTTCTGAAAATAGTTTCTAAAAATGGAAGACTTGATTTCACTTCCAATTTCACAGTCACATTACTGCTTCATGTTATTTAACAACAATGGCAATATTTGGACAATAGAGGCATCACTTTAAGATACTTGAACCTTATCCTACACTCCTGAATTTTGTTAGTTCCCCTATTACACAAACCTTATTTTCTAAATTCCTCTGCATATACATTATAAAATAATTTTCTTATGATGTGCTGACATAGTTTGAGATTTTACATTGTGTTCAATTTAAATAGTTCATATTCCCTGGAACCACTTTTAGTTGTATAGCACTCACTGTCCTTCTTATCAGCAGGCTGCAGCCTTGGTCCCAATGTTCCTGTTGAAAATTATATTCTCTGGTTGAGAAACATTCTATCTCCTTTGGAAATTTAGAGGGTACCTGTGAGGTTTTGGACTTTTTTTTTTTTAACTCTACAATGTCTTAGTTGTTTCAGTACCCACTATATATCATGAAATTTCAATTACAGCCTAAAACTATTTATTTTGTTTCTTTCTAGCTACTCTGTTAAAGGATGACTATTTAACATAATTCTTTACTATTGTCTTTTTGCAATTAATTTTGTATTTCTTTATCACAATACCACAGATATAACATAATTTAAATCTCTTATGTTTTAAAATATTTCTATGGAATTTTAAGAAAGACAAATACATTGAATTGTTAAGCCTTTCTTATAGGAATCTCCACGTTTGCGGACTATGTGAAATGGAGTGCCAATCATACTTGTTGAAAGTAGGTTACAGAGTTTTAATGTAGACAATTTATTGCACCCTATTGTCTTCTGTAATTTCCACTTTTCCCAGCTCCCTTCATATGGATCATTTAAATCAGGCCTTAATCAGACTCAATTCTGTCCCATCCTTGAAAGAAAGTAATAGGTAAATAATAAACAGAACCCTTTTCTGTACTACATTCAGTTCTACAATCCAACTCAAAAAGCTACGTCTTTACCTTCGTCTCTGTAACCATACTTCCTAAAAACTGTCAGCATTCAGTGTCCTCATGCATTCATTGCCCACAGTTATGAACAAACTGCAGTCCGGCTCTGTCCCCACCATTTCACAGAAATCATTTTCACGAAGATCATCATTTATCTCCCTTAACTGCTCCAACATTCTTAAAGCAATTTCCTCCCTGGGCATCTGGGACAACATCCTTCCTGGCTCCCTCCAGTTTCTCCAATCGCCTCAACTTCACCTACCTTGTGAAATTCCCTTCTGTTGACCATATATTAAGGATTTATATCATCATAGTTGTGCCCAGTTTCTTCTTATACTCTTCCACTTTTCATGAAAAATCCCAGCTAATTTGATGCCTTCAGTTACTATTTATATGAAGATGGAAACAAAGATGATGATGGAAGCCCACATCTCTCTCCTGGGCCAACATGCCCATCTTCACTTGAATATCATATGGGCTTGCATGCCTAATGCATAAATTGCAAAAATTAGGTGTCATTTCCTTTCCAAACCTGATTCATTTTCTCCTACCGTACTAACAGTTTCAATAACTACCACCTCGCTACCCAATAATCTATACTATTATCTTGGGTAACTATTTCCTCTCTCTGCTTTAACACACCTAACTAATCACCAAGACTTGTTTTATATTAGTTCCAAATAGCTCCTGAATTAATCCGCTTCTCATACCCACTTCCATTTCCTAGTCTATGCCCCCTTCCTTTCTTGATTATATTACAACCACAGTCTCTTACCTCCTCTCCACTTCTTCAGTACTGCATCTTCCAATGCAGTCATAGAGATCTCTCTCTCTCTTTTTAAACATCTGGACGTATCATTCTCTTTGTTAATACCCTTTAAGGAGTTTACATTTATCTTCCATGTAGCAATATCTTTATTGTGGTTTGGAAGATTTAACGCCTTTTTTACTCTCTAACCTTACTTCCCTTTTCCTTATTTTCCAGTGATTTTGAAATTCTTTCATTTCTGGGAGGCCAGCATATCTTTGTACAGTGTCTCAGTCCTCTTAACCTGTTTTCTATTCCTTCAGATGCATTGCTCTCTTACTCTCATTCATTTGCTTAAGTTTCAACTTAGCATTTAGTTTACATGCTACTTCCTCCAGGAAGCTCCCTTGAGCCCCAACATCTAGGTTTGATACATCTGTGTCAGTAGGTATATTTTGATATAAGGAACAGATGCTCACAGAATCATTTACCAAGTGGAGAAAGGGGTCCAAGGTTATGCTCCAGTAAAAAGGTCCCAAACTACACCATGGAAATGCCCTGATAAAGAGACTGTTCCCATTGTTGTTGCTGCCTTGGAAACCAGATGTTTTAGTTTGTGGGATTCTTATGGATTCGACTTTATTGGTATCACTACCTCTGCTCACTCAGACTTCAGATCTAGGTCATGAACTTCCTCTGCAACTGCTATCACACTGAACGTGGGAAGCCACTGCTGCTCTCCATGTTGGCACCATGAATCCATGGATAGTGTCCCTCTCAAGTTGCACACTTCCAACTCGCTCCTTATAGTAATTGTCCTGATTAGCGGAAACTAGAATAAGCCTCAAGTCCTCGTTTTTAAGAAAGCTGAAGAGGCAAGTTCTCAAGGTTTTACCTGGGGAAATTGGGACTCATAAAGCTGAAAATTCTCCCAAAATATTAAGGGTGCACAAAGGTTCTGGTCAACCAGAAAATGTGTTTGATATTCACTATAAGTGATATTTTCTCTCTTAAAGGAAAGTATTGTTTATATTGTGTTGTAATGTCCCATTTACTTATCTGTTCTTCACATTGCTCGGTAAACCCAATGAGATCAATGGTGCGGACCACCATATTCATTGTCCTTTCAACATTTCTGCCTCCCCTCCCCTTCACTCCTACCGGGGACTACAGAGGAATCATGCAGAGAAAGAAAGTGGGACTCTGTAGAACAGACGTGCTTCCTGGGGCTGTTTCCTCATACTCCTCTGGGACAGAGAGGAAGGAAATGCAACAAATCCCAGTATTGATAGTCTTTTAGTAGACTGGATTATTATACCAGAGCGAAATGGCCCAATAGTGACCTCAACCTGCATCCCCTCTTCAAATGCATTTGTAGTTCTCTGTGGCGAAGGGCACAGAGAGAGCCCAGCCATGCCAGTCTTGTGGAAAACTGTCCTCATGGAAATAGACGCCAGAACAATGGATAGTCCCCCTTTCCCATCATAGCACATCCCTAACACTTACCAGGCTCAGGCAGTATTAGTGAGATCCTCATCCTTGCCATGTACTCGGGTATCATTTCAAATTATAGGTTGTCAGCAGTATTACCTACATTATTAAATGTGGAGTTTTACAAAATCTATCATCAAAAAACATGGATAGATCTATCGACCTTTCACCAAGACTGAAAAATTAAAGCTCATCTTCAAAATGTCTATCCTATTTTAGTGGGTAGCAGTATCTTACCATGCACAGATCACTAAGTTATGCTAAAATGTTTAAGAAGTTACTAATTTCTGGTCTGTATGCCACCTATCTACTAAACCGCATTCTTCCAAAGCATCCTCATGGCCTCCATGCTGCCAAAATAATCACAGAAAGTTTTCTATTTGTTGATGTTAATGAACTCTCTGAAAAACTAATGTTATCTATTGTGATATACTACTTCTTTTTCTCCCATTACCTGGTTTAATTTTGACTCATGTACACAGCTCTTCCTGGTTTTGTAGGCATTGTGGTTCTTTTCATATTGCTGTGTTTTGTTTTTGCCCATTATGTAAAATCGACATGCTCGAGCATTTCATTGATGTTTGTAGTTTTCAGCGATGACTACTACCACTCTTTACCCTGCATTCACCTGAATTCTGACCCCTAGGCTGATATGCTGAGATGCGGGTTTATTAGGATGATTCACAGGTCCCTAACCCCAGTATGTTCATAAATAAGTACCTCAATGTTCTGCCCATAACCCTCCTCTACATCATTGCAATCGCCTCTTGGCTGGTGAGCTTGACTGGGGAGTTGCTCCACTCAATAATTCAATGTGATTTTGCTAAAACACACATACGTCTCAGCTATTTCTCTGAATAGAACAATTCAATGGCTCCCTGTGGCTTATAAAAGAAATCACTTGTCTTTACTTGGTCTATAGATTAGGATTAGAGTGAGTTGTAAGAAATAGACCAGTATAATAATGTGAGATTTTTCTTTCTTGTAAAAGTCTATATAAAGTACCCCACTTTGGATGAATACTGCATCCCATGGTCAAGGACACTGGCCTTTGTGTTGGTCTGTTGTATAGGACTATTACCAAGGGAACTTCAGGGTGTGGAATGTGCACTTCAGGGACAGCCCTCACTTCCAATCCAGGCAGCAAGGAAACAGGAAGTGGAGAAAGGAAAAGTCCTCTCCCATTAAAGTCACTTCCCAGGAGTGGCACCAACCCTACCCTTATATGTCTGTCCTCTTGACCAGAATCAGTTGCATGGGCTGACACAGAAGGAAGACTTAAAATATTGTCTTCATTGTGAAATCCGAGCATCCCGCAAACTTCTGGAAGTCCTTTTCCTCTGGAAGGAAGGGAGAATGGAAGTGGGTGGAAAGGTGGCTTCCTTGGATGCAGTCCCCTAACTCTGGCTACTGCACTGGTTTGTGTGAACAAACAGTTTGGGTTCTGCCCCAAGAAGGAACATTTGTCTCCTCTTGTCTCCTCAAAGAAGGAAACCTGAAAGTCACATCGATCATTACATATAGATCACGCAGGTTCTCAGTGAGACGCTTGTAAGACCTCCTCCCTTCTAGTTGTGGCTACTTAGGGTCTAAAAATTAGAATCCGAGCCGCCGATTTCGTTAGCCCTACTCGTGCGTGGTGTCTGGAAAAGTAGAGCAGTATTTCTTGATGCAGAGACAAACCAGAGAAGGCCTAGGGTCCCCTAAACCGGCCTGACCACATGCAGTAACTGATTATCGGTTTGGATTAACATAAACTGGGACCCCAAATACCAAGATTAAACAACCGAGCTCTTTCTTTTCCCATGTAAACACCGGAACGTGCACAGTCTAGAGTAGGTGCTCTATGGACCCCCAGGCTGGAGGTCCCCCCTCACTGTGCTGGCGCCCTGGATGGATAATGGCAGGTGGCGGAGGCCCCAGTGGGGTGGGCACCGCAGGGCAAGCCCTATTGCCTTGTAAGCACATCCAGGAATGTGCCTCTACTCAACTTGCAGCCACATGGAAAGCAGCCTCTGCAAGTCTGACTCCTCCCTCCCCCAAATGAGGTGAGTCTTCCTCCTCCCCCCACCAGGACTTACATGCCTGAATATTTCTTTACTCTTGAAATACCAAGATGTTTTCCAATTAATAAGTCTGTATGGGATCTTCATAAACATCGTTTTCCTTTAATTTTGTTCTTTGCACAACGGAACTAAACTATTTATTTAGTTTTTTATATTAGGAACAATGATTTTACTGTCTTCTATGAAGGAAACTTTGGCCTTTCTTTATACATGCTCTAATTTATTTGACTTTCACATTCACTGTGATTGCCCCAAAGTTTGACTATTTATTAATAATTTAGTTGTCAGCTGCATTTATTATGCTTTTTGCTTTTTCCTAATTTACTTGAGTTCTGTAATGATGCTGTTTTGATCTTATTTCTTTAACTTTGTCTTCTCTCATTTCAGGAGTTAAATTTTCTCATTTTTGTAATTTCTGTTTTAATAAATGAAATTCTTTTAAAATATTCACTAAAATAAATCAGAGAGATTTTTTTTTTCCTCATGGGTTCTGTTTTTGGCTAAACTGGATTTTCTGGTTTTTGCTAAGATCCTTCATTACCTTTTAATTACATCATTTTTCATATGTTCTATACCATTTAAAAACAAGCATCCATACTATGGAATATTATTCAGTGCTAAAAAGAAATGAGCTATCAAGCCATGAAAAGACATGGAGGAACTTTAAATGCATATGACTAAGTGAAAGAAGCCAATCTAAAAAGGCTACATGCTGTCTGATTGCAACTATATGTCATTCTGGAAAGTGGAAAATATGGAAACAGTAAAGTAGCAGTGGTTTCCATGGATTTGGGGGCGGGGGTGAAGAGGTGCAATTTTCAGGGCATTGAAACTACTCATTGTGATACTTTAATGATGGATACATGTCATTATACATTTGTCCAAACCCAGAGAATGTACAACAGCAAGAGAGGCCCTAATGTAAACGACAGACATCAGTTAACAGTGGTGTATTGATGTCCGCTGAAGTATTGAATGCTACCCGTGCTGCTGGCCCCTCACTTCTGCACGGAGTGTTGCTCTGTTTTATTAACCTGACACACAGCTCCTTGTGGCTCAGGTTCCTTAGCAGGAGCAGCAGAGGTGAAACTTAAGATAAGAACCTTAAACAAAACTGGGAAATTCTGGAATTATAATGGCCTTTCAGAATTTTCCTAGAGTTGCAGGATACTCAAGCCTTTCTATTTGCACATTGATTGGTCGCAGGTATGACTCTCTGGGAAAGGATTTGAGCTTGGCATCTGCTGGAGGCAATATCTAGAGAGCCCAAAGCCAGATGCTGTCTGCGGGCAACACCACCAGCACCAGGCATCAGGTCCTTCTGGACAAGAAGTCCAGGGGGAAGGTCACCGATAGTACCAGGTCGTGTCCTCTAAAGAAAGGTTTAAGAAAGGAAGAAAGAGATTAAGAATTCCTCATATCAGTGAGGTCATATGATACATGTCTCTCTCTGATTGACTTATTTCACTCAGCATAATATTTCTTAATCTCAGGAAACAAACTGGGGGTTGCTGGAGTGGTGGGGGTGGGAGGGAGGGGGTGGCTGGGTGATGGACACTGGGGAGGGTATGTACTATGGTGAACGCTGTGAATTGTGTAAGACTGATGAACCACAGACCTGTACCCCTGAAACAAATAATACATTATATGTTAAAAAAAAAAAGAAGAAGATAGCAGGAGGGGAAGAATGAAGGGGGGGAAATCGGAAAGGGAGACGAACCATGAGAGACGATGGACTCTGAGAAACAAACTGAGGGTTCTAGAGGGGAGGGGGTGGGGGGATGGGTTAGCCTGGTGATGGGTATTGAGGAGGGCACGTTCTGCATGGAGCACTGGGTGTTATACACAATGAATCATGGAACACTACATCAGGAACTAATGGTGTGATGTATGGTGATTAACATAACACAATAATAAAAGAAAGAGAAAGAAAGAAAGAAAGAAAGAAGAAAGAAAGAAAGAAAGAAAGAAAGAAAGAAGAAAGAAAGAAAGAAAGAAAGAAAGAAAGAAAGAAAGAAAGAAAGAAAGAAAGAAAGAAAGAAAGAAAGAGAAAGAAAGAAAGAAAGGAAGGAAGGAAGGAAGGAAGGAAGAAAGAGTTAGGGAAGGTTAGGAAGAAGACAGGAAAAATTGAGAGTCATTTTCAAAAATGTGAAAATCGGTCATATAGCAGAATGATTGCATTTTTCTATGAATGCATATCTCAAGTTTTAGATCTGGAAAATACAATTCTAAAGCAAAGAGTGTGTGTATCAGTAACTAAAGCACAGACTCAGCCACTTGACAAACTCCCACTGCATGAACGCAAAGACCAGTAGGCAATTGGACTTCCGCCCAGACCCTGGCAACCTCATGTCCATTTTCCTGGTTTCATTTCCCACCCCTCCCGTGCTGCATTCTTTCTGGGATCATGTAATCTTTATATAGCAGTATATAAAGATTTATATAAGTAAGTAAAAATGTTGCCCACTCTTTACTCCCCTCCACTGAATTAAGACACATTTTTAGGTCTTTTATTGTTCCTTGAACAACATCAAATATTTCTTGCCATGTTTCTTACTCAGTCATTAATACTCTTATTGCAAACATGCCCGGAGGCAATGTTGAGTCCCCTTGCAATTAAATCTCTCTGTGTGTGAATTCTTTTGCTTCCACTTGCTTTGTTTTGACATGTATATTTCCCTTTGGGAGCCGTATTCAAGAAAAACTAGAAAATCCTAGGTTTAAAAATATTGCCTCAAGTCCTTTGTACAATGCTGCATGCTTCTCACTCTATATCCAAAGGTAAATTTATAATGTTCTTAATAGTTGTCATTGGGCTCTGTTATTCTTGAAAGCAAGCATTGAGGCATACATCTGAAATATATGCACTGTATTTTTCTGTAGGAAGTTGCTAGTCATACTAAGGAGCTGGATAAACCAGCCATTCCTCATTTGTTTCTAGTGTAATACTTGGGGGTGCTCTACAAAATGGCAGGTGTTATTTCCCAGAAAACCTTACATTTTGCAGTATACGTAACAATATTTTAATATTGCAGGGATTCTTGATCATTTACGTCTTAAATTTTGAGCAAAAGAAATATTATTTTGCATGTTTTTATGTAAACCATTTTCCCTAAATATTGCTGAATTGTAACTTTATTTCTTAAAGTAGTTTTGTTTCTGGATCTATCAGGGGAAAAAGAAAAAAGAGCAGAAAGTCTTGTCTTAGAGTAAAGGGTGACCCTACTGTGTAATCTGAATTAAATATGGCACTTTGGAATGACAGCAGACTTAAGATTGTGAGGTTTGGTATTAAAATTTACAAATTCTCTACTCCCCAAAAGGAGCAAATAAAGGCTTCCCAGACCTTATAACTTAAATTTGATTTTTGAAATGTAGTTTGAAGGCATCTCTTTTGGAATATGGTATTCTACATTCCCATTCAACCCTCCCCCCCCGGCCCCTTGACCACACACCCTGTTTATCCAATAGGAAAATATTTTATATGTTTGTTTTTTTATTTGTTAGGGCACATATCTGTTAGTTTCTAGGAAAAAAAATGATACATAAATGTTTACATTTGTAAATAGGCCAGCATGTCCTCCACCACATTGCATGCTCTTCATCACAGAGAAATTTCCTAGAGAACTTAATGCAGATTAACTGCATATCTGAGGTATTATTTGTCCCATATCACTGGGAAACTCAGAAAACAGAGATTTCACATTTTTTTCCTAGCAAATAGAAATTTTGTCTTACATGAATGCTATAATCTTAAATGTCTCAACATTCCATGATCATTTAAAGTTTCCATTTTACTATTTTCAGGAATATTGTCTTTCAAGTGGACAACCCAGTTAAGTGCATCTTATAACAATTTAATTCTTGGGATATCACATTTTTATCACATGCATTCTATGTGACTTATATTAATCTAGCTACAAGAAAGGGGACAATAATAATCAGATTACTCAGAATTACTCAGACACTGACGAAATCCGCCCATTTTCTTGCTCTAATATTTCCATTTACCTGATGATGAAATCAAGGCTTGGATATATTGCAAATCTTCATAATTTGCACACAGTACAAACACAGTCTAGAATTTGTATAGACAAAGTCATTAGCACTAAGGTAGGGGGATGCCCAATAATTTATTCCAGGTAAGTGCAGTACATGGGTCTGTGTCAGCTGTAATGTTCAGAGACTTGAAACATCTTTATGCTTCCTTATTAAATTGGGAGCACATGGGTACCAGGTAACAAATGAACTCCTGAGTAAAGTCTGTCTATAACAGGCCCACTCAGTCCACAGACCCACCCAATGGCTATGTCTTCAGTTCTTACATAAATAAATACAGTAGGCATGTCTGAATTTGTCACTGTTCCCATACTGGGGCCTTACTTAGTGACTCAGAAGCTGTCATATACAAATGATCAAGTGGATGCCCTTAAAACTGTCCCCCTCCCCATATGGCCGAGACTTAACATCAACAGCAATATTCCATCCCTTAGGGATTAAGAGCCACCCTTACAAATACAAAGGGTCTGGAAGTGGTCCCTTTCATATCACCATTTCAATTTCCAGTCAGTGTCCTGCAAAGCACATGTGGGTCTGGGAAGATGAAAATATGCTTCTGAACACTTCACCAGGCTTTAGCATCCATGCCTCAGGCTCTGTCCTTACGAGAGTGAGTAAACATAGTTTATCTGGCTACAGTCAGAAAAGGGATCAGAACAAGTTCATATCCACATGGATAAAACAACAGTGTGCATTTCGAGTTTTGCCCCAAGGCTAGGTTAAATATCCAACCCTCTGCCATAATGTCCTCCAGAGAGACCTGAATTATCTGAACATCTCGCTGATAGCACATTAATCCATTAAATCGATGGCATCATGCTAATAGATCATATACCCATGCTGGAGACAGATGTATTCCATAGGATGGAGATATACTCTTTACACATTCAGAGTCCTGCCATGTTAGTAAAATATTTAGATGTGGGATTTTTATTTAAGGGGATGCTGGAACTCGTTATTAAAATTAAGGGAGAAATTATTGAATCACACACTTCTCATCATGACAAAGGCACAACAATGCCTGTGATGGGTAATTCGATGTGCGAAGTTGAGTAGGGTATAGTGACCAGCTGTCTGGGCAAACACCAGTCTAGATGTTCCTAGGAGGGTATATTTCAGATATGATTAATATTTAGAATCAATAATTTTTGACTACCTTCCATAACATGGGTGGGCCTCATACAATCAGTTGAAGGTCTTAAGAATAATATCTTTTTGGATTTCCCAAAGAAGAGGGAATTCTACCACAAGATAGTAACAGAAATCCTGCCCCAGTTTCCATCCCCCAATGCATCAGGGGACTAGGAGGAGAAGAACCTGGACTCATACGGTGCCTATTATGCCAGGCTGTGGCAGCAGTGTGCTCTACACTTGAGAATGTTGCTTCAGCTCAGATTGCAGTTGACTCCAAATGTGGTGGCTCTGAGGGGGTTCTGAGCAGAAAGGATTCTGCTGTGGGCCCAGGCAAAGGTTTGAGCTACAGTGTCACATGGGCCACAAGACCTGGCACTTTCTCGTTCCAGGGATACTAATGATGAGAGAAGACGTGAACCCCACCAAGGAGCTCACGGTGTGGACCTTTCAGGTTCTGGAGCAAGGTCAGGCTATCTTCTGCGAAGGACTATATGTCTTTTCTAAAACAACTCCCAGTGTGCTACCGGGTCCTGTCCCGAGGGCAGCAAGTGACCATATGGTCACATTACCCTTGGCGAACAAGGCTATCATGTACCCACTGAGTCATCAGTTTGGGTGGCCCAGACACATTCTATTGCAAGATGGAAATGGTACACCCAGCATTAAGCAAAATCTCAGGGCAAGTCTCACACACAGGTAACGAGGCCTCCATGTCACCCACCACTCAGTGCACCCAACCTGCCTGTCAGCGCATACCTGTAGGGATGATCCTTTATGACAAGCTGACACAGGAAGAAAAAGCTCGAGCTTGGCTCGTAATGGGCCAGCTCAGTGTGTGGATGTCAGTTCAGAAATGAATGACAGCCCAGCACAGAGGAGGAGTGAGAAGAGAGGGGCAAGGCTCCACTCCTCGAAGCAGTGCCCCTGGTCAGCCACGCACATGGAAACAGAAGTAGCCTGAAGTTGGACTGTAGGGAGGAACGGGATCAGTGTTGAGTGGCTTGGCTAGTGCATCAGGGGACTGGGAGGAGAATGGTCAGGAAGTCGGTGTAGGCATGATGATAGACATATGGGAATAAACATGGAGGGTAGAGATCTTTGCATTGCATGGAATCCCCCACAGAAAGCATCCATCCCAGAAGAAGCACTAGACAACAAGGTCGACAAAATTACTTATGACAACATCTAGCCTTTCTCACTGGCCACCCGAACACTAGCATGAGGGGCACATGAGGTGAGCCTGCTGGCAAGAATGGAGACTATGTGTGGGCTTCACCTAGCAAAAGTCACGTAGCTACTGAAACTGAGAGCCCTGCTTGCCAGCAACAGAGACAATCTTATGAAGCATTTCTTTAGGAGACCACCCAGCCACTGATGGTAAGCTGATTAAACCATTCCCCTTTTATATTAGAAGGGGACTGTGGTCCATCCTGCTTAGAAATTATATATATTCTCAATGTGAATTGACCTTTCTTACTTTCAGGGACTTAGTCATTTCCATTCTGTGAGGGGCTTTGGAATATCTGTTCCTTCGTCAGAAGCTCTCACGTACCAGTAACTCAATGAGGACTCAACTTATAGCTAGAGACAGGGGATGGGCCCAGGCTGGTGCATCACTGTTCTGATCACAAACCATACCAGCTCCATTACAGCTGCCCGTGGAAGCATTGGGATGACCTGGTAAAGTCACCTGCAGCTCATACTGCTCAGCAGGGGACTTTGCCTTACAAGGATGGGACACCATCCTCCAGGAGGAAGTACACATTTTGGAAGATGATATGAGTCTGGGCCAAGGTGCAGGTGGGAGGAGTCTCTCTTATCCTCATCCCCCAGTGACCCACTTGGGGAGTCTTACCTCCTGTCCCTGAAACTCTGGGCTTTATAGGTTTGGAAGTCTTTATTCAGAAAGAGAACACTTCTTGCAGGGGCCCATAAGAAGGAATTTCCCCACAGATTCTACGCCAACAGAGCCGCGGGCAGAAGAATTTCTATCCCAGCAGGGGTAACGATGACCTGAGACCAAGAGGAAGATACACTTGCCAACAATGGACGGTGGGAGAACAGAGGCAGCAGCCTCGGCGTCAGCGGCACGTGGCCCTCGGGGATGAGAGCCTGGGTCATGCTAACAAGCCAACAGCAAGGTGCTGGCAGAAGGTGAAGAACCTACAGAGATGGTGAGGGTGGGAGAGGAAGAATATCTGTAGTGGTCGCCAAATCAGCTCTTTGTACCCTAGAACACCCGCCTCCGTGTTCCTCCCAGAAAGAGACCTCCACTGGAATCCTGGAGGGGCTTCTCTCAGGACAAGGACTTCCTTCAAGGGGAAGAAAGGCTGCTCTATGGACCACCCATATGCCCAGGATAGAAGATGTATTCCTGGTGTTACTGGCAGGGCTGTCCAGCAGACGGCCCCTTCAGGTATCACCCCACCTGAAACAACCACCTGTCCCCAGACTGTGCCCCCTCCTGAAGCCTCTGTGCCCCGGAAGAAAGCAGCTGAGCTGACCCAGCCTGGGCCGCTGTGACGGGGTGCTGCCCAGACCCCTCGGACATCATCCACCAGCACCCACCACCCTGACCTCCCACCGCCCAGCTCCTGCACCATCTCTGCCTCACCGGTACTGAACCAAAGTACACTCGTGCGCACCTCTACGATAGCCTCTAAGCTGGGGCTTCAAGCCCTGACTTATCACTTTAAATGTGTGTGTGTGGTTTTTTTTCCTAAAATAAATGATAAGTACCAAATAAGGTAGGGAGATCTTAATGGAAAAAGAAAAAAAAATAGTTTAATACCTTTTCTTAGTTCCACACTTCAGCCTATTTCAATCCATTCTTGCTTCAAGTAGGGTCGTGCAAGATTTTCACCACGGTGGATTCTGAGTTTATCAATATTAAAACTGATACTGTATTCTTCTCCCTTCTTGTTACATCCTTCTTAATATAAAAGCATCGTAGTTCATTCGAGTTCTGAATCATTTGTAGAGGCACCGGGTAATGTTCACTCCCATATAAATAGACGCTAAGTCACTCTAGGAAAAGTCATAAAATTACTTGTCCAAATAGTAACAAATTCAGCATTTTTCAACTATGATAAGTCATGAAAAGGTGAAAAGCAGATGCTCTATAATATGCATGTTTATATCCACAAATAAATCTAAATGTATGAGTAGACTTTGAGCCGGTTTCTGAAGAGCTGTTTTAAGAAGGCTATTTTCTCATTAGATCTAGGCTTTCTCTGGTGTTAAGAGACACGGTTACCAATGATAAGATGTGTGTGGCTAGAGTCCCTTTGCACTTTAATAAAATTGGCCATTTAAATGGAAATATATCAAAGGAGAATATTGGTAAAGCTTTTCACTTATGCGTTTTTTTTCAAATAATATATCTCATTTACAACACCACATATCCAAAACCACCACATATCCAAAATGTTAAAATTAGAAGCATAATAGTGAGTCCATTAATGATGAGCGTTGCCTCCTAAGGGCTCTCAGAATAAGTATAATAATGGTAGGAATAGAAGACATACAGACTTGATGAAGTCTCCTTTATAACCCTTTGAGCTACAGCCTTGCAACATTTTGACAAAAAGTAATTACTTCCTTTATTTTGCCCAAGGGCTAAATTTCCAACAACAACAAAAACAAGAAATAAAAATTACAGAATGCATGTTGAGTTCAATGTGTAAATGGATGGGAAAGCATTACTACTAAACAGTCATATAAACTCAAACCGAGATTAATTGCTTACTTATATGCTAAAATGAAGAATAAAGAGAAGTTTTCTTTCCATCTAAATTGCTACTTTAAATTGCAGCAAACATGTCCAAACATTATGTTGTTTTAAGAATTATGAATAATTCAATTTGACTCACAATGATTAAAGAATTGAAATGAAAAAGAGAAGTTCTATTTACTGATAAGTAGATTTTTATTGCAGCAAATGTTACTGTCTGAAATAAAACTGTATGCTGTGTGTGGGATTTCTAGTTCAGGAGTTTACAGAAAAATTCTAACTTCTGATTGCAAATGGGTTTTTTTTTTAGGTTTGTTTAGGGATCTGGCACACACGTGTTATTCTTACGGTCTGTAGCCCTGAGGAGATGAATGGAGGAGCATCACAAACACAAGTGTGGGGAGAAGAGTGGAGACAGACAGAACAGTTCTGAGGAATGATTGCTGGGATATGTCACCATCTCGAAATTGAGGAAATGAGCTGGATCCATGAAAATCCACTGAAGGGGAAAAACCTGGGCAGGAAGAAGAAAACCAGGTGTCGGTGTATTTTCCGGAAAGCTAAGTTTAGAAAGCATATGAGGAAGGGAATCTTCAGATGTGGTCACATGTTGATGTAATATCCATGCAAGGTCAGTAGGAGAAAGAACATCCGACCTTTGCAATGGGATGACACGAAGCCTAGAGAGTGGTCATGTCACTGGTGTGACTGTTCACGTGCTGGGGATGAAAGTGGGGTGGGAGAAGTGCCAAAACAACTCGAAAGGGAAGACTCAGGTTCTGAGGTGCCTCTTCAGGATTTTTACAAAATGCAGATGCCTGGTGATGGACCAATCAGACTTCTCCAATAGAAAGAGGGAAACTAAAGATGAGGAACAATCTAGAACAATCTGGAGGAGGTGAAAGAGTATTGGATCCTGTGCGGGGAAAACAAAACTAATTGAAGGGAAAAGTACCAACAGTTAGGGATCATGAGGTTGGGAAGACCCTGTGGGCAGATTGGAAGACTTAATTTAGATGAGAACTTAAGAAAAGAAAGAACTTAAAAAAGAAAGCTGCAAGACAGAGAATGAGATTAAGGAGGATCCTCTTACATAAATAAATGCAAAATTATGTGACTGTTTATACACACACATATCACAGTATTTTCTACAAAGGAGTTCATTCTATGCATCGTATTTGCAATCTGCTTTGTAGTCACTCAGAAATGTATCATGAATATATTTCCACGTGATGTAAAAAAATGAGTTACAGCATTATTTTACACAGTATTGCATATTTTCCACATGCAATACATGTGGAACCAATTTCTTCCTATTGGCACCTTTTTATTTCTAATTTTTCCCATTACAAAAATAATAAAATACCCATGAGCATTTTGTGCATATATCAGATTTTTTTTCTCACATTTCAGGAATGGAGTTGTTGTGTCAAAAACCTTTGGATACTTTTGTTTGTAAATAAGTACTCTCTACTTCCACTTTCAGGAACATAGAGTATATGTACTTTTCTTGTTTCCTTCTGCAAAGTACTACTAAACCTCCCATATATTATCTGTGAAACAAACATAACAACACTTGAAAGGTGGAGAGAAGGTAGAGCAGGTGAGCATCTCAGGACCCAAGGAACCACATGGCAGTGAGTTCTGCAGGCTTTCTTTTTGTCTCTTACATCCAAGACTTGGGGCTGAGGAGGCTGGCAACACAGATGTGCTGATAAGTACAGATAAAAATGGCCCAACCCAAGCCTGGCCTCTCTAGCCAACAGAAAATAAAATGGGCATCTTAGAAAAATAGAAAACAATTGAACAACCATGGCCCTACTCCAGCCAAACACCACAAAAATAAGTTCTGTGCCCTATCCCACCCATGCCAACAAAGACCACACAGAACACCTTCATGCTGTCGAAGCTGCAGTGAGGACCCTCACATGCCTGCTAGACCAGCGTCATAGGATGCCATGGGAGGTGGGAGTTTCCTCCCTGTCAGCAGGAATGAACGTCCCCCCCTATGGCGTCAGTGGAAAGCAGAGGGACTTCCGACCCAGCCAGCAGTAACAAGAAGCTACTCCCCCTTCCCACTGAAACGGCTTAGTGGGGACTCAGTATTTTCATCAATAGCCAGCAATAACAACCCACTGCAGTGTCCGCGTCAGGGGAGATCCCATGGGCAGCGGTAACTCCCAAGCCCACCCAGCGGTAATGAGGCACACACTTCCTGGGTGTCACTGGAAGCTAATGGGACATCTGTTCTTCTACCCCCACTGGCCACTAATGAGGTGGTGTCCCCGATTCCTCCAAAGCACCGTGGCAGAGGATGCCCGCTAAAACAGAAGATTTTAATAAGGTCCAGAGCCGCCTAACGGAACTTTTCAATGTCCATGATGCAACTAAAAATCCTTATGCTAAGAACCAGGAAGATCTTAAACTCAATAACTTAAAAAAAAAATGTAATTAATAGATGAACCACCTTGATGAGATGTTAGAACTATCTAGCAAAGATGTTAAAGCCATCATGAAACAGTGCTTCAGTCGGCTATTATAAAAACACTTGAGACAAATGAAAAATAGAAAACTTCAGCAAAGAAACAAAAAGTCTCAGCAAAGAAATGTGAAAATTAACCTAATGGAAAATTTAGAAGTGGAAAATAGAGTAATCAAAATAAAAAACTTAGTGGGTGAGCTCAGCCTCAGAATTGAAGGGACCGAGGAAAGAACCAGTGAACTGGAACATAGAACAATAGAAACCACCTAATTTGAACAACAGAAAAAAAAACAGACCCCCCCCCCAAAAAAAACTAATAGAACAGAGCCTCAGGAATGTGTGGGACTATAAAAAATATCTAATATTTGTGTCACTGTAGTTCCAGAAGGAGAGGAAATAGACGACCTTGAAACAGCTAACGGCTAAAAGCTTCCCAATTTTGACAAGATACATTAACCTATAGATTCAAGACCTGTGCACACCCCAAACAGGATAAATCCGTGCTAAGACATCATGATTAAATTTTTGAAAACTAAGGAAAAATTTAAAATCTTGAAAGCAATCACAGAAAAGTCTTATCTTTCCTATAGGTAAACATAAATTCAAATGACAAGAGAGTTCTGATGAGAATCTAAACAGTCCGTGAGTCAAACAGGAAGTCTCAAGGTAAGTTAAAAAAATCCATTGAATTATGGGGCACCCGGTAGCTCAGGCATCTGGTTCTTGATCTCAGGTCTTGATCTATAAGAGACAACATTCACTTGATTATACTTCATCAAAACTAAACATTTTTACTCTTCAAAAGATTGTTAATAGGATAGAAAAACAAGTTACAGAGCAGAAGAAATACTTGTGAACCACATACCTGGCAAAGCATTAGTATCTGCAGCATATGAAGAATCTCAAAACTCAACAGTAACACATTTTTCCTTTTGTTACTTGTGCTTTAGATATCATATCCAAGAAATCATTGCCAAATTCTATGTCGTAAAACTTTTCCTCCCTATTTTCTTCTTAGAGTGTCAGCTCTTACATTTAGGTCTTTGCTGCATTTTGACGTGACTTTGTACATGTTGTAAGATAAAGGTCCAACTTCATTGTGGATACCCAGTTTTCTAAATACTGTTGAAAAGACTATTATTGCCCCATTGTATGGTCCTAGTACTTGTCAAAAATCATGTGGTCATTTATGAGGGTTTATTTCTGGGCTCAGCATTCCATTGGCCTATATGTCTATTTCTAGGCCACTATCACACAGTTTTAATTACTATAGTTTTATAATACGTCTTGAAAGCAGGAAGTGTGAGACCTCCAACTTTTTCTTTCTCAAGATGGTTTTGGATATTCAGGTTCTTTTGAAGTGCCATATGAATTTTAGGATGGATTGTTCTATTCTGGGGGAAAAAAAGGTCATTGGGATTTTTGCTAGGGATTGCACTGAGTCTATATATTGCTTTGGGTAGAACTGGCATTTTAGCAGTATTAAGTCTTCTAGTCCAGGAACAGACGATTTTTTCCACTTATTTGTGTCTTCTTTAATTTATTTTAGCAATGTTGTCATAGCTTTCATTGTACACATCCTTCACACCTTGGTTTAATTTATTCCTAAATTTTTATTCTTTTGATGCTATTATAAATGAGATCGTTTTCTTAATTTTCCTTTTGGACTGTTTATTGTTAGTGTATAGAAACACAAGTGATTTTTGGGCATTGATTTTGTACTGCAACTTTGCTGAATTTGTGTATTAGTTCTAACCTTTTTTTAAAAATGGAATTCCCCTGGTTCTCAAACAAGCCAAAACTTTCTATGGCCTACAAAGGCAGTAAAATCAGCATTTTACTCTATAGATGCTAAAGTGCCATCTGGCAACTGCCAGTTAAAGTTAGCCAATGTTATATTTAGGTCCAAATTAGTTGTATTTTAATATTATGTTTTCTACATGGTTTAGAGGAATACATTGCAGGGAAAAAGAACTCAAAAAAAATTTTTTTCTGCCCAGCTGGATGGAAATTATTTAAGAGTGTGAAGCATCCACAGCAGTGAAACTGTAGAACTTTTACCTAATTTTGTATTATTATTCTCCTAAATTTTTTCTATGCCTGAGTAGGGGCAACATAATCCCCGAGTGGAGATACAATTCAAGAGTTAATGTGATGTTAGGAGAATGCTGCTTACCTTGACATGCTTAGGTTGAAAGATAGGGATAATATTCAGAATATTTAAAGGTGGTGGGGCACAAGCTCCAAACAATTAGGAACATTGTGACCAGCAGGGAAAGCCGGAAGACACAAGCAATTATCCTTCATCGTCTAGACTGAAGGACAAGAACATGCACTTTGAAAACAGAAATAAAGCAGCCACTCCGCAGATGGACTGAGAAAGCATTTAATGTAAGAATGGTGGAAAACTGGACCCTACTCTGTGTTTTCAGCCTTCCCAACTTCACCTCTTACAGTCACAGAAACCAAAAGCAATTTCTTAAAATAACAGTCATGTGGCAAAAGAAGACTTGACTTCTTATACATTAGTAACTGTCTTCCAAAGAGGGTTGTGAGTATATTCTGTGTATATGTAATGAGATGGTTGTAATGTAAATTTAATGTTCTCTTTCAATTCATTTCTATTCTGAGTCCCAGCGGTCTGCTTATATAATGTTTTGTGATGTCATTTCCCAATAACCCAGTAATTTCAGTGTTTTCTTGGTCTCAGTTTACATCCCGTCCTCCGGAGTTTGTCCTCTCCCACCCCTCCCCAGGGGCACATACTTTTCTAGCTACAGGAAAATACCATTAGGGAGTAGATATCGGGAATGTGCATGGGGTCTTTCCCTTCACCGCCACCCTGTATATATATATATATAATTGTATATATGTATGTGTATATATATTATATATATATATACAGTTCTTTATTTTTATATTATATATAATTTGTTTTATATTATATATAATATAATATTTTATATATATATATATATATATATATATATATATATATATATATATATATAAAATTTGTTTAAATTTAGGTAGTTTCCAATGAGGGACACAGTCCACAAGAGCGCTGTGCCTTCTGGTATGGCCCTCTTGGAGACAGAGAACTAGAGAGACCATTGACTTGACCATGATTGGCACTCTTTATTTTTGTTGTTTATAAAAACATTTCACAAAATGGTTTGGCAACTTTAACTTAATCATTGGCAAAGCTTGAGGGGTTTCTTGCACTGTTCCATGAATTCTGATCTCTTGATATTGTTAACAAGTCCTTCTACTGGTATTTTTCAGAGACTGAGTACGCATTGGTATAAAAGATGTCATACATTTAAAGCATTTGGGGCACACTCAAAGAATTCTTTGGCCTTTGGAAAGAAGATGTTTCTAGAGATTGTGGCCTAGAAATAGAGTTCACCATTCTGTGAGATTGACACCATTGTCATATAGGAAAGATTGCATTACACATATATTCTCACTTAATTTTCAATATTCTAAATGACACTTATTTGATTCCTAAATGGAATTTTCCTATTATTTTTTAAGAAGAACATGTTGTTATGATCACAAAGTAACTTCATGTTGACAAGTAAAAGCTACTTCCAACAAAATGAAGTAGTGTGAAGACCATCTTGAGTCAAAGTCACTAATAATGACTGAGTCTTATGTGGAAGGTACTTTTACATTTGTTACTTTTATTAGCTCCTTTGACCTTCAAAACTATATAAACAGTTTATTATCCACTTGCCCATTTTATAAATGAAGACAGTGACGTATATAAGGATTACTTACTTGGCCCCACATTATATAGCTGGATTTTGAATCCATGGTGGATTCTGGAGCTTATGATCCTAAATACTACTCTCTATTATCTCTAAATTTTGTAGTATATTCTCCTTTTAATATGCTACTTCTTCCTGATATCAATGTTTTAAAATATAACATATAGTAACTTATTGTCACATATATAGTATATTCACAGAATTCTGTTAATTTAGAATAATAATGAGATAAGGAACAGGGGATAAACACCAATGGAGTGATTTTTTTTTTTTTTGCAGAAACTGAACCTCAAAAAATATATAAAGAAAAACAATTTAAAAGCAATATGCAAGATAAATAGACCATTTAATTAACAGCTTTTTCAAAGTGTATTTTCAACTCATACATTTCCAGAAAATTAATTTTCTTAAATATAATCAATTTATAAAAGTAAGAAAATACTTCACTATCTGCAGTCATTGGTTAAATTAAATATGATAGACTTTTATATTCTTACAATTAAGATAAGTTTTGTTTTGTTTTGTTTTGTTTTGTTTTGTTTTGTTTTGCTTTAACCATATCTATTCAGAGGGTTTTGTACTTTGTTGTCGTTCAAAAAATTTATTTATGACAGAAATGATATTGAAAAGGTTGATAAAAATCCAGGTTTACTCATAGAGTTTAAAACTACCATATATTTGTGTATGATAAAATGTATTGGCACTCAAAATAACATGTCTGAGAGAAAAATGGTAGGTGCCCACAAAATCAATCTCTGGCACATCATTTTTTTTTTTTTTTACTATTATGATTTATTGAAAGCATGGTGTCCCAACTTCAATACCGACAGCAACTTAGATTCTTAGGAACTTACAAAAACAAAAGAAATTCAGCTAAATTTGAAGGAAAAAACCCCAACTCTACTTGTCTTTAAATGTTTACTATGATAGGGCACATTGGAATGACCTAAAGCAATCAAATATCAAGTAAGATAATTACACAATGAGGGGTGTGCGTGTGTATACCAATAGAAGATGTTTTCTTCCAATGCTACATTATAATAAATATCTAGTCTCATAACGCCGATAGACTGTTTTATGGAATAATTACTGGATTCTGGAAATGTTTTGTGTTCACAGTTCATATTTTTGATTGGCATTTTTAAAGCTGATGATGTAGAATTTCATTGTGTTTTTCTTTTTAAGTTTGAATGTTATTGACCATGTGAGTTTTTTGTCTTGGAGAATCCTATTTTCCTACACTGGAGACTGTGAGTATCTTGGTGGCAGAAGTTTATTTCCTTTCACCATGGCTGGTTTATACTAGCAGCTCGCTTATCTATTGACTAAGTCATTGACTCACACTTCCTAGGAACGCCTTGTTATTTTTTATCTTAATTTTGGTTCCTTTTCATTAGTGCATGACAATTAGATTCTTCAAGTATCATCCAATCTTATTTTTCAAAGTGTTTTTAATGTTAGGATGACTACTGTTGTTTTTCCTGAAATCAAGAAAAGTCAGACACAGTGATTTATATTTTAACAGTGCGATAACTCTAATTTTAATTCAGGTAAAGGAGGACATGGGTCATGTATTCAGGCTTCGGATGGCCCAGGTTGCATACAGGCATCAGAAACTAGCCTGTGGTGGTGACCAGGGAGTGTCTGTGGGCAGTTACCAAATTCAGTGCCCTACATCAGTCTCAAAGCTCTATCTTTCCTCATCCAAGTTATAAAACAGGAAGGTGAGCCAAGATGCAAAGTCTGCTGTGCTAGCAATCAAAGTAAATTGATGATTGACTTTAAAAAGTTATAAAATTTTAAATGGTGGCAAGAACAGGTCTGGAGGAATTTTCTGAGCCAGAATTCAGTAGCAGATGGAACTTGTGTCCTGATCCTTCTCAGCCTTCAGTGTTATGTTTGTGTGGGGTAATCATGTGTTAGGGACAAGCATACACTGTGGAGTTGGGAATGAAATGGACAAAACATTGTCAGAAACTGACATGAAGGAAATCCAGTGGCATATCTAAAATACTAGGTATTTACCCCAAAGATACAGATGTAGTGCAAAGAAGGGGCACATGCACCCCAGTGTTCATAATAGCAATGTCCATAATAGCCAAACTGTGGAAAGAGCTAAGATGCCCTTGAACAATGGATAAAGAAGATGTGGTCCATATATACAATGGAAGATTACTCAGCCATCAGAAAAGATGAATACCCAACATTTACATCAACATGGATGGGACTGGAGGAGATTATGCTAAGTGAAATAAGTCAAGCAGAGAAAGTCAATTATCATGTGGTTTCACTTATTTGTGGAACATAAGGAATAGCATGGAGGACATTAGGAGAAGGAAGGGAAAAATGAAGGGGGAGGAAATCGGAGGGAGAGATGAACCATGAGAGACTACGGACTCCGAGAAACAAACTGAGGGTTTCAGATGGGAGGGGAGTGGGAGGATGGGTGAGCCCAGTGATGGGTATTAAGGAGGGCACGTACTGCATGGAGCACTGGGTGTTATGCACAAACAATGAATCGTGGAACACTACATCAAAAACTAATGATGTAATGTATGGTGACTAACATACTAAATAAATAAATAAATAAATAATGAAATATCGTGTGACAAAGGTTCAACAGAAGCCAGTGATTGAGTGGGTTAAGTGTGTAATCAGTAGTTTTTCAGTTTCACTTGGATAGTTTGGGGAGCAAACCGTGTATGTGTTTATGAAACACACTGGAAAATGAACTGAACAATTGGGGAAGGTATTTTTTTATCATTCTATATATGACAAGAGAACATGCATGAGATAGGTTATCACTGAAGGGGTGAAGACCATGAAGGCCTTTTGAGGATCCTGAGACCCATGTCACATAATAGTCATGGGCGGACACCCATGACTATTTCACTGCAGGGAGAAGGCTTTCAACAGGTGATATTTTTCTGGTCCCTAAACACCAGAATAGGTTATGAGCTAACAAGAGGACAAAGTAATTTACTAGAATGCTAGCCCAAAGTAACAGCAACAACCACAAAAACGCTGAGCATATAAACCCTGGACAGGAAAGAAAGCAGCTCCGGGAATCCAGAGAGGAGGACATAATGAACATCCCCATCAGGGAGAAGAGTGGGATAAATTGGTGACACAAGGTTTTAGTCAATAATGGCCCTTCATTCCGGAATTCAATGTCAGGGGGAGAAGGGCTGATTGTCTGAGCCGGGGGCCAATCCATTTCCAGGTAAAGGAGGGGCGTCTGCAGTGGCTACTCTAGCAGGATTGTGTGGCATGGGGTAACGATGGTTCCCTAAAGGCAAACTAAATCACTCCAACAAAAAGAATGAGACCTGTATATGCCAGCAAATAAAATGAAATGACAACCATTAAAATATCATTATTCCTAACGACAGGCACAGTCTTTCTCTAAAGCTTGGAAAGTATCAAAGTCCCCATCAAAAACAAAACAAAAAGCAATTGTCATCACTTTGCTAATTCTTAACATTATTTTGTCAATCTGGAAATCCACACTCAGATGATAAATCATATTACATTGCAAAACAAGGACAATTGGAGAAAAACAATTCAAGAGGGCTTTTTTAAGGAGATATGTACCACTGATTTCAGGCAACAAGAGTCCGGACAAATGTTCAGGGAACAGTATTTTGCAGAAAGCATTTTTTGATCAAAAGCAGTGAAGGACTTCCACATCTAACTCGTGTGTAGGAGCTTGGAGGTTGTCATTCATGCCCTTGCAACAAGAAAAAGCTGGTCAAACTAAGACTCAGTATCTTTTCTTACCCATCAGAAAACTGAGGTGACAAAGGACAGTTGCCAGCCTGAATTCCAGAGAGACTGGAAAACCCAGGATCCGCTTCTATGGGACAGAAGCTGCAGGTCCATCTACTCCTGGAATGTTCAAGTGCAATTCTGCATTCTGACCTGTGGAAACGCAGGTGATTCCAGGCCTGCACGAGTTTCCAGAACTGTTCATTGCACAGCTCCCAGCTGACCTTTGCTCTCTCTCATGGAGTGTTAGTCTGTGAGGGAGCATCTTCAGACTCAGCAAACACTCCATGAGCCCCAGATGAAGATTTCTGGACCTTTCATTCTGCAGAGCTCCCCACATCCCCCTCTCTCTAGAGCTCTACATTGTACCCTAACTTTAGTAAGCTTGCTTTGCTCCGTCTGCCCCAGGCCTCTCCTTTGCAGTCTGGAACATGGTACCTGCAGAAAACCAAGACTCTCATCCTTTGCATCTCCTCTTTCAGGGGCCACAGAGCTGAGTTGTCCTCTGTCCGTTGTCGGAAAGCTGATGTCCCCCGTGTACTGTTCACTTTTCTAGTTGTTTATCGTGGTCCCTTTACCCCAATTAGTTGTAATTGGAAGTCTTCCTCTCTATCGTATTCTTTTAGGTAGGAATCTTTTAAGTATCAAGGATTAAGGATATTTTTAAAAATTTTACATTAATCAACGGATCTTTGGGTCTTCCAACCCCCACCCCCAGATTTATTGGGATGTTATTGACATAGGACATTGTGTGAATTTAAGGTGTGTAGTGTGGTGACTTGATACACGTGGTCTCTGCTCTGCCTATTCATCCTTCCCTCTCTCCCAACCCCCCACAGCCACGGATCATTTTACTGTCTCCAGAGTTTTGCCTTTTCCAGAATGTCATAGGGTTGGAATCATAACCTGCGTAGGCTTTTCAGATTGTCTTCTTTCACTTAGCAGTATTCATTCAAATTTCCTCCATGTCTTCTCATGGCATGAGAGCTCATTTCTTTTTAGTGATGGGTACTATCCCATTCTCTGGATGGACAACAGTTTATTTATCCATTCACCTACTGAAGGGCATCTTGATTACTACAGGTTTTGGCAATTGTGAGTAAAGCTGATGTAAACATCCTTGTGCTGGATTTTTGTGTGGACATAAGTTTTTAATTCATCTGGGTAAATACTAAGGAGCGTGATTGCTGGATGGTACAGTAAGAATATGTTTAGTTTTGTTTCTGACTTTTTGGAATCTTCTCTTCTTTAAAGTCCTTGTGGAACCATGATATGGTTTTCTGGTATTTGATAGGGGGAAATTCTCAAAGGCAAACACTCCTTCCAAATTCTAACCCCAGGGCGCCTGGGTGGCTCAGTTGGTTAAGCGACTGCCTTCGGCTCAGGTCATGATCCTGGAGTCCTGGGATCGCGTCCGGCATCAGGCTCCCTGCTCGGCGGGAAGCCTGCTTCTCCCTCTCCCACTCCCCCTGTTTGTGTTCCCTCTCTCACTGTGTCTTTCTCTGTCAAATAAATAAATAAAATCTTTATTAAAAAAAAAAAAAAAACAAATTCTAACCCCAGTATGAAATATTGCAAGTGTGCCCTGAAGAGACAGTACATCCTGTTTTCTGGGAATAACCCAACGTTTTGTCTCTTGATCTGGTGTCCCACCCAGCTGACTGTCTTGGCTGCGTTCTGGTTGGACAGGGAGTCGTATGACCAGCGCAGGTCTTGTGCAAATCTGCAGACAGTCGTGCCGTCGAGTAATAGAACATAGACTGTGAGTCAAACGCCCTGGGTTTTTAGTTCATCTCAGCCACCTCCTATCTCTATGACTTCATGCAGATTCCTTGTCATTAGCGATTAGTTTCTTCTTCTGTTAAATGGGGATAATAATAACACCGGTCTCAAAGCAAGGTTGTAAAGACACAGATAAGGTGCCGACCTCATGGGCAGCATATCAGAAGCACACAGCGGGGTTTGTTAGCGCCCATCATGATCACTGCTACCCTCACAGCTGCAGCAGCTCCGGGCTGGGAGCAGCTGGACGGCTCTGCAGACAGGATGGCGGGGAGGACCTGAGGTCTCATTACATTACGTTCATAATTTTTTCTTTTCGTTAATGGCATCCCAGAATTGCTTGAAATTAAACAAATATGATGCCTTACTAAGTATGAAGAATCATCTTACCAAATCATCGCTTTTCCTTATGTTGTACCTGTATAGGCCAATTTTTGTCAGTCTTATTAGCCAGACATAAGGATGATTTTTTAATAAGTAGCCTTGCTCTGTGGGTAAGTAATGCAGCTTTTGCCTCTCAGTCCGACCAAAACTGCAGACGAATCAAAGCAGACACCCAAAGTAACATGCCTTCTTTTCAAGTAATTGCCAGTGCTCAATGGTTTATCAGTACTTATATATCCCTAAGTTCTCAAGTTGGATAAAGTTTTGACCATGTACTGAGACCAGAGATAGAATAAAATTAAGAAATTTTACTTGAAAATTGTTAAAGTATTTGGTGAGCCACCTTTCTGCCAGTTGCCATTACAGTTTTGTTTTTTAATGCAGCATCTTTAGGCTTGTGCTCTTGAGATGTGCAGTAAAATACTAGACTGCATGTAACCGGGGGTGGTGCATGTATTGGTTTGGAATGGGAAGAGTAACCCACAGCACATTTGTTGCCGCTGGTAAGGCAAACCGGTGAAGGAAGGAAGAAAGCCAACAGCTGTGAGATGTAGGTGTCTCGTTTCAAAGAAAGGGCGGGTGAGAGCCTGCCACCCCCTCGTCCCCTCCTCCAGCCACACTAATCAGACAGAGGAGGTATTAGCTTCCATTTGCCTTCTAAAATCCACTGCAGGATATAAAGAGCACAGCTGCTCATGTTCTGGGTTCCTTTAGGTGAGTCATGGTGGAAGGAGTCTTCCAGAGTTAAGTCAGTTTGAGAATTAGATGGACCACGCCTGGTGACATCACCAGCTGGCTGCGAACGCCGTGATGCTTACTTTGGGGAAGATTTCAACCCTTTGAAATCCAGGGGTCAATTAAAATGCAGACTGTTGACATGATTTTATTACTATCAAGATATGATCAGGTTTTATTTGTTCCTATGTCACCAATTGTAGAAGATGGCAGTATATGAGTTATCACCCACGTGGAGATTGGAGCCACCCTACACAATACATACTACATGTTACATGTTACATACACATATCACAATAGGCCTGTTCTCAACTTAAAATGGGATCACTGAGGCATAATGTGATTTTTTATGTCTGTGAATTTAAAATTTTTAGCATTTTTGTTTAAACATTTACAAAGGGCATGTTATAGAGAAAGTTGATAAAAGGGCTCTGAGCTCAGATTATGTCCAATATGAGAGCTCATTTAGTCACCTGACTTCACGATCAGTTGCAAATCTCAAAAAAGTAAATACAATTGAACCTAGTGTTAATAACATTTTGTTTTTAAATTACTCATAGTGTGCTCTTCTTTTAAATTAAAAAAAATCTATCTACATAGAGCTTACTATGTGAGGTCAGCATGAACCGCCGTGTGTGCGCCTGAGCACGCACGTATGTGGGACTATGAGTACACACAGGTGAATGTGTTATATGCCATGGGGAGGCTCACAGAGCTCTAGAAATCCAACTTAGCATGAGAGAATAAGATTCATACATAAGCAAATACCTGTTGAGAACCAACTACATGTAGGAATGAGTTAGGCTATCATGAAAAAGAACAAGGTTTGTGCATTTAAAGAGCTTCTAGCATAGTGAGGGAGATAGACAATAACCAAGTAAATGCCTCCATGATATGTTATCTCTAAATCTAATAAATTCTAGGGACATGTGCAATAGAGCTATGAGAGGTAATATCAGTGGGGGTAAATGAAGGCAAAGGGACTTATGTGCCAATCAGGAAAGACTTTTTTTTTTTTTTTAAGTAGGCTCCACACCCAGCATGGAGCCCAATATAGGGCCTGAACCCACAACCCTGAGATCAAGACCTGAGCTGAGATCAAGAGTGGGTTGCTTAACTGACTGAGCCACCCAAGTGCCCCCAGGAAAGATCTTTCTGTGGACAAGGCATTGAAGCTGAGCCTCCAAGAGTGAGCAGGTGAAGGAAACAGGATTCCTGTTTCCAAACAAGGACTGGGAAGAGAAGGGTCTTGGCAGATGCAAAGACCAAAGGCCTTCAGCACTGGTGCGTGAGCTGGTGAAGAGAGTGGAGAGGCACGGTATGCACAGGTCAGTTGCAGGGAACATGGCAGGCCTTTGAGGATGCTTAAAACACATGCTGCCCTTCACTCTCTTCCTTTAACTCAGGGCACGGTGTGCCTTTGCCGTGGTTGATGGAACCCTTGCTTTAGGTAGACCTGAGCTGCTCTATAAGAAATGTGACCGTGCTCTGATAAAGCCAAGGTAACATGTGAGAGGCCAGCGTGGTCCCCAGTTAACATCCCCAGATAAGCACCCGGCACCAGACACATGCTTGATGTCACCCCCAGCTGCTGGGCCTCCCTAGCAGCCGGGTGTCTCTCCTCTCTGGTCCTCAGATTTCTGCTCTGCATTGCATAGCCTCAATATTTAATGTATTTCCCACCTTCCCAATCTCTGAAAACTTCCTACCCAAATTAGATAGCTGTGTATCTGCTAAAAAACTTGCATGTGCAATTAAGATCATAACTACAAAAAATTTTAGTTCCAGAAGGCTTCACCAGTAGATTTTCAAAACATTTTAAGAAAGAAACATTAACAATCTTGAACAAATTTTCCAGAAAATAAAAAGGGAGAAAATTTTTCTGACTCATTATATGTAATCAAGATAATTTTGAAATCCAAATCTGAGAAAATCGTTACAAGGCAGGAAAATTACAAGCTAATCCACCTGATAAACACAGGTTCAATAATCTCAAACAAAGCATGAACAAACCTACTCAATCAATACAGAAAATAATCATACATTATGACAAATTGAGTTTATTCCAGGAATTCAAGGTTACCTTTCCATTCAAAAATCAATCCGTGTAAAACGGTGCAGCCACTTTGGAAAACAGTCTGGCAATTTCTTACAAAGCTGTATAGACTCTTACCATATGATACAGCCCCGTGCTCCTTGGTATTTCCCCAAAGGAGTTGAAGACTTACAGGCCTGAAGACAAACAAACCTGCACACAGACGTTCATAGTCACTTTAAAATGACATGGAGGAAACTTAAATGTATATCACTAAGTGAAAGAAGCCACTCTGAAAAGGCTACCTATTGTGTGATTCCAACTAGAGGGCATTCTGGAAAAGGCCAGGTCTATGGAGACCGTGAGAAGATCAGGGGTTGGCAGAGGTTAGAGTGTGGGAGATGAACAGGCGGAGCACAGAGGATGCTTAGGGCAGTGAGACTACTCTGCGTGAAGCCATAATGGTGGATTCATGTCCTTCTACATTTGTCTAACCCCACAGAGCATACAACAGCAGAGTGCACCCTAAGGTAAACCTCAGACTCTAGGTGATTTGATGTGTCAATGGGGCTTCGTCAGTTGTAACAAATGTGCCATCTGTTGGGGGCGCTGACAGTGGGGGCGGTTCTGTCTGTGTGAGAGTAAGGGGGTAGATGGGAAATCTCTGTACCTTGAGCTCAGTTTTGCTGTATATCTGAAACTGCTCCAGAAAACTTAAAACCCATAAAAAAAACCCAATCAATGTAATATACTACATTAAGATAGCAAAAGGTGAAAAATCACATGATTATCTAAATGGATGTAGAAAGGCATTTGGTAGTATTCAATATCTATTCATGAAAAAAGAAATAGCAAACCAGGGATGGAAGGGAATATCCTTAATGTAAAAAAAAAAAAAAAAAAAAAAAAACCTACAAGTTATCTCACACTTAACGGTGTATCATTGATATCTTCCCCTGAGATCAGGACTGTGGAATGGATATTTGTCATCACCACTTCTACTGGCCATTACTCTGCAAGGTCTAAGCTGTTAAAATAAGGCAAAAATGAGACATAAAATTCTAAGACTGAAAGGAAGAAAATAATGCTGTCGTTAGCAAATACAGGAATTTGTATGTAGAAGTTCTGAAGAATCTACAATTAAACTATTACTTGTTAATGCATCACTTCAAAAATTAACTAGATATAAGACCGAAGCACAAAAGTCTATTCTTTTCACTGTAACAGTAACAGAAAACATGAAAATGAAAATACACTTAATTTTTTTAAAAAATTTCTTAGAAAGAACTATTCATTTTAATAAAGTAGAATTTATTCTAGGACTTAACGATGGTATAATATTGTGAAAATTACTAGTACAACACATTGTCATCAGTAGGTTAGAGAAGAAACGATACCTGGTAAACTCAATAGATTTTTATGCCCTTTTGTGATTAAGTTTAATGCTGGTTCATTATTACAGACAAATAAACAAACTCCTAGACAAAGCAGGAATGGAAAGCTCCACACTTAGTGTAATAGAAATTGTCTTAAACTAACAGCCAGATCCATACTTGAAGTGGCTTTAGACAACCAGTCCCCAAATGGCTGTTCTATTGAATGCTAGTCTTACACATTGTTTCCTTATACAAAGGAGGTTGCATGATAAATAACTTGAGGAAAGGCAGACTTTTCTTGGTGATACACAATTTATTGTATTTTAAAGACTTCAGGAAGTCCATCACTAAATACATCAGACTATCTTGTTTAAATCAACAATTTTCAAACTAATGTACCATAGGATCCTCCTCAACCACTTATTAGAATTCCATTAATTATATTCTTCAGAACATGCTTTGGGAAATACTGTGCCAGATACATACTACTCCATTCCGGTGAGGAACGAAATTCTGCCATATTTTAAACAAACAAACAAATAAAAATTAAAAATTAAAATGAATTATTTTTTTTTAATTTTAAGTGAAAATTAAAAATTTTTAGATTAAAATAGAATAAATCTAACAAAATACGTAAAAGACCTCTACACAGAAAACTATAAATCATAGTAAGAAAAATTGTAAAACTTAATTGAACGAAGTGAGAGAATGTCGTATTAATGGACCGAAAGATGAGATATGATCTAATCTCAAATATATTCACTGATTGACTGTGGTGCATTAATGATCACAGCAGGATGCTTTTTGCAGGGATTGACAATATGATTTTTTTTTAATTTAATTTAATTTAATTTAATTTTATTTTATTTTAGTATGTTGTGTTAGTCACCATATAATACATCATTAGTTTTTGATGTAGTGTTCCACGATTCATTGTTTGCGTATAACACCCAGTGCTCCATGAAGTACGTGCCCTCTTTAATACCCATCACCGGGCTAACCCATTCCCCCACCCTTCTCCCCTCTAACAATATGATTTTAAAATGTATATGAAAATTATTAGGGCTAAGAATAGCCAAAGTGATCTATAAGAAAAAACATGTTGGATTTATAACACTGGATATCCAGATTTATAAATTTGAAGACATTAAGAGAATGATTTGGTAAAGGACAGATACAAAGACCCGTGGTTCCCAAAGCGAGGCTGCAGCATCGCCTAAGGAGGTGGTTAGCACCCCCACCTTGATCCTCCAAGCCCCTGGGTCAGAAACAGTTGTAACAAGCCCTCAAAGTGTTTTTGAAGTTTGAAAATCCCAGATACAGGCCAACGAAACACAATAATAGAATATACACAGGTATGGACACTTGGCTTATCACAAGGTGATCCAACAGAACAGTGGGGGAAAGACAGTGTTTCTTTAAGTAGTACTGGTATCTTTGCAAACTCCAAGGAATAATAAACAAAAAAGAAAAAAAAAAGACCTATCTCATACCACATAGAAATTACATTCAACTAGTTTGTAGATCGAAATGGGAAGACAAAACAAGGTCTAGATTTTTTTTCACAGTAAAAGATTCTCATCGCCTGAGATAGAGAGATGATTCACAAAAGGATTTAAAAGTATGAACCGCACAAGAAAGTATTGGTAAATTTGGTTTTATTGATCAAAACACACACTGAGGAGAGTAGCAAGTCAAAGGCCAGACCTAGAGTGAAGCTAGATTTTGTATGTATGTATACAGATCATATGAAGAGCTCCTCGTTCTCGTGAATTAATAAGAAAAAGATGAGAGGAACAAATATGTGACCAATGTATAAGATATTCAACCCAATTAGTTGCCACAGACGTGAACATTGAAACCTAATATGAGATCCCACCACACACACACACAGGTGTGGGCACACACACACACTCACACACACACACACACACTCACACACACACACAGTCACGGCCACACAAGGAATAGCTAAGACTAGAAGGACCGACCATTTCCAGTGTTGCTGAGAGTATGTGGCAAGTCACCTCTCTTGTGCTGTCCCTGGGAGAGTGAGGAGCGACAGCCCTGGAGACCCCCTTGCAGGTATTTATCAGAGCTCCCTGTCACCCATTCCTCAACCCCTCTGCTGAGAAGGGCACATCCGACTCAGATGTGCACAAATGCCCACCAAAATGTATTGCATGCAGTGTTCAGAGCGGCATGGCCCATAAGAAGCAAAACCTGGAAACGCCCAAACTCTTCATGTGTGGCGGGACGGACGTGTAAATTATGATTCCCTCCCGACAGTGGAGTGCTCCCCAACAGTCTACAGGAGGAGGTGCTCCTGCCTAAGATCGAGTGAAAGAAGCCAGAGAGAAAACACTGCATGTCCCATGACAACATTACGTGAAATTCAACAAGAGACAAAGTCATCTCTCATAGCAGAGGTCAGGACAGTGACTACCCTGAGAAAGTAGGTGGGGTTTGTGTTGAGTGGGAATAAAACGTGGGGTTTGATGTAAAATGTTTTGTTCTCTGTGGTGGTGACGTGGGTGTGTGCAATTTCTAGTGACTCAATCCATCCCAAAACATATGGGCTGTGCACCTTTTGTAGAAGTGTTATACTTCACTGAAGTTTACATGAATCATGCCAACAAATATGTTGACCTAATAATCTACTTTTTATGTGACTACACACATGCACAGATTTGTTATTTGTGTGTGTGTGTGTGTGTGTGTGTGTGTGTGAGTATTCCACTTTATTTGACTCAGTCGACTTTAGGATTCATCCTGCCCACCGTTCCATTTTTACTTCCATCTTTCAAGCGTCACTGCTTTGGTGCTGAACCTCCGTACCAAACCCTTCCAGCTTATCATTTACTCACTTTGTCCTCCTCCTCATCCGAGAAAAGATTGACCAGGATGACTGCAACCTACACTAAAGGAAATTCAACCACAGCCACGTACACAATAGGTGTGCTCCACGGTTCATCTTGGAGCACCCTCTTTGCAGGCAGGTGACTCACTATAAGTAAGGAACTCTGGCAAATTTCTCTTCAGTATCAAACCCCCTACTCCTGCAGACAGGATCCGTGCCATTCTCGCCTTCTCCCTCTTACCTGTTAAAGTCTCTTTCGTCCAGGTGAGGTCAGCCGCTGGAGAGGGGCGAAACTCGAAATACATATGGGTATGCTTTTTGTTGTTGTCAGTTGTTATTTATTTTTTTGCAAAACATATTTTGAAACAAATTTAGGAATATATGATAGTCTTAAAAGATCCCTGATTAGTAAATGATACAGTGAATTCAGCTTGAGTTTCAGTTAAAAGAAGAAAGGATGGGTTTGGGTGGATGTGAGGGCTGCATCTTACAAGGCTTTAAGGGAATGAGCTTTGCAAATGCAATTATACACAAATATTCAGCTTCTGTGACTCAGATAAATTCTGTGAATTTGAGGTTGTGTGTTTCACTGTATATCTTTTACTATCACCCATCACTTGAATTTTGAATTATGACCACTTTTCACTTTATGAATAGTTTTTGCAAACATTAATGTTCCAATGAATATTCATGACGTGATTTCCTCACTTCAATCTGTCTAAATCATGAATTTTCATTTTGAGAGTGAAATGTTTTCTGTCTTATAAAAACAAACTTACTTTTCATTAAATATTCAAGAAGATCTCAAAGGACACTGGGCCTCATTTTTTTTACATAACTGAAGATAGAATGTAAACTTTTTAATCATTTTTTTTTCTTTTTCAGTAACTTTCTAAATTATGTCATTGAGCCACGATGTGGGACGAGATTAAAGCACTAGGTATCTGGAGATTTTTGTGGTTGTGTCCCAGATATGTGAACTTCTGTGGCTATTGTAAATTTAAGCAGAGTCATGTTATAGATTAATTTCCAATTTACTACTGCCGATAATGGCTCCAGATATAAAAGAACTCCTCCTGCTTTGTCAGCAGAGAGGAAAAGAGTGACACTCGTCTCTGGCTTTATGTGCGTTGCTAGCAGTTAGACAGGAACGTTTCTTCTGTGAAGTAGGTTTCTGTACATGTAGGCACGTTTTGTAGCTTTACATTTGTTTCAGATATTGAGCCCCAACAAAGGAATCTTCAGCCTTTATATTGTTTTTATATTTCAAAATCAAAGAATTCACTCTTCATTCTAAGCTTAGATTTATGTTGTCTTTTCTTGTCTCTCAGCCTTCATTTGATGTAGCATTTGATTTTTGAAATGTCCTGTTTCTAAATGTATGGTTGCTTCATTTTAATATTTCCTAAAAATATCATTGTCTTAAAAAGACTCCCTGTGTCTCCTTCACTCACAGAATATTTCTGTGCAATCTATGTAGGGCGAGGTCTAGAAGGGTCCAGATTGCAGGAGTTTCTCTGTCCCCACAGAGTTGGGGTGTACCAACCTCCAAGAGACGTCCTTCCAAGAGACGTCTGCACCCCCATGTTCATAGCAGTCATTACGTGGAAGCAGCCCACGTGTCCATCAGAGGATGAGTGGATAAAGAAAATGTGGTCTATGTATATATACAATGGAATATTACTCAGCCATAAAAAGAAGGGAATCCTACCATTTGATGCACCAAGGATGGACCTCGAGGTCATTGTGCTAAGTGAGGTATATCAGACAGAGAAAGACAAATACTGTATGTTCTCATTTATATGTGGAATCTGGAAACATCGGGACTCGGGGGAACAGAGCAGAGTGGTGGTTGCGGGAGGCTGAGGGGCGGGAGCCATGGGGAGCCCTTGGTCGGGGGGTAAGCATCCGGTTTATGATGAGCTCTGGGGATCTAGTGCGCAGCGCGCTGACTGTACTTAACCAACTGAACTGTACACCTGGAAGCTGAGAGTAGAACGTGGATGTTCTCACCGTAACACAACAACAAAACGGTAACTATGTGAGGTGGGGATTGTATTAACTAACCCCACAGCGGTAAGCATCCCAGTGTGGACATATCTCAAATCACTATGTCATGCCCCGAAAATGTACACATTGTATGTCAATTATGTTTCAATAAAGCTGGAAAGATAATGTACATTTATTATGCATTCTAATATTCTAGTGTTAGAAGTGCAGTATTTAGCACCGTGCCATAGAGAACCTCCATGGCAATACACAGTGAGGGGAAACAACCCCATGACAATGGCTTAGAGGTTATTTGCCCAGTTAAAACCTGTTTAGAAAAGAAAGAAAAAGCTTCTAGGTTCTAAAGCGGCTGAACCTATCGGGGAAATGTCAAGTGCATCCATAGCTAACTGTGTCGTGTGTGCAAAGCTCATCAAATGACACTTCACCGCATACACTTTAATAACCTTCACCTAACAGTGGATTTCATGTCATCACGGCATATAGGTGTACCTTGGCAACAGTCAGTGGTTTATACGATCTTATGTCACTGCATTATGTTTTTAAATTAGTGTTGGACATGCCTGTAAAGAGAGATCCGATGTCTCTCAAAAAGAAATGGGCTCAAACAAACTCATCTCAAGAAAATGATCCATATTCATCTTTTCATCCGAGCCACAGTCCAGACTGTTTATATCAGTCCCCATCTTGGAAAGTTCCCACACCTCCCTCTCCCTTGTCTGCTGGAACGGGGTTTCCTTCACTTGCATTGTTCTGTTATCCGTCCCCTTGGCACATTGCCCCAAATTGCTCCCAACCAAAAATTTAGGTTTTAGACTTGACCTACATCATACTGATTTCTACTCTGCAGATTATCCACTGTCCTGTTTTTATTGGGATTTCCTTAAAATAGTTTTTTTTTTTTTTTAATGAAGACTGTCTTGAAATCTATAATTGCCAAAAATGCATCTTTACAATAACAATTCTGATCTTCATAAAAGTGACAGTTTCACTTCTTGCTCCCCCGAGTGATCAGAAGCGGGTTCAAGCTCGAGCTTAGTGCCGGAGCTAGCCCTCTGTGGGCCTTCACAGGCTGGCCTCAAACTTCGCCGTTACCTCCATACCACCCACAAGACTTGTCTTGAATCCCCTAACCCTCCTGATGTTGACTCCCAAGCCTTTTGCAGCTGATTTCTCTGCACCACACTCCTCATGCTCCTTTTTATATAATGTATACTACCCTTACTGCTCGGACGTGGGCTCTCCTAAGGAGCCTTCTCGACCAGCAGGTGCTTACGCAGTCAGTCGGCTCTCAGCTCACCTTTATCCGCACACTCATCTCACAGAGCTAATAGGATGCTACCTTCTAGCTCTTCTCCCAGTCGATTCCTCGAGGGAAGACACCTTGTCCCTACATTCTTGTATTCCCAGTGGCAGGCACGACTCCTGCCCCCAAAATGGGCGTCATTCATCTGCTGAATGAGTTCCCCACAAGCCCAGTCTATCACTTGGAAAAGCCTGTGTGGCTGTGATAATTACACTACATTTCCCTTTTCATATGCATAATTAAGCAATGCTGATATCTGTGCTCATAAAGGCTCAACATCCATTTTAGGGTGTCATTTAGCTTTCGATTTATTTTCTCTCTGCTTAAGTTTTCTTTTCTTGCAATTTCATCCTTCTATAAGGAATAGGAGGCAAAGTATCTTCTGAACCTGGGAGCTCACCTCTAGAACCGATTCCCAGTCTTATTTGTTAAACATCTTCAGCCAGCAAAGAGGTTGCAAATTGCCAATTGCCGCCCCCAGCTGCAGCAAGCTGTGACACTTACTTGCAACAGGGGACCGTCTTCCCATTATTTCATCGCATCCTATCATTACAGTGCCAATGATATGATTCAGTATCATTATGTCATTTGCAATGCAATGATATGATGAGAACCAAATGAGAAAACACCACTTCCCGTCAAAACTGCAAATTGTAAACACGCATTCCTCTTTGAGTCTCAGTGATCCAATGTATTTACCATCTGAAAATTCATATTTTCAAAGATCTTTCCCCATCGTGTTAGAATGTTCGAGAATATAAGAATGTTAAAATGTTAGATTAAGTTATAGCGTATTTGATAAAATGTTACAATTGTTCCAATGGGTAGGTTCAGAGAATAGCAAAACAGAACAAAATCAAACAAAACAGAGAAACAAGCAGACTTCTGGTAATTCTCACACCTCCATACACATTTTCCATGACTGTGAGACCATAGCCCAGTCATGAATTCTGCCCTAGGAGGATTCATAACCCTTGAGGAGGGGTGGTATTTCCTGTGGTGGATGGGCGGTGTGGGCAAATGGAAAGTCTTGTCTTTGGCGGTAGGCATTTTCACGCTTGGTACGTCCGTTCCCACGACGACTGAAGTGCAAGAGGAAACAAGCTCCCACCTGAGCTACTCACTGATAGAATAACAATAAACAAGATCACAGTGAGGTCTGGACCAGGAAGTCTTCAGAAAGGAGAGAGGTGCTGTTTCCAAAAGTAAAGACCCCATTTCAATTCATGTTCTAGAGTCTTCTATCGACCTATTGATTTCTGGTAGTTGGACAAGCTTCTTCTCAAGAAAGCTCATTGCTTCCCTCGTCAGGTTTACACAAGCACAGAGAGGTGTGCCCTGAGTCTTAAGCGCACTCCTAGGAATCATATGTATACTCAGGATAGGATGTGCTCACTTCCCAAACATCTAACTTCTTAAAACACGTCTACTTTATACAGTGGACATCCTGGAAGAACTCAATGCTACCCTAAGCCCTAGCAATAATTTACCCAATTACTCACACATGGCGGGGGGGGCGGTGAAAAATGCCATTTTAAACTATCCCAGAGTGCCATCATGGAATTGAAATGATAACAGCACAAAATAACAAATATTACAAATATGAATTTAAAAAGTTTTCTTTAGTGATAGAATATCACCATCTTTACACTGTTCACAAGTCGTACTATTAGTATTGGCTAGGCAATAAGAGGTCATCTCTCTAATCCAGTCTCTGGCCCCCAGGGTAGCTGATGCACACACCCAAACCAAAGAATAAGATTTCAGAATATCAGGAGCACCAGCTACAGGATCCCTTCACCGTGTTCCAGCTTCAAAGAAGTGTTAAGGCAATGGATCCCAAGATACTGATTTCCTGGGAGGATACTAGAAAAGGACTTTCCTCGGGACTCAGTCAAACCGAGGTTCAAACAGGAGCTCCATGTGTTTGTGCACACATAATACAAGCTCAGTTTTTCCTTCTGTAAGGCAACTTAACAACCCTCCTTGGAAAATGACTGTGAAGATTTTAAAGGATAATGTATATAAAGCATTTGACGCAAATTTACTCTACTCTCTAGCAGAATGTTCTTATGGCTTCTAGCTGACTTGGGAGCTAATATGTAGACATTTTATAGGCAAACAGACCTAACATGGGTAGGAAAGTCAGTCTTTGTTCTCTCATTGCTCTACACGCACCCTTTTTCCTCCAATGCCAAGTGTTCATGTTTACAACAAAAGAAACATCCTCCTTGGTATTTGCAACCCTCTTTTAAATTAGTTCAAGAATGACTTAAAAGTATATAACATAGTAACGGGGTATCTTATCCTTGCATGACAAACCAGCTCGTTTTCAGAAATAAGCGTTTCAGTGAATAAAGAAGCATCCCCCCATCCCCACCCCCGGGTCTGATGATGAAGGCAAAGGTGGTGGTTGGCAGGGATTTCTCAGATTCTCTGGTAAAACTAGGATCCGTGTTCAAAGCTTTCATATTTGTATCTTTACCTAAATTCACTAGAAATATGTCCCTTCAACAAACACATACTTCTCCTGTTATAAATAAAGGGAGTTGTAGCAACCTCAAGAGAAATGCTAAGGTTGGTTCATCGCCTCAGAAGAGCATCTTTATTATGTAAGCAAAATCATAGCCCCAGAATAACCTACTACACATCTATGCACAAAAGAAAATAAATTTTCAAATGGTGAGAGAGTCAGGACAGTTTTGGGGAACACTCAGTGGATCTCGTCTCCCCTCTTTTTTATATCCTTTATAGAATGAGAGAAAAAAGGGCCTTCAGAGATCCCTAAATTTCTTCTTGGTATATACGGACCAGCTCGTTTTGAGGGGCTAGGTGAAGAATAGTTACCTTGTTGTCCACATTATCCGTCACATCATTTGGGTGGTGGGGGGGATTTTTTAAATTTGGTAAAATATATACAACATAAAATTTGCCATTTTTAACCATTTATGGTCAGAACTTCCGTCCTTGCTTCCGTGGTGTGGCTAGAACACATTTTGTTTATCCGTCCATCTGTGGATGGACACTGCAGATGCCTCCACCTTCCAGCCACTGCGAATGTACACAGTTACTTTTTAATGTCTCTGGACAGTCCAAGCCCTGATAAATGAAGGAATGAAAAACACTTTATTATATTAATTTGCTTAAAAATTGAGAAAGAAACCAACCCTGTGATGCGTGTGTGATCTTGGCCCCGGTGTGCTGCTCACAGGCATCCCTCGCCCGATGGTGGCTCACCAGGGATGCGCATCGCATCCTCGCGGCGAGCACTCCACCTCCTTCACCCACATTCCCTTTTACCTTACAGCAACAGCACTCAGAGCACTTGGGATTCTTTCTCATTTCCCCAGCACGTCTGGGAACTGTCTTGTTCAGGGGTTCGTCTCTACACACGGAGAAGCAGAGAGGATAACTGGCTGGTTTGGGGCCCTGGTGGATAGCAGACCCCGTTCTCTCTCTGCGTCCCTGGCCAAGAGCCTGCTAGCATTGTGTTTCTTCGGGGATGTCCTCCCGACCCCACTCTGTGCCACCCCAAGCAGTGTGGCTCTCACCTCTCTGGCCCATTTGCAAAATACCATCAAGCTCTTTAAAGGAGAAACCAATCTTTCATCCACTTTTTAAACTGACTTATAAAAAGGGAGACTTATGTATTGCAAACACGGGATTTGGAAATAAACATCTTTCTACTCGAAAAGTGTAAGCGAGGGAAAGGGTGAGAGGTTGTCCATCGCCTTCTGACCCGCCACGGCATTTAGCAAAAAGCCTTTCACACACACAAAGCAGATAAATGTATGGTAAATTAAGTTGTTGAATGAAACAAAATAGTAAATATGTAAACACGGTTTCCATCTTTGCCGTCTAACCCAGAGGAATGATTCATTACAGAGTGCTCAGGCTAGCTCAAACATCCTAAGAGAAGCACAGACATGGAGAAAATTCTGTGCACCAGGCAGCTCTGCATCCTGCTTAAATGTAAAGAGAGTGCATTTGAGTTCTCAAAAAGGTCAAGCCCGCCTTCCTCTGTTTCTGTAGACCACCAAAAAGGGAATCGATAAAAGGTCCTAAGTAGCAGGGAACACTGGAATTAAAAAGAGGTGTGCCATGTTGGTGGGTCCATCCTGTGACAATACCATGACCCTCTGCAAGGGAAATTACACAACATCACAGACCTTAAGTCCCAGCCCACAGATGGCACTCTCACGGGATTCTGGTCGCGGGATTCTGGTCATACCACAGTGCTCCTATTATCGTTGGTGGTGGTGACCACATGTAGTCAGGGCTATTGAACTAGAAACGGCCACTCGTGAAGCTTACATGCTGTGCAATGCTATATTGTCACTTTCCTTACTTCAGTTGAATGAAAACATCACATAGTTGAAAAAAGACACCCAGAGTTTAAGCAAATGTGAAAAACAAAACAAAGATGTGACATTCATTTTTCTTTCTTTGGGTGATAAATAAGACAGACAGTCAAGATACTTTCAGTAATTCGAGACAGCAAAACTAAATTTTAATAATACCGTAAAAAACATACCTGCCACTCATGACCATGAGCAGAAATTATTCTGTGTATAGACGTAAGCATCCCAAATCAAGGCAGTGCCCATTCCTGTGCAGACCTGGACAGAACAAGAGATGCATGAGGTGAGGGGAACAAGAACCCGGGAGCAGAGAGAATAATCTAACTCTACCAATTAATTAATCTACTAATTAAAATTATATTATTATTTATGACTTTTAGTATTTTTTTATGTTCTTTGACATATAAATTGATACTGGAAACCTTTTAAACTGTATTTAACAATTTATACCCCAGACCCCTCTATTCAAGCACTTAGCACACTTATTTTAATGGATATGTTTAATTGTTCTTGTTGGATCATTGTAAATTCAGTGAAGGAATCAAGTTTACCATTGTGTCTCCTGCACTTTACATGGTACAGAAGGGGAGATTGGGAAACATTTGCTGAATAACAGAATGGATCTCAGTGGATCTCACGCATAATGTCCATGCTACCTTTCTCCCAGATTTGTGTGATAATTAAATGATAGAACGTACATGAAAATGCCAGCCCAGGATTGGGCACAAAAAAGGTCATTTTGCACAGGAATGCTCGGAATCTAGATTAAATGTCAGGTGCACTAGTACTGAAGTTGTAAGCCAATAGCGCTGAAACTTTCGGCTCAATCTGACAGCAATTAGCTTCAGGAGACTGTTTAAATGCTGCGTACTTGGGCTCTTTGTGAAGAAGACCAAGATGGCAGGAGTGAACGCTCACTAGGGAAGTAGGACAGCCTCCACAAAGCAAGGCATTGTCATTGAGTGCATGTAGGAAATTAGCATATGTTCCTATTTCTACTTGAGAAGTCTCATCCAAATGATTTCTATCAGCAGCATTTACCGGGTTCAAAGAAAAGGGGTCTGGCCTGCGTGGGATATTAAGTATTGATGAAAGACATTCCTCCTCTTGCAAGCCAATCACAATCAATGCTGCTTATTTTCTTGTTGACTTCAAAATAACTGCATTCCTTTGTGGGTTTAATGTATATGTCAGTGCACTTTCGGTTTTTCCTAAGAAAAGTCTTCTTTTGTAAAATAAGGTATATTTATCATGTTTCAGTAAGTTTTGTCTTCTGTGAATAAAATATTACTTTGTTCCCATTTAAACTCAGTGAGATGGTTTCAGGGAAGTCTTCTCAAGCAAATGACAGAACCTGAGATTTGAAAGATTAATTATACCTAACTAGGTCAGAAGGTACATTTTGGGGAAGGGGCGAGAGAGTGTTCCAGAGGGAACAACATGCATACAGACTCTGTGATAGGAGATAGTGTAATTCATTCAAGAAACAGAGAGAAGGACCATATGACTGTACCATGAGAGCAAAGTCAGGAAGAGCCGTAGGTTAAGGTGAGGCTGGACAGATGGTTTGAGTCTATTTAGAGCATTTGGGGTCATGCTAAGGACTTCAGTGCTGATCTGGTGATCAAGTGGCTGAAGGATAAACGGAGATGCAAAATGGTAAGATCTTCATTGTGATGTGGACTATGGCCAGGATGACTAGGAAGCCAAGCTAGGGGTTGTATAGTAGAGACATGCAGAGACAAATGTCGTTAACAGTTTGTTGACCAGTTGGTAGAAATGGAGAGAACAGAATCCAGTGGAAAGTGAGAGCATAAAATAGTAAGTCATTCGTAATGAACCAGATATTGTGATGGGCATGACAGAGAATTGTTCATCACATCTGATGTACAGAAGTGACCAAAAAAATAAAAAACCCTCAAGAGGACCTGAGTTGGGAGGGAAGATCAGGCATTTGACTGTGGAGAGGGTGCACTGGAAGTAAGCTGCAGGATAAATGAGTAATATCAATTAATGAATTCCAGTTTGAATTACATCCTCGAATATTTCTGTGAAACGTGACACCCCAAAGTCAGGATAATGAAACAGCAACCACTGGTTATGCTCATGGATCCCATGTCAGGAATAGAGGAGGTTACAGCAAGGCGGATTGCTTCAACACCCCAATGTCTAGGGTCTTGGACCCAAAGAAGACCCAAAAGCTGGGGACCAAATTCCTCCATGGGCTGCCTGCATCTGGGTCTGGCACGTGGGCTGGAGGGACTCAAGGATGGCCTATGTGCCTTTACAGATGGCTCGGTTTCTTCATACGGGGTGGCCTCAGGACACTTGGACATCTTTACTCTGGCTTTCAGGCCAAATGTTAGGATTCCAGGGAATAGGCAGCACTTGCATCACCTTCTCTGTGATAGGATCAGGAGTCATACAGTAGCTCATAACTTTCTTTTCAAGAGATTCACAAGCCCTCCATCCCAGCTCCAATGCAGGAGACACAGCCCTCACTTCTTGGTTGCAGGAGTATCAAGGTCACATCGTAGAGGACCTTGAGAGATGGAAGATACTAGAAGCATCTGTGGAAACCCTAATCTGCCACTTGGCTTCTCTGTCTCTTACAGCCAGAGTCCTGGACACTGTCTCCCCTTACACATCTTTTGTTTGGCACCATCTGTGGTGATTTCTTTAACATCAACTAAGAAGGTGTTTGCAGAATTGTCTAGCCTATCTTTTCTTCCCTTTCCGGTTTTTTTCTGTTTTATCTTTTTCAACTGTTTATAACGCAATGTAATTTATAGAAAATAAATACAGGGCAGAACATTGGCAAAGAAATAAAAATGCAAAGAACCACGTAAATTATTTCTATCTAGAGCAGATCACTGTGAATAATTTGATGGACACTGAATGTTTGAGAGATACCTTCCCAGGCTTCCTTATAAAGTCAAATTCAGTTTCCTGAAGTGGTTATATCTTTAATAGAATTAAATTTTTCTTCTCTCCTTTAGTTATGTAAGTATTCATCCATATCATTAAAATCTCTTCATGAATATAATTTTTAAATAACATTTGGTCAGAGATCTAAAACAAGAAGAGTTCCCTACATAACATTAAAATCATAAAGATGTAACCAGTTGAATGCAGAGATAAATATTTATTGAGCACAATGTATGAAAGGAGAGAGATGTCCAATTAAGGTGGTTTGGGGACAATATCATGGGGAAAATGGGAATTACACTTGCTTCCTTTCCTAACAGGTGTAAAAAGTGGTCACACTGTTTCCAAACGCTGGTGGTTGATTTTGGCGATTCTAGAGGGTCATCCCTTCTATTTCTGTACTTGAACAACCAGAAATACACACATTTAGTGCCTTCAGTTTTGGAAAGAAGCCACAAAGTGAATATATATATATAAGTTATTAAAAATCATCCATAATAATGAAACGGTTGCATGAGCCAAATCTATGCCACTGATGTGCTTTCGTTACATCTGATTTCTCTCCCAAGATTTCCCTCTGAGTGTTATGCAGAAACAATGCCTGAGTTGTAAAGTCGTTAAAGCGTGCATGGCCTCAAGGTGAAATCTGCCGCAATCTGTCAGAGGTGTATTTTTCATCTTGCTGTAAAAAACAAACATTACATTTTTCAAATCTTTAGGAAATGAATTAAATAAAAAAACTCTAAATATAAATCAGGGAAGAAAAGAGTCCTTGATCATCCACAGAAAGTTGCTCTTGAGAAATAAGGGGAATTTATTTTAACTAGAAGAACGTTGACTTATTTTCATTAGAAGAAAAAAAGGATTCATCTTATTTAACTCAAATATCTTTCAAAAAATTTAATGATGCCTATCCTAGAAACACAGAAACAGAATAGTTTTAAAACTTTAACTTACATGGTTGTTAGGGCTTGAATGGTGTTCCTAGAGTCCTTATGTGGAAGTTATCACCCCCAAGACCTCACAATATGAACTTATTTCGAAAGAGGGTCACTGCAGATATAGTTAGTTCAGTTGAGGTCATAGTGGAGTTAATCCAATATAGTGAGTGTCCTTTTAAAAAGGGGAATTTGGGCACAGATCCCCATTCAGGGAGGCCACATGAAGATGAACATGGAGGTCGGAGACATGAGTCTACCAGCTAGGGAGCACCAGAGACGCCAGCAAACACCAGAGGCTGGGAGAGGTGGGGGCACTGTCCCCCTCACGCCTCAGGGGCATCCAGCCCTGCCAACACCTCGACCTCCGACATCTGACCTCCAGAACTCTGAGAAAGCAGCCTTCTATTGGCCACTCATTTTGTGGGACTTCATCATGGCAGATCTAGCAGACCAACATGATAGTCAACTGTACTTCAATTTTATGTCTTTCTAAAAGGGTTTTCCTTGTTCAGAATCAGAGACCCCACAGAGAAGAGCGCACCATTAAGTCATATCCAAGATGAGAGCAAATGGAAGGGAAATTAAGAAATGTATTAATGTGAGACTAAGTCCGGACAAGAACATAGACCGTGCTGGGTCTTAATGCTGAGTTTTCAGGATTATGAACACTTTCTGAACAAAGGACAGCATTAACAGCAGTAAGAGAGACCCCAAAAGATTTAGGGATAGCATCCCCTCCACTGTAGTCGTGGGCACTCTCTTGTTTTTATTCCTCACTCCCGATTCATGGGTCTGTTGTAGCAACTAATGCTGATGGATGTCAATAAACACTAGTTTTCTTTTCTCAGTGGGTACTATGAACACTGAGAAACACTTCTCAAACTTTCAGTTGCCTCAATTTTCTAAGAAACCGAGAAGATGACCTTAAATTCATTATATCAATATTTTTTATCACGTTGACTTTACTAAAGCAAAAGAAAACCGGTGTTTTCCAATTGAAAGAATATGTGGGATAAGGAATAGCAAAGGTGACTCAGGAGCACGGAGAGTGAGGGAGGAAGGAGAAGGGAGTAAAACCAAGCTAATGAGGGTCAGGTCAGCACCCTCGTTCCCAGCGTATTGTCCCCATCTAGTATCGCCACGGCACAAATGAGTAATAAATCACAGAATTCCTTCCAAGGTTCAGCTGACCTTTCTAATGACCAGATCCATTTTCTGAGGGAATAAAGGTGCAATGTGATGGGAGAACAGAAACAAAATAAATAAAATGATAGACTCGGAGGCCATTTCCATGCTAGCAAGGGAAATGGCCTTGTGAGAAATGTCTGCTAAATACTAGCCCCGTCCTATTTCAGCACGCTGTGGGAAATCACTACTGCAAATCACCGGAGGAGGAAGGAGCTGCTGGTGCAAATGACCAGCCAGACTCCCAGGGAGGGAAGCCACAAACTAATTATAATGATTTACCAAAATAAACAGTTGGAGTCATCAGTGGGCCCACAGAACATCCGGGCACGCAGAGTAAAAGGGTCAGTGGCCAGTGTGTTTCCCTGAGTCACCTGTGTGTGCCCGCGGGGATATCTGTGACGCCCAGTCTTAGGTGACACCGAATCCTTCCGACCGGGCGCCTGTCACCCCCGGGGTGTTGTCCCCGTCCTCAGGGTCTGAGCTGCGCCCCCTACCTCTTCCTGCGCGTGGGAAGGGAGCAAACCAAGGCCGGCAGCAGGACGGACACGCAGCCCGTGCTGCAGGACAGGCCGGTGGCTCGCTCCCTCCCCGGCGCCTGTGCCCACCGAGCGGCAGGGAAGGCAGCAGCGGCACGGTCAGCTGCGTGACCTGTCCCCAGTTGCGACTAAGTGACCACAGGGTCAAACTGGAGCATGGAGTGGGGAACAAGAGCGGCTCGGCTGCTGTCCTCTCCTGCAGCCCCCTTCCCCTGCAGAGGACACACGGACACGTCTTCTGCACCCACTGTCCCCAACCCCTCCGGCGACATCATCCAGCCCCAGCTCGCACCCGCTTGTTGCTGGGGGTCCCCGTGACGCGGGGATGCGGGGGCGCGTCTGCTCCGGGGCTCGCCTGGGTCTGCGCGGCCTGTCCTGCGCGCACCCCGAGAAAGCGCTTGACTGGGAGCCCCGCGCCCCCGCCCCGCGCCCCGCGCCCCAGGCAGGCGTCCGGGGCCGCAGCAGGACCGCGGCTGGGTTCAGGACGAAGTCCCTGCGTTCTCTCGGCCGCTCCTCCGCCCAGAGTGCTCCACAGAGCACGACCCCACCTTCCTGCAGATTATTTTTGCGTCCACCTTCCTTCCCCGCCACCTGACATTTGGGTCCTGGGCAACGGGCCTCCGTGCGGGGCTGCCAGGCCTTTGGCTCCCACAGGCGAGGGTTTGCACGCTCGGCTGGCTGGAGCAGCGAAGTAATTTTCTTTACAACGAAGTCAACTTCTGATCTTTTTGCCTCTCTGCTCCTGATTTTTTTTTTTTTTTTTCTGGAATTGCTTCTTAAGCTTCCTCTGACTCTGCCAATCATGTCCCCCTTTTCCTAATTTTAACAACCTTGAAAAGGAACCTATAGCAACATTGTACTTTCAACTAAATTCTTAGTGTTCAACGGTGACACTTTTTACGTTTTGTACATATCTGTGTGTGTGTGTGTGTACATATATGTAAATTATGGGTGTATGTATGTATGTATCTAAATGTGATGGGAGATGACCATTATAGCGTGTTATTTACCTCACTGGTGGACCTGGAATGATCGGTAGATATTATCTGGAGAAAAGGAATCATTGCTTAATTGCATAAAGACTCTAAAGCAACAAGGTGTGTCCCCTGGGAGCACGTCCCCTCCACACGCACAGATGGCCCCAGCTCCGGTCCAGCGGTCCCCGAGGACCCCTCCTCCCTTCCTGGAAGAAGGCGCTCGGCTGCCCCTGCCACGGCTCACGTCTGCTCCGTGTTTGGAGCAGCTCTCCACACGTGGCGCCCAGCCCAGCGCTCCGGGTCTCAGAGAACACTAGTCCCTGGCTTTGGTCAGGTCTGTGGTGTGCGGTCAAACTCCTCTGGGTGGACAGTGCACAACGCTGTGTGATTCTCACCTTCCACACCGTGCACAGTCTAGATAGAGAATGTCTTCTAGTCCTCATCTGCACAGAGACTCAGACAGCCCTGGGCACCAATTCTTGAGTCATGGAATGCTGTAAGAGAGGTCTGGAAGCAGTTAGGATAAGATCTCACAGTTGATAGCTTCTCCTTTCTTTCATTTTTATTAATATGCCTTTTTTCCTGTGGATACCAAAATTACTCAACGTTAGGAATGATCCACTCACTACGATAGGCACAAAACACATCAAAGTCTCTAAATACACCAAATATTTATGACATTCATTACATCCAAACAAAACTATGCTTGTAGGGTACTTTCATGGAAAAACTGAATACTAGGTGTTCATTACACTTTTTTGGGGATCATCATTATTATATCTCATTTTAAGAATTTCATTAATGATATGAATTTTTTTTACAGCATGAACAGCTTATATCAGCTAGCTGATGCTGAGATACACAACTGAGTGACTGGCCCCAGCTGTTCTTAGCATGGTTACCCATTTTGTTATTTATCCAATTGATTCTAAGGTATTGTTTTGTGCTATAGAATATCTGCCAAGTGATTTTCTAAATCTGGGCCTAGAGCAGTAAATAAAACAGACAATTTGTTCTCTTTGGGGAAACAAGCAACAGAAAATGAATTAGTAAATGGTAGAATTTTGAGAATGTTGCATGGTAATAAATGTTATGTGTAAAAATCAAGGAAACAGAAAGAAAAGAAAGGAGAAGATGGAATGGGTATCGGTGCTAATGAGAGTGATCAGGAGACCCCCCTGAATGGAAGGGGTTGGTGTGCAGCAGGGAAATGCAGGTAAAGGACTGACCACACGCCCTGGCCCAGAGGAGACACCTGTGTGGAGTTCCAGGGAGGGAACGTGCTGAGAACATGGAGGGCATAATGGGGGCAGCAGAGCGAGGTGGGGATCTGTCCAGGACGGGGAGGTTGTTGGGGGCAGAACTTCTGTGGACACTGTGAAGAATCCACTTTCATTGTGACAGATTGGAGACCACTGCAGAGTTTTTAATGGAAAAGTTGGAAGTTGCTGTCATGTTCATAAAGGGATGGTGACCAGTGGTGTCCCTTGGGAAGCAGCTATTAACATTCCTAGAGACTTTAGGTCAAGGTCACCAATGTGAACTGAAATATTAGGCAAAAATAAACTAAATAACCCTAGGGGAAGCTGTGTATCCTATATATACCAGCAAGCACTTTTTGAGTGACCACTGCATGTTGGGAAATCTGGGGAAAGAATTTTGCTGCCTGTAAGTATTTATAATCTATGTGCAGAATCATGGGGAATATACATGTAGAAAATGATTAAAAGTATAATCAGCATAGACTTAAGGATCTAAAGGGATTAGTAATATTCCAGTTTGTGGTCTGGTTGCTGGTTGCACATGTGTTTTCTTTCATTATCATTATTGTATCCCTCACCACCGTGCACACACACACACACACACACACACTCACACTCACACTCACACACACCCAGCACATACATACCTATGAAATAGTTCATAATATGAAGTTACGACAAAGAGCATGGCACAGATTATTATTATTTTCTGACTTAGTGAGGTGGAGATGCCTCTATGTCCCCAAAAATTAGGACAAGTTTCTTGGAGACAGTAGCTTTCATGAAGGGAGGGATGGATGCTTAAGGAACGGTGAAGCGCGAGAGCGGGGAGTTTTGCACTGCAGTTTGCTGCATCGTCTAGGCAGTGTCATGCCGCCTTGAGGCCAGAGAGGGCGCAGGTGAAGCCGGAGCCCCATTCGGGGAGGAGACAGCAGAGAGAGGGCACCTGCAGGACCCAAAGTCTACGTGACAGCTCAGACCTCGTGCAGTGGGCACCCACAGGAAAGGCGAGACAGCAGGAATGGAGAGCACTCATCCAAGAGGCTTTCCCTGGTTGTGATGTTACCACTTAGAAAGCCGGAGAGCCCTGCCCCACCCTTGACGCTATGCAACCAACGAATAAATAAAAGGATGGCAGGAGGAAACATTTGGCAGCGATGGGTATGTTCATTGCCTTGATGGTGGGCACGGTTTCTCCCGTGTGGTCATATATCCAAACTCACCAAACTGCATACATTCAAACTGTGGCATGTTTTCTCTATTGATTATATCTCAAAAAAAGATGTTAATTAAAATAATAAGCATATTCTGAGCCCAGCATCCGACATGTAGAAATAATGACAAGTTCAAAACCGGCCACTTATATATATCAACATTCATGAGCGGATGAGAAGGGCAAATGCCTCGGTGTTAATCTATCGTCTGAACTGACTAAAATTACCTGGTCAGTGTTTAAAGGGGAGATGCCTTATTTCTTGTGTATTTCCAATTAAAAAATAACTGTTTTAAACTGATCTATAGTAAGTAAAGCATGAGGTAATAATCACACTGAACATATTTATTGAATTTGGAGCAAATGGTTCATTAGCTCTGTTTCATTGGAAAAAAAAAATCCATGCCCCCAACAATGAACAAACTCTGCAATACACTTCAGAATATTTGACAGAAACACTGAAACCTCCCTGGATAACGGATGATTGCAGCAGTGAGGATTTACAGACGCTAGCAGCCAGGCAGCACATGATCGGAAATGACTGTCAACATGTTTTTCTCAGATGCTCTCTCCCATTAAAATGCAATTTGTCAAATTGGAGAATTTCTAATGCCTTAAATTATGTTCCGTGGCCAAAGTTTTTGTGGTTGCTGTTTAATCAGAATCCCTCCTGTTTTGTCAACAATAAGAAAATCCATATTTTTATCACATTATCCCAGTGAAAACCACCAGCAATCTGAGGAAGCATAATATGCGTATTTGTGGTTTTGATTTATATTTCACAATTAATATTGGTCGTATTTTACATGCGTTTAAACAGGAATGATTTTTACCTCATTTTTACTGCCTGGATATTCAGAATTAGATTACTGGCCTTTTGCCACTCACACTGCTTTAAAACTCTGTGGACATTGATTATTGTGAGAACTAATTGTCTTCCTAAATCAGTGTTCACTGTATTAAAGAAACAAAACTGCCCAACAATAGGTTAAAATGATCTGGCGTCAGTAAAACATTCAGTGCCTTTACCTAGTGTCATGGTTTATGTCCATTTATGTCCGGATTGATACAAATAGGGATCGAACAGAAATATTTCACCTACGTCTCTCTATTTAGAAACTACACTCTACTAAATTTCCCTGGACCAGAATGTCTGATTTGAGGAGAACACTTGTCTTAAATTGTGCAAAGGTGTTGACTGATGCTCCCATCTGTCAGAGAAAGTGCCACAGGGCTAGCACCGCCATAAAAATCACTTAAAGTTGGAACACGAGTCTAAACTCTGATGCACGGAGACAGAAACACAACCTTCTATGAGTTTCAAGCAAGGGGCTCCCATGATGAAGTTGCATTTTTAAAACGTCACCCTGGCTGCCGTGTAGGGAACCGACTGGGTGGATCTCAAGCAGCAGATGTGAACACAGAGAAGCCGAACAGTCACATCGGGTTGAGGAAGGTGGTGGCCCAGATGCCAGTGTTGGTGACAGGTGGATAGAGGTCAAATATTTTGGGTGTAGACCTAGATTTGGTGATACACGTGATGTCAGAGGCAGGGTTCAAGAATCACAGCACGGTGGTGTTTATTACAGGATGTGGATCTAGAAGAGGAAGTATTTTGGGGGAAAGTGTTCCACTTTTACATGTATTAGGCTTAAGGACCTTTTGAACCACTTGGGTTAAGGTGTCTGGAACCTAACCACATGGGTTTGGAGACCACAAGGGAGAATGAAAGAGACTCAGACAATGCCCTTTTATGGATTGCTTTCTTTTCTTTGGTTCCAATTTACCCTAATTTTGTCAGCAGTGGAAACAAACATTTCTGACAACAAAACACTATGTTGCCATTAACCTCTAAACTAATGGCTACTTTCTTTTCTTTTTGGCATGTTTATGCAATTGGACCTGTCATGCTCAACCACCAAAGCAGAAGCCACAGGTTGCTGATAAGCATCCATAGTTTGGAGCTATAAGCTAAGTTGCTCTAACAGAGAATGATTCAAAAGAGAACCATAGAGGTGTACTTCTCTCTAACCTAACCATCTGCAGGCAGTTGGCCTCCCAGGAACGCCAGTCGCCCTGCCCCTCGGAGCTCACAGACCCAGGCTCTTTCTGTCTTGTTGCTCATCGTCACTGTGAATGGATTATCTCAGCTCCATCTCCAAGTTATAATCCAAGGGAAAAATGAAAGAGTGAGGGGAGAAAAATTCCTTTCAGATAAGTAAAGAAATGGATGATTATATTTCTACTCCAATGTCCATTTCATTTTTTATCAACTGTTTGGTATAATTCACCAGAGAGACCAACCATCTGGTCCTGGGCTTTTCTTTCTGGGGAGGTTTCTGATTCCCAAGTCAACCTCTTTACTAGTCACAGATCAATTCGGATTTTATATTTCCTCATGATTTTGTCTCTGTAGGTTTTATGTTTGTAGGAACTTTTCCAGTTCATCTGGGTAACCCAGTGTGTGGTGTACAATTATTCACAGTCCTCTCTCATCATTCCATTTCTCTGTAAAATCACTAGTCATGTTCCTGCTTTCATTTTTGATTTGAGTTATTTGGGGTTTTTTTATTATGTTAATCACCATGCATTACATCATTAGTTTTTGATGTAGTGTTCCATGATTCATTGTTTGCATATAACACCCAGTGCTTTGAGTTATTTGGGTTTTCTCCCTTTTTTCTTAGTTAATCCCACCAAAAGCTTGTGAACTTTTAAAGAATCAAGTCTTGTTTTAGTTGATTTTTTAAATTGTTTTCCCATTCTCTGTTTTATTTATTTCTGCACTGATCTCTATTATTTCCTTCCTTCTTTCAGCTAGCTTTGGGTTAATCTGTGATAATTAAGTTACATTGCAGTTGCCACTCCCCGTTGGCTGTATGCTGAAGCTCTAGGACCGTAGAAGACCATTGAGCGCTCATGTCAGCAGCACATATGCTAAAACTGGAAGACAGTCGCCATTTGGGGGAGGCTCTGAGACTGTCTCAGTCCAAAAGCAACTCTTAAGCATGGGGTTCTGTGTTCTTCAATCATGTCTATATTCTGAACTTAAGAGACATCACCGTGTCCTTTCATGTTTTATGTATTCATGTATTAAGAAGTTACTGTGTTTAATGACTTAGTACATCCTGAGGAATAAGTCCTCGGTGAAAGACCAGAGTCCCTGCTCTGTAGAGTTTACCATCTGGTGGAGAGACAGCAAAACCAACTAAACTAGCTAATTGATGAAGAATTACAAACACCATAAGAGTTATGTTGAACAAATTCAAGGTCCAGAGATAGACACAAGGACAGGAAGGTAGTAACAATAGTAACCATAGGGTGGGGGTGGGGTACCATTTGAAAACATTGTTTCCTCAAAGTGTGTGAGAGAAGCAAGATGTGGGGTAAGGTAAGAATTCGGAAATGCCTGTTGGCAGCTGGAGTCAGGGATGAACATTTTGGTGAGTGTGTGGAGAATAGGGAAGGATAACTCAGCACGTCTTAGAGTGCAGGATTGATGATAAGCCAGCTCAGGGTTTGAGGCACGGTGCCCTTGTCACCACAAAGGTGCTACAGAAGCAATCACAATGCAGGGATTCCTCTGGGGCACAGTTCTGTGTGCATGCAAACCACTAGCTGGGAGCACAGAGGTTCTTCAAGGTCTGCTTCCAAAACGTTACTCTGTTCTCTACCAACACCACACCAGTTTAAATGGCTCCCTTCCTTTTCATATACTCATGAAAATGTGACTTACATAAGGAACTCATTTCTAGAAACCTAAACCCTGTAGTCCCATGTTAGAAATCCAGTGTGTGGGGCGCCTGGGTGGTTCAGCTGGTCAAGTGTCTGACGCTTGGTTTCAGCTCAAGTCATGATCTCAGTGTCCTGGGATCGAGCCCTGCATAAGGCCCTGTGCTCAGTGCAGAGTCTGCTTGGGGTTCTCTCTGCCCCTCTCCCCCCACTCCACTAGCTCTCACTCTCTCTCTCAAAAAATAAAAAAAAAATAATTCCTTTAAAAAAGAGGAAAAGAAGAAGAAGAAAATAAATCTAGTGTGCTACAAGCTCAATTACATGGCCTGGCTCTACTAGGAATTTATCCAGCAGGCCAAACAGAAATAAGCAGCTACACACCTAAGACTTACATGTCTTAGGAATCATTTCAGGACTAAAGATAAATCTCACTTATAGAAACAAAAACCTGTATTTCTCATCATACATGGGACCCTTGTGCAGATGTTGGAGAAGTAGAACAAGAAAGGCTTAGGACCCTGGAGAACTGGAGCGCCTAGAAATGTCCAAATTCCTAAAATAAAACTTGGGTGCAGAAAGGGAGAGGTGACATAACAAAGTGTCTGATCCGTTCCCATGATTAAGGGATGATATAAATCATCCCTTCTTTTAAAAACACCACTGAGACCTAGGTGGGATAAGAACAAGACCAAAAACAAAACAAATTGACAATCTAGGCATATCATGAAATTTCAGTATATAAAATATAAAGAAAGCATGCTGGAACTGCCAGACAGAAAATGTAAACTAATATATGCATATATATAGTGTATATCTTGTATATTGTACTCATAGAAAGAGATATTCTGTATCCTATGAGCCTAGAAGACAAATGCATAAATCATTATCATATACACGTTTCACTACATTGCTCATCAGTGATATGCAAATAGATTGGTATGACCTATTGGATATTTTGATAGGCGAAAGTTTCTGATCATCATCATAATTAGACTCCAGAAGTCAGTGAAACATATCATTACAGGTGGAAGCCATTTTCTTTCCCTCAGATAGACAAAATTTTAATCTATAAAAATAAAATGTCGAGGATGGGAGAATTATCCTATCCTATAGGTTGGAGTGGAAGTTGCAAAGCCAATTTGAAATGAAATTTGCAGTGCTCAGCTAAAATGAAATGTGCACACCCACACCCCAAGAAATCTGATCCTAAGTACATGCCCAAGAGAGAAACCTTCTTTTTGTGCAGGAAGACAGGCACAAGACTGCTTATCATGGTGCTCTTTTATAGATGAAATTTCAGGGAAAAAAAATGTCCTCTGGAATGGTAAGTGATGTATAAAATATGACAAGTTCATATGGCAAATTTCAATGTATAGCAATTAAAAATATGGAATGGCTCCATAAATATCAATCTAGAAAATACCAAGGTGTTATTATGCTTTGGTTTATAAAAAGGCTCATTTGGATAAGACATGACATAGCATGACATTAATATTTTAATAAAATATTCAAACTATTACAGACACATACATACATAAACACATAGATACATAGATGGTTGAAGTCAAGATCATCAAGTGTCTCACATTCTTACAAAGAAATAGACCTCCTAAGTGAAATTTTGACTCTCATTGTGCAATTGCTATTCAAGCGACATGGGACATTATCTTTTTCTATCTATATATCTCTCTCTATCATGCCTTAAAAGAGCCACCACTTGCTATTGCTTGGTGTCCATCCAAAATCCCAGTGAGGGAAAATCTCCATTATTTTTTGTTTCAAGCTCAGGCACTGTCATTTCAACTGAAGCAACAGGATGAAGTTCAAAGAACCCATGAGCGTCGCAGCATTTAGCATTGATCCAACACAATATATATGCTAGGTCATGTACACTGTGTGCCAAACCATATCCACAAAAATTGGAAAATTGGACACCTGAGGAGATTGTTGAAATAGAAGTTACTCTTCTCTTGTGTTTGGAGAACAACAAAGACAGTATTTGATGATAAACTTTGAGAGTCAGATAATCCAAGGTTCATCACTAAATTTTCTTTCTAGTGCTTTCATTCCTGATACTGAAAAATACCTTGAAGAAATCCTATTTCCAGAGGAAATTTGGATCTCAAAAAATATTTTAAAAATACATGCAAATAATCTCTAAGACATATGTTATCTTAGGCCAGTAAATGGTATTATAAAATCTAGGATTTTATAATGATAAATTATAAAATTTGGGATTTTGTAATGATATATATTCTTAGATATCGTGCAATGCAAATGTAATACAGGATTTTTTTAAGTAAATTATCAGAATGATCTTAAAAGGAATAATTTCTTTGGAGTGACAACTTTCTTCATCTGTGAAATCTAAACTGCTCTGTGTTGAATTCTGATCTATTTGCATATCACTGCTTGATGAGCAATGTCGTGAAATCTATATAATATATTGACTGATTTATGCATTTGTCTTCTAGATTTATAGGACACAGAATATCTCTTTCTATGAGCAGTACAATGATTAGATCATATCATGTAAATTGAATATGAAATATTCCTGGCAGAAAAGAGATTTCTATTGTTAAATATTTCTTTTGGAAATGTTCTGATCAAAGCAAATCATTTTTGAAAAGATTTTTTCCATTTTACTGATTACAACATAATTTCTCATACATTTTTATTTTTATTATACCTATAAAACACATAATTGCGGTACAAATTTCAAATCATATAGTTTTGTGTAAAGTAATAGCTAAAAGGCCCTTTTCTTCCCACATCCAATCCTACTTTACAGAGATTATAGTGTTAACTCCTGTGATATATTCTTCTAAATAGTTTGTCTTTATGAATATATTTCACAATTAAGTACCTATCCACATAAGTATGTATATATGTATACATTTTGTAAAAAGCCACATAAACAGGTGTGTCAGACAGAGTCTAGGATAGCCCACCATGAGCCCCAAGTCCGGGAGTGATCACGTTCTGGGATCCGCTCTCTGTAGGGTGGGCACCACTGGTGGCTTCCTTCCAGCCAACAGAATCTGGCAGAAGTAACAGGACATGTGTGATTGTCTGGAGGTGGTTACGTGGCTATATTACCTAAGTTTACAGCCTCTGCCTTGTTGAAGGCGCTCTCTGCTCTCTTGACTCTGAAGAAACTATCTACAAAGTCGGGGGGTCTCAAGGCAAAGAAGTGTGGGTGTCGTCTAGGGTGAAGGGTAGCCTCAGACAGGAAACAGAAACCCTCACTTGTAAAACTGCAGAGAACTGCACTCTGCCAAAACCCTCAGTTGTCTGGGAAGCCAAGCCTTCCCCAGTCAGGTCTGATGAACCTCCAGTCCCCCAGGAGACCCCTGAGTGCCGCCTGTGGGACCCTTACCAGGTGACACAGCTAAGCTGTGCTCAGACTCGTAGCTAAACTTAAGCTAATACCGCTATGTACCATCAGGAAATGGGTACGCTGGTATCGATCTTATTCAATTTATTGTTCCACAATTTGCTTTTTTTACTAAGTGATATATTATGGAGATTATATATATATATGGGTGTATATATATGCAGTTAGATGAATATGCATCCAACTATGGATGAAAATTAAACAAAATTATATAATTTTATACATAAACACACACACAAACATATGCATATTAAAATTTACAATGAAAGTCATCGCCTAAATCCTACACTCTCAAGGCAATTACTATTAATAGTTTGTTTCATGGTCATAATTTTAAATAATTTACATATGCTTCTGTTTCTTGATTCTTCATTTTTTCCTGTATTAGTCATATACTTTTAATGAACGATGAGTTACTTAGCAAACATTCTTTGTCTCTTACTCCTCTTGCTTTCACATTTCCAGTATATCTTAATTAATTTTCTGTTCCTACATTTTGAATCATTGCATAATTTGCCTTTATCTATGCATGATGGAAATACGGTGTTAGTTACAATTCTTATACTCCAATGACTGGTGCGAAAAATCATTGTGCAAGTGTGAACACCAGCCAGGAAAGACCATCGGAAGCACTTTGCTTTCAGGTCAGGTCCCTAGGTACGTCTCCGGTGTCCCACCTCTGGCTTTATCAACTTCCTGGCTTTACATCATGAGGTGGTCCACACAGGTGCTTGTGTCTGGGGTGCAAGAAGTAACAACACATCTAAACACCATGGTCAGACTTCCTCATGCCAGAGACTGGCAACTAAGTCCCACAAAAATGCAAGAGCCTGCCACCTGAGTGAAATTTCTAGGGTCTATGACCTGTTCCAGTAGGGTTCCTAAGGTGAATTTCACATTGCTGCATCTGGACCTTCATACAACCAAGAAAGAGGCACAACGCCTCACAAAAATATTTGACTTTTAGAGACAAAAAAACCACACTCTCAGGGACATGCTGTTCCAAACCAATAAAAGGCCAGCATTTTTGAACGGGGTCTAAGACATGAGATTATCCCCAAGTTCCCGACAGTCTCCTACTCCTCTGGCGCTTGGACCATATTCCAGAGTGGATCAATCGGTCATTGAAGTCTTTGTTACAGATGGGAAAGCTCATGCTCTAGGCGAGTCGTGGTGCTGAGCTTTATGATTTTCAAGCAAAGTTCTGCCATGCTATGCAGAAAAGCATTCTTTTTTTTTTTTTAATAAATAGAATCTGACTTGTTTCAGGCTTCTAATAGACACTAAATGCTTGACCATGAGCCACCAAGTTACCATGCGACCTAAGCTGTCCATCATGAAGTCGATCTTGCCTGACCCCCTGTGGTAGACAGCATAATGCCCCACCCCCAGAGATGTCCTAAATGTTCCCTAAGATGTTCCCTAAATCTGTGAAAATAGTAACTTCCATCCCAAAAGAGACATTGCAGATAGGGCTAAAAGAAGGATTTTATCTATTCTTTTTTAATTTTAAAGATTTATTTATTTATTTTAGAGAGAGAGAAAGAGACCTTGAGCAGGGGAGGGGTAGAGTGAGAGAGAGAGAGAGAGAGAGAGAATCTCAAGCAGACTTCCTGCTGAGCACGGAACAAGACACAGGGGCTCGATCTCACCACCCTGAGATCATGACCTGAGCCAAAATCAAGAGCTGGACACTTAACTGACTGCACCCCCCAGGTGCCTAAGGCTAAAATGAAGATTTTAAGATGAGAAGATTATCCTGGATTATCTAAATAAACCCTATATAATCACAAGGGTACCTATAAAAAAGAGCCAGCAGTGACAGTCAGGGACGGGGAAGTGAGGGAGTACAGGGAGGCTTGAAGGTGATAAGCTGTGGGCTTTGCAGTTGGAGAAAGTGGCCTTGAGCTGCCATATTGGAATCAACCAGTCACGTCTCTCCCTCCCCACCTCCCCCAGCACCAAGTGAAGTCATTTCTCTGTAGTTCCAATTATACATATGATGTACATTAAACCCGTTTTACTTTTCCTATGCCATTCAAATTCTCCTCTCTTTAAAATGATAGTTGCCACTTTTTGAAGCTTCGTTAAAAAAAATAGATGACTAAATCAAAGGAAGAGTACAATATTTATTCAAACTGTTAGGGATGAAAAGTTTAGAAAGTGGCCCTTCCTTACCCTGGTTTGTGGTAAAAACTATCAGATTTCAGCGTTCAGTGGTTTCAGAACTTGTGTACTTACCTAACTTTTCAAAATAAACATGCTTCCTTAAGTTCAGCAGAAACGTTATCACAAAACACAAATGCAGACAATATTCAACTGGAGAAGAAAGTGATATAGCAACAATAGATAGGAAGGGGGTGTTTTCCAGGGGAAAGCAAATGATCTGTGATGACTGAATCCCCTATCAAACACAGCGTTTTCAGGATTCCTGCCCTAAACGCAAGTGCCATTTTTCAGAGCAGTGCTGGGTAGTGCCGAGTTTCTCTTGTCGATAACCATCACCATCATGCTTCGGGTTGCGTGCACACCGGCAAGTCACTGTGGATTACCATTGTTGGCTCCCATAGGACCGCCTTTCCCAGCAGCCAAACTCTTCAATATTCATGAAATTGTAGTTAGCTCCAATTTTCTTCAGATCCTGCCACTTAAAGGCACCTGGTTTTGACAGTTGGTATAATTTTGAACACCAAGAGACTCCCGATGGCTCCGTGGAAGTCTGTGTGATCAAAATGCCCTTGAGCTATTTTCCCCCATTAGGATAATTGTAATACAATTCAAGTTAAAAATTAACAGATCATTTGCTCCACTTACTGTTTTAAGTATTTGTGACTCTTAGAAAGGTGTTTTATAGTAAGGAAGCATCAAAATATTTTCATATAGTCCTGACATATAAAAATTTCACTTTAATGCATTTGTATAATCATGACCTAAACCCCGTAAGTAGGAATAACTACCTTCGTGCTGCACACAAGGTAAAGGAACCGTGGGCAGAATGCTGGAAGGAACACAGCCAGTAACTGGGGGAGCTGGCACTCAAACCAAGTACTGCAGATCACATAGGGGTTTTTTTATAAAATATGGGTTCTGCAGTTGTTTCGGTTAGTCTTCAAAATGTGCGATTTCTTTCTCTTTTGTTTTTATCTGGGATCATTTCACTTTTTGGTGCAAGTTTAGCTTTACCTCCAGGCAGCAAATACAGCCGGAAACTTGCTAGTTTTGCATATTCAGAATATAGAGTAGCAAAGTCACCGGGATCAAATGTTAGAAAAACTGGTTGGTGTAATATATTTATCTAGAAAAACATTTGGAACTATAATTCAAAGTGGCGTTAAAAGAAGTTTTTTGTTTTGTTTTGTCTTTTTTATAGAGAGAGAGTGGGAGCAGGTGGGGTGGGGGTGGGAATTAGGGGAGAGGGAAAGTCATGCCTGACATGGGGTTCAGGGCTCGATCTTACAGCCTTCAGATCATGACCTGAGCTGAAATTAAAACTCGGACACCTAACCAGCTGAGCCACCCAGGCGCCCCAAAAGTTTTGATGAAAATTTTAAGTCATTGATGCTATCAAAATATTGTTGAATGTATTTTTCCCATTTTAGACCTTTGAAAAACTCATTCTAGGTTATTTTGCATGTTAAGGTGTTTGGATTCTGGAGAAAATGAGAAATGGAGTAAATAAAAATGCAATTGATTAGTACCTATGCTATTTCTTAATGCCTAGGGGATGTTCCATCAATATTTGCTGAATGGTTTGAGGAGTACAAAGAAGAAAGTATTAAATGCATCTAGAAAATTAAGTGTAAATGTAATAATGTGAGGAAGGACAACACTGGTGGGAAATTTAAGAGATCTCATTATAGTATTTCTTATTATTGAAGTCATTTATTTGTCACTGATTTTCTTCCCAAGCTCCTTTATGTAAAGTGACTACTCGGGTTATATTTTTCTTTCCAGGGCGTTCTTGTGCCAAATGCAAAGACCAAGGATCGATCCTGCACTACTGGAAATGTTTTGCTTCTGAAAGCAAAAAATGGCTCTTCGCCGGGTAAAATGTACACACTCGTTTTGTCTATTCCCGAACAAATCAATGGGAAGTTACATTTCTTAGCAATATTTGTTCTATCGACTTTTACATGGTCGTGATAACTCAGTTACCAAGAAAGGAGGTGCATTTTGGAGTCATGTCAGTGTTCTGCAAGACAAATTAAAGGGTTTTCCCTCTGAAGGTAATATAAAGGTATCTTAGACTGAAAGCTTCAAAGCAGCCTTGTCATATTGCAATTAGATGAAAACGTCCACGGGGTAATTTGTTGCTGGCTGTATTTGCACGTCTTGCTGACCAGGTGGTTAGAGGCAGATGCAGTGCAAGCCTGCTGTGAGTGCTGTGTTCTTTCTAGAAGCTTATGCACAATCAGGCTTCTGACAGATGCCTAATAACCCATTTGCACAGGCATCCTGCGACTTCTAAACGGACCTTAGAGCCAGGAGTCTGTATGAAGAGTGGCAATTCTGCCCTTGCAAGAAAAACTGGACCCCTTTTGGACGTGCCCTGACACGTGGAAAGAATTTAGAGAAGCACCAAATATCTTTCCCAATGGTATCTGCATAGGGGACGCATGCCCATCATGATACTTTCGTTGGCCTCCTCTTAGTGAACACCAAGCTTGTTGAAATCAGTTGTGATTCCCTAGTAGGCTCCAGAAAAGAATGGAATTCTCGGCAAAACATTCTAAAATATAATCTTCCCAAAATTTAACATTAGAAGTCTCTATTCTAGCTATTTAAACATTATATCCAATAAACTCATTTGGATAACTGTGAATTCCGAACAACCGTGTACAGCAATCGCGACAGAAAGCCACTACCCATGGGGGAGCTGACTATTTCTTTATCTAAGTCAGTTTTCAGCATATAGCAGAACGTGCGCTTGACTGTTTCCGGAGCCCCTGTGCTCCCTAGGAGCTGACCCGCCGTGGCCTCGGTGAAGGGCACAGGGTACAGGGCTGCCTCCATGGCCACTAGATGGCACTACTTCCATGTCAGGGAGGTAACATCTGCGCGCCATGTCCTCAAGAAGCTCAAAAGGCAAAATCCCCATGAGTTCCTTGTCAAAAATCGGGGCACGATGGACAGATGCATGAATGGATGGAATGATGTATAAATAAAATCGTTAATTTTTACTACCTAAGTAATCACAATGTTTTATACAAATGCCACCTTTAACTTATTAATAAGCCTTAAGTATGTTCAAGCTGGTGTAGAGACACTGTTTCTTTGCTTCTTTTCTCCTCCTAGGCTCTGCTCAGTACCGTGCCCACAGTGGTGAGTGCGCCTGCTGCATCTCTCACTGGCTCGTACTGCAGTCCCTGGAGGATTAAGGCCGTTTGTCTTAGTATGGCATATTTCTTGGGATTTTAGTATTCTTCTCTTCGAGAAATCAACAAGCACATTTTCCCTAACTGCCTTGAATGTATGTGTTCTAGGGAAATGACCCTTGTGTTTTTGTGATTCTGTTTTTCCCATTTCCCTGTCTGTGGATGCCCCTGGGATCATGGCTCCTTGAGAGGCTCACTTCTAGGCTGATCCCTGGATTCTTAGTCAAGGACAGACTCTGAGGATTACTCCTCAGGGCACTCCTCCCGCCTTGGGGCACATTTCCAACAGGAAAGATCTAACGGGGGCTAAGGGAACTGTCATTGCTCAGAAACCAAAGTTTCCAGGCATATATATTTTTAGTTGAATTCCTTACATATTAGCAATCTTATCAACAGATTGTCAAATGCCCTAATTTTCCAGATAAAGAACAAGTTCCAGATTAAGCTATTTAGTAAAAAATATATAGCTGGAAAATGGCCTTTTGAAGATGAATTCTAAATGGAGAAAAGTTTTTCTTTAGTATCTTCACAGGGTCTTGTCATAATGGGAATCTATTAAATATTTTATGAAATAATTGATTAAAAATCCATAACCAAATACACACACACACACACACACACACACATGTGTATGTATTCTTCACTCAGGATCACGAATGACTATTTTAAACTATTTAATTTAACATTTCCTAGTTGTGAAAAATACAGATGGTTTTCTCCTAAAACGTCACTTCAATTTTCCTATGAAACTGAGCTGTATTTCTCATTACAGCCAAGTCCCAAATGTTGACTTGGCTACTAAATTATTGGCCTATCACAATGAATATGCTGTACATATACAGAAGTTTGGACTTAGAGCTTTTAAATATATATACCAAAGAATAAAAGAGCTTTACAGGCGTCTGTGTGTGTCTGGATTCCTAAAATACATGAGCCAATTGCAACGTGCATGGTTTCAGACAACTTATTTCAGAGCAATAATTTAATATTTTTTGTTCTTCCTTCATCAAGGCCTATTTTATACTTTCTTGCATGAAGTGCCTTAATGTTTAAGCTCCCGTGGTAGGTGTGCTTAATCATTTGAATACACAATGGGCTGACAAGACACAGGAACAATACAGGCAGAATTGAAATGAGACTAATCAACATAAAATTGAGAGATCAAAATCACATTTGAACCCCAAATTACACACCCTCTTCATCTCACAATTATTCTGCTTTTCTCACATCCAGACACTGAGGTGTATGGCAAGGTAGTCTTGAGGAATTCGGGATTTGTTATGTAGTTACTTTAAAATGTTTTTATTACAATGAGAAAAGCACATTTGGAGAATTTCACTGCTTCTAATAGCTATTTTTACATGAGAGAATTGACCTTTTTAATTTGCTTTTGTACATCTACTGCCTTTTTTAAAATGCCAAAAAGGAGAAATACAAGAGATTTATGAAGGTTTAAAAGTACGATCAATTAAGGTGCATTGTAACTATATTTGAAAAAGTTGAAGATTTTGGGATTTCTGAGTAACACATTGACTCAGACTCTTCATGTTCCTTTGTCGAGACGGAGATGATTACTGAGAAAGCAAGTCATTCTTCAGTCAGAAACCAGGCAGGCAAGAACACCCAGCTGGGACCCCGTGTGGCCCATGTGGCCCAGGGAGCCTGTACCCACCGAGGGGACGCTTGGCTTTTCGAAAATCTGCGCATTACAGTCAAGGAGATTAGAACAATGATAATTCTGCTGTCACATTAGATCTTCATACAGCAAACACGTAAGTGTGAAAATGAAAGGTATTGCACGTTCAGCTGCTTTCTCAGGGTGTCTGGAAAAACTAGGAGTGCGTTCTCCAAAATTAATGGGAGCAGGAAGTGTTCCTTTGCTCCCTTGGGTGTTCTCCTTAGAGCTCAATAAACTTTAGCTAGTTAGTTAATTTTGAGGAAGAAACAGCTGTTCGTGTGTATCAACAGCATGGAGTTCAAGGGCGCTGATGGCGTGTGTGACAACGACAGCAAGCACCTCCTCCCGCGTGTGTGACAGGGCGCCCTGCTTCCTGCGCCCGCCCTGCGCGCCTCCGTCCTGCTCCAGGTGCAGAAAGGCAGCAGGGGGCTCTGGACAAGGAGCTGTTGTTGAGCGAGGATCATGAGATGCAAGCCTGAGCAAGTCCAGGCTGGGTGCCAACAGGGCCAGGGAGGGACAAGGAAGCAACGGGAGAGGGTGTGGTCCGAGTCACACACGGGGACGGGCTGAAAGCCGTGGCGTCACCACCCGTTGGCACAGTTAGTAAGGGACTCCTGATGGACAACGTTTGTGCTCGCTTTGCACATCCTCACCTGTGATTTCGGCTCCAGTCCTTGCAATCGACAAATCATGACCCTCCCTGATGGCGTTGACAGCTTCTAAATCGTGACAGAGGGGGGTGACTTGGGGACACAGCTCAATCAAGTCCCCGTTCTTTACTGTAAACATTACTTCAGTAGCTCATTCACTCACTGTTGTCCATGACTCCACCTCCTGGGTTTTCCCAAATGTACAATAGGTAACTACTTATACCTTTCTTGTGTGTCCTTCTTCATGAAGTCACAAACACATGGATCCTTAATCTTACCTTCCACCTCTCCTAAATAAAATATAGCCGGCCTTTTAAAACGGTCCTGTACCTTGACATACAGACCTTCCAACATACTTAAACTGTATTAAAATGTGTGCAGTCGTGGTTAATCAATTCGTGTGAGCAAATTTTATCAGTGCTTTATATTTTGTCTTTCTTTTGGAAATTTTATTTGAAAATCTCGGGTGAATTGGCCTTTGATAAAACCCCAACAGGTCCTATGCAATGACAGCATAGAAAACGCACAGTGTTTTTTTCTTTTACAACAGACGCAACGAATGGGTGAAGCTTCCTTTAACATGAGGACCTTAACTTGAAAGTTGAAAACAATGGATCGTGGATCAACACATCAAAACTAATGATGTATTGTATGGTGACTCACATAACATAATAAAATTAAAAAAAAAAAAGTTGAAACTCAAGAATCACTTTCTTTAGAAGCATGCGCCTCTCACCTGCTAGGTTCTGTAGAGCTGTTTTCCAATTTAGTTGCGGTAGTACGTCTCTGACACGCTGTTTACTACTTCGCTTCCCATTTCCAACAGACATATGTCCACTTTAGAATTCAAAGTGTTTTCACGCAAAATTTTACATGTTATAGGACTATACTTAGGAAGAGGATGTTTGTGTTGGAATGAATAGAATTTTGTTGAGGCAAATGCATCTGAACAACTTCATTTATGGGTTGCATACATTTTCATGTAGTTCTTTCACTTTTTATATAATGCATAATAAACATATAGAGCGTCAGTAAGTATAAGTGTGAAGTTGAATGAATTATCAAATATGTTCAGTGTAATGAATTCCAAAACAAATACCTATACCGCTCAGATCAAGACAGAATAAAAACAGCATCATGGAAACCTCCCAAATGTCTCACCTCCTCAAAATAATAACCATTAGCTTGACTTTAATGTTATTCCATTTCTTGATTTTTTTCCTTCTCATATTTAAGCCTAATCAAGTATTCCTAATAATATAACTTATTTTAAAATAGACTTGAAGTGGACGATGGGTATTAAAGAGGGCACTTGTAATGAGCACTGGGTATTATATGAAAGTGATGAATCACTGAATTTTACTCTTGAAACTAATATTACACTATATGTCAACTAACTGGAATTTAAATAAAAACTTGAAGCTAAAAATAGATAGATAAATAAATAAAATAGACTTTATTTTGTAGAGCAATTTTAGACTCACAACAAAACTGAGCAGAAAGTATAGATATTTCCCATCCGGACTCTGTCTCCACCTGTGCGCAGCCTCCCCAACCACCCACCATCCAGATGCTTTTGTTACAATAGATGAACCTACATTCACACATCACTATCACCCATAGTTTACATTTGGATTCACTTTTGGTGTTGCTTTTTCTATGGGATTTGACGTATGTGTAATGACATATACTCACCATCACAGTAGAACACGGAAGTTTAACTGCCCTAAAAATCCCCTGTGCTCTTCTCCTCTCTCCCCCTCCCCACAACCCCTGGCAAGAACTGATCCCTTAACTGTCTCTATAGTTTTATTTTTTCCAGAAGGACCTACAGTTAGAACCACTCAGGGCGTAGCCTTTTAGACCGGCTTCCTTCACGTAGCAATATCCATTTAAGGTTCATGGCTTCAAAGGCTCATTTCTTTTTAGTGCTGAATAATATTGCATCATTTGGATGAACCACAATTTACTTATCCATCACCTCACCATGCTGGCTTCCAAATTTTGGCAACTAGGAATAAAACTGCTTATAAAAACCTATGTGCAGGGGTGCCTGGGTGGCTCAGTTGGTTAAGCGACTGCCTTCGGCTCAGGTCATGATCCTGGAGTCCCTGGATCGAGTCCCGCATCGGGCTCCCTGCTCGGCAGGGGGTCTGCTTCTCCCTCTGACCCTCCCCCCTCTCATGTGCTCTCTCTCTCTCTCTCTCTCATTCTCTCTCTCAAATAAATAAATAAAATCTTTAAAAAAAAAAAACCTATGTGCAGGTTTTGGTGTGAACATAACTTTTTAACTCATTTGGTTAAACACCATGGAGCCTGATTGCTGAATTTTCTGGTAGGAATGTGTTTAGCTTTGTAAGGAACTGTGAGACTGTCTTCCCAAGTGGCTGCACCATTTTGCCTTCCCTCCAGCAGGGAGTGAGAGTTCCCGTTGCTCCACATCCTTGTCAGTCCTTGACGTTGTCAGCATTACAGATTTTAGCCATTCTCATAGGTGTGTGGTGCTGTCTCTGCTTCAGTCTGCGCTTATAATTTTTTTTTTAAATTTTTTATGGCATTTCATATAAGTGTGATGTATTCTGTAATGTCTGGTATTGTTTGCTCGGCATTAAATCTAAAATCCATTCCTGTGTGTCTCTTCTGTTGGGTTTTCACCGCTGTAGAGGACAGCGTGGCCTGAACGTGCTCGGGTCTGTGTGTCCCCTGCACCGATGGGCATGGGGTCTGTTTCAGTCCGGAGCTGTCACTCCCAGGCAGCTGTGAGCAAGCATTCGGGAGCACACAAGCACCCATAATGGGAGTTACGTTCTTCGGGGTTGACATGCATTTTCAGCTTTAGCAGAAACCATTTTTTAAACTAATTATGCTGTGTAATTTATTCTGCCACCAACAGTGAAGGGAAGTCCCACTGTTCCGTATAATCACCCACAGTCCGTGTCATCAGCTTTGATATATTTGCTGTGCTGGTGCTTATGTTGTGTTATCTTACTGAGGTAAATTTTTCCATTTATAATTTGTCATTTGGATTTGCCCTTTCTGCAGCACCTGGGCGCATCTCTTCCCATTTTTCTAATAGATTGTTCTTTTAATTTATGCACTTTTCTAAAAATGAGCTCTTTGCTAATTAATATATGGCAAGTATCTTCTCCCATGTGGTGGCTTGCCTTTTCTGGATTATAATCCTTTTTATTACTATTTAAAATTTTATTAATTTGTTTACTTCTGTCTCTTCTTCTTGACAAATATTCTCTGCACGTCTGCGTATGTGTTTTAATCTTGTAGCACCTTTTGCTATAGAGAGTTTTTCCACTTTCCTTTCCTTTCCATACTTACCAGTCTTTGCCTTTCTGCTCTTCTGTTCTTGCCTTTCATGTATTCTTGAGTATGTGCTCAGCTTTCTGTTTTGTTACTGTCCCAATATTACCAAATTTAATTATCTGTTAGGGTACCTGCCCCCCTCCAACTCTTCTTCCTTCTCAGGGCTGTTATTTAATATTTGTCTCTTTTAATTTGCCCCCTAAATTTCAGGACCAGTTTGTCCTAATGGGATTTGGATTGAAATGTCTGTGAGCTTTTAGTTACTTCCAGGGAGAGCACAGAATATCTGTGACACTGAGTCTTCTCATCAATAGAACCACATTATATATCATGTTTCCAGATTCTTCTGTAAATTGGTTTTGCTTTTATTCTGTTAGTCACCACACTTTACTGGGGCACCCTGTACATTTGGCCAGTATTGAGAAAGACCTATTTTTTTTTTTTTTTTTTTAATCTATCTGTTAGCAGCAAGTCCTGTTCCCAGCCTAGATTCTTGAGTTTGGCCAAGAGTGAATTCAGAGCCAAACTCTTAAGCAAGCAAACAAGCAGGCATTTAATGTTGGTCAGAGCAAGAGTACACTTCCGAGCAGGTAGGCCCAGACAGGGCACCTGTACCAGGGATCAGGGCTGTCTTGTTTTTCATGTTTGCGTGGCTTATGGGTCAGAGCTAGGGCAGTCTCTGAGATTGTTTCCAGTCATCTAAGGAACCCTTGTTACCCACTGGGAGGGGGAGTTTTTGGCCCTATGTGGTCCTTGTGGTCAAAACCACAATGTCACTGTATTATAATGAGGCTATAGGTTACTTCAGGGCCGTGGTTCCAGGGAAGAGCACAGGCATGTCCCGGGGTTTCCTTGGCTGTTTGCATTCTGGAGGTGCTTGGGAGTTTCTGTCTTGTTCCATGGTTGGACGCTACCCTTCTCTGCTCCTATCTAGCTAGCTAACTGCCTATCTATCATATCTTCTGATTTTTTTTAATACTGGTATATGAAAACACTATTTTTTGACATTCTGATTCTATACACAATGTTTGTTTATTCTTGCCATAAACCTTATAAAAAATTTCTTTCTTTAAAGATGTCCAAACAGATTACTGGAGGTCTTGCGTAGCACATGCTTTGGCTATCTGTGTCTTTCATTGTCTTTGAGCTATTTTACAACTCTCTCTACAAAGCTGATAGTAATGCCAGTTAGACTTGTCCATAGAAATGCAAATGATTTTTAACCATTGGACACTGACTGGGTTTGCATCTGTAATGTAAGTTCATTTCAGCATTTTTGATTTCCTAAATACATGTGTGTTGACTGGATTCTTTGAGTCAGCTATAATACGTTATGGTTCCCTCATCATCAGTTAAATGAATCTTGGTTGTATGTTCATTTTATGTTTCTTTGATAGTCATGATCTGACCTGTAAACATTATATATTAGCAGTCCGAAATTTTGTGTTTAAATTGTCTATCATGATTTTTATTTGGATACTACCAATACTTTCTAAATAAAGACCATTGATATACGGTCATTCTCATTAATTGCAAGAGTTATGTTCTGTAAAGTTGGCACGCTTGAACACTGAACCAGTGCTTCAGGGCCAAGGTAGGAACCGGTTCTTGCAAGCCTCTACTCACAACATTTTTGTCAACAAATCAGTACATAAGCTTGTTCTATGTGTATTTTCATTTAAAGTCACCTTATTTAACATATATTAGTCATGCATTAACATTCCTCCCAGCCCAACAATAAGAACACCAAACAACATTTTTCTGTCATGTACATTTCCACCTTCTTGCTTTAGAAACATTCTACAGGGGCGCCTGGGTGGCTCAGTCATTAAGCGGCTGCCTTCAGCTCAGGTCATGGTCCCAGGGTCCTGGGATCGAGCCCCGCATCAGGCTCCCTGCTCGGCAGGAACCCTGCTTCTCCCTCTCCCACCCCCCTGCTTGTGTTCCCTCTCTTGCTGTGTCTCTCTCTGTCAGATAAATAAATAAAATATTAAAAAAAAAAAAAAAAGAAACATTCTACAGTTGTCCCTTGAACAACAGGGGTTTGAACTGTGTGGGTCCACTTATATTTGGATGCTTTTCAATAAACACAGTACAATATCATAAATGTATTTTCCTTATGATTTTTTTTAAAAATGTTTAAAGATTTTATGTAATTATTTATTTGTCAGAATGAGAGAGGGAGAGAGAAAGCAAGAGAGAGACCACAGCAGGGGAAGCGGCAGGCAGAAGGAGAAGCAGACTCCCCAGTGAGCAAGGAGCTGGATGTGGGATTTGATTCCAGGACCCTGGGATCGTGACCTGAGTTGAAGACAGATGCTTCACCAACTGAGCCACCCAGGCGTCCTTCCTTATGATTTTTTAATGACATGTTCTTTTCTTTAGCTTACTATATTGTAAGAATAAAGTATATGAATACATATATATACAAAATATGTGTCATTTACATTATCATAACCCTTCTAGTCAACTATAGGCTATGAGTAGTTAAGCTTTTGGAAACCAAAAGTTATAAGGGGATTTTCCACTGTATGGAAGGGTCAGCATGCTTAACTCTCATGTTGTTCAAGGTCAACTGTATTTCTCTTCACTTTACATAGACACACTTTAGTGCTACTCTTGGAGGCCATTTTGAAGATCAAAATCACCAAAGAAAAGTACAAAAATGTGAGAAACATGGTAGTCAGGAAGATTCCGGGAAGATGCTCATCTACGCTTCATGTATAAGGTGAAACAAGAAAGCAAAGTGTTGCCTGTTCAACTTCAACTGAAACCATGCACGTGGGAGACACATTTTTCACCTGGGCGTGTCCACAAATGACGAGGAAAGCACCATGAGTGTTGATTTGGGGTTATAGGTACATTTTAGCAAGTAGGCAAATTCACAGGCATGGGATCCATGCAAAATGAAGCTGGCCAGCATGCCTTATATTCCTGAAGATCCTGCTGCCTTAATTTTGAAGAGGTGCAAGGATGTGGCTCTCCATGTATTTCTCTGACTCTGACGGCAATGATTTAAATTTGCACCATGTCGACCAGAACAGTCTGCAGCCCATTATCTGAGCTCACATCTATTCCTAGTTTGCTTTATTTTTCTTGAATAAATGTTCAATTTTTGAATTAACATTTGCATCAACTGAGCACAGCCTGTTCTTTTCCTCTTTATCCTCTGGATGTAGTAGCATGTTCGCTTTGCTCATTTTGAACTATTCTTCCATTTTTAAAATAAATCTTAGTTATTTATATATATACATTTTGTTAGATCCTATATCCTGGCATTTTAACAATGTAGGACATTTATATTCATGACTGAGTTTGGCTTATATTTCTTTTCTTCCATTTGGAAGTGCAGTTGTGTTAACAATGCTATCCACAAAAAATACCTCCCCCTAAAATGAATTTGGGAGGTTCTCCTAAATTTCTGTATTTGAAACTGTTAAAGAAAAAAAAGTGTCACAGAAGTGTTTGCCAGCATATATCTATAAGAATCTTACTAGATTTATTTGGAGAGTGGGTATAGAGAAGGTAGAGACTTGGTTAACACTTCAAGTTCCCTTATTTTTTTTTTTAATTTAGGTTTTTCTATTTCATCTCTTTAATTTTCAATAATTAATATTAACCTAAAATATTTATTTTTGTTTTTATTTATAGGAATAAAGATTATAACTATTATTATCCCAGTTGCTCTACTGCATCTATATTTTGCTGAATTTTCTTTATACTATTGTTTATGTTACTATTTTTACTTGGTGTTCTAGAAGAGTACTTCACTGGTGTTTCAAAGAATGTGGTTTTAAAAATCTTACTGAGTATTGGTTTATGTTTTATTCATTGCCACTCATATGTTTATTGGTTTCCTTATATTAACTGCTGTGTGACTCTAATATTTTTCCCCAATATTTTTAATGGAATGCCTGACTTACTTATTTTATATTTTTCCTTGATATAAAGAACTTATTTTAGGTTCTATTTCCTGCTAATTATCTCTAAGTGGGCTCTACATCACTTGATCCGTAATTGTTTCCTTGACATTTTGTGTCATTTCTTTCATCTATTCTGGAGTGTTTTCTTTTTTAATAACTGTTTTGGCCATTCTGAAGACGCAAGGTGGATTCCCCCCAGAATTGGCTTTAATGTCAAGATGCCACAGAACCACCAAGGACTGAAACAATATATTACTAAAATCATGGGGCTTCTGGGGGAGAACAAGGTAGGCTTCTCAAAAGGGTCCGAAAACGGTTTGAGAAGGCAAAGAAAGGAGATGATTGGATTGTTTCTTGAGGGTCCCATGAATGAGAAGCAGCCTGGTGGACTGAACTTCCTGCAGTGTCAGAAGAGGGGGCTGCATGCCTCCCTCATTACCAGTTTGCTCAGCGGAGGGGCCAAGCATGATGGGAAGGGTGTGCAGCAAATCTGTCTGCAGGCAAAACCGAAATGGAGCCACCCGTTTTATGACATTCACCCAGGGTTTGTTTAGACGTCTGTTTATCGTTTCTAAAAGTAATGTGGCTTTCAACTGTATATTAATTGTTCATTTAAAATTAAATTGAATTATAATCAGGAAATTGTATCCATATTACATTATTTGGAATATATTGAGACTTCCCATGTGGCCTTTAGGTAATCGACTTTCATCAATGTTCCCAGTGAACTTTAAAATAATACATCCATTTCTATTCATTCAGCAATCATCTGCAAATTTTCAGCATAAATATTTAATCTAGATCTCTCCCAAAATATAGGAAATTAAGAATGCATTAATTTTTAATCTCCTCACTGCCATCAACCATTTTGGTATTATAATTTTAACTAGTTTTAAGTATCTCCCTTTTCCACCTTTTAAAAAAGTATACACTTAAATGTAATAAACATTTTTACCGATTTCTTTATTTCTTTGCTCAAAAATACTTCTTGTATACTTCTTCCCCTGGCTTTGATTGCCTTGTAGTTAAACCAAATCATTCAGTAGGTCTTTCAAATAGAAGTTGTACATAAAATCTCTTAGTTCTTATGCATCTAGTATAGATAAGAAATACGTTCTTCCTGAAGGGATGGGCTCCAGAGTGGGGGCAGGGTGAGGGGCAGCAAATATTTTGAACAAATTGTGGAATCTGTCACATTATTCTTCTGTATTGTTACCTAATATCTTGATGGGAAATCTGGTGTTGGTCTTTTTTTTTCTTCTGGTTTAGATGTTTGATTTTGTGTGTCTACATGTGTATGTGCCTATTAACATTTTTCCTTTGTCTTTGATATTCAGTAAGGTCTCTAAAGGTCAACATTTTTTTTTATTATTGTTTATCCTGTTTTGGACTTTGTGTAACTTTTGTTATGAGGGCTTACTTCCTCTGTTCGTTTTTGAATGACTACCATGAAGTGTAGCTTACAATATTACTTTCCCCTAAGTCTTTCTAGAATTCTTACAAAATACATGTTGGATTTTCTTGTTCTATTCTTGCTGTGCCTTTATATCACTTTCCTATTTTTCCTTATCTGCATTTATTATTTTTTTTCTGTTCTGTCTCACAAATTGCTAGTGCTTTCCAATATCAAGATTGGTTCTCACTTCCAATCATTCACTGAGTTATTAGTTTCAATGATTTTATTTTTCCTTTCAAAAACTTTTCATATCTTCCTGATAGCCCTTACCTATTTTGATATGGCCTTGTTTGTTTAGTTTTTATAATCTATTTGAACATTGGAGAGGCTTACTTTGATTTTTCATTCATCTACGTTTGGGGGAGGGCGATGGCATCTTTCTTCATGGTGGCGTATGACGTGCGTAGTTGGCAATCTGTGACAGGCCCAATTTCTCGTGCCCTGGCAGCCTCCAAGAGCTGAGTGATCGGGCTCTGCGGGTATTCCTACGTAGTAATGCCCATTGGCCTCCTCGGGGTTTTAGCAGTGCATGAAGAAACGTGGAACCCCCAATGGATCAACGATGATTTTTTATTCCACTTGTCACCCTGGGCATCTGGCAAGACATCCTCACGTTTCTAGTACTTAGTAAGAGAAAATTTTTTTCTAATCTATATTTCCTCCTCACTTCACAGATAACAGAGAAGAACTGTATAATACTTGTCTTCATGTAAGTAACAGCTTATGAAGAGGTACAACCCAGACAACCCTCGGTTGATCTCAGAGCTATAGCCAGACAGCAGGGGCCTCTGGTTCTGGAAGCCTAGGAGGCATTTTTATGCTTGGATATCCCCCCTTGCTTTGATGTTAGAATACTTTTTTTTTTTTTTTTTTTGGTTTCTAGTCATGGACATATCCATCTTTTGATGTCAAGATCTTGGCTCAAAAACCCAACATTTTTATTTTGTATGACCCAGCTTTGTCAATTTTGGGATGCCCATGAGAGAAAAGTGGAGAAATGATTCATTATGGCCTCAGTCTACCATTTCAGAAAAAGACTCCCCTTTTGATCTGAAATCTTACTAATTTGTTTTTATGCTTATTCTAAATCTAAGCCCATGTCCCTTCCACATATTACCCCATGTATATCATAAATGTAGATACAGCTTCTATTTTACTTCAAGTCCTTCATATACCTTGAAGTGTTCATTCTGATACTTTCTTTGGTCATTCCTCTTACCTTATCATTTTAGTCCCTTAAATATTGGTCACTTGACTTAATGTTATCTTGCTTGTCTGAATTTTACATCGATTGGAATTTATCTAGCATAAATAAGTCATACAATTGCACCAAACTCCAGCTGGTATAGAGACAATAGTATTTGCAAACACAATAAAATCCTCTCAATATCTTAGAATTATAAGTGGAAGTGGGGTTAATAAGTAATTAGCATGCTTTGAAGTTACCTCATATAATGAATCCTCTTAAAAGAAGATTTCTCTATGTTAATGCAAGAGATATCCTATTTGAAAGTTCTATCTGAAATAGTCCATCTTTTGCTTTTGTAGAAATTTAATTTGATTTCCTGTTTAAAAAAATATAGAACAGTGAAAATGGTTAACTTTCTGTCAATTTCATATGATTTCCAAATGTGATTCATTTCAAAGGAAAATATCATCTCCTGTCCACAAGACATAATAAACACCTAATAAAATTTAATGAAATACATTATTTCCTATCACCATGTGATAATTGCCAAATTAACTGGTATTACCACTAAAATCATTTTCTTCATTTTCTTTTTACATGTTTTTATGGCTGATACTTGTAGGGACTTGACAATTTATAGTTTAGATTAAAATCACAGGAATTAGTTGATAGAAATTCAATTTTAGTTTAAAATAGTTCAAACTGAGCTTATATATTATCAGAGCAGTAGAGATTATAAAGTTAGTCTCAAACTTCTTTGACCTACAAAATGATTTATGCCAACATATGAATTATAAATAATAGTGTTTGGGGAAAAGCCTTTATAAATCAAACACTGGAAGAGGTTTAATAAAATCACATTCACATGCACAGTTATTGTGAGGAAAAAAGGTAATATTTTTCACCTAATACCATTTGAGCAGATGATTTTAAAAGTTATGTCTGGCTAATAGTTCAGAGAGACACAAACTAGAGCCAGATGGAGAGAGGTTGAGAGAGAGAGAGAGAGCATAAGCTGACTTCACTTCCACCTAGGAAGAATGAGTAGGTCCTCAGCTCAACTTCTCTGCCCCTGACGATTCACACAGATTCCCCTTTACTCATTTCCTGTGGTTCTTCCAAGCCCTGATCTCCATGCAGTTTTGTTAGATCCAATGCCAATCAGCATTTGCTAGAGCAAAATCTCTTAAAAGCAGATGAATAGCTGTGACTTCATTCTATTTTTTGCTTGTATGTTTCTAAGTCTGCTCCTTTAGGTCTAAGAAATATCTTGTCCCCTCTATATCTCAAATAACTATTTTTTTCTGCACCTTTTTGTTGTTGTTGTTTTTAAGATTTTATTTATTTATTTGAGAGGGAGAGAGAATGAATGAGCAGGCAGAGGGAGAGAGAATGAATGAGCAGGCAGAGGGAGAGAGAATGAATGAGCAGGCAGAGGGAGAGAGAGAAGCAGGCTCCTCACTTAGCAGGGTGCCCGAGGTGGGACTCGATCCCAGGACCCTGAGATCATGACCTGAGCCGAAGGCAGACGCTTAACTGACTGAGCCGCCCAGGTGGCCCTCTTGTTGTTATTTTGATCCTCAAACTTTATCTTTCACCTTTTGGCTTTCTAGTCCTTTCAACAAGATGTCAACAAGAATCTAGATTAAATGTCCTCTCACTGAAACCTAGACTGGACCCTTTCTGATGCAGAATCTATAATGGAAGGGGTCTCAGGAAGCAGGACCCTCAGAACAGGATTCTGGACGAGGTTTGCTTACTGTCTGCACCTGCTTGGCAGTGAAGGCTGGGACGCATGGTAAACGTCCAGCAGTGGCCTCTTGATAATGTAAAGTGTTACTTGCGATGGCTTAGTTGGAATGGCCTGCTGAGGGCTTCAGGAGACCGGGGTATATAGTATCTACACCTGTCAGGACTGTGGGTGGAAATTCGCATCCAAAAGCACTAAGCAGCTGTGGAGGAGAATGGGAAATGCTAGCTCTCAGCTCAGAGCACAATCTAAACCAGAGAGTTTCTTTAGAGGGGCTAAAAGAAATCTCTTATTTCTTTTTTTTTTTTTTTTTTTAATTTTATTATGTTATGTTAGTCACCATACAATACATCATTAGTTTCTGATGTGGTGATCCACGATTCATTGTTTGCGTATAACACCCAGTGCTCCATGCAATACGTGCCCTCCTTAATACCCGTCACCGGGCTAACCCATCCCCCGACCCCACTCCCCTCTAAAACCCTGTTTGTTTCTCAGAATCCATAGTCTCATTTTTCCCTTCCTTCTCCTAATGTGCTCCAAGCTATTCCTTATGTTCCACAAATAAGTGAAACCATATGATAATTGACTTTCTCTGCTTGACTTATGTCACTTAGCATAATCTCCTCCAGTCTTATTTCTTTCAACTATTGGGCAGGTATGGATGCAAATAACACCAGATCTGTGTGTTTTGCAGAATGACAATGAAATTGAACTTGTGGTGTCTCAAGTCTGTCGTATAACAATTACAATACTGTGTGCCCCTCCTTGCTGGAAGACCTTGTGATCACCTACCTACCCAAGGTAGTTTGGCACAATGGTTGTGGAGCTGGAAAAAAGAGCCATGTACAATTCATCCCCAAGGATTCTCTGGAAGGGGAAGTGTGGACAGACCTCTTGGACCGTGCTCTCCTGTCCCAGGTGAGTGTTCACCAGAGTTCCCACGGCAGAAGAAGCATCAGGTGGACAAGGGGGATTATCACGTGGGGGTCAGTCTGCCTCTTTGAGTTTAGTTTGTTTTGCTTTTTAGTTATTTTCTCTTGTTTTTGGTAAGTGGGTTTTGCCAGAGTAAAAATGGGCTGAAGTGTTGTCCAGCTCCCATGACATCTGAAAGAACAGACATATGAACACACTATAAGTTCATGTTCAGTAATCAAAGTAATCTCTTTTACTTATATATCTTTAATCACCTGCCCAGTATTTTTATTCGTACTTCTAGTGATGAACTCAAATTTCCTATAAAATCTCGAGTCAGTTTGGGTACTGTACAACGTCGGAAATTATCCGATTTGTCCAGGCTCCCTTATTAGATGATACAATACAGCTGTGTACAATGTGAGCCTATAATGTTTAATCTCTTCTGCATCTGTGGTCACATTACGTTTTCTTCATTCTTAATCATATTGTATGTCTTTTCATACTATCTCTTCAGTGTTAAATACATTGTTTTTTTAAATACAAGTTTATATTTTTTATTATGTATACATTTTGTTTCCTACTTTATTAAAGTTAAATTTATTTCTTATTATTTTCAAACTTTTAAACCTTTGCTTTATTCTGGTGATTATTAGTCTAATGTCTTTCAATGACAGGAAAAATGCAGTCTTATTCTTAAAAAAATCATTGAAGTCTACACATTGCTTCAGTAACAGGTATTCTGTTATTAATTGAATTCTGTGCAATTTATGATTTCACCTTAATTTAAAATAAAATTAATCCATGCAATTTTAGGAGAACATTTTAAATTTCATTATGGCTAAATATTTCTTGATATTTTTCTTATTATATTTGTATTTTTATTATAGTTTTATTTTAAATGTCATCTCTAATGTTTCAAAATTTTACTTTGTCAGTGTTTGGAAAAGTTTATAATTTCTTCATTAACAAATAAATATTGATTTTCATTATTTGTGAGATACGTCATTTTGACTAATTTACTAAGCCAGGTGTTTTTATTATATGTTTGAGTCTCAGTATTCTTGTTAATTTTTCGTTTATTATATCTGCTAGATTCTAGAAGAAATGTATGGTTATAGTCTACTAAAATTATCAATTATAAAATTCCCTGAGAATTTATATCATTTTTTGCTTTATAAGTTAAGCTGCTATTTTTTTATTTATTTTTAAAGATTTATTTATTTATTTATTTGAGAAAGTGAGACAGAGAGAGAGAGAGCAGGAGGTGGGGAAGGGTCAGAGGGAGAAGCAGACTCCCCGTCAAGCAGGGAGCCCAATGTGGGACTCAATCCCAGGACTCCGGGATCGTGACCTGAGCCAAAGGCAGTCGCTTAACCAACTGAGCCACCCGGCTGCCCCTAAGCTGCTATTTTTTAAATCCAAGTGGCTAATGTTTCCTGTATGTTCTTCCTTGTGCCATTTAGCATCATATGAAATTATTATATAAGGTTTGTCTTTAACTTATTTCATAAATTAACACTTCAATATTAAATCTCACCTTGTCTGATATTGCCACTCCCACTTTCTTTTGGTTTGGATTTGATCAATCTCTCTGCAGCATTATATTTTCAAACTTAAGCCTCGCTTGAAGCGTGTGTGTGTGCTATAATTTCTTTTTATTCCATTTCAACATGCTGTGTTTTAACAGAATAATTGCACGTTTTCACATGTGGTATGACCACTTATATACTTGATATGGGTCATTGTATCTTACTTTCTGGTTACTTCATTGCAAGGTCTTCCTTCTTTTCTTTTTTTTTTTTCCTTTTTTTTGATTTTACTGATCTAGGTTTGTGCCTTTCACTCTGTGTATCCAGAAGTTCTTCTGCAATATTTCTTGTTACTAGCGGTTGTCTTTTGTTTTCCCAGATTCATGATAATATATGTGTCACTAGCTTGTAAGAACGAGACACCAGCCATTATCCGCATTGAGATTCTCTCTGTGCCCAATGAAAAGAGGATATTTAAAAGTCACTGTACTTGTTCTGTCATCCAGAAAATGAAGCATTTATTAAATTTTGTTTTCTCCTTCCCTGTCCTTCACCCCAACCAATCATTACATTTCCCTCACATAGGACAACCCTCTTCGTTCTGGGCTAACAATCCAATGTTTGGTTCATCAGGCTTCTTCCTTTCGTGTTTCCTGTTCCTCAGATGGGCTACTAGGACTATTTATTATTTCAGTACTTGCAGATGTGATCATCCTTGTTTTCGTTCCATACGTATCATGTTTGTGCACACGAATTAGGGCTGAACATTTCTTTCAGAGTCCACATGATTTCATCATACGAAACCTCAAAGTTTGCAGATGAGAAGCCTATTTCACAGGTTGCCAAGTTTAGCAAATAAAAATGCAGAATACCCAGTGAAATTTGAATTTCCATTCAACAACAAATGTGTTTTTGTTTGGTATGTCTCAAATATTGTATAGCATATACTTATACTAAAAACATATTATTCATTCCATATAATGTTTGGAATAGACTTCTATCAAAAATATATACACTGTTTACATGAAATTCAAATTTAATGCATGTCCTGTGTTTTATACCCTACTGGGGCTGGTCTGATTCATTTTTTTCCTCTTGTATGTAAGTTTTTTTTTCTTTTTTTCTGTTTGAAATCTCATTCAATATTCTCTTTAGCTTTGGAGGTGCTAATGTTGACATGCCTTCAAGGTAAGACTTGTTGTTTTGTTTTTTCTTCTGCTGCTGTTGTTTTGTTTTTGAATGACCAACCTTGAGCAGAACTGAGGAAACCTTTCAAAGTCAAGACCGGCATTTGTTCACCTGCTCCACACCTCAGCTTCAGAGCTGCTTGACGATCATGGCACCAGTCCCATAGACACACCTGTTCAGGAAGAGGAAGCATCTCCCTTCCCAGCCTCCAAATCTCTGAGGTCCAGGATTTCTCCATAACATGTGGTTTCTTCCAACCCTCACTCTTGATGTCTCTGCCACTGACCAGTAAGCCCTGGTGGACACGTCAGGCAACATTTGGTCTCTTGAGTGCAGGTCTCCAGGTGAAGAACTGCTTATAGGACACCCCACTCTGCTCTGGGTTCTGCTCAGGTCTGGAAGCTCTGGGAATCAGGTGGTAGCTGGGATGTGTGTTGGATGCAAAATTTGCCTCTGATGCTTCCATCATCTGAAAGGGCCCCCATCTCTTGTACCAGACTGTAGGAGATGCGAGGTATCACAGCTCTTCACAACTTCAGAGATGACATTTCTGTGTACCATATTTTCTTGTAAATATTACAGGAAGATGAAACTGCCCATGTGGACTTCAAGTCAGGCTGTGTCCACACCATGCACTTGCTTTCTTATCGTGTCATTCAATCAGGAAACACATAAAATGCATGCTCTGGTGACAAAGTGACGCTGTCCCCTGTGTTTTCACATCAGGAAATGTGTGCTGGTCACTCTTCTATTTTGCCTTTTGTCGTTGCTGGAGTCTGCCAGTCCCCAGGTGATTTTTCAGACCTCTCCAAGGCCAAGGCCTATGCATCACTCATCTTCACTTTCTCAGTGGACACTGCAAATGTAAGCTTCTCATAAACGTCCGTCCCTAAGACAGCCTTTTAGACATTTTTTTTTCCTAATCAGCATTTTTTAAATCATCCCAGGAAATTTTATTACCAATATACTACATGCCCACTTATGTGCTGTGCTTTATACATAAAAAGAGGAACATCTTTTCCACCCTTTGCAAGGAGCTGTCATCCCCCATAATCACTAGTCTTCAGAATCCAGTGGTTGCTGAGCTTCTCAAGGACTTTGGGGTGATGTTCCCTCACCAAAGCACCTGGGTGGAAAGAGGGACCATTGTGCGGTCCCTGAGGAGTCTTCAGAGGTGGAAGGTGGGGGTTGGACATGATAATCCATCCCAGCATTCCTATCTATTGACATTGTTGAATTCCATTCTCAATCTTATATCCAGGATGTTCCAGAATCTCAAATGTTTGATATAGGCCACTGATGAGACCTGAATTCATTCATGCACTAGGCACTCTCCTGGCCTATCTTTCAGCTATGGAGCTTAATATATTTGATCGAGAATTCCTGATAAATCCATTTAAATTGATAAATTGCATCTGGTTAAGTATGACGTCCCTTTCTGCCTCATATGATACCCGTACAATCTATGCATATCTCTAGCTTTCTGCCTCTTCCCCTGAATCATGTCTCAAGACAGTGTCTCCCATGAAGTAAGCTGCATGCTTGATTCAGTTGATAAAGAACTTGGTGGAATGCAACCCCTATACACGCAACTGATCCAATAGAGAAGGCCACATCGAAAACACTGCACAGGGCAGGGAGCCAACAGGATAGTCCAGCACAGGTACAACTTTCTTTTGGTTCAGAACTTCTGACAGGATGCCGTCCCTGGGACACTCCTGGCAGCCCTGATGCATCTTACCGTTCAACGAATGGGTCAGATGCTCCACATGACATCTCACAAATAACAAAACTACTGTCTTACCTACACATTGTCTTACAAATCACACGACGTACTGCCTGTCTGCCCCCTTAATGTTTTTTGAGCATCATGCGGGAAAAGTAAAATTATCTTCAGTCACGTGTTTGTGATTATTGGTATTATGGGCACAAATCATGTCCCAGGCTCTGAGTTAGGTATTTGGAAAGCAGGGATTTACAGGACAGACTTGGACACTCTCCTCATGGTGATCCCAGTCTAGAGGGATCTGATAGGCAAATAAATAAACAGCAGGCTCAGTGAGATGTGTATTATCATGTGTGTAATAGAGGACATTATGAAGAAGAACATGGGACGCATGATTGAGATCTGGGTGAACGTTAGGACTAATTTGAGATCTGAAAGACATAAAACCTGAAAGCAACATAATTTTCTGCTCCCGAGTTAAACAATTATGAGACTTGGAATAATTTCCTGTCTCTATAAATGCAATTTCTTGTATCTGTGTTAAAACAAAACAAAACAAAAAGCCCCATTGAGGCCAATCAAAACGAACTTAGCTGCTCTTTCCATAAAATATTTCATCCAGGAATTTAAGACTGCAGGAAAAAAATGAAAACAGCGTATATGAAGAGCTTGTTCATCAGGTCTGATCTTGGAGGAGGAGGGATTGAAAGAAGGAATTCTAATCAGAACTTCCTCAGGCAGTTTAGTTGATGGGACTTGATGTTTGATTGTATGTTTAGGGCGAGCAAGGACAGCAACTCTTTTGTACCGGACACACCACATGGATCCAGGCCGATCTCTCACAGCAAACTCCGTGAACAATCCCTTCATCAGAGATTTGTCCCTGATGACGCAGGTGTTGCTCTCAGCTTTCATTTGTCCCAGATTTGTAGCTCAGACAAGTTATATTTGTCGTCTGGCTTTTATCTAGCTGAAAAATAACAGTGGCTCCTTCTTTTAATCAAGGATTGTGAATTTAGCAAAGAACACCTTGCACGGCTTTGGAGAAAAACAAAAGCGATAAATACTATTCCCGAGTTCAATTTCTTACCAAATGGTTGTATTTCTTTGAAAGGTTAAGTTGTGCAATTTAAAAATCACTTTAAACCACTTTCAGCATTTTATCTCATTAAACTCTCCCACAACTGATTCACACACTCAAACACACTCCACTGCCATTATATCTGATGCGGTCATCAAGCCAGAATTTCTTGGGATTTTTATCACTAGCTGCAATCAGCTTAAGTCACGTCATGGTGGCTTCTCACTTCCCTTCTGCTAAGTTGTGCTAAAATACTTGAGAACAAATTCTGTACAATTTTATGATAGGATTTTCTTTTTGTAAGGTACACACCATGCATTGCATGAACATGCATTACCAGGAGAACATAAACCTTGTGCATTTTTATATATTGTGATACTAATTAAATGTAGTGCTTGCCTAAAGTAAAGATTGAATTTCCTGGCATCATTCCTATAGACCTTGATTTTCTGCATGGATTTTGAAACTGCAATTCAGGGAATTCCAACAGATGGTAATGATGTTCTGTAAATATATATAGGTCAGTTCATAAAGGGGTCTGGTATAAATAATGGAAGCAAATTAAAGATGCTTGCTTTAAAAATTGTAATTATTTAAAAACACAGACACAGCTAACCAAGTGTCCTCTCTAAGAGATATATCGTCTAAGTATAGTTTCCATGATAATAATTATGGGGACCATACGTTGTGCATATATTTTCTACAAAGAGCTTTTTAACATTTTGCATTTAAATTAAGATCAGATGTAATATATGTAAACATGTGTCCTAGTGCCTGGCATTTTTAAGTACCTGGTAAATGTTTGATGTTTTTATTAGTATAATGGATGACATCATTTAGTCTCACAAGAACTCTAGGAAAGGAGACTTTTAATGCCTCTGTTTTGCAGATGGAAGGAACGGGGCTGAGTGTTCCAGGGGGCGATATGGAAATGGCGTGGGAGCTCTATGGGGGAAGAGCTGCAGGCTGGCTTGCTTTGGGGGCTGTTCTTTTCCTCAATTCCAGAGGGAGAAGGACTGGAACGCCGTCACTCTCTCTGTCCCCCTCCTTTCCCTGCCTGCCTTCCCTATCCCTCTGATGGTGACCCTCATGGCACAGGATGTATTTCTGGAAGCATACACTTCTCTCTGCTTGGCACTGTTCCCTAAGTCTGCAAAGGACAGCTTTGCTCTCCTTTTCTTTGTTCTCCTGTGTCTTACTTTATTTTTCTCTCCCTCCTCCTCTTCCTCTACCACCTCCTTCGTTTGTAAGTTCCCAAAGGTCAGTACATTGTAAAGATTCACTTTTTAAAAAGAACTAAATTAATTTTACCAGGAAGTTGGACAGAGTCTTGCAATTCTCAGTTCTATGGTCACCTAGGATGGCGCAGACACATTCCTCCTAGGATGTTGCCACAGGTCACAGAGTATTAGAGCTGGCCACTAAAGCATCATCCAGAAATATGTGTTCATACAATGTGGCAAGTCTTTTGGCCAGAATGACCCAAACCTGCTCCTTGGATTGAATAAGTCTCCATAAACCCACAACAATATTGATATTTCAGGAAACCAGAGAGGGAAGTAGAATGAGACTTTTAAAAAAAAGTCTCTTACCCTCAACTGTATGGTCAACTAATCTTCGACAAAGCAGGAAAGAATGTCCAATAGAAAAAAGACAGTCTCTTCAACAAATGGTGTTGGGAAAATTGGACAGCCACATGCAGAAGAATGAAACTGGACCATTCTCTTACACCACACACAAAAATAGACTCAAAATGGATGGAAGATCTGTGAGACAGGAGTCCATCAAAGTCCTTGAGGAGAACACAGGCAGCAACCTCTTCGACCTCAGCCGCAGCAACTTCTTCCTAGAAACATCACCAAAGGCAAGGGAAGCAAGGGCAAAAATGAACTATTGGGACTTCATCAAGATAAAAAGCTTTTGCAAAGCAAAGGAAACAGTCAACAAAACCAAAAGACAGCCGACAGAATGGGAGAAGATATTTGCAAATGACATATCAGATAAGGGGCTAGTATCTAAAATCTATAAAGAACTTATCAAACTCAACACCCAAAGAACAAATGATCCAATCAAGAAATGGGCAGAAGACATGAACAGACATTTCTCCAAAGAAGACATCCAAATGGCCAACAGACACATGAAAAAGTGCTCAACATCGCTCGGCATCAGGGAAATCCAAATCAAAACCTCAATGAGATACCACCTCACACCAGTCAGAATGGCTAAAATTAACATGTCAGGAAATGACAGATGCTGGTGGGGATGTGGAGAAAGGGGAACCCTCCTACACTGTTGGTGGGAATGCAAGCTGGTGCAGCCACTCTGGAAAACAATATGGAGGTTCCTCAAAAAGTTGAAGATAGAGCTACCATATGATCCAGCAATTGCACTACTGGGTATTTACCCCAAAGATACAAATGTAGTGATCCAAACGGGTACGTGCACCCCGATGTTTATAACAGCAATGTCCACAACAGCCAAACTGTGGAAAGAGCCAAGATGTCCATCAACAGATGAATGGATAAAGAAGAGGTGGTATATATACACAATGGAATATTATGCAGCCATCAAAAAATGAAATCTTGCCATTTGCAGTGACGTGGATAGAACTAGAGGGTATTATGCTGAGCGAAATAAGTCAATCAGAGAAAGACAATTATATGATCTCACTGATATGAGGAATTTGAGAAACTAGACAGAGGATTATAGGGAAAGGTAAGGGAAAATGAAACAAGATGAAACCGGAGAGGGAGACAAATCATAAGAGACTCTTAATCTCAGGAAACAAACTGAGGGTTGCTGGAGTGGTGGCGGGTGAGAGGGATGGGGTGGCTGAGTGATGGATATTGGGGAGGGTATGTGCTACGATGAGTGCTGTGAACTGTGTAAGACTGATGGATCACAGACGTACCCCTGAAACAAATAACACATTATATTAATTAAAAAGAAGACTCTTTACAGAAGAAGGCCAGCACAAAAATATAAAGGAGTAAAATAATTAGAAATGCCACCACTTTGCAACCACTACTATGATGGACTCTTAAGGATTATCAATTAGAGCTAAGATTATCAGGTGAAATAGCGTTTGCTCAAGAATGAACCATTCACACAATATCAAAATACCACCCAGATCACTAATTATTACCTACAAGTGGAAAGGGTACCTTTTCAATAGATAAATGTAGCAGGGAACACGTTAACCAAGCATCAGAGGGACAAACTGATAAGATGCACTGAGGAGACGACATTCCACCTAGGTCGTTTTATTTATAAAGTGGCTGATCAGAACTTATGAGAAGATAATCAGATAAATGGAAAGTGTAAAGATTACAGAAGACAAAATTGCCCGGTCGAGTTAGAAACACCAGTTCATGAGAGACTAGGAGAGAGAAGGATGGTCTGTAGATAAAAGTTTAGGAGATTGAATAACAAAGTTAAGACGGAAAGCTTCATTTTTTTTAAAAAAAGCACATATAACAGTCATTACTAATACAATTTGGGGAATTAGATGATGAATTTTATATTTTGTAATATTAATATTAAATTCATTAATTAATATTTGTGTTAATTAAATTTATTGTATTTGATATTAATGTTAAGATTATGCACAAAGTTTGTCCTTAGAAAATGAATTCTATAGTGTTTGGGGATATAATGTCATGATATTTGTATATATTTTCCGATAGTTGAGCAAAAGCAGCAAAATGGTAACTGTTGATCTAGGTAAGGTCACTGTACCATTATTTCAGTATGGAAGTATGGAGGTTGCAAATTTTAATGAAGTGATGGAAAAATTTACTAAGAAATTTTGCAAGAAAATTTACAAGAAAAAGGCATGTTACTGGTAAAGAGAAAATTTTTTTAAAAATAGAATTAAGTAACATTATCTTAATAAATTTCAAAATAAAAAAGTGAAAAAAAGTTCTATAACTTGCAAAAATATTCAAGGTATATTTTAAAGTAAATGAGGAAAAAAGAATGATGTAGTCAGTATGCTTATATTTATGTATAAAAAATAAAACTACCTTTACATTATTCTTTTATTTCCATTGCCAAGTAGTCTTTCTCCAGAGGGACCCTCCAGAAACAGTACACAGTTCTTGAGTCTGATAAAGAAAATGGATTTGTATGGAAAGAGCTGAGAGGCAGATATTTATTTTTATAATTTGCTCATCCTTATCAGATGCTTATATTAAAATACATTAAAAATCTAAATGATTTATTTTAGTGTCATTACGGTGACAACTTTCAGAGTGCCTTAAAATAAATCCATAACTAAATTTATTGTGTATAAACTTCAGAAAATCATTAATAAAATAAACTATGTGCAAAGTTAGCAAAGGAATGATAGACTGAAAGCAGGTGTCTGAGCAAGAAAGATTATCTTCAAAGTGCATGGGAAAGATACTGAAAAACTAGGTGTTTGGTTTTTTTTTTAAGATTTTAATTATTTATTCGACAGATAGAGAGCACAAGTAGGCAGAGTGGCAGGCAGAGGGAGAGGGAGAAGCAGGCTCTCTGCTGAGCAGGGAGCCGGACATGGGGCTCGATCCCAGGACCCCAGGATCATGACCTGAGCTGAAGTCAGCCACTTAACCGACTGAGCCACCCAGGCGCCCCAAACTAGGTGTTTTATAATCAGCTAAACTATGGTTCAAGACAGGTGACATGCTGACATTTTTAGACCAATGGACGCCTTAAACACTGCATGCCCTCTCCAGTAAAAAAATGTCTTATATCAGCAAAAAGAGATATAAACATAAAACTTACAGGTACAAGATTGAAAGAAATGCATGAAACAATACCAGAAAAGCTAGTCCACATAACTAATATTGACCAAAAAATGAGGAGAGAGGTTGTAAATCAAAAAATGGAAGCTATCTTAAGCACATAGAACCAGATAAATTATAAAGTTCAATAAATAAAGCAAGCAAGCCTTAGTGCTTGTCCTGATATAAATGCTTAATACCTTTATATCTGTTAAGATAACTTGCTAAATATAGTTGTTAAAAAATTAAATGTGATAAAAGTATTGTTATGTGATCTACAGATAAGCCCGTTCAATACCACAGCCACGAAAGGTCACTTGAGTACTTGGAATGTGGCTTGCCCACATTAATAGGTGCCTTAAATATAACACACACACGGATTTCAAAGGCTTAGCAAGATAAAAACAGCGAAATGGAAGATCTGTTTTATAAAATGAATTTGTCTTTGCATTCTTAGGATAGACCATATATTCTTCCCTTAATGTGGAGAACATAGTTAACTCATAGACTGAAGCAGCGTTTCTCAAATTGTTTGGATTCAAGACCCCTTTTCAGCTTTAAAAATTATCAAGGACTTCAAAGAGTTTTATGTTCCTCATCTCTTTCAACATTCACTTACATGGAAAATTAAGAACATTTAAAAAATATTAGTTTATGTATTATGCATTTATATACAAATGCTACATATTAGCACAAATAGCCTAGCTTTATAAAAACTATTTTTTAATAGCTATCTTTTCAAAATAAAGAGAATGGTACTGCTTGGCCATTTTGTAGTTTTTTTTTTTATTTTTTTATTGTTATGTTAATCCCCATACATTACATCATTAGTTTTAGATGTAGTGTTCCATGATTCATTGTTTGTGCATAACACCCAGTGCTCCATGCAGAACGTGCCCTCCTCAATACCCATCACCAGGCTAACCCATCCTCCCAACCCCCTCCCCTCTAGAACCCTCAGTTTGTTTTTCAGAGTCCATTGTCTCTCATGGTTCTTCTCCCCCTCCGATTTCCCCCCCTTCATTCTTCCCCTCCTGCTACATTCTTCTTCTTCTTTTTTTCTTTCTTAACATATATTGCATTATTTGTTTCAGAGGTGCAGATCTGAGATTCAACAGTCTTGCACAATTCATAGCGCTTACCAGAGCACATACCCTCCCCAGTGTCCATCACCCAGTCACCCCATCCCTCCCACCCCACCCCCCACTCCAGCAACCCTCAGTTTGTTTCCTGAGATTAAGAATTCCTCATATCAGTGAGGTCATATGATACATGTCTTTCTCTGTTTGACTTATTTCGCTCAGCATAATACCCTCCAGTTCCATCCACGTCATTGCAAATGGCAAGATCTTATTCCTTTTGATGGCTGCATAATATTCCATTGTATATATATACCACAACTTCTTTATCCATTCATCTGTTGATGGACATCTTGGCTCTTTCCACAGTTTGGCTATTGTGGACATTGCTGCTATAAACATCGGGGTGCACATAGCCTTTCGGGTCCCTACTTTTGTATCTTTGGGGTAAATACCCAGTAGCGCAATTGCTGGATCATATGGTAGCTCTATTTTCAACTTTTTGAGGAACCTCCATACTGTTTTCCAGAGTGGCTGCACCAGCTTGCATTCCCACCAACAGTGTAGGAGGGTTCCCCTTTCTCCGCATCCCCGCCAACATCTGTCATTTCCTGACTTGTTAATTTTAGCCATTCTGACTGGTGTGAGGTGGTATCTCATTGAGGTTTTGATTTGGATTTCCCTGATGTGCTTGGCCATTTTGTAATTCTCTTGAACTCCGGGTTTAACAGAAGACCGCGGCCTCCTCCTATCAGCTCGGCCTTCCAGCCACACCACACACCAGACAGCCTTCGGAAAGCTCCTCCAAACCTTGTGAAAACATGAAGGTGAAAAGGGCAAATCATATTTTAGTTTTCGTGTGGAAACTGTTTGACTTCCCCACCCCCTGGAAAGAGTAGAATGACCCCTGGGGGTCTCAGAGCCACTTTGAGGATCACTGACCATTAGAGTTAAAAATATAGGTATTTGGGAACTCTCCGTGAGCAGCCAGTCCTTGTGGAGAGCAACCATAAAAAATGACAGGTTGACTTCATCGGTGTTTATCATGTTTCGTTTGTATTTACAGGGAGTTGACGGATAAAATTCCCATCAGAAGTGTTTTCTCCTACCCCTGAAGTACAATTAGTTATCGTATAGCAACAGATCATTGGTCTACTGATTTCTGTGAGAAATGCTCAGAAAATTGGAAGGTGAATATTTTTTGGAAATTCCTATGGAAATACTGCCTATCAAGATGAGGAATAAATTTTATCAGGAGATGCAATAATGAGACACATGGTAACATAATAATAATAGTATTACAGCATTATAGGAAAATAAGACAGGACGTTAACTCAATATGAAATAGACCATTCATCAAAAAAATTTCCTTTCTACATGTTCTTTTTGCTAAAATTTAAAAGGTATTTTTTGTTTGTATTATGCATTACCAAGAAAAAAATCATAAGTTTTTATAAACTGCATATTCTTGAATGTAGACAATCACATAAATGATTAAAAGTGAAGAAAATCAATTGAGAAGAACATATAAGACGTTTGTAAATCATAGTTCCAATTTGTGTTTTTATTTTCTTTTGTTTTCTTTTTTTTCATTTAACAACATATTAAGGAGGAGAAAGAAAGGAACAGGGTAAGATTTCAGAGTCTGACATCTGGGCTAATCTGCACTTGACGTGCGGTAGGCATGAGGACAGCACGAAGAATATTTCATCCATGTTAAAGAGGAAACACTTTTCCTGTCCATTTGGATTTTAATCAATGAACTATGAACATCTGGTGGTTCACAACTACCTTCATTCAAAACTATACTCTCCTTTTTCCCGCCTTTTATTTTTTTCATCAAATTTCCAGAAGGTCACAGAATTTTTGTGATAAAAGTATCTTGACTTGTTAATAATATTGCTTAAGAAATCACAGAAAAGAGTGTGACGGTTTGGAGAATAAAAGCTGTGCATCACCGGCTGTTTATAGCTCAGTGTCTTCTCCATAAAGAATGATGTGTGCGTCTTCAAACAGCATGGTTCCACGTTGGCCCCCAGGTAAAGCGCCATCTCTGTGTGACAGGTAAGGCTCCTCCTCACCCGGCCTCCACCTGTCCAGCCCTCCTCCGCATCCTGCCTCCCTCCTCAATCTTCAAGGCTCAGTCGTTAAGCGTCTGCCTTCGGCTCAGGTCATGATCCCAGGGTCCTGGGATCGAGCCCCGCATCGGGCTCCCTGCTCCGCGGGAAGCCTGCTTCTCCCTCTCCCACTCCCCCTGCTTGTGTTCCCTCTCTCGCTGTGTCTCTCTGTGTCATAAATAAATAAAATCTTTAAAAAAAAATAAAATAAATAAAAAATAAAATAAAATTGCTATTGTGCTGTATTAATGATATTGTACAGCACCATGAAAATATTAGTAGAAACTCCTTTTTAGAAATGGTAGAGGCTTGGGAACTGGAACGATTTTCAAGTGAAGTTTTCTTGTTTATTCTCTTCTTCTGTTCTGTTGGGAGTTTACCAGCAAATTCAACATTTATTTTTGAAAGATGCATCTAAATGTGTTACATGAAGAAGATCACACTGGATTGAAAATGATTTATAAATATTGCTGACAGAGCTAGCGTGCTGTGTTGGAACAAGCCTGGTTTCTGTAACTGGGGTGATCCTGGGTTTTAATCTCCGTTCGCTACATCATAGTGTGTGGTTAGTGAGTTAGCTTTAGTTGCTTCACATGTGAAGGACAAATAATCATAATCTCATAGGACAGCTGGAATTAAATGAGGGGAACCACATCAAGGGTCCAGTATATGCTCAGCAGTGAATAAAATTACCCCCTCCTTGTTTCTTCCTCCTCATTTGATTTATAAGCAGCTGAGTATGGATGGAGGAAGTTGTGGGTCTAAACTGCCGCTTTTTGCTAATTAGCACAATGGTAAGGAAAGGATTTTGGCTTGCACATGATCACCAGAACTCGGTTTGAGCCCTACTTCAAAAATAGGCCTTGAACTTCCTCTTCCTTAGAAAGGGGTTTTCCTCAGGAGTTGGAGAAATTCCACAACCCCTGGACCTACCCGGAGATCTGCATCTCTGAATTGGATTCTGGAGGCATGCTTTTGCTCTGTCATTGCTTCAGAGAAACAAGGAGCCCAGAGTGCAGGCACTCGGCAGGGCTGAGGAACCTCCACACAAGAGAGCATTAGAATCTGCCCAGGAAGACTTCTGGGCTCTCTCTGACTAATCTGACCCTCTTTGGGCAAAAAAGAAAGCAGTGTAGACAGAACACAGGAACGAGAATGAAGTCTTAGGTCGAGGTGAAGAGTTAATTTTCGAGGATTCACAGACATTTTTTTACCCAATCGCTCTGCCCTACTGGAACTAATTGTCTTGAACCAACTAATGGTTTTACCAATCAGAGGTCCCGCAGAATGTGTGTAAGTGTGAGGATGTGTATGAGCTTGAAGGTGAGTGTGCATGTGTGTGGGGGTGAGATTATGAGCATGTGTGTGTGTGTGCGTGTGTGACCCGAGGTGCCTTCCAGTGGTTCCGTGTTGGCCCCCAGGTAAAGCACCATCTCTGTGTGACAGGTAAGGCTCCTCCTCACCTGGCCTCCACCTGTGCAGCCCTGCCTCCGCATCCTGCCTCCCTCCTCAATCTTCAAGGCCCAGTAACAGGTCCCACTGCTCAGCCTGTCCACACTGCTCCACCCCTAAACTTGCAAGCCTCATTCACAGCTGGCCCCAGTCTTTAAATTAGGTTTTTTTAAGCCACTTTGTGCAAACCTACCACAGCATTCTCCATATTAGAGCTGTTAATTCAGTTCACCCGTACTTCTCATGAGAACTGCAATTTCTTTAAGGGTGGAGGGTGTAGATTTATTTATTTCCGCATCTCCAGTCACATGGCAAGAGCTCAGGTTTTTTAAAAACTCAGTTCCATTGAACTGAAAAGATAAGTATTAAAACAAGAAACACACTCTGTTTTCTTTGACTATGTTACTCAAGTTGAGAAAATTGAATTTGTGTGAGTTTGAGGGCAAAGGAGGGATTGCTGGTGAGCAAACACAGAGCCAAAGGCTCACCATACCTCAAGGTCATCACAGACGGCCATGGAAGTGGACATTCCCTCCTTAATTTATACACACACACACCATGGCAGATACTGAGGCAGAGAGAAGGCAATTTGCACCCAAAAGTTTTATAATCTGTAAAATGGCTGAAATCACACAAAAACCTACATCGGCGAGACTCCAATGCCTTTGCTCAGACCAACCACACTCTAGTGCATGAGCATTGCCATTTTGAAAGCCTTTGTTTTACTCCTAATCTGCACAGTTACCGCCTTTGTAACACTGAGCTCCATTAAAAAATTAGGAAGACTGAGAGAGTGCCCACAGCACTGAGTCCTTCCTTCCTTCCCTTGGTTATAAATTTGTTTTTGCTGTAACTTCAAAGTCTTTTCCAGCTGTGAACTGTCTTGAAAGGGGCTTTCAAAGATGTGCGCACTGGGCTGTTAAGGACTGAGGAACAGCCGTCCTACTGAGAAATCTCAGCGCTCACATCCACTTCTAAAATTCACTGTGATGTCGGTATGTCAAGGTCTCAAAGACAAAGCTTTACTAAAAGTGATTAGGGTAATAGAACGCATTTCATTTATACGTGTACTCCTCTTTCAATGGAAAAGACAAATCCTCATCGTCACAAACATCATCTGAAAGAAAATATGTACAAATGGTGCATGCATTCGTGAGTGAGGGCATCTTAAGGGTATATAATGTTATAAAAGATTTTTGTCAGATTATTTCTACCCTGCTTAAAATAGTACTTCTGAGATTAATTCTGAGAGATAAAAAATAGTCTCACAAAAATAGTCTCTTAGAATTGCCATGCTTTGCATATTTGGATGCTAGGTGTTTTTGTACATTGTATAAAGCCAAGAATAATTTACCATATCATTCTTGCTTACCTTTCCATATCGTGTTTCAGTTTTATAGGACTACATATTGCCAAAGAATATAAAGAAGAATATATTTCATATGAAAATATTTATTTTTGATTCCTGGATCTGTCATTTAAAGATGAGCTAATCCGGGGCGCCTGGGTGGCTCAGATGGTTAAGCATCTGCCTTCGGCTCAGGTCATGATCTCAGGGTCCTGGGATCGAGTCCCGCATCAGGCTCCCTGCTCCTTGGGAGCCTGCTTCTCCCTCTGCCTCTCTCTCTCTCTCTCTCTCTCTCTCTGTCTCTCATGAATAAATAAATAAAATCTTAAAAAAAAAAAAAAAAAAAAATAAAGATGAGCTAATCCATTTTTTTTCTGTTTCTATCAACCAGGGAGACATAGAAGGAGAGGGAAAGATTCAACATGATAAGGACAGTGATGAATTCTGTGAGTTTCCCATCTGCAAGTCCCTCCTGACCACTTTTGGTATATTATCTCAATTAAGCCATGTTGCAACACCATTAAATAAATAAAATTAACTATTCTTTCCATAAATAAGGCAATCAGATTCCAGAAAGCCAATGAAATTTGCTCAAATACTGTATGAGCCTGAGGACCAAAGCTCATGCTCTTAACCACTACTTTATATTAACATCGGTTTTGCCTTATGAGTTTTACCTCAAGCACATGTCAGGCTAGGTTTCCATAAGGAAAAATCAAAGTAAATGGACCATCAATGTGACTTGTAAAATATGTACTGGTTCCAATAAGGGTAGTAGTCTTCTCTGTAGGTTAGTCAAATTTGACTATTTAAAAATTTAGTCAAATGTTTGATATTTTAGTAAATTTGACTGGTAGGAAATGCTTGATGAATTCTGATCTTCTGACTTTTCTACACCACTTTTGAATTTATTTACTGCTTGTCCTAAAATACTTACAGTTCTCATACACACAAACTCTTGGATCATGCTCACCCTCATCTCTCCCCTGATGCAAGTCCCTCCACCCCATCTCCATTACCCTCCCTGTTCAATACTCTGAAATCCTCCCACCAGTCTTCAGGTGGCTGGGTCTTTGCCCACTTGCCCCTCAAGCTGTAGCATCCTGAATGCCCCACTGTGCTACCCACCTGTTTAGATTGCAATCATTGGATTCTTCTCCCCTTTGAGGCCAACCTTGGACATCACATTCAACTTTGAGTTCTCCGTGCCCACAGGCTGGTTGGACCAAAGGATCTCACCAAAAACAGTTCTTTCACTGAGCTATTCAAAGAAAAATTCATCTGGAGATTTCTGAAGATCTGGAGAAATGGGTTCTATCTTTAAATTTTCCACCCTTTTTTTATGTGAATTTAAATGAGCCAATTTATTTAATAGCATAAATTCTTGTTTAAATTTTTATCAAACTAATACATGTCTAATATTAAGAACTCAATTAATAGTGATATTGATTCAGTGCTTAAAAAAAAACACAACTGCATTTTTCCTATTATTTCTTTCACCTCCCATTCACAAGATGCAACTGTATTTAATAATTTCCCTGAGCCCTGCAGTGGTTACCTGCATATTTATTAAGAAAAAATAACCTCCTTATACTATCCATTGTAGATTTATCAATTTGAGGACCTACTGAATCTCTTTTTACAGAGAGTGACAGTTTAGTCTCATGCACTCCCTTTGCTTCACTCCCCCTCCTAACATCATGGCGTCACCGCGCTGGTTAGACTAACAGCAGCATTACCTTTCACTGCAGAGTCTAGGAGTATACTAAAATCGCATTCATGTTCCTGCAGAGTTATTTTCCTTGCATTAATAACTACCTTATGCTGCCACTTCGTTTTCTGGGTATTTCACTACTTCATCTACCATAGTTTCCATCCTATCAAATTGCATTTTGAGTGCAGCCTTTCTCCTGGATCCCCATCTCCCTGTGTCCGTCCGGAATGGTCACTCCATGGGCTTTCTGCCCAGCCAGCACTGCTTGGCTGGATCGAAATTTCCTGGAGCCAATGTCTTCCTCTTCCTTGGATTATATCTTTGTGTTGAGAAAGCACATCCTCCAGGGGTGTGCAAATGCCCATACTCGGCCCAGAATTGTACTGGAAAATCCTCTTCCTTTCTATTTTTAATTAGGATCTGAACAAATCACGTGATATATCTCTGGGAAAACTCAAGGTTTATCCACCTTTCTCCACAATATTTCAGGTTTTCTAGGACAGAACTTTCTTTACACTCTTGGGACAATTATTTTAGAATATTGTTTGTCACATTATTTAATATTTTTCAGAATAAAATCTCATTTGCCTTTATTTTAATTATTTAAATTTGAATGCCACGCAATTTTAAATCAGTTAGCTCTCTGAATAACTGGGAGAACTACTATGATTAAAAAAAAAAAAAAATCAAAGAAACCAGGGTCATGGGCCAGTAGAAACGAAATTATTCTTCACAGTCTGTCAAATGTGACAAAAACAAAATCCTCGCCTTTGCTCTCTATATATTTGGAAATTATTATAGAAGTCAGGCATCTCTTTCTTGTTGGGAAGTAATTGCGTAGTTGTGATCTGAGTATAAGATGGGAAAAAGCATAAATTACTAGAGGAAGAAGCGTGTAAGCCTGAGCATGGCTATAATTCTAGGCTTCCCTCCTCACTTGTTGAGCGCTCAAACATGCTTTTCTAAATCATTCTGTCGCTTTCAATTCCGCGATAGTTAAGATCAGGAACAATGACTCCTCACTCCGTGAGGCTGGAGAGGAAACACGCACCTCTGGGTATTTAACCCTGCAGGCTACAGGTGATTGATATGAAACCTTCCAGCCCCAATTAATAGTTGTGAGGAATACTAAGAGTGTTAATAAAAAAGAGAATTAAAGTTGAAATCTCTGCCCCCCGCCTCTCACAAACCGAATATAGCCACTCTGCTGAGACAGAAACCAGAGAAGTGTGTCCTAAACCCAGTGTTTGAAGCAGGGACTGTGTTTCAGTGACCTCCTGAACGCTGGAGAAAGAAGAGAAACTTTTAGGGTAAAATAACTTAATTGACTCCAGAGGGAATGCACTGAGAAAGGCCTACCAGCAAGGCAACCTTCAGGGGTCTAGCAGAAACATCTTTGAAGAAAACTGGCTCGCTAGGAGGCCCCGCGTAACGCCTGGGCATCTGGCTTCCATCTGGTTTGAAGTCTTCCAGAACTGGAATGGATTAGCCTTCCCCCGCAGACAGCTTGTGAGAGCGGGTGTGCTTCTGACCGCGGTACTGAGCAGAAGGCCGCCCCCAGCCACGGGCTGGCGCTCAGACGAAGCCAGGGCTGTGAGGCAGGCCTCTACGGGGGACGTTGTTATGTTGTAACTTGGAATATTTAGAGGTACCATTTCAGTGTCTATGCGATTATTCATTCTCTTCTCTTTCATAATGCTGATTGCCACCTACACAGTTTTTGAAGAACAGTGCCGTAAAAAATGGTATCCAAAAACCCTTGCCATGTGGTGCCGCGGGAGGGAGCACAGTTTCACTTAGCTTGGGGGAGAAGCCCTAAAAACGTTCCTATCAGGCTCTGAATATCAGCTTCTGATTTGACTGAGTTCTGACCTTAGAGCTATTTTTTTAAATCCTTTCAAATATCTTGTCAGGTATCAGCTAGTGCAAACATTAAGTATGTTTTGTCAGTATTGAACAATCCCTCGGATGCGTGATGCATCCCCAAAGAGGGTGCAGTTATTACCTTCCCCAGATCCAGAGCTACTCCCAAAGATCACCAAAGAAAGACTCAAGACAATTCCCCTGAGAGCTGGAAACAGCTGGTAGGTCCCTAGGGAGTGCAACCCAAAATTCTGTCCAGATGCACTTGGCAGCAAATGGGGTGCATTTTCTGCCAGTTTTCCCAGGATCCTGCCTGCAGGCTCTGGAGCGAGTGTTCCATCAGATTTCATCCTGGCTCCCAGAAACTGAAGGGGAGGAAAAATAATTTTCTCTTTCCCCTTTATGGTGATGCTTGGCTGAGAGCCTCGTCCCTCTAGGGCACCTTCTAATGGATATGCATACCTAGCTCAGAAGTTCTCCACTGTGGTTCAAGGTTACCTTTGCTAAGGTTAACCTGCTCTTTTAGCCTTTAAAAAAAAAAAAAAAAAAAAAAAAGCAATATATTATTCATCTGAGGCCTCACGCTGGACCCAGTCCAGCTTAAGGCAGACCCAGTCCGATCCCAGAGCCAGTTGGATTTCTATGTCAGAACCAGTCCGACCAGGACCCAGCTAGCCCACTTTCTAAGTTAGACTCAGTGTGGTCAGACCCAGTCCAGAAAAATAAATGCTCAAATGAAGCCTGAAACCTTTAAAACCAAAGCTGCCGAGCTAGAATGTGAGCTAGACCCACCCAGCCCCTCCAAAGATTGCAGGAAAGGTGAGCTTGAGGGGCTCACGGTCCCTTTGCCCAGTTGCTCCTTGCCCCTTCTATCCTCTCTCTGGCACTAGAACATGGTAACCTTTTCAAGAGTTTATTTCGGCAAAAACTGATTCAAACCAGGCAGCGTCTAATCTAGCAGATGGAAGGGAGTTGAAGGAGCTGTACAAAATGAAAGACTTTTATAGGGGGAAGGGACAGGGGACAAGGGAGTCATCCTAGGCAAAAAGGAGGTTGGTTTTTACAAGGTCACTTTCCTTCAGGGGATGGTTGCAGTCCATCTGCAAAGTACCCGATTAGTGCTGATCAGGAGATCCTGACTGTCTGGTTTATGGCCCCGTTTTTGGGAGACCCTAACTATAATTAAGTCTTGGTTTGGTGACATAGGGCTTAGCATAAGGAACTCCATTTTGGGTCTGTTGTCTTGCTTTTAAGACTTCCTTATGAATATGTATGATTTTCATAACAAGGATGCATTTCTAGATCATCCTAAGTGCAAGTGTGTTCATTTGCTAAGACCCATAACAAACTTGTACAGACGGGCTGACTCGGAGTAGAAATGTGTGTCCCACCTCTGAGGCTGGAAGTCTGGAATCAGAGTGTTGACGGGGCTAAGATCCCATTGAAACTCTTTGAGGAAGGAAGACTCCTTCCTGCTCCTCCTAGCTACTGGTAGCCCAGACGTCTCTGGCTTGTGGCCCCATCACTCAGTGCCACGTGGTGTCCTTCATTTGTCCCTTCACAGTCTTCCTTCGTGTTTGCCTGTGTCCACATTCCCCTCTGTAAGGATTTCAGTCCTACTGAGTTATTGTACACACTAATGTTCACATGTTTAACTTGATTAGCTTTGCAAAGACCCTGTTTCCAATAAGGTCACATCCTCTGGTGCTGGGGGTTAGGATTCCAACAAATTTTTTTTTGGTGGGACACAACTGAACCCAAATAGCAACAAGTTTTAATTCTGAAAACAAAAATATAAAGGCTAATTTATACATTATTTGCCCTAGACATCTCTGCAAGTGAAAAATAAATTTCTTATATAAACATTTTAATTTAATTAATGTTTTTCTAATCTTTATTTGTGTTAAGTGGACAGAAACTGGAATTATCACTTCTTTTCCAAGACATACATTATAACAGTAATCAAATTGCTAAATGTTTTTCATTATCCCAATTTTCTCTTCCTGCTTTCATTTAGCCAACACATTTTCTTCATTGATGTGCCAGAATTTTTATAATTTGTGGCATAAAATTATCATATTAAATTGCCAAAAGTTAAATACGACAGCTTAAACAAAAATGCATAATTGAATAAGAAAAGGCCTACCAAAGCGTTTTGTCATCATATTAATTAAAAGCATGTTTCTGTTCTCTTAAACACTGTTCTTCTGCCTTAGAGCTACCTCAATTCTTTCTTAGGCTTTTCCACAAGGACCATATTTCAAAGCTCATTATCTCAAAATTATCATGGAAATAGCTTGTTCAGCTAGCACAAGTCCCCTTCTCCTTTTCCGTATTTAATTCTCTCCAGTCTGATTATCCAATTCTGTCAAGCTCTGTGCTTCACCAAACTATATTTATACCTTCAAGGTTATTAGTTTATGTGTCCTCATTTAAACTGACTTTCCCAAACATCCTAGAGGCAAATGTTCTCGAGAGAATGGCTCACTTCCAGACACCTGTCTGGCGCCCAGATGTGGACTGAGGCGTTCTCCGGTGACAGGACTTCTGGGGGGGATGGACGGGAAGGAAGTCCCTGCTGCCTAGCAACGCTGTCCTCAGGACCACAGGAGAGAAGCTTCATGGCAGAAGGGCAGTTTTAGTAATCCTGCAATTCTAGGGAGGCAGAAGGGAGAAATCTATTTCAGATACCTGATGCAAATCCAAGAAATCCAGGTAGGTTTGTAGCTACGGTGAATTAGATAGTTGTGTGCCTTGTAAACTGTATTGAGTTTGTAGATTGAAAAGACCTACATATGGTCTATTTAGTTATAATGGAAATTCTCAGGCTCTTCCCCCTCTAGATCTTCAACACAAACGATTTCACAAGATACTAACGCATTATGAGTGGGTGAGGTAGGAGTAGTGAAATACAAATGTATTTCTTTTATCAAAAGATGTTCTGCAAAGAGAGCTAATAAAATCCCCAATGCTGAAACTGGGTATTTGCATGGTCTGTGGGTGTCATTGAGTCGTGGTTGTCAAATAGCACTTCACATAAAGCCTCAAGATTGCCCAAAAGATCAAGGATGGCCCACCATGCTCTCTACCCCATGAACACTTGACTCCAAACCAGGACTTGAAAACAAGCACATTAAAAATCTAAAAAATGATGTGATCATATAGACCCATACATGCATAAGCCTTGACACCCACTGGCTATAAAACTTTTGGTTAATTGTTATATATATTTTTTCCTGTAAAACAGAGGTTCTTTATGCAAAGTTTGTTTTCACACCTTAAGAATGGCTTCAACATGAAAGTTTAGTTTACTTAAGAAAAGCTCATGGGGCTCCTGGGTGGCTCAGATGGTTAAGTGTCTGCCTTTGGCTCGGGTCGTGATCCCAGTCGGGCTCCCTGATCGGGGGGAGCCTGCTTCTCCCTCTCCCTCTGCCTCTCTCCCTGCACAAGCTCTCTCTCTCTCTCTTTCTGTGTCTCAAATGAATAAATAATATCTTTAAAAAAAGAAAAGTTCATAAGTAGTCTTTTCCAAATAAACAAATGTCACTGAATTTGCCTAATTTTTTTTTCAAGAATGATAGAGTTTGCTTTTCCTTTCCTTTGTAGTATGAGACACACTTAATTAAGGCATTAGGATTTGAATAAAGTGAACTTATTCAACAGTCCCCGGTGCAGATTGATTACCTCCTCATTTTTTTTTTAAAGACGCTAATTTAGCTGTGACAAGAATGACCTGTCCTTCCAATCCATTTCAAAGAAAGTTTGTGTTTACGACAGCGGGCCCATCCAGTAGCTAGGAGGGTATTTATCCAGGAGGGCCTTTTCATTGTTCTGTGCTCAGGAACACTACACAGGTGGGTAAGGTTACTAATATGCAATTTCTACCTTACAAACTTGCAGCAACAGCCTAAATCTCTTCTGGGTCCAACGGAGGAACGGGGGGAGAACGGAGAACTTGCGACTAGAAGGGCAGCCAGCACTAACCAGAAGAGGGGGCAGAAGGGTAGACAGAGGTTGTGGACCCAGCAGCAGCCCACACACGTCCCTTCCTCTGGTTCTGAAGGTCCATGCCCATGAGCAGTGATCTTAACACTGCTCTTTACAATTTCTGGCCTGTATTCTCCTCTGTCTGACTTGATTAGATCCTGGTAAAATAGGACGATGAAAACACTAGGGGCATCTCTACCTTACTCCATCCCTTCCTGATCTCTCTACAACTTTCCTTTCCTTTCCCGAGGGGACAAACATCTGGTGTTCCTCTCAATTCCAGCTTGTCTGCTCTAATGGTAGCTATCTAAGGATCTCTTGGGCATGAGGCCATCTGATTTAGAAAATTTGGAAGGCTCCTTGTTTTTTTTCTCTGTTAGGGATCTTTACCAACATGCACTTCTGAAATGGGGTATATATGTATATCCCATGTGGGATATATACACCATAGCTCTATGTATATATGGAGAAAACATTCATTGGAAATACGCTTTACCAAGATTGGCTTATTTTATTGTGCACTATTTTCTTAGAGTAAAACAAGCCAAGCCCCCCCAACAACAACAAAAAACCCCAAAAATACCTATGGTCACTTGAAATTCTTCCCAAGTGGTAAGATAAAACTTCCACTATCCTTCTAACTTAAACTTTGTATTTTCATAAAATTATACAACATGTCCAACCTCAAGGACAAATACAAATTGAAAATAAGTGGCTTAATAGTCCAGGTTGAAAATAAGGGAAAAGATTTCCAACCCCTTCCTTTTTCTTAGAGCTTTATTTTAGAAAACTTGTAATTGTACGTATTTTCTACTCTCTCTGAAATTTATATAAATCCTTTCAATAGGTCCCTTCTCAGCTTTAAGACCCAGGAATGTCTTTCTCAAGGGCCTGAGAACCATCTCTGCAAAGGAAGAATATAGGGAGACCCCCCATTTCTGGGGGGTTAAGACGGGACTTTTGGGGGCACCTTGTTCCAAGTTGCAAAGCTACTACCTGTTATAAAGATAAAAAAGATGTTTTTCTCTTTTGGAGAGAGCCAGTTAACTAAATAGGTGGTCACCCCAATTACTAGGTGATTTTAAGATGAACTATGTCTAGTAGATGATGCTGCCAAGTCCTCTTCCTTGAAGATGAGTTAGTGTTTGTCTTGGGAACATGTACTCAACATGTTTGCCTTGAGAACATGCCACCTCTGTTTGCCAAGTAAAAGGATGAGATTTCCTTCTGTCTTTGAAATCTCTTAGCGAATTGCCTACAATGTGCACTGTATTCTGGTTTAATGCTTATTCAATGATAAGGCAGTTTTGTTTCTCTTCTTTGTGGAGAATATTTCTGGGTTGGGAGGACATTTGGTTTTTAATTATATTTCCCCAACAAACCTCAAACCCTTTGTGGAGCAGGTGAAATACAGAAACATAGCTACTATATGTAAATATTGACTATATCTACATCTGCTCACATATTCGTTGAGTCAGAACCATATTTCTTATTGTTAACTTCATTTTTTATCTACTGCAATAAAAATACACTAAAATTTTATGGCATATACTCCTTCGTAAATTTCCACTAGCTATATCATCTATTCTCTGCGCTCCAAAAAGAATTCTATGATAATTTATTGACAAATCAAAAATGTGGAGCAAATGTAGCACATATTGGAAACTAATCGTTTCTCCCTTTTCACCCTGCAAGTGTGTCTCCTAGGAAGCCCGCCATGTGAATTCTAGGGTAACTGGAAGCGTATCCTGTTTAATTACATTTACGAATTGTGCATTTAACATAAATTTAGAAAAGGTAGCTCTATTTTAAATCTCAAACACTTGACTTCTCATTTTCTTTGCATGAAATGCTGTGGCCAAAGAGAAGTACTTTCAAAATGATGGAGTTCATCCATCTGTTAGTTCATTTTTTTAAATTTTATTTTATTTTATTATGTTATGTTAGTCACCATATAATACATCATTAGTTTTTGATGTAGTGTGTTCATTTATTTTAAAACATGTGTATAGTTTACTAGATATTAGGGATGAAGAGAGGAAATAGCTCCTGTCCTCAGGGCGACCACGAGAGGGGCATTAGGCAACCTTTAAAGTGCCAATTAAAATTGATGTGAGAAGTGAGAGGTGAGCAAGAAATTCTTCCTGGTTAAGCAGGAGGGGAGTGTGCCGAAGTTCAGATGGGATAATTTTGAAATGACCCTTATAGTGTGAAGCGGTTTTATGCAAATGAATAGAAGGAAGGTCTTCTCCATCAAACCTCTGATGTTTTAAAAATACATGTAGAAGTACAAAATGTGATATCAATAGTGTGTGCTTGCAGAATAATCTTCATCTTGCGGCACATGGTGGGTGGGACGCCCTCAGATGCAAAATCTTCTCCTGGTTCTCCAACCTCCTTAGGAAAGCCTGGCTTCCTCCTTGGAGGCCCACGTTGTTCAGAGACACAGTGTTCCTTATTCTTGTTCCATTCTAATAATGGAAAACAGTTTTACTTAATTATTATTCTGAAAGTCCAATTAAGAGTTTTATCATTTCCAATCAAATCATTTAAATACTAATGGGAATAAAAATGATCTGGCACTTAGGCAAGACTTGGACTCTGGCTGCAGCAATGTTCTTTCGTCAAAATCGGACAGCTCCTTTCTCTCAACCAGTCCTTCTCTTGAACAATAATGGGCTTAAAATTCTGATGTTATTAGGTAGTTTACCATTCCCTTCTGACATTACAAGAGCCAATTTCTAAATTCAGCCTCTGAAGTCTCCTCCTCACCCCTCAACTGAGAGGCTCAGAATTAGGGCTCGTAGGTGGGTGCAAGGTTATGTTCTGCAGATTTTGGAGAGACAGTTTTCCAATTCATCAGACTTTTATTATTGTGAAGTATACCGTTTCTTTTGACAACCAGAATTGCCCTGCTCTACTTCTGACAAGTACTACATCCTATTAATGGAAACTTGCTCCCAGTTTAGGTAAAGGAAATATTATAATCCTATTCAGCACTTTATAACGTGTACTGAACTTTTTAATCTCTTTATCTATCTCTTTGCCTTTCTATCTTTCTTCTCCCCACTCTCGTCCTTCTCTTCCTCCTTCTCCCTCTCTCTCCATCTCTGTCTCTGTCTCTGTCTCTGTCTCTGTCTCTGTCTCTCTCTCTCTCACACACACACACACACACACACAGCTCGCATATATGTCAGAAGATGCTGACGGGATTGCTGTTCGATACTTTACCATCCCTCAAGGTCTATAGAAACCAATCTTATAACGATGGTTGCTGTCTTCTTTGAGAGCCTGTAGCCCTTCTGGGAAGGCAAGTTACTTGCTGTTGGGCAATAATGACATGTCCCAGGAGCTACTAAAACATAACCACTCTATTTCTTCTTGAGAAATGTAATCATCAACAAATTTGTTGGTTCAAACCCAGCAACTTGTGGTTCATGTTACAAAAATGTTCAAAGCCAATAAATTAAAGTGAGAAATGCTACAGTCTAAGAGCTGTTAGTTTTATGTCCCCAAAGAGTTGCTGCTGTTAGTTTTATGTACTAAGTACTTGCTTGCCTTCCTGGAGACTTAGGGCAAAACTGTGTGGATTGATGGGTGCGGATTTATGTGTCTCTGTCCATTTATCTGGTAGAAAACCAATTCTGTCTTTAAAATCCTAATACCCTGTTCACATATATTTTTGCATTAATTTTGAGTTTTTTCAAACATTGCATTAAACATCATTCATTTGATTACTGGATTTGTGTGCGTGTGCGTGTGTGTGTGCAAGAACAAGACGAATCAGCACTAATGCACATGCATCTATAAAGACATAAAATATGCCCTTCATTTTACATGCAGAGTCTCCAAACCCTGTTTATTCTGAGCCATCTCATATCCTCCCAGACTTTTTAGTGTAGATTTGGTGTAGATTTAAGCTCAACCACGTTAGAATTATTGGGAGAACTAGCAAACGGTGATAAAATATAACCGAAACGAGTCAACAGCTTGAGGTTCACCGTCTAGCTTTAGCACATTCTCCCCATGTGCCCCCAAAGCCTCTCAACCTTGACCATGCTGTCCCTGTTGGAAAAATGAGGACAGTAAATATCAATTTTGAGAAGAAATTTTTTTTTTTTCTTTCAGGACAAAATAAAAGCACATGTAATGAGGGAGGAAGGATGAACAGGGGGATATTTGAGAAGAGTATATGAATATGTTACAATCTGTGAGATACAATGTTCCATAGGTATTAGTCACTAGTTTCTGACAGTTATAAAGCAGGGCAGGACAGCAAGCTGGTGGCTTTGCACCCCACGAGGTGCGGGTCCTCTGCTACCAGAGAAGCTTCCTGCCCACTAAGCCTAGTCTTCCAAGAATCCCTCTGTGCAATGGCCTACACGACCTTTGTTTTTTCTCTCCTCTTGTCTCCATCAGTGCTTTTGTGGGAGGGCCAGAGAGAAAGGGGATTCCTTCTTATCTCTCTGCTTCAGGGAGAAGGCTGCCAGGTGACAGAGACCCAGAAGAGCTCAGCACAAAATAGAAGAAAGCCCAGTATAAAACCCCCCCAGGGAGATTTTTTAAAGGTTTAGGATTTTCCTAAATGATATAACGAATGTGACAAACTTTCTGTTTCCTGAGATGTAATCATGATATTAAAAGTAAGAATAGTAAATTAGCCTAATGAATTATGCTCCTGTAGTGTCTCAGTTCTAAGCTCATTCCCATATATCATTTCATTTTATCCTCACAATGAACTTATGACATGTAAATCACAAGGAATAAGACAAACCTTACAGAGAGATTGATTTACTCAAGATCACCAAACTGCAATTTGAATTTAAGTTTTCTGTATCTTGGTCCTTTATTATTTCAACTGTGCCATGGCATTTGCTTAAGTATACGTTCACTGAAGTAATTGTTTTAATGAAATAAGATGTTATAATAATAGGAACCAGATATTGTTCTAAGCACTTAAACATATTATTGTTTGATAATCACAAATTCCCTAAACAGTAGGAATTGTTATTCCTTTTTTTATTGAGGTATAATTGACATATAACATTATATTACCTTCATGTGTACAATGTAATGAACTCGATATTTGGATGTACTGCAAATTGTCATCACTGTAAGTCTAGTTAACATCCATTCCCATATGTTTTTTCTTGTGATGAGAACTTTTAAGATCTACTCTCTTAGCAACTTTCAAATATGCAATACAGTGTTATTAATTATAGTTGTCATGTTGCACATTACATCTCCATGACTTATTTATTCCATAAACTGGAAGTCTGCATCTTTTGACTCCCTTCGCACATTTCACCCACTCCGCACCCCTGCCCCTGGCAACCATCAATCTGTTCTCAATATCTATAAGATACTGAGAATTTTGGTTTTTTGTTTTTCCGATTCCACATATAAGTGAGATCATATGGTATTTGTCTTTGTGTGTATGACTTATCTTACTTAGCACAATGCCCTCAACGTGAACCTGTGTTGTTGCAAATGGCAGAATACCCCCTTTTTTAAATGTCTGAGCAATATTCCATTATACTTACACACACACAGGCACATATGTAGACCTACACATATATACACATGTGCATAAACATATGTACACGTAGACACACGCACACACCCCCATCCTCTTTATCCATTCCTCCGTCCGTGGACACGAGGTCGCTCACTCGTGGCTGGAGTGGATCAGGCTGGCTGAGCACGGCCGCGGGCGCGGAGAGCCTTGCGGTGGGTGATTTCCTTGGGGCCGTGCGCTCGGGCCCTCGGTGCGCACCCGGCCTGGGCGGAGGGCGCCCGGAGCCCCCGGCGGCGCTCCAAGGCAAGCAGGTGTATGCGCCCCCGGGGACCTCCGGGGGGCCCGCGCCTGGCCTCGCAGCGCTGCCCCTAGCGGCGGCCGGAAGTCACGCGCCGCAGCGCCCGGGAACCCTGGGGGCGGCCCCGCGAGCCCCGACTTGTCCCCGCCGCAGGTGAGTCGCGCCCCTGGGAGCGAGCCTCCTGGACCTCGGCAGGGCCCTGGCTTTCCCCGCCAGGTGTTTGCAGGCTCCTCTGCGAGGTGCGGGTGCTCAACTTGGGGTACCCATGTGGCCTCCCCTGGCCCTCGGGGCAGCCCGGCCTGGGAGCTCCTCGCCAAGGTGGCCATGGGGGCGACACCTCGCCCCAGCCTCTTCCGCCCGCTTCCGCGGGACTTGTGCGCCTGTGGGGACGGAAGCAGCGACCCTTCCAGAGGACCTTGTCCCCGTGTGCACCTGGGGTGGGGCGGGGTTGCCGCCGGGGACCCCCCTGCCCCGCAGTCTGGAGCAGGAACCCGGTGCACGGTCCTGATGGAGACGTCGAAGCCGTCCTGCCTGGCGGTCCGGGGCTTGGAGCCGCACGCGTCCGCACGGAGTGACCCGACCCCGCCAGGGCCCGCGTGCACAGAGCCGCCGCTTCCACTCGGCAGACCTGCACTTCTGTCGGCGCCTTGCGCAGCTCGGGGCCCAGCAAAACACCAGGGATTTATTTCCGCAGGGTTCTGGGGCTGCGAGGTAGTGTGGTTCCCGAGGGTCCTCTTACTGGCCTGGAGACCTGGAGACGGCCGCCTTCTCGCTGGGTGCGCACCGGGGCTTTTCCCAGCGCACATCGGTGCGGGGAGAGACACAGAGACAAGAGAGAGTCTCTCCAGAGGATCACCAACCCTCTATCAGATGAGGGCTCTGTCCCTAAGACTTCCGTTAACCTTCATTATCTCCTGAAGCTCTCTCTCCAAAAACGGTCGCATTTCAGGTTAGGGCTCCAACATAGGAATTTTAGGGGGCCACAGTTCAGTCCAAAGCTCATTAACAAAGACAGTAAATAAATGATTACAAGACACTTGAAAGCCTTTATAATTTTGTGTTTAATGTTTCTGAAGAGTTGTTGACTTCTTCCTTCATATTGTGTCTTAATTTCCTGTGTGTAAAAAATTACCACATATTTAGTGGCTTAAAATACGAATTGACTACTTTACGGGTTTCAGAGATCAAAAGTCCTGGGGAAGAACTGTTTCTTTGTCTTTTCCAGCTTCTGAAGCCCCGAGTCCTTTCCCTCCTTGCTCCACCTTCCCAGACCGCAATGGCGGGTGGAGTCTTCCACACTGTATGTCTCAGGCACTCCTCCTTTGTAGTGAAATCTCCTCTGTCCTGGAAGGACCCTTGTGATTATGTTTGGTCTACCTGAATAATCCAGGACACTCTGCCACCTCAAGATCCTTAACTTCATCAATCTGCAATTTCCCTTTCACCATGTGGCATAATGTATTCACAGGTGCCAGGGATTTGGACGTCGGTGTCCCCGGGGGCCTTATTCAGCCTACCACATGGTGAGTACTCTATTTAAACCAACTGCTTTCTAATACCATTGTGCATGCTAATAAGTAAGTTGTAACTTAATATCCTAAAATTAGTGTCACATATGGTTCAACTTACTAAGGTGGCAATGGTGTTTTCCCTGGAAAGAGAGGAGGAAAAGAAAACATTATAGTGTCTCGTAATAATTAGAATGTTTTTATAAAAATAAAAAATTTTCAGCTAAGTCTATCGACCTCTGTCTTCTGCTGAAGAGTCACAAAAGGAAGGATCCCTGCTTATATTTGGGAACAGTCTTTGGGGAATTTCACTAAGACATAAGTGGGTGAAGGAGGGATTGGCCATCTGTCAATTGGAAAAAAAGAGTTAGTCGTAAGACCTTAATGCCTTCAAAAGATAACCATTAGGTACCTGAAGCTATAAGAGTTCACGACTGATTTCAGGGAATGTCTTACCTGCCCCCCTCCTTTTTAAACTCTGCATTCTGATCTGCACTCCGTAGCCCACAGGGTGAAGCTCATCCTTGCTGGCATTCATCCGAGGTCCTTTCCAGCTAGGTTTTGAACATGTATATTGGATTCAAGAACCAAGTCATGTACCTTCTGTGGATCCTCCCTTTGCTCCGCACCCCCTGCTCTATGGTCTTCTAGAAGCCTTCATGATATTCAGAGCTCATCCTTTCTCTTCATGTTTAGGAACATTCTAGATTAGTTCTACCCCAGTTTTAAAACCAAGTCTTCTTCTGTCTATCCCACTCCCAAATTCTCAAATATTTGCCACACAGGCTGGATATACAAGCAAATGTCCATAATAAAACACAGTCAACTTTTTTAGAGTATTGAGTGGTAAAGTACACGTTGATACACATAACTCTCAATAAATGTTTTTCTACGAATCTGTGATCCTTGGACCCTTGCTCTTGGAAACCAGTTATCTGGCCTTCCAGGCCTCCTGCTCAGTTAACCTCTGATTTCCCGAAAGCGCCATTCCTACTAGCTGTCATAAGTGACTTAGCTCTAACAGATAGCCGTGGAGATCTGATAGATAATTCTTTTTTCAAATATTCCAAGTCTCATTCTGAAAAGGCACAGTAAATAATTCAGGTCACAGAGTTGAATATTGAGAGCCAATAAGTAGGGTGGATAATGCTTGAAGATAAATATAATTTCATTAGCATGATGATGTAACAATTACTTTCTGAAGACCTACTTGCAACTAAACATAAAAAGGTACTTTGGATGGTGTCAGCAGGAAGTGGATATAAAATCGCCAGATCTGTTCTGAATTGCTCATCCCTGACCGTGTGCAGCCAATTGGCAGGAGCAGAAATAGAATGTGTGTTTCTTTCCTGTTCCCAGGCTGGAAGTCAGCAAGGGGAGACCCACGGCTGGGCTTCTGAGGTTGCTTTATTGTCAAGTAATCTACATACATGCAATGTCTTCTTGGTCTTTGTCATTTGTTCTCTTAACAGAATACGCAGGTCTAGTGAATTGTGATGTACAGTTGAGGTTCATTATTGGTGGTGGTCATGTTCTGTGAATTCCCTGCCGGTGTTGAATGAGCAAACCCTGGACTCCTAGGGTGGATCAAGGCTGTGTGCTTGCACTTCCCTGGTCTCTTGTTTTCATCGATGGACCAGTGCACACCCTTGTCTAATGCGCGTTTCTCTTTACGGATAACTTAATTATGTGTACGGCTGATGCCTCAATAGCTCGCAGACTGTAGCTACTGCCTGAATAAAACTGACCTAACACATTTATTTTCTCCCTGAGGCACATTGCAGCCTTCTTGACCTTAGGGACAACAGCACTCTGCTTGGGGGACACTTTAAAGAAAAAATGAAAAAAAATAATGTAAGACCACATAGACCACAAGAACACCCTTGTTTACCGTGTGAGAGCTAAAACAAGGAGGCAGAACACTGTCACTTTTCAACCTCGGCTGGTGACTCAAATTTTTCCTCACTCAACACATGTCCAGGGATGGCTGCAAAAGTGCCGCAGTATTGGTTTTAGGATTACAGGTCCATTTTAGATTAGGCCCATTCACAAAGAGGGGCATCGGCCGTAGCTCGTGAATGTCTGTGACCGTACTTTCCATCTGTGCGTGTGTGTGCTTCTGTCTCTTTGAATCAGGGTTAGCACTGACCATTAGGACAAGGTGCTGAAAACCCGAATACGGCAGAGTAAGAGCTGAAACGTGGAAGGCATCCATATGACACAGAATTAGCAAGAAGTCATTCGGACGAGCAATTAGGATAGCGACTGGGGTCTCAGCAGACTGGGGAGGAATAAGATGAAAAATTTCACCTTCTGCAAAATCCAGCTACAAGTCATCGTTCAGACATTAAGAGTGCGATTAAGGAAAACGGGGTTAAAGAGAAGATGCATAACTTGCATACCTAGTGCTTCTTTTTAAATTTTTTTAAAGATTTTCTTTTTATTTACTTGCAAGAGAGAGAGTACAAGAAAGAGCAAGCAAGCACAAGTGGGGGGTGGGGCAGAAGGGCAGAGGGAGAAGCAGACTCCCCACTGAGCAGGGAGCCAACTCAGGGCTCGATCTCAGGACCCTGAGATCATGACCTGAGCCGAAGGCAGACGTTAAACTGAGCCACCCGGGCCCCTCTAGTGCTTCCTAAATACACAAATTTTGGAGATAAAAACAACAACTATTTCTTTGCTATCTCATGATTTTGTAGGTTACCAGATTGGGCAGAGCTTAGCCAGGCACTTCTGCACCCCTTGGCATTGAATGAGTCCTCACCATGGAATGCAGATGGCAGACAGGGTCTGCAGGGCCCACATGGCTTTGCTCTGTCTGATGCCTTGGTGAGAATGAAGGGGCATCTGGGCTCAGGTGGAAGAGCCTACCATAGAGGATTCCTAGAGGCCCACAGACACATGATGTAGGATTTCGTACTGTGTAGCCTTGGAAGACCCAAAATATCACTACACTTGGTCAAGTAGCTCAAAACAGAAAATAAGACCAGTTTCAAAGGAAGGACAGTTTGAATCTATCAACTTCAGAAAAGAGTGTACCCTTTTTGGTTGCCTTTCTACCCTTGAAAACACCAATGGTTAGCATATTGTGCTTCTGTTGACTTCTACACCCAGAACTAATTATTGGGCAGTACATGTATTTTAATTTTTTTAAAAAAATTAGATCACACTTGTTTACTCTTCATATTTATACACTTAATCTAATCACTTGGTATAAAATAGAAACCATAAAAAGAAGGGAAATACATTTTGTGATATGCAAATACATTACCATTTCCTTAGAGAAGTTTAGAAACACATAACAGCCTTAGCATCAATTAGAAAAGAAATATTTTTAATTCACACATGTATTATTATTGATCCCTATTATAACTGATAGTTAGTTAAATTTCAATATTTTTTGATATAAAGATGAAAGTTAGATCAAAACATGTAGACCAGGTTTTGCTTTTTTTTTTTGTTTTGTCTTTCTGCTTTTAACTTACGTTTGAAGATATTAATGCTGAAAATTCAATGTTGTAAATGGAATGGGTTGTTCTATACACTAACTCCTTTTAAAATATTTGGTGTCATATAATTTTTGTAAACTATATTAACAAGTCAACATCTGGAGCCTCTAATCGTTAGATGCCATATCTGCTGAACTTAAAATTATTGTCAATATAAGATACCTACATGTCGTAGTAACAATGAATTAGCTAGGGGGGATTCTTGAATCTTTTAGAAGGTTTTCAGGCATGGAGGGAAAAATAATAAATTAACTGCATGAGAAACGATTAAGTTAACTGAAAGAGAGGTAAGCAAGTAAGATCAATTTTTAGTGCAAAACTGTGCTTTGCAGCAATCCAGGAAAATTTGCAAGTAGGAAACAGATTTCTGAGTTTTTTCTTCACCATTCAACTTTCTCCCATCGGCAGATGTCAATTATAGAGGATACTTCAGTTTTACACCCTAGGAATACACTTTAATAAAACATTAATAAAACCAGTGTGATAATCAGAACAGTAGAGAATAACTATTTGGTTTGTATCATGACAATCTATCTTGTCACTGAGGCTTTTCATATTTTGTCTTCCCAGTTTTGAATGTTTGTAAAAGTAATCTACACTTACTGAAAATGCAAACATTAAATTCCGTAGCATGGAAAACAGAAGTCCCACAGAATAGTACGAACAGAAGGCTCACTGTTGATAATTTCTGCCGGGCTTGCATTCTGCTTCCTTTTGTAAACCAGTAGCCAGTGGACGGGCTGTGGAGGAAGGAAGCCGTCCCAGCGTCAGGGGTGTGAGTTCTCCCTGACTCTGTCTCACACCCGCGGTGACTAAGTGCTGAGCCCCTGTAGATGGTGCTGAGTAGAGCTCACAGTGCTGACTCCTGAGTCTTCCCTGGGGATCCCTGCATCTGCAGCCACTCTGACTCTCCTCCCCTGGCCCCTGACAACCACGAGTCCACTCTCCTCCTCTGTACAGGTCTGTTCTGCACGTTTGTTACACACAGAATCCTATGCCACGTGGCGTCCCCTGTCTGCCTGTCCTCAGCATCACGGCCGTAAGGTGACTCCACATTGTCACAACTTCCTCTGCTCCTACAGCGAACGAACTTCTTCTGTATGGATGGGCCGTTTATCAGTTGCTAGACTTCTGGGTTGTTTTCACTGTTGGGTTGTTGTGAGTGATGGTGCTGTGTACATCCATGTACTCGTTTTTGTGCGGACATGTGCTTCAGTCCTTCTGGGCGTATAGCTAGGAGTGGAAGGGCTGGATCACAGGAGAATTATCCAAACGTCCTGTAACGGATCATCACAACCACGCATCGTGGTATATCCATGTAAAGGAATCCCATACAGCAACACAAACAGAAGACGTACAGCCACACATAACAGTATGAAAGGGTTCTACACAGAATTTTGAGGAAAAACTGTGTGTCATACTTCATACGGCATTCACTTTACTGAAGATCTAAAACAGACATGATGAAGCTGTATATTTTAGGGATAACCGTAGAGGTGGTAAAGGGATCTTTATTAAAAAGCAAAGAACTGATTTAAAATTCAGGAAAATAGACACTTTTAGGGGGAGAGAAAGGTGAGATCAGAAAGGAGACAGATTTAGGGCATTCACATTATTTTTTGTGAATACACAAGTGTTTATAAGTATTCATTATGCTCTATCTGTATGCATTCTTCTGTATGTGGGTTATATGTCACATATTTTTTTAAAAGATTTTATTTATTTATTTGAGACAGAGAGAGCACAAGCAGGTGGAGGGGCAGAAGGAGAGAGAGAAGCAGGCTCCCTGCTGATCAGGAAGCCTGATGTGAGGCTTGATCCCAAGGCCTTGGGATCACGACCTGAGCTGAAGGCAGATGCTTAACCCACTGAGCCACCCAGTCACCCCTGTGTCACATATTTTTTTTAAAGATTTTATTTATTTATTTGACAGAACGTGCGCATGCACATGTACAAACAGGGGGAGCAGCAGGGAGAGGGAGAAGCAGGCTCCCTGCGGAGCAGGGAGCCTGACCCAGGACTTGATCTCAGGACCCCGGGATCATGACCTGAGCCGAAGGCAGACGCTTAACCAACTGAGCCACCCAGGTGCTCCTCACATATTTTTAAATTGCAAATTGCATGTTCCCCATCAAGTTAGAAGCTTCTGGGTTGTTTTGGGTTTTTTTCTATTTTTAGCCCTTGGCTCAAGCATCTTAAATTATTTCCCAATTTTCCTATCTAAACAACACACTTGATCAGAATGAGTGAAGCCTTAGTCACCTAGAAAGAGAAAAAGATGCCCGTGCCCCTCCAGGTACACAACGAAGAAACACGGACACACAAAATAGGATATGTGTGTCAGATAGAATCCTAAGCAATTAGCGGACCATAGGCACTAAAGCAGATTACAGACTGATGGAAGCTCCCACTTCTTTATTTCTAAAATTACTGTTTAACTTGTCTTTACATTTAGCACAAATAATATTTGTCTTCTATTAAGAGAAATTTACTTTTGAACTCCAATTTGTAAAGTATTTCAGATAAAAACTACCATTATCTCAATAACATGCAGTCTGACTTTCCAAAAGGCAATTAAGAATGTCAGAAGAGGGGCGCCCAGAGGACCCAGTGGGCTGAACGTCTGACTCTTGGTTGCAACTCAAGTCATGATCTCAGGGTGGTGTGATAGAGCCTCACGTTGCACTCAGCATGGAGTCTGCTTGAGGTTCTCTCCCTCTCCCTCTGCACTGCCCCCCACCCTGCTCTCACTCTCTCTCTCTCTCTCAAAAGAAAAAGAATATTACTCAGCCATCAAAAAGGATGAATACCCAAATTTTCCATCAACATGGATGGGACTGGAGGAGATTATGCTAAGTGAAATAAGTCAAGCAGAAAAAGTCAATTATCATATGGTTTCACTTATTTGTGGAACACAAGGAATAGCATGGAGCACATTAGGAGAAGGAAGGGAAAAATGGGGGGGGGGAATTGGAGGGAGAGACGAACCATGAGAGACTATGGACTCTGAGAAACAGACAGGGTTTTAGAGGGGAGTGGGTGGGATTGGTTAGCCCGGTGATGGGTATTAAAGAGGGCACATTCTGCATGGAGCACTGGGTGTTATACACAAACAATGAATCATGGAACACTACATCAAAAACTAATGATGTAATGTATGGTGACTAACATAACATAATAAAATTAAATTAAAAACAAAAAACAAAACAAAACAAAAAACAAAACACAAACAAAAGAAAAAGAATTTTGGAATATATAATCAAATCAATGACACGAATTTATTGGTCTTCTATCCTTTACCTGTAAAGATCAAGTTGAAATATTTTTATAGATCATGTAGTTCCGCACAATATTCTCTGGGTTCCACAAACACATTAGCATGTTTTAGACAGAACACACTAAAGTTGATAATATATTTTCACATTGTGTAGGCATACCAATCCCAGGGCGTGATATGCTCTTAGGAAAGGAAGAGAGAGAGAGAGCATGAATTTCTGGCCTGAGGTGTCCTGAGCCACATCACTTCCTAGCAACATAATCTTGAGGAAGCCACGTAGTCTCTCTCTTTTTCTTCATCTGTTAAATTGAGATATCACCACATGTTGTTGCAAGATTTCGTGCAATCATGCCTCATAAAGTGCACAGTGCTTGGCATATGTGGAATGGTAGAGGAGATGGGTACCTAAACACACTCGTATTCCTCCTATGTCAAGTCCCATGGCCAATGTCGGGGGCACCCAACCCATGTTTTGCTCTTAGTAAAGTTCTTTGAAGTACCTAAGCGTTTTAATTTCTTCAAAACACCATACCAAATTCAATTGTGGACTTTCAGGCTATAAGTAGATTATCAATCCAATGCCTGAGAAAATGTAATTATTTCAGAAGAATAATATACTGCTTTATGAAAGCATCCTAAAAAGTGTTCCAGACATGGAAGAAATTGCACATAAAATGGATTCTTGTCCTTGTTATTTAATGCACTGTGGTGACAGGTGTGCTTTGGGAGTTAGATGTTTAATTGGGTCACTGATTCACACCATGGTAATAAAAATTTTAAAAAGAGTAGATCTTAGTTTCATACTGAGAATAATGATTTCCTTATCTTACCCAGCTAGATTAAACATATCCTGCAGTCAGCTTGTCAATTACAATGATTGTGTGTATCGGAAAATGAGAGATCCTTCAGGGCATTTTTTTATGGTATAAAAATTGAACTTTATTTTACTTACTTATTATCTTCCTGTCTGACTAGTATGTAAGATCCATGAGGCTGTGATCCTTGTCTGTTTTGTTTACTTAAACAGTGCTTGGTACATAATAAATATGTAATCAATTTATTTTAAAAGATGTGAATGAATGAAAGCTTTCACCTGGAAAATGAATGCAGTATTTGATCTTTGAGAGTGAATACCCCTGAGGCATGCATTGGAAAGAAAATGTATTGAATCCTTTCTCTTCCAGGTAGATTAAATTCTTCACAGGAGGAATACAAGTGTGTTTAGAGCAGTTTTCTTTTTGAGTTATTCATTGCTGTTAGTAGTTTAAAGGAGACCCTTCTGGAGAGAGCTTTTCAGTTATAACCTAAACAGGAAACTCCTTTTTATACCAGGGATTAAAATAGATGAGAGGAGGATATAATAAATAATGAATGAGGGGTTTCTCTAGGTTGGATAGTCGGAGAATATTCAGAAGTACCTGGTTGATGGGACGAATGTGCTGGGGGTTGGGGAACAAGGGGAGGGAGGAGCTGGGATAAATGTATGTTCTTATGTTCACAGAAGAAAAAACAGCTTACTTGTCTGGAAGTGTAGTCAGTAAAAGAGGAGAGTATTTTAAGAGGGATCCAATTTTATTTATTTTTTGTTTTTGTTTTTGTGATCTAGGTCAATAATTTCATTTTTTATCTTAAGTCTTTGGGTAGTGCCGCTATCACTTTTAAATAGGGTAGTGCCACTATCACTTTTCAATGCTTTTTAAGAGCTCACTGTGGCTCCTTGTGTGGAGAAAGAATTTTAAAGAGGATATAGTGGATGTAAGAAGAGGATTTAGGTGACTAGTGGATGAATTCAAGGATTATAAGGATTTGAAGCAGGGTGGAGTTGAAGAAAGTGGACATACCTGGATGCATTTTGTACGTAGAATGGACAGGAATCAGTGGGTTGAATGAGAACATAGAAAAATCACAGCTAACTCTAAAATTTTTGGCTTATGCCACTGAATTGCTGATATAGTGATATTCACAGATCTGGAGAAGAATAGAAATGGTGTAGGACTCAAGATGGGTGGGAATTAAGACTTGGTTCTGAGCTTGTCATGTTGGCATTCCCACTAGAAGAGTGTGAGGTGAGGTCACATCCGACACGTGTGGTATTTGCAGTGATAGATTTGTGCAGATTAAATTGCAGACGATGTGTAAGTTAGAATGGAAAGACACGCTAAAGAGGCCCCAGTGATTCTATAAGATTTCGTTGTTGAGCTGCTGGGAAGGAGCACTTAAGGCAGATGGAGAAGGACAAAGGAAAGCCAATAAAAGAAGGAAAGCATTAAAAAAGCAGAGTGTTACCCTGTGGAATGGCGCTCTGCGTCCTGGGTAGAGGCAGGAGCCCATCATCTGGTTTGAAGCCTAGAAGGGGTGGCTGGGACCTGAGTGGTTCGGTCTCACTGAAATGGTGAGAGGCAAAGCCAGATTTGGCTGGGTTGAGGAGAAAATATGGAATAAGAAGGGAAAACAGATCAAATATAACTCTTCTAATATGTTTCGATTGAAGGAGAACAAGAGATGGGACCATCTCTGTAGCAGGATGGAGTGTTAGGGTCTGCTAGTACAGGGTAGCTGGTGGTTGGGTTGCAGACCCAGGGCTTTGCCAGGCCACTAAAATGGGCAGAGCTCATCTGGAAACACCCTTGGATGTACCTAGAAATAAGGAGTAATCTGGGCACCCTGTGACAGTCAATTTGATGCATAAAAGTAGGCATCACGGATCTGATCCCTCGTCCATTATCACTTGCTTATCAAGCCATTCATTGAATCCACCTCATGCGACACTCAACCTTCCCCAACAGTATGGTGTCCCAATGGTTCTTCCACTTGAAATCTGCAGAGACATGGGGTGTAGAACCTCCTGAAGCAAGCAAGTCTGCCTTTGAGATGGCTGTCATCAAATTCTTGATACTAAGCTTACGTCACCCTCAGCACCTCTCATTTCTGGCTGCACCTGAGTGACTCAGAACACAGGAAGTCCCTGTCCAGCATAACCATCCTTCCCATATTTGAACACTGCTGTTTTATCTTCTGGAGTTAACTTTTCTTCAGTTTTACACATCTTAAAAATATACATTCTCACACACCTTGGTTCTGCTTTGCTGTGGCTGGTCCCCGTCAGCTGTATGATGTTCTTTGCAAAATTCAGATGCTTGAAGGGACCAAGGAGTGTACAGGTAACAAGTGGTTTCCCCCTATAAATCCTACACACAGCAGAAGCGCTAGAAATGGAGGAAATGTAGTTTTAAAAAAATCTTTGTAAGCAATGATCTATTGATTTCTAGAAAGACCTAGCATTTCTTTCAAGGTTTAGAAGCTGATAGAAAAAAATTAAAACTCTATCCTCAAAAGGTTAAAAATAGAATTACCATATGAATCGGTAATTCCGTGCTGAACATCCACCCAAAGACAACTAAAACATTGGTTTGAAAAGATATACGCGCTCCTCTGTTTATTGCATCATTATTTACAATAGCCAAGACATGATGTGACCTAAGTGTCCATCCATAGAGGAATGGATGTAGAAGATGTGGTATATTTACACAATGGGATATTACTCAGCCATAAAAAAGAAAAAGATTTTCCCATTTGCAACAACATGGATGGACCTAGGGGTATTATGCTAAGTGAAATAAGCCAGACAGAGAAAGACAAATACCATATAATTTCACTCATATGTGGAATTTAAGAAACAAAACAAATGAACAAACAGAAAAAAAGAGACAAACAAAAAACACTCCTAAATACAGAGAACAAACAGATGGTTGCCAGAGAGGAGGTGGGTGGGGCAATGGGTGAGACAGGTAAAGGGGATCAAGAATCCACTTACTGTGGTGAGCACTGAGTGATGTATAGAATTGATGAATCACTATATTGTACCCCTGAAACTAATATAAGCCCCATGTTAATTATACTTCAATAAATAAGCTGAAAGTAATTTTAAAATCTCTATAACCCATATATGGCAGAAAAATTTTAATCTTATGGAAGAAAATTTTTAATCTTAAAATTTTTTGTGCTTTAAGAGTCTTGTATGATAGAAGTAACAATCCCCGAGTATGTTGGATTCCTGGCTACTACTGCTGGCATCTTGCAGTGTCCCCAGAGTGTAGCGCAATCCTTAAACATGTGCCCAGACATGAAGCGGCAGATATTGGGCCCCTGGAAACAAGAATTAATAGATCACCGATGACATGTATGGTGGGACAAGGGGACTCTTGATCGATACGTGTGCAGGGGCTATACTTTTGTTTACTGTAAAAGAATCAGTTTACTAAAGATAATTTTTTCCTGTGTCAAACACACATTTTAAGAATAATGAAAATATATCAGGGAAGCATGCAGAGAAACAAAGAACAGACTTGTCCTGCAATACAAGGATGTCCAGAAGGAAATAGGACCAGGAACTGGAATTGCTCTAGACTTTATCCTTAGGGAGTATTTTTCTTAGCATGAGAATGAGAATTGTGCCAGGTAATGCTAACTTTGACCTTTGGAACACTTTGCAGGTTATAAGAACATAACTGTTGCACTCTGCAAACCATAGGCAGTTGTATCTGGTGAAACCAATAACTAGCAAACACACGAAGTTGGCGAGTGTATATATATATGTGTGTACTTGCAGCCTAGAGTGGGAGGTACTGTAAATATAGGAGAACAGTTCTAACAGCAAACGAGTTTCAATAAATGGGAATAAGTAGTGGCAAAATTCTCATAGTTAATGCTTTTTTTTAAAGTATGGTTCATACAAGGAAATTAGAAGGAACATTAGAAAAATATTTATGTCCCATAACCATGAAATCTACCAACAATTACTGAATGTAGATTTTGCAGGTCACATTGTATGTCTATAATTTGGGGACACATAGAAGTTTCCTTCTACTGCCTGTGGAATCCTCACAAATTATATATACAACTTTGGCAGGAATAGTCTAATAACTTGCTAAAGATACGGAAGAATGTGGCCTAATTAACATAATGTCCGTTCAACCTTATTAAAATCTGCATAATTGACAATTAAGCAACAATAAAATATCCCCTCTGGACTGTTATTTTTTTAAATATGAAAAGATAATATCCTTACTGGAAAATTGTGGAGAAATGGTCACTCTTCTACCATCTTAATGGAAGTACAAAATGATACTGCATTTTAGAAAGCATTTTGAGAATGTTTAGTTAAATAGTAAAATGTTCTACTTCTATCTCTTTCCAACAATGTATCTTTTAGAAATATTTCCTCAGGTCCATACACACACACGCACACACACACACACACACACACACACAAAAGAAGCATCAGTTTTATATTAGTGGCATGTTAGGAATAATTCAAATGATATAATAAATTACAGCATATTCTTATAAGAAAGCACTGTCTCTGCCTTAAAAGTATGATGGACAGCAAGGGGAATGGTGCACAAGCAAAATAACCAGGAGACAATAACATCTTGCCACACACATATTAGACTTAAAATAAAATGACGTTTTGTATATGGAGTATAATCTACTTTTTATAAAAAAAAATAGAATGGGACACTTCTGTAAATGTGAAAGGAAAACTAAAGAAATATGAACAGTGTTAGACAATATGATTTTGGGGGTGCTGTAACAATTTGGGAGTCTTTCACTCTTATTTAATTCAGGTTTGGATTTTGCAATGCTTCAGTTTGGAACGTTTCATACTCTCTAGTCCAGGAAAGCATGAGAATATGATAAAATGCTAGGGACTAGTGGAAGGATGAATGAGTGTGTCCCTATTTCTATCCAAGTTACTTAAGGGACCAGGTTCACCCCAGGCTGCTTGTTTTTCTCCTGCTCTCATCTCTCCCTTCTCCCATCCAGAAACCGGGGAGCATGGTCAGGCTGCTCTGACCTACTCCTGGTTTATAAAACCATCTTGTCCCTAGATGTTCTGCCTCCCTTAGCATCCAGTGCTGCCTGCAGGGCCCAGGGCGGCAGAGTGCCCACGGACACTCCTCCACTGGGATGCCTTAGCATTTCAATCCTTAACATTATACTCCTAGGACCCTTCGGAATACGCAACAATGGCAGCAGCCAAGTCTGTTTCGAAGGCCAATATATGCTCGGATCTGTATCTGCTTTGCTGAAAAGTCAAAACCCTATTGAGTGTCTATGCTGCCCCCACCTGGGAAACCACAAAGGTTTATTTTGTTTGATTTCCATAGCACCATTGTTGGCTTGCCCTTGGTATTCGGTGCAACGAATTTCTGGTCGAGGTTCCTCGGTTAGAAGTTCCAAATCGAGAAGTCAGTGGAGGAAGGAGAAATATAGGAAGAAGCTACTATTTCTCATTGCATCATTTGATAAAATACGTGAGTCAGTTTCTATTTTTACTTTTTACAAACCTTGGTGAATAACCCCCTCTGCTTAGAGTGTTGCCCAAGTAGCCCTGGTCTCTCCCTCGGCTGCCTCACACCCCACAGCTGCTCCAAACAATACTGCTTGGAAGGATGATGTCCACCTCACACTTGGTCCTTCTTTTTGTCCTTGAAAGTATGTGTTCATGATTTGATACCCCAAATATATTCTCTTACTCTGTGGATTTTTATTATTTTTATTGCTATTTTTCTGACATGTCAATTTCCTATTCTAGATTTTGCTTTGTGAAGGGAAATGGGTCTTATGCTGTGGAACACTCTAACCAACAGATACACATACTTTTCAAGTGCACCTGGAAAATCCTCTAAAGTGGATCATATATTGGGCCACACAATACCTGAGCCAAAAGAAATCACACGATTAATTAAAATATATTCTGAACTGAATGAAATGAGTAGCAACATAGCAACATTTGTGGGATGCATGTAAAGCAATGCTGAGAAGGAAATGTATAGCTTTAATTTTGTTTTATCAGAAAGAAATCCTCACATGAATGAGCTAAGCTTCCTTCAGGAGAAACTGGGGAAAGAAAAGCACATTAAATCAAAACCTAGCAGAAGAAGGTAAACGATAAAGATACTATCAGAAATCAATGAAAATGAAAACAAGATCACTAGGGAGGATCAATAATGCCAAAATCTAATTTTCTGAAAAGATGGATAAAAATGATAAACTTCAAATCAGAATAAAAGAGAGAAGACACAAGTTACCAATAAAGATACTGTAGCATTAATAATCCTACAGATCTTGAAAAGATATAATAACAATGTTTAATTTAGATAAAATAGGTACAAGAGAAAAATAATCTTGAAACATTACCCAAATTGAGCAAGAGAAACAACAGGTGACCTGAATCACTCTTTGTCTGTTGATGACAGAGATTTTGCAGCTAAACAGCTTCCCACAAAAACTGCAGGAGGGCAAACTCACAGTATTGACTTCTGTCTATCATTTAAGAATGGAATAACAATACCAACTCTCCACAAATTCTTCCAGGAAAGTAGAATAGAAGGGAGCACATCTAACCACATTTAGAGACCTTTGCCTAATCTGTATTGAAATGTGAAAAGAGGCATTTCAAGAAAAGAAAATGACAGACCAATACTTCGTAAACAGACGTTTGGATTTGAAATGCAGGTCAAGAGAGAACAGTGAAGTGATGTTCACTTTCTCTACATCCGTGGTTCTGAAATTAGTTCAGAAGTAAGCTTTCTCCTCCTTTCCACTCACACTTAACAGCAAGCACAGCACGAATGTAGAAGCAGCGTGGGTGCTGGGTGTAATTTGGGGTTAGCCATTTGCAAACCAACATAGAACGGTGTGTGTGTGTCCTTAAAGCACACACTGGCCTCCGTCATCTGGATGTGGAGATAAGTGATGATTACTTTTGATAGGAATCACTGGGCAAGTACAGCTTAGCTTCATCCTCCCTCCATTGGGAACTGACTTGTCCACAGAAAGCCAGTGTCCTCATCTGCGGCCCCAAGCTGTAAATTATAGAGTGGTGCTTTCCTTTTAGGGGAAGCTTGTCCGGATCCAGAGTGGCTCTCAGTGGCGATAAATTTGCATACTTTTGCTCTTGAGTATGAGCATGGCCATCCTTCTAACAGAAGTAATGAAGCCACAATTAGTCATGAAGATGATTCACGTGCTTCTATATTTACTCGTTTTATACTTCAGCTGGTTCTGGAAAGGTTGTTGAGGAGGTTCTAGCTATTGGGGACTTGGGTAACTGCTGACCACAGGAGTGATGCTGGACTAAGGACTTTTATGGAGGTAGATGGAGTGCTTAGGAGGAATACTTCTTCAAGAATAAGGAAAAAGAGACATGCTAGCATGCATGCAATAAAGCGTATCCAGATATCAGCATCCTGGGGAGGACATGCTCAGACAAGCAAGGAAGATTCTCCTACAAAGAGGGGTGGCGGGAAATGGAAAAGCATGACCTTGGAGCTGACTTTGGAGAACAGAGGACTCAGAACCAGTTGCTAATAAACAAGAGACCAAGGTCTCTGAATAGAGTTCTCTCACAGAACATAGTAAAATAATGCCAATAGGTGAGTGACGCTTTATGTCCGTTCTAAAATGGAATTTTCTCCTTGGGACCTTGGCATTAACCTTTGAAATAAAATGATGCCATTCCTGTGAGCAGCTCTACTTTTATCTATACTTGTTTTTCATGTAGCTTTGGGACTTCTTTTTTTTAGTCGCTGGGGAAATGAATTTGAACAATCTTCTATCTTTTTCTCTTTTTCTTTTCCTGTTTTTTTTTTTTCCCTTTTTTGGAGACTTGCTGTGTATTTATGGCTTAGACTTTCAATCTCTCATTCCTCTTGTAAAATTTCTACCATGACACAGATGCCAAATGTCAAATCCAGCCGTCTCTAAATTTCCATTGTTCAAACTAGCACTCTTTAACACAGGAGCCATAAATGCTTTATTGCTCTGGTGAATTAAAAAATATCCTTGAGGCTTGGTCGAGCTTTTGACATCCTGCCATCAATTTCTAGTGATAGCCAAAACAAAGGGGAAAAATATCTCTAAAGAGTGGCATTTAAAAGTCTTCTCCTTGCCTCACTCTATTTTGATAGGCAATACAAGTATTCTTCTGAAAAGCAATAAAGAATGCAAATAAAATGTTATAATTTCTTATATTCAAAAAAATGTTATTGTGGTAAGAATACTTAGCATGAGATCTGCTCTCTTAATAGATTATATAAATGGACAGTTTGGTATTGTTATCTATAGACACACTGTTGTCCAGAGACCTCTGGACTAATTCATCTTGCATCACTAAAAATGTGTACCCTTGATTAGCAACTCCCCATTTCTCCTTCCCTGGCTCCGGCAACCACAATTCTCTTCTCAGCTTCGATTGGGTTTGACTATTTTAGATCCTTCATACAAATGGGATCATGGAGTATTTGTCCTTCTGAGACTGGTGTATTTCACTGAGCATCATGTCCTCCAGCTTCATCCATGTTCTTGCATATTGCAGGATTTCCTTCTGTTTTAAGGCTAAAGGCTGAATAATATCCTGTTGCATGTGTCTATCACATTTTCTTATCCATTTATTGGTCAATAAACATTTAAGTTGTTCCCATACCTTGGCTATTATAAATACAATATTGTTGCAATGAACATAGGAGATCTCTTCAAGATTTTGATTGTAATTTCTTCTGAATAAGTACCCAGAAGTGGGACTGCTGGATCATATGGTAGTTCTATTTTTAATTTTTGGGGGGAGTTCCAAAGTGACTGCCATAATGGCTGCACCGTTTTGCATTCTCATTAACAGTAGACAGGATTTCCAGTTAGAATTCACTCAACAACATGGGTTCAAACTTCACAGGTCCACTTCTACTTGGATTCTTTTTGATAAATACAGTATAGTACTGTAAATGTATTTTCTTTCTTAATGATTTTCTTAACATTGTATTTTTTCTAGCTTTACTGTAAGAATACAATACATAATCCATATAATGTACAAAATATGTGTTAATTGATTGTTATTGATAAGGCTTCTAGTGAGCAGTAGGCTATTAGTACTTAAGTTTGGGGGGGATCAAATGTTACATACAGACTTTTGACCGTATGGGCTGGGAGGGTGGTGCCCCACATCCCTGCATTGTTCAGGGTCATCTGTATTCCACATCTTTGCCAACATTTGTTGCATTCATTTTTTTTTTTTTTTAAATAATAGCTGTCCTAACAGGTGAGAGGTGCTATCTCAGTGTGGTTTTGATATACATTTCCCTGATAATTACTGACATTGAGCACCTTTTCATGTATCTTGTTAGCCATCTGTGTGTATTATTTGGAAAAATAATTCATTCAAGTCTTTAGTCCATTGTTTAATAGGGTTATAAGTTTTTTGCTAGAGACTTCCAAAAGTGCCTTATATATTTTGGAAATTAGCCACTTATTAGATACATGGTGTGCAATTTTTTTTTCCATTCCATTCCATAATGTGGACTTTTCTTTCGCAATGCTGTTCTGAAACATTTTAGCTTGTTGACTTCCCATTTAATTTTGCTGGTGTTGCCTGGGCTGGTTTCCTGCCCATGAAATCTTTGCCAAGATTGATGTCACAAGAACTTCTATTCTAGAAGTTTTGCAGTTTCAGGTCTTCTGTTTTAATGTTTAAGCCATTCTGTGTTGATTTTTGCGTATGGTGTAAGTTAAGGTTCCACATTCATTCTTTTACACGTGGATGTCCAATTTTTCCAACACCATTTATTGAAAGACTGTCTTTTCCCCAGAGTGTGTTCCTGGGACCTTTGTCATTGAGCACACATGCAGGGGTGTATTTCTGAGCTCTCTGTTCTGTCCCATTGGTCTGTGTGTCTGTCTTTACATCAGTGACACAGTTTTAATTACTGCAGCTTTGTAATACCTTCTGAAATCAGCAGATGTGATGCCTCCAGCTTCATTTTTCTTTCTCAAGATTGTTTTGACTATTAAAGGCCTGTGGGGATTCCATATGAATCTTCTGTCTCTCTTTTTCTTTTTTTCTATCTCAGTAAGAAATGCTATCAGGATTTTGATAGGGATCGCACTGGATCTGTTGATCACTTAAGTTATGGATATCTTGATAATACTAAGTCTTCCAACCCAGGAAAAAAAGGATAGCTTTCCATTAGTCTGTGTTTTCGATTTTTTTCATCGATGTTTTGTAGTTTTCAGTGTACAAAACTTTCAGTTTCTTAGTCAAGTTTATGCCTAAGTATTTTATTCTTTTTGGTGCTATTTTAAATGGATTGTTTTTGTTATTTTCTTTTCAGACATTCTGCTATTAGGTCATAGAAATGGAACTGATTTTTGCCCATTGATTTTGTATCCTATAACTTTGCTGAATTAGTTTATTAGTCCTAACAGTTTTTTGGTAGTCTTTTGGGTTTTCCAGATACAATGTCATGTCATCTGCAAACAGTGACTTCTCCCTTTCTTATTTGAATGCTTTTTATTTCTCTTACTTCCCTAATTACTCTGGCTAGAACTTCCAGTACTACGTTTAATAGAAAGAGCAAGAGTGGGCATCTTTGTCTTTTTCCTGATCTTAGTAGAAAGCTTCAGTTTTTCATTGTGAAATATGGTATTAGCTGGAAGCTTTTCATGTAGGGCCTTTGTTATGTTGAGGTAATTACCTTCTATTCCTACTTTTTTTGAGAGTTTTTATCATGAAAGGGTGTTGAATTTTATCAAATGCTTTTTCTGCATCTATTGAGATGGTCCTATGGCTTTTATCTTCCATTCTGTTAATGTATCACATTAATTGATTTTCATTATATTGAAACATCCTTGAACCCAGGGGTAAAATCCACTTGGTCACGGTGTATGATCCCTTTGATTTTGCTATTGAATTTGGATTGCTAATATTTTGTTGCGGATTTTTTCATCTATGTTCATCAAGGATACTGGCGCGAAGTGCTCTTTTCTTATAGTGTCTTTGTCTGGCTTTGGTATTGTGGTAGTGTTGGCCTCCTAAAATGAGTTTGGAGGTGTTCTTTCATCTTCCATATTTTTTGAATGGTTGGAGAAGGATTGACATTAATTCTTTTTTATATGTATGGTAGAATGAAAAATATACAGTATATGTTTTCTAATATTTTGGGAAACTTTGGCTATCCTAGTTAAATTTCTAAGAGTTCTTTATCAATAATTTACCAAATGTAAGATCAAGCTTCCAGCATCATCTGGACTTGGTTGTAAGCGAAGTATTAATAATTGAAGGTGGAAATGTGTGGGATTAAAAGGAAACTTTCTGGAAACATACTGTTTGAAAGGCATCTGCAATTATTTGAAAGTAGCCTGAAGTCCTACGGTGAGTACTGAGCTGTGCTGACCACGAACTGTAGGTCTGGAGCAGTGATCAAGGCAGCATGAACAAGATATCAGCCAACTGCCTGCTAAATAGTCAAAACAAATGAAGGATACTGTGTGGACCTACTGGTGGAAGCCACTCCGTGCTGAAAACGTTCCAGGCTTCAGCATGTGCTTCATCCTAGACCATGTGCCAAAGGAGACTGTTAATCTCTAATACCAGCAACGTCAGGATAAAAATGAAATTGCCAATCAGATGCTTGACTACGTGAATGCATTACTACATGTCAGGTATATAAATAGAATCCAAGGGGAAATGGTGTGTGGTCCCCAGAGAAATGACAGTAGAGACTAATGTAAGCAATAGTATTTTCAATTAGACTTTGCTTTGAAGCTGAGAGTGAAAATAAATATATATGATAATCAAACTGAGTACACTTTACATAGTTCCTTCAAAATTGGACGCGCATGCACACACGCACACATGAATTTTATATGAGGAGAATAATTCAGGTAAGTTGATTAAAATTTTAAAGGTTATAGCAGGCTTTGGGAAAATGCGAAATTTTTATATTCAACAAGTTGTTGCATGAATAAAATTGAAATAGACATAAATAAAAAGTCTTAATGGCGACTACAATAGCTGGGTACACCTGTATTATAACTTACCTGTGACTTAACTTCGTTGTGAAATAGGGATTATAATAATTTTTCTCTTTTACAAAAAACTGTCAAGAAAAGCAAACATGATAATGTATGTTTGAGTGCTTGGAAAACTTTGGTGCTATCGTTGAGTGTCATTGAAATGACCCATGACCTTATGTTAAGTTACAGTTTTGAAATTTGCCTCTTTTTTTTTGCCAGCACTAGTTTTTTTTTTTTTTTTAAGATCTTTTTAAAGATTTTATTTATTTATTTGACAGAGAGAGACACAGCCAGAGAGGGAACACAAGCAGGGGAGTGGGAGAGGGAGAAGCAGGCTTCCCGCCGAGCAGGGAGCCCGACACGGGGCTCGATCCCAGGACCCCGGGATCATGACCTGAGCTGAAGGCAGATGCTTAACGACTGAGCCACCCAGGTGCCCCGTCCACCACTAGTTTTAATGGAAGTGTTTGACCCTTTTTAGCATCAAAAACTTTGTGAGGGGGATGCCCACTCCTGTTTGAGGCTGCAGTGATGAATGAAGTGACCCAAGACCTCATTCGGCGATGGGTTTAGGATTCCTCACCCCGTGTAATCATGACTTCTCCCTGGACACGTTCCGGCATAGTTGTCAGAGACAATGGTGCTTCTCTGGTTTTGCTCGGCGGGAGGGCTGAGGTGGAAGTTGCCATTGGCCTTTTCCCCATCTTGTGAATAAAACCTAGGTTGATTTTAGCCTAGTAGATGCACACAAAGCCGATAGCTCATCGTGGGTCTCTGAATCTGGTTGCTTCTGGAGCCAGCATTGCTTTCTGAGCTCTTAGGTTAGCAAATCTAAGAACTCTGCCTTCTGATTCTAGGTGTGCGCTCTGGCTTCTCAGGGCTGTCGTAACAAAGGGCACACACTGGGTGGCTTAAAGCAGCAGAGATTTATCTCTCACGGTTCTGGAGGCTCTAAGTCCAAAATCAGAGTGTTGGCAGAGCTGGGTCCTTTTGGTGGCTCTGCGGGAGAATCGGTTCCATGCCTCCCTCCTCGATTCTGGTCCTTGCGGACAGTCCTTGGCATTCCTTGGCTTGCAGATGCATCACTCCACTCTGCCTGTCTGCACCATGACAGGGTGTTTCCCTGTGTACCTTTGCATCTTTTCTTGTCAGGACACCAGTGATTGGATTCAAGGTTCACTCTCCTCCGAGTGACCTGCTCTGATGTGATTCCACCTGCAGAGACCTTATTTCCAAATAAGGTCACACCCACAGCTACCTGTGGTCAGAACTTCAGCCTTTCTTTTTAGGGGACACAAATCAACCCACAACACTGTGCCTGGATTCTGGGAACTTCCAGTTGTAATATAGTTGGTTATCTTCCCATGCTGTTTTTTATAACAGAGGCATGGAAAGTGAGGAGCAAGGTAGGCAGAGCTACTTTGGGATCTTAGCAAATTCTGTATCTGTCAATTAATAATCAGAACAATTTATGTTAGGAAATAATTTGCACAGTTTTGGGAAGGAACAAATGACTGTTTTGAACATTATGTAGAAACTTTAATTTTTCATAATGATAACAAAATCACAGATGATCCACTTATAAAATCGGTCGTTTACCAGTGTTAAATACACATGCACACACAAATACATAAAACAGAGGTATATATGTGTATACACACACATACACACACACACACACATCTGCAATCTGGCCAAAATTATTGAGGTGTGCATTATTAAAAATATGTAGCAAGTAAACTGTATGTTGCTTTTATTAACATTGCAATATTTGTTTCATTTACAGTTCCGTGCATTGTCTCTCCAAAGAACTGTTCAGTGTAACTGCTATTATTCATTCTGCAATGCAACGAGCAATGGCAGGTATTATATATCAGTATTATATACTGCTTTTCACCATTTTTCAGGAAGCATATTCTCTTAAAAGAATGGTTCTAAGAATTCCAAGACAGAAAAACAATGGAATGATAGTGGAGTATAAATAATGACAGAATTTTTAGGCTGTGATCCATAAAATACTTCAAAACGATTGAGCTATAATAGATGAAACAGCTTGCCTGAAGTAGAAAGGTATTACTTTTCATTTAGACTTTTGTCTAAAGTACTATTTTTTAGTCAAACTTCTGCTTTAAAGCTATAGCCACTGTTTATTCTCTTGTACTTTTCTGAATAACTGTAGGAAATACACATAAAGAAAGTGTATGCTCTTGCTCAAATTCAAGCAATATGCCATTCCTTTATGTCCTTACTTTGTTAATCAGAATTTTAAAAAACTAATATTTTGGTTATTTTTAAAAACTATTTTAAGATGTCTGATACATTTCTGCTATTATTTTTCTACCTAAAGGAGCAAAAAGGTGTCCCTAATCTTCCTTTACTCCTATAAATTAATAATCTCATACTGGAGATCTCAGAAGGAACCCAAGAACAGAAGAGACTCCTTCCTAGGATGTGTTCTGGAAAACAGGAAGCTTAGGAATGGTGTCGCCATGGCAGATTAGGAGGTTCATGGGATGTCTTGGGAAAGAACACACGATATCGCCCAAACCTCCTCACGTACTGAAAGTACATAAATTAGCATCAGGGCACTTCCCACACACTCCTGAGAGGACCGTGGGAAGCTGGAAGGAGGGACGCCATGCCCCGAGGGCCATTCAGATTTGATGGATGTGCAATGCCAAGACCCAAGGCTTAACATCACCCATAGGAATGATGTTGGAGAGGGGTGCATAAGTTTGAGGATATTAAAAATGATATGCTGAAAATTGGTAGGAAACAGCATCTGCTAATCAGGCAGAAATAAATCTTGTAGGAAAAAAAAGCATAAATAGCTATAGAAAATGGACTTATATTTTTGCATACTTAAGTATGCGGCTTATAAAAGTATATATGCATGGGTCCAAAAAGTATAGCAGGCTAGTATTGCCTTATTTTTTAAGTATTTTAGTTATATTTTCAATATGTTTTTCTTTAACATTCTGGCATCTTTTCAGGTGAAGTACTTCCAATTTCAAAATATTATGTTTTTAAATTTAGAAGATGCATTTGATTATTTTATATTGTTTATAGAAGTATTCTCTGTTGAAAATTTTCATTTTTGTCTGTTTTATCAATATTTTCCTATAAATGCTTTGCCATACTAATTGTAATTATTTCAGAGCCCTTGTTTACTGCCTTTAGTATCTGGATTACTTATGAATGTAATCCTATTGATATGCTTATCTATATTATAATCTACTACTTTCTGCTTCTCTAAATATCTGTTGTCTTATTTTACATCAGAAATTGTGGTTGATATGTTGTAGACACCCTAGATTATGTTATATCTCTCTAAGGAGCATTAAGTTTTATTATGGGAAGGAATTAAATAAATAGAAAATCATCTGGATTCTGTTAAGAATTGGTTTGAGGCTTTTTTCAGGATGGGGCTATTTAAGCTTTCATGTTAATCTCAGCTTGTGGTACTTAACCCTCAAATGTGGCCTTTCTGGAATCTTGGCTGAGTGCCCATCCTACCCACCAAATGTCTCCACTCTGCCTGGGTCCAGACTCCCAGAATTGTGTGTCCTGTAAAATCTCTGTTCAGTTCTCCACCCTCCAAAGGGGTATTTCCTTCTGGAAATCCTGGGTTTGTAGTGTATGTCGAAGTAGGTGATTGCTCTCCAGATTTAGGGCTGTCACTATGCTTTCCCACTTTATGGGTCCATGTCTTCCACAAGTCCAGAAGGTTTGGCAATCCCAGACTTCAGTATCTTGTTTCTTCTCCACCGCAAAACATGCATATTCTGTTTGGGATCAATTTCTCTGCACCGAGGTTTGGAGCATGTTCTCAGGAACAATCAAAGGGGATGTAAAGCTCCTTACCTGTGCTTCCTCCCTTCCTTAAGACTGTAAAACTGTGTCGATTGCTCTCGAGCATCACCAGGGAGCTGTTTTATATATCTGTCTACCTTTTTCTAATTGTTTTTGGTGGGATATGGTGTGTTATGAGCTACTCCGACATATGAAGGAGTAGCTGATAACAGAAATACCAAGTGATGCGTTTAAAACATATAATATGTCACTTCTCTGCTTAAAACTTCCAAATTGTTTCCCACTGCATATATTTTTAAAGATTTTATTTATTTATCAGAGAGACAGGGAGCAGAGCAAGAAAGAGAGCATGAGCAGCGGGGAGGGCAGAGGGAGAGGGAGAAGCAGACTCCTCCCTGAGCAGGGAGCCGGACGTGGGGCTCCATCCCAGGACCCTGGGATCACGACCTGAGCTGAAGGCAGACGCTTAACCAACTGAGCCACCCAGGCATCCCTCCCATTGCATATTTTTAAAAAATGTTACAGATGAATTTCCCTTGCTTATATGGCACAGTGTGACCTTTTCCCTCCCTAAACCTCAGCTTCTGCTCCTGCTACTCCTTCTCCTCTCCCCCCACCCCCCACACACTGCTATGGGTACATCATCTCTACTTTCTTGAGGCCCACGCACCTTATTTCTTCCTTGGGGCCTTTTTCTGTTCTCCCCGAGTATTTCCTCCCCATGTCTTAGATGCATTTTCATTTTTCCCTTGTTTCTGTATCCTCTTAAATGTAACCACCAAATAAAATAAATTCACTTTATTTTTGTATGTTTACCCTATAGTTGCAGAATTATCACACTTATTTCTTGATTTTGTGTTCATGGATCTTTTGGGATTTTCTACACATATCATGCCTTCTGCAAATAAAGAGGTTTTCCTCCTTCTTTCCAAAGTGTATGTATTTTATTTATTTTTCTTCCTTTATTACAGTGATTAGGACATAAAATGCAATTGAAGTGGTATTGGTCACATATCCTTGCCTCATTCTTGATGTAAGTGGGGAAACTCTGTCTTCACTATCAAACATAATTCTACCTATGTGGTCTACATAGATGCCCTTCCTTAGGATAACATGACACGTGTCCATTCTGGCTTTCTGGAATTTTTAAATAAGTAATAGGCCATTTTTCAGCAGCTTTAGATTTACAAAACAATGGGACAGAAAGTACAGAGTTTCTGTGTGCCTTCTGAACGCTCTGCCTGACTGTCCCCTATTATTAGCATCCTGACTTGGGTGGTACATTTGTCAACATTGATGAGTCAATACTGATACATTATTATTTTTTCTAAGATTTTATTTATTTGTTTGTCAGAGAGAGAGAGCACAAGCAGGGGAAGTGGCAGGTAGAGGGAGACGGAGAAATAGGCTCCCCGCTGAGCAGGGAGCCCGATGCGGGGCTCGATCCCTGGACCCTGGGATCATGACCTGAGCCAAAGGCAGTCGCTTAACAATTGAGCCACCCAGGCGCCCCTTGATACATTATTAGTAACTAAAGACCAGTACTTACCTGATGGTTCACTCTTTGTGTTGTGCATTCTATAGGTTTTGACAACTTTAGAAATTCACGTATCCACCGTTACAGTAATAGTATAGTTTTATCCTAAAAATTCTGTCTGTTCTGCCTATCCATCACTCCCTTCCCACCAACCCCGGGCAACCACTGATCTTTATACTTTCTCTACAGTTTTCCCTTTCCCAGAATGTCATAGAATTGGAATAAAGCAGAATGCAGCCTTTTCATATTGGCTTCTTTCATTTACTAATATGCATTTAAGTTTCTTCTGTGTCTTTTTGTGGCTTGATGGTTCATTTCTTTTTATTATGGAATAATATTCCGTTGTCTGGATGGACCACAGTTTACATATCCATTCGTCTATTGAAGAACATCCTCTCACTTTCAAGTTTCGGTAATCATGAAAAAGCTGCTATAAATATTCATGTGCAGGACTTTCTGTGATCATAAGTTTTCTTCCCATTTGGGTAACACCAAGGAGTGTGAGTGCTAGATAATATATTAAGAGTATGTTTCGTTTTGTAAGAAACTATTATTCTTTCAAAGTAGCTGGACCATTTTGCATTCCCATCAGCAACAAAATAAAACTTTTTTTTACTTGACAATCTCTTGTGAGCGCCTTGAATGTTAACCATTTTAATAGGTATGTAGTGGTGTCTCCTTTTCGTTTTCATTTGTGATTCCCTAACGACATATGATGTTGAGCATCTTTTCATAGGTTTATTTGCTATCTGTGTATCTTCATTGGTGAGGTTCATGTTCAGATAACTTGCCCACTCATAGTTGGGTATTTGTTTTCTTTTAGGTAGATTTCAAAAGTTCTCTGGATATTTTGAATATCAGTCCTTTATCAAACACGCGTTTTGCAAAGATTTTCTCCCAATCTGTTGCTTGTCCCTTTCTTTTCTTAACTATGTCATATAGAGCAGAAAATTTTACTTTTAATGAAGTCTAGCTGATCGTTTTTTTATTCAAGGATTGTGCTGTTGGTGTTCTATCTAAAATGTCATCACCAAAACCAAAGTCACCTGGATTTTTTTTTCTATGTTCTTTTCTGGGAATTTTACAGTTCATGTTTTACATATAGGCCTATGATTCATCTTGACTTAATTTTTTGAAAGTTCGAAGGTTTGTGACTAGATCCAATATTTTTGCCCGTGAATACCCAGTTTTTCAGCACCATTCATTGAAAAGACTGTTCTTCATTGAATTGCCTTTGCCGTTTGTCCAAGATCAGTTAACTCTACCGTGTGGGTCTCTTTCTGGGCTCTTGATTCTGTTCCATTGATCTATTTGTCCACTCTTCTCCCATACTACACTCTATTGATACTGCAGCTTTATAGAAGTTCTTGAAGGAGGTTACTGTCTGTCTTCTGACTTTATTCTTCTGCAGTTCGATATTGTATTGGCTATCCTTTGTCTTTTGCTCTCCCTATAAATTTTAGAATCAGTTGCTCAATATTTACAAAATAACTTGCTCAGATTTTCATTGGGATTGCGCCGAATCTGTAGATGAAGTTAGGAATAATTGACATCTTGATCATGGTTAGTCTTCCTAGCCACATGCACAGAATCTGTCTCCATTTAGTTAGATCTTCTTTGATTCCTTCTTATCAGAATTATGTAGTTTTCCTCAGATAGATCTTACATATTTTTATTAGATTTATACCTAAGTATTTCATTTTTTGGTGCCAATGTAAACCATGTTATGTTTTTTTATTTTATATTCCAGTTTTTCATTGCTCTTATATAAGAAATCAAATGACTTTTGTGTA